>NC_136073.1:342332955-343532955 GCF_964261635.1 Lissotriton helveticus
TAACTCGGACAATAGAGGCAAATTGCTACTATCATTTCTTCCAAATTTAAACGGGATGATATTGAACGGCAATGTAGAAGGAGACATACCGGCCTCATACACTAGACGAGGAAATGGAACCCTTTCAATCATTGATTATATAATCTGTGATATGGAACTACAGGAGACAGTTGTATACCTGCAATCCAACTTTACCGAAGAGAGCGACCACGCATTACTACAAATATCCACTCAATGGATGGCTAATCACTCTTCTACAAGCCAGATTACATTTCATAACAGCACTATAGTGATAAATGCTGATCAGAGGCGGATATTTTGGTCTTCATCAACCTTGGTCAATATAACTGCGTTGATTACAAATACTCAACTTCTAACAAAAATAAACTCTGACGACCCTATAATAAACTTTGAATACATAGTTAACACACTTAAAGGTGCTCTTTTAGATAAATCACAACGGGACTCATTAATAAACAATAATAAGAATAAGAAAAATAAGAATTGGAATAGACCAACTGCAAAAATACTCAACAAACTTATACGTGCACAATATTTGAGCTATTCTCCATCAATTGAGGCAGAAATAAACAAACTAAAAAATCAACTACGAAGAGAGAAGTACAGTCACAAAAGAACGCTGCAAGATCGAAATTGGGTCGATATCCAAATAGCCGCCAAAAAATACAACCAGAGAGAATATTGGTCCTTAATTGCTAAAATAACTGGAACGAAAAAGAAACTTCAAGCTATTCCATTCTCTCCTTATGACTGGGAAATTTACTTGAATGATCTCTATTAGGCAAATCCAACTAATTATGATGAAATGGACGCCGGTATTACCATGGGAAAAAACAATTCCCAGATCACATACACCTCAGCATTCTCTATAGCAATGCATATTCGAAAAGCGAAAAGCACTGGTGCTTCCGGCCCTGACCAAATACCCATCAAGGTCCTGCAAGCAGACCCCAAGGGGTGGAGTCTGATGCTATCACCCCTTTTTAACCATATCCTTACAACTAGGAAAATACCAAAGTCATGGCAAGGGAGTATTATTATCCCTATCCATAAAAAGGGGAACAAAAACATCGCCGGCAATTACCGCCAAATAGCACTGATGGATGCTACAGGGAAAATTTTCGCTGCTGAGGTTTTAGATCAATTAAAAGACTGGGCCTTCTCGTCAGGTTTAATTCCAATGTTTCAAGCAGGTTTTAGACCTAATCATTCTGTCATCGACAATATTTCAACTCTCCAGACCATCTTTGACAAATACATAGTGCGGAAATCCCAGATTGTATATGCAGCGTTTATTGACTACTCTACTGCCTTTGATCGTGTCGACAGACCTACTCTATGGAATAAACTAAGGAGATTAGGAATACCAGAACAACTGTTGCAGATCATAATTAATCTCCACACTAACACATGGTGTAAAGTACAAATGGGGAGTGAAAAAGGTTTGACTAGAACAATTAAAACTGCAAATGGACTTAAACAAGGTTGCCTTTTAGCTCCGATATTATTCTCTTTATATCTCAGCGACTTACCACATCAATTACAACAAGGTTCAAGTTTGCCTCCAAAGATCGCTGCACAAAGCATACACGCCCTACTGTATGCCGATTACATCGTGATGTTGGACCTTACGCCCTTTGGTCTACAAAAGCTCCTAGACATTCTACATAAATACTCAAAGGATAATTTCCTAACTCCTAACTTAACGAAAACAAAAGTAGTCTCTTTCTCTGGTAAAAAACAAAGTGCTAAGTACTGCTGGAGGCTAGGCGAAGAAAAGGTTGAAGAAGTCGGTGAATATACCTATCTAGGTAGGATACTTTCGAAGAATCTAAATAATACAAAGCAAATAAATAACCTAAAAAGAAAATCAGAACTACATGCTGGTGCCCTTTCAAGACTTTACTCAGCTACAGGGAACAGGCACCTCTCTTCACTGTTAAAAATATACAGAGTAAAAATCCCCCCTGTTCTATCTTATGCCACAGAGCACATTCCTATAAAACAATGGGCACATATGGACGAAAAAGAAGGGAAAATCCTGAAAAAAATCTTGAAGGTCTCACAATCTACGCCAGTCCAAGCTCTGAGACTAGAATTTTCACTTACTAGTTCCTACGCGGTAGCCATTGCTAACGTTATTAGATGGGCTTACAATCTTCTTCATGCAAAAAAAGAATAATTACGCTCCCTGCAAAAAATTGAGATTTTTGAATCAGATGCCTCAAAGCAAACATTTTATCAGAATATGACCATGGCATTTCAAATTGCCAAACTTAGCCCGGATCTTTTGCTTACCTGGTCAACCTTGCAACTGAAACATTTTTTAAAATGCTTTACTCCTAAACTGAGCTTTGAACTTGACCACGCTCATTGCAACAAATTAACTACTTACAAACTTTTTGCAGAATCATTGGAGTATAAGCAGGTACAGCCATATATAGGGTTTTGCTTAACACACGGTGCAAGGAGGGCAATTACAATGTTGCGATTAGGAATTCTACCAGTGCTAACGTTTATATCAAGATGGTCACCTGGTGGATCCTCACTATGTACCTTATGTCAGGGGGGTGACAAAACATCGAGCATCTCTTATTCGCATGCCCTAATCCTAACGTAGTTAAAGCTCGGTCAAGATATCTAAATCATATATATCGCAAAAGTAGGATTTCAACAGTAAAAGAACTATTATCGGTGTGCAAATATCCACCAAATGAACTTGTATGTTACAAATGTTATAAATTTTTAAAATCATTTTTATCATTGTATTAATTTTTAATGAATTGTTTTGTAAATTGTTCAACATAATATTTGTGGTCCTCAGTTGAGTACCAAAACAAATAAAAACCTTTTTTGACTATCTCATTATTTTAAATGCATTTCTTATTCGATGAACATGGTTTTCCTTGGTTAGATATCAAACACATTTCTTGCGACATTAGTAAACATTCTGTGTGAGAAACATTAAATTCCACGGAAAACACTCTACAACAGCAGTGTCAGATGCAAGATGTGCATGAATCATTAGGACATGCGAGACTCATGTACAAAGTGCATGTTCATTTCATGTGCCGGGTATCATTTGCGTTTAGGCTTTAGTGCCTCAGAAAGGTTCAAAGGCCTAAAATCTCTCTTCTATTATGATCCTCGAGTCATACAGGGCCAACATTATCAGACCCACCATCTTGCCTGACAATAAACCCAGGACCCACTGGCCAGTAACTCCTCTTGAAACAAAGAGATTTTGATGTGGCCAGTGGAAGTCTGCTACCCTTCCTCTAGTGTGTGTGTGTGTTCAAACCCCAGCCATCAAGAATGTCAGCAATCCAAACCTCCTGTATGGGGGGTGTAGCAGTCCCTACCTCCTACTAATATTTTCATGCCCTGGGCTTCCAAAATGGAACCCACAGGCCTCCATGTCATATGCCATCCACAGGCACGCATACATCCCATAATGCATCCTCAAACATCACGTGCAGCACTGCGCTACATTTAGACATCATGCAGGCAAGGGGGGGGTTAAGTACACAGCCTCTGAACTTTACTTAAGCAGGGTGGTAAGCATAATACCTGTGATACTGGTAACAAGACAAGTTAACACTTTTGACTACTATATAACAAAAGACAGGTATGCTGCCAGCACTGTGCTTTTGTCACTTAACTCTTGGCAAGGTCTAGGTCATGGCGCACACACCTCATCCATATTTTACCCATGACCAAAAATCTGAATCAGTTGTCCAGATATCCATGCAGTTTAAGGTGGGGGTGTACATCCATCATCAAGCAGGGGGCTTTTACTTCCCAACAGTCAATAATCACAATTTCCCACCTGCAGGACCCCAAAACCCTGACTCAGCAGAAGAATAAAGCAGATTTTGTTTCCTAAAATCGTCATGGCCAGCCATTCATAAACTCTGGCAAATGTAATCGAAACGTGAAGTCATAAACTGTACACTGCATACTGCTACTAATTTTCAGTCACTATGTAGGTGTTCATGGGTTATTTGCTTTGAATAAGTGCAGAACTGGCCGTAGTGGGAGCCTTTTAAAAGATAAAAGATGCAGTGATGGAATTATGTCAATGCCTCTAATGCTGTCTACAATGAGTTGAGTGGTCTTGGTTGTGGATAAGGGCTGAACCCGGTGTCTAGTGGGAGACGCGATTATATATCTTTTTGGGGAGTGATGAGGTTAGGGAAATGCTTTTCATGCTATCTACTATGGGATGAGTGGTGCAGATAGGCTAAAATGTCCGGTACACAGTCTAAATATCGAGTTTCTAATATCGACCTACAGAAATATCGAGTCTGAAATATCGAAGGTAAAGAATATTGAGGTCAAGAACATCGTTGGACAGAATATCGACCCTAAGGTAAGTAATATCGAATTTTTTTATATCGATGTAAGTAATATCGAAGTCAGTAATATCGATATCAAATATATCGATGTTACTATTTTCGATGTTACTAATATCGATGTATTATTGGTATGTATTTTATTATGTATTTAATATGTCTAATCTGTCCAAAAAACAGAGGGAATTTATTCGTTCCCTTGCAGAAGATAATAGGATGGTAATATGACCATCAGACAAGGGAGGGAATATTGTTCTATGGGACTGTTAGAACTGGGGGTCTCTAGTTGGCAGAGGTGGGTACCACTGTCCAAATAGGGACCCTTGCTTCTACTCAGGGCAAGGAGATAACCCTCTGAGATAACCCCTGCTCACCCTCTAGGTAGCTTGGCACGAGCAGTCTAGGCTAACCAGAGGCATGGCGTAAAGTATTTGTACCAGCACTCACAGTAACACAGTGAAAACACCACAAACTGACTCCACAACAGTTTAGAAAAATAAAGGTATTTAATCTAAACTACACAAGACCAAAACGACAAAAAATCCAACATACACAGTTCAAGAATATGGTTTCAAAAGAGTTCTTAAGGTTGCGTTAAAATTCTTTAGGTTGCGATAGAATTCTCTACAGATGGGTGAAAAGTTCACAGTTGCGTCATGTTTACTCACAGTACCTTTTAGTTGCAACAAAGTTCCAAAAGCAGAAGCTGGTGCGGTGGAAAACAAGCGATGCGTTGCTCCGAGACCCTTGGGAGGCGTTTGCGACAGCCCCGCTGCAGCAGCGGGCGTGTTGCGACGAATCCGGTCTGTATGGGGAGGAAGGCCACTTGTATGTATTCCTGTGCGTAGGTTCCGTAGGAAGTTCGTTCTCGCAAAGGCCCGATGGGACGATCTAGTAGGTGCTGCGACAATCTCCGGGGCGACGATGCGTGGTCCAGCGGTGATCCTCTCTCTCGCAGCTCCTCGATGCGATGGTTCTGCGACGATGCTCGCAGCGACGTGATGCGGTCCGCATGCAAGCGGTGCGGCGATCTCACCCAGCGACGACAGGCTCTGCGATGACACTCACAGCGATGTTCGATTCTCCCGCACCGGTCTGGTGCGTCGGCAAACGAAGGATGCGACGTCTCAGGCAGCGGCATCAGGCGCTGCGACGAGCTCGACCTCCGTAGCAGGTGGAAACTTCTCACACTGTCGGGGATGCGCTCCGCAAGCGAGCGATGCAACACTTTTCAGTTTCAAAAGTCTCTAAAGCTTAGTTTCAAGCTTCCCAGCACAGGTACAACTTCCAGAGGCCCCACAACTGGTTCAAGCACTCTAGGAAGGACAGAACTCTCTCAGCAGAGTTCAGGGAAGTTGGGGGTGAAGTCCTTTTGTTCCTGGGACTTCAGAACAGGGAGCCAGCTCTTCTCAGGTCCTTGGAGATTCCTTCAAGACAGGGGACACACCTCAACAGCAAAGTCCTTCCCCTCTCCTTGGCAGCAAAGCACAGGTCAGTCCAGCAGAGCAACAGCAGGACAGTCTTCCTTCTTCAGTTTCAGCTTTCTCCTTGGCAGAGGTTCCTTCTTGATTCCAGGATGATCTAATTTTCTGTTGTCAGGGGTCCTGTACTTATACCCCTAAAGTCTTTGTTCTCTTGGTGCATGTGGGCCCTGAGCCCGGTCTGAACCAGCTATGGGTGGTTCCTGAGTACTTTGTTTTGCTGACTGCATCTTTCCTTTCAGAGTGAGGGGCAGGGTCCTCAGCCGCCCAGCAGGAGGTGGAGCCAGCATTGTGGAAGGCAGGCACAGCCCTATTCAGGCCCAGGTGCTAACTCCTCCCACCACTCCAGTTGCAATTGCAGTCATTCAGCCTAGCGCTGACTCATCCAGCCTCCTGGGGAATCCCCCAGCCCCTGTCACTCTCAAACCAGACAGTCAATACACAAACAGGCCCAGGCACACAGAAGGGTCATACAAGAGAACAGCAACTTTCTAAAAGTGCTGTTCTCAAACACAGGATTTAAAAACAACCTTTCCTAAAAGATGTGTTATTAAATTCTGAGTTCAGGGATACTAGATACTTATGTCCTATCTTGTTCCTATGGGAAGAAATGCTGTTAACCACTGTAGCCAGCATCCCCCATGTTAACCTATGGAGCAAGATAGCCTTACAGTAGTGAAAAACGAAAATGGCTGCCATTCACTACCAGAGCATGTCACCTGCACTAGTACATGCTCTGCCTTTTACATACACTGCACCCTGCCCAGGGGGGTACCTTGGGCCTTCCATAGGGGTGACTGATGTGCACAAAAAGGGAAGGTTTAGGCCTGGTCAGTGGGGACACTGACCAGGAGGACATGGCAGTTCTAAACAGCACACAGGCGCTGCAGTGGCAGGCCTGAGACACCATTTTAGAGCTACTCCTGTGGGTGGCACAATCAGTGCTGCAGGCCCACTAGTAGCATTTGTCATCACCAGCCCTGGCACATCCAGTGCACTTTACTAGGGACTTCATGGTGATACAAATATGCCAAACATGTATATTCAATCAGAATAACAATTTACACAGGGAGCACTTACACTCTGGCACTGATCAGCAGTGGCAGAGTGTCCAAAGCATCTAAACCAGCATAAACGAAATCCAGCACAGCATCAAAAATACAGGAGGTAGAGGCAAAAAGATAGGGGAAACCACGCCAAAGATGCCGGGTCTAACACGTGTCCCGTCCAGCTGAAAGTGGGGAGAACTGCCCACCCTCTTGGGAGTTCTCTTCACTAAGGCGGAAAAACCTGGACAGACCATCAGCATTGGCGTGTTCTGTGCCAGGGCGGTGTTCCACCGTAAAGTCCATTCCCTGTAGGGAGATAGACCACCTCAACAGTTTTAGGTTCTCACCCCTCATTTGCATTAACCATCTGAGGGGCCTGTGGTCGGTCTGAACATGGAAGTGAGTCCCAAACAGGAAGGGCCTCAACTTTTTCAGAGCCCAGACCACAGCAAATGCTTCTCTCTCAATCGCACTCCACCTCTGTTCCCTGGGGAGTAGTTTCCTGCTAATGAAGGCTACCGGCTGGTCTCCTCCCTCCTCAGTGATTTGTGAGAGTACTGCTCCCACACCATGCTCTGAAGCGTCTGTCTGTACTATGATTTCACTGGAAAAGTCAGGTGCCTTGAACAGGTAGCCATTTCTAAAGGAGGAAAGATTCCCTCCTCATCTCCTACTGCACACATTCCTGAGCAGATAACTCCTCATATCTCCGTTGAAAATAGGTACTCTCCCTTATTATGCGATCCGGACATAGAACACCTGGTCTCCCCTGTGGCACCTATCTCTCAAGCCTCAACTGAACCTGACATCTCGACTCCAATCCAATATCTAAATAAAGATTCAGACCCTGCAGCTAAGGCCAAAACTAAAATCTGCACAGCTGTTCCTCCCCCATCAGCATTATGTCCATCATCTTTTATTGATGTTGAAGCAGGCGAAAGATTCAATTGAAGTCCCTTAGAGACAGGACCTGGAGATCTGGGTAGTGGGCATTTACAGCTAGAGTCACTCCTACAGTCTCTTAGAGGGGACTTACTTTCCAAATTTGCAATTTCCGAGACCAACCAGAAGGGAATACACGAGAAGTGCGCTAATTTGGAAACTAAATTGGACGATATCTGTAAGCGGACGGGGGCATTGGAAGTCGAAGTTGCCACACTCTCAGAATTAGCTCAAGTACACACTAAAGATATAGCCGGACTGAAAGCCCAGAATAGATCACTTCAAATGGATATTGAGAGGTTGGAGATCCCGGCCAGAAGAAACAACTCAAAATGTTTGAGATTCCAGAGGGAGCTGGGAATGGGAATGTTAAATCACTTGTTTGTAAACTTCTTAGAGAAGGAGTATTAAATGATAGATCAGATATTGACCTCGAAAAAGAAATACAAACGGCACTTAGAGATCCTTTTAGGCAGCACCCAGACAGAAAAGCTCCTAGAATTATTTTTGTCAACTTCCACACCTATGCGGTCAAGGAGTTGATACTAGGAAGAGCACTTATCGATACAACCCTTCAGATTGACTCCATAAAATATCTTATTCGCTCCGATTGTGCCAAAGTTACAGCGCAAAGGCAATGGGAGCTAGGGTCTAGAATGTCTGATTTAAGGAGCCTGGGTGCACATGTCCAGATGAAGTTTCCGGCCTCACTGAAGGTGATGTGAAGAAATAAGACTTATAACTTTACTTCCCCTCAAGAAGTAGATACATTTTTGATTCTGATGAAAGAAAGCTCAAATTAGAGTGTTTTCTTCTTCCCTTTCTTCAGATTTTGAGGGCTAGACTCCAATTTGAAATTGAATTTTGGGATATACACTGTAATGGGGCTCTTCACCATACATGTCTGTGTATATATACATATACATTTTTGTACATATATACAAAAAAAGGGGGGGGGCAGAGGTTGAGATAAAATATATGTATATAAAAAAAGGATAAATAAATAAACAAGCAAGGGGAAAAAAAAGTTAAGGAGGGTCACAGTATATTAAGTAGTGTGTTATTAATAAGGGGGCAGATCCTGTTGTCGGATTCAGAGGGTTCCCGATAGGCGACAAGATCGCCAAAGAAGATAAGGGGGGGTTCCTCAAGGGGGGTGGGTGGGCGGTGTGGGAGTAAAAATGGGAAAAAATCAATCCTCATACAACCATGGAAATGAAGAAAGTTATAATTGCCGGGCGGGAGCAGAATTTAGTCCATCCAAAGAAACCCCAAAATGAACAGCATTTCCAATAAAATCAAGATCATTAGTTGGAATGTTTGTGGATTAAGAGATAGGAGAAAGATGTCTAGAGTGTGTGAATTTTTGGATTAACTCCGGGGCCCATATTTGCTTGCTCCAGGAAACCCACTTAGAAGCACAAGAGTGCAAGTTAGTGTTCGGTAAGCTTAGGTGTGTCCAAGATCTTCTCTGCTCAGAACAAAATGGTAATACGAGGGGATTGGCAATAGTAATTAGAACTAATGCGGGGATTAAAGTGGAGAAGTTCGAGACAGATCATTCTGGGAGATGGCTGGTTGCATCATTATTAATAGGAAGCTCTCCGTTGGTATGTGCAATATATTATGGGCCTAATCAAGATGCTCCAGGGGCTCTCTTGAATTTAAAAGCTAGCCTTTCTGATATGGCAATACCTATCATCCTAGGGGGAGATTTTAACCTGATCTTGGACGAAATCCTGGATCGTACTTCAAGGGTTAAATATACTCCTCCTCGCAAATCACACATTGAGCTGAGAAATATTATCAAAGATATTAATTTGATAGACATCTGGAGAGCAAAAAACGGATGTAAAGTGGAGAAGTGTGGCTCAATGGTTAGAAGAGGCAGACCATGAAGCAGAGGTCAGACCCGGGACCAGGGTTCAATTTCCGACGCGGCAGGGTCTTGAGCCTAAAATGTCCACGGACTCGATAATTCTCGCTTCGGTGCCGATTCAAATCACAGGTTCACACTCTGCAACTCCGGGCAATAGCTTGCTTAATCTCCACTATGGCCCCCCGCGACGGGATGCCTGGCTTTCACCTTGGGGGTGCCCAGTACGGGTTATCTCACAGGGAAAAACCAGGACGGGTTCCCAAAGCAAGCGCTTAGAGACCGTTGGTGATAATGCGCTATATAAATATAAATTACAATTACAATTACA
The DNA here is from genome assembly GCF_964261635.1 of Lissotriton helveticus. Taxonomy (NCBI): domain Eukaryota; kingdom Metazoa; phylum Chordata; class Amphibia; order Caudata; family Salamandridae; genus Lissotriton; species Lissotriton helveticus. The sequence continues at coordinate 342,343,011 of NC_136073.1, forward strand.
AAAGGATTTTTCCTTTTACAGCCGGAAATACAGACACCATTCCAGAATTGACTTTTTCCTATTAGACCAGTCCCTTTTTTTAGCAGTAGACTCTATCCTATATATCCCAGCCCTACTCTCTGATCATTCTGTGGTGGAGTTGGTAGTTAACCTTAAGCAAAAAGAGCATCAGAGAAGGTGGACACTAGATAGGTCTATATTACTAAAGGATGAGGTTAAGTCGGACTTAGGGAATCAGGCAGAGGAATACTTTAGACATAATTGTGGTACCGCAAATGATCAGGTGGTATGGGAGGCATTTAAGGCCTTTCTCAGAGGATCTCTAAGTACACTGATGATCAGGAGAAATAAATCTAGGAGGAGGATAGAGGAAGAACGCCACTCTAAGATTAAGCAAAAAGAACAGGAGCTCCAGAGGGCATCGGCAGACCAGCAGAATACTGTACTACGCTTACAAAGTGAGCTGGATGGTCTACGGGCAGAAGTTCAAGCAAGCCTAGATAAGATCTTAAAAGATAGGTAAGACGCCAGTAAGCTTCAAAACTTTTCCTACGGTGAAAGATGTAGCCGCTTTCTGGCCTGGAAAACCAGGTCAGATAGGGTTAGAAATCAGAATAAAAGCCTATCCCCGCATAGCCCAGAGCTATCACACATGACGATGATCAAATTAGGGAGGAGGCGAGAATATTTATGCAAGATCTGTATAAAGAAGACACCTGTTTTATACCTCAGAGAGCGGACGATTGGCTGAACCAGCTAGGGCTGCCTCAGATATCTGAGGTGGATAGAGTTTTTCTCTGTTCAAGCATAAAAGAGAGTGAAATTAAAACCCAGATTAAGATAATAACCAGGGGTAAGGCAGTCGGCCCAGATGGGCTTCTAATAGAGTTATACTTGATAGTTCTTGATAAGGTTGTTTCTGTCTTAACTATTCTGTTTAATAGAATTTACCTATCAGGTGAGACTGTTCCAAAATCATGGTCTGAAGCCACAGTTACCCTGATCCTGAAGCCCAACAAAGATCCGTTAAAAATTGAGTCTTATAGACCAATTTCCTTGCTAAACTCGGACTACAAACTTTTTGTGGGGGTTTTGGCAGCGAGAATGGCAAGAGTTATCAATACAATTGTACATCAGGATCAGAGGGGCTTTATTCCCGATAGGCAGTTAAACGAATTAACCTTTCAAGCTATCGCGGCAATAGATGTGGCAATGGATAAGAAGCTTCCATTGACCCTAGTAGCCATTGATGGCGCTAAGGCTTTTGACTAAGTGAACTGGTCGTACTTGTGGAAAGCTCTATCTGGGTTTGGATTTCCTATTAATTTTGTGTCAGCAGTCAGGTCTCTTTAATCTAGCCCTCAGGCAAAGATTTAAGTTAACTGACTTTTAACAGACTGGGTTATAATCTCCCGTGGCACCAGGCAAGGGTGCCCTTTGTCACCTCTATTGTTCAATGTATATATTGAACCTTTTGTTTGTCAGCTTAGGTCCGATCCCGTGATTAAACGCTTTAAAATTGCAGATCTGGAGCAAAAATTTGCTCTATATGCCGATGATCTACTTATGTTTACCTCTAATCCAGTTGAAGCTATCCAGATTAGTAGATCAGGTTGAATCATTTGGGAAAATCTCGGGGTACAAAATAAATAAAGACAAAACTGAGATCATGGAATGGAACCAAGATGTGGGGACATTAGGGGCTAAGCCACAAATGAGGTATTTGGGGATATATTTGGCTCAAAAAATTGTAGACATACCTAAAATAAATTGGACCAGAGTTTCCAAGGATGAATGTGGTTTGCTTCAGCGGTGGTCAAGCCTCCCTTTAAACATCTTTGGGAGGGTTAAATTGATAAAAATGATCATCTTGCCAAAAATAACTTTTATTTAAATCAATTCCGTTATCCTTTATGACACCAGATATCGCGAAACTACAAGGAAAAATTGGCTCCTTTATTTGGAATACTAAGTCTTCAAGAATCTCCTGGAAAAAGCTAAGGAGAAGTTTAAACACGGGAAGCTAGCTCTACCAGATTTACTTATTTACTGTCACTCATTTCATTTCAAGAACTTCAGAATACTGGCCAATAAGACGGATGCATCCTCACTGGGTTTATTGTTTCAGGCCTTATTGCATGATATTCCTCAGGGGCAAGAGTTTTTTCATTTTAAATTTGGTGACCCGAAGTTCTACAAAAAAGTTAGCCTTAAGATCCTGGGTGCTGCCTTGAAGAACTGGCTATATATTAGGAAAAGTCTAAAAATCCCCTACTATGCATTCCAGGCCCCGATCTGGGACTCTCCGGGTACGCCGGACAGTCTTAAAGATCAATTGTCCTGGCCCCTGAAAATGACAGGTCTAATTTGTTGGGGGGACCTGCAGAAAGATTTGCAGCTTCTAAGCTGGGAGTCCCTTTCTAGTATGACAGGTGGGACACTCACCAGGTTTAAGTATTATCAGCTGTCAGAATGGTGGACAACGAAATCCTGGGACTTCGGAGAATCAAACCCAAAATTTGACTCAGTCTCAAGGAGGGGTAGTTGGAAGTGGGAGGTCTCCTTCTGGTATTGGGCCATGCTAGAGGTCGGGGGAGTGACAGAATCTGAACTTCAAAAACTATGGGGTAATGTCACCAGTCTAAATTCCAACAACATTAAGGGCATTTGGGGGGATTCCTTTACTATGCTGCAGGCAGTTGTTAAACCTACTGCCCTCAAAAGAAACCATCTATACACTACACATAGGGTATACATAACACCAAGAAAACTAGCTAAGATCACGGGCCTAGAATACCATTGCCCTAGGTGTAAGCACCCGGCCGCGGATGATTTCCATATGTTCGTGGATTGCCCGGGGATAATAAATTATTGGATTGAGATACAGGAATTTTTGAATGGAGATCACTCCGGGGATTATTTTTCTCGGACTTAAGACAGATTACCACCTTAATGAACTGTTTTCTGAATTCATCTTTTATGTCATTATCCTGGCAAGGCGTGAGATATGTAGGGCCTGGAAAGATGTAAATGCCCCGACCTTTACGGAGTGTCTGAAACATATAATTTGTACAAGTGAATCTGATATGGCATGTGACAGCACAAGTTATGATAAGATCTGGGCGGCCCTCGTGGCTTGGCGTAACGGGTAACGGTGATCCAATGATTTTGCCCGGGCAATGTTGGTTCTTTGCCTCCAAAGTAACACAGGGTCTTCCCGGTGGTGTGAAATGGAGTGGACTAAGAAAACAGTAGTGGCTTGAGGGATTTACATCTTTTCTCTCTGCATGGGTCTTTAAACACCAGGGTCGGAATACGTTGGCCAATGCAGAGGGGATGTGTTGTTTCCCGTCAAGAATACCCATCATGGTGTATGAGGACAAAAAAATAAATAAATTAAAAAGACATATACCAGCTGCCTCCTGTGTAACATTATGCTATCGTCTGTATGACAACCTCATATTGGTGTCTGCACCAAAATAGATTCTATATATCCATTATACCTGAGCTGCTGTAAAACCCTACACCCAAGGACTAACTTTGGAGCAGCGACCTTTCATTCCTCTTTCTATGAATATTCTGCAGCTCAAGAACACAAAGTATACATTATTATCATCAAGTTAATGCTCAGCCCCTCCATCCCATTGGAAACTTGCAATGCAGATCATCAACTTTGCCAACCAGTCCTTGCACCCATCATCAAAAGTGTATCAATGTGTACCTTGAGCAAAGATCCACCGCCTAGCAACTGACACCTGGAACAATAACCCTGATAACCCTACAAGACTGCTCGCCTGACTTGCTCTTCCTGATCAAATTCTGGATGATTCCCTCATTGAACCCTGTCATCACCATGGTAATCCCGCCAGATACAAGATCACAAGACAAGACAGGATAAACAAACACAGGATTTGGTATTGCTACCTTCCTCAAAGAATCCATCCAATGCTCTACCACCTCAGAAAGCACCCCCAGTAACATGGAACACTTGACTTTCAAACTCCTCATCAGAGTCAACTACATTCTGAGTGACGCTCTTCTCTACCATCCTCTCAGGCCATGTGTTAACTTTGGCAGCATCATCTCAAACGCTTTTACCCCCAGCACCTGATCGTCGACTTTGGGGCCTTCATCCCCATTGACGACGTCAACTACCCCCTCGGGGACTGTGCCGACTCCATCATGACTAGGCCTGGGAGAAATGTTAGTTACACCAGAGTTATTAGAGTAATGTTAATAATTACCCACTACTCTTGTGAAAATTACAAAAAGTATGCAATTACTCCAGCTTGAGTAATTGTGGGCGAAAAATCTCCCTCGGGAGTATAAGAACAATGAACAAAGAGAGAACAAGTGACTGCTGGCTACTGCTGTTCATGTCCTGTGGCATCAGTGCTATTTTATTAAAGTTAAATGCATCCTCTGGCCCATTTTGTACACTAGGGTGCATTTGACATAAATAAAATAGCGTTAAATGCTGTATTACTCTTCTCACACAATTACACACAATTAGGAGTAATATTGCAGCAGTTATGATTAATTACACTACAGAGAATTACACCAGTTATGCTCTCCCCTAATCACGACTAATCTTTTCAAGGAACTGTCCGACCTTGGACTCACCCAGCAAGTGGAAGGTCCCACTCACACTGGTGGGCACCTACTGGACCCCATCTTCACAAGCTTCAGCAATATCCTAGCAAACAAGCCCAAACCAATCACCTGACTATACCACCCCTTCATCAACTTCATGGAAACAAGACACAGTATTCTCCCTTCTCAAGAAACCTCTAGCAGATCCAAAGATGCTACACAATTACCAGCCTATCTGCTACCCTGCCCAGCAAAAGTCATGGAAAAGATGATGACAACCCCCTCCTTGATACCTCTCAATCTGGATTCATGCTCAACCACCCACATCCTGAAAATACCTTTATGGGGCTAGTCATTGTATCAACATGGCAACCTTAAATTCATACATTTTCTACTTTTAAATAGTATCCACCCTATCTTTGTAGCTGCAAAGCCTAACTTAGGGTGACTTGCTTATTATTTAAAAGTATATTTCACTGCTGTCAAAAAGGGTTATTTTGACAAGTCATCCTCCATGTTCAACCAGGCTACGCATGTAGACAAGAAGCCATGCTTTTCTTGTTAGCCTAGTGCCATGACACTCAAAGTTTGGGCCCGTCTCCACCATTACATGCGGCCCCCGTGGTGAATAGCAGCACGAGCTGCTATCTAGTTGCTGAGCACTAATATTCAGAAAGAAGAGTTAAATAACAGGGCAAGCATTGATTAAACTGCAAATAAATGCTTGTCCGTTTAACATTTTTTTAGACCTCATTACACAATCCCTGACCCACCCAGACCTACTACCACCACCCTGCAGGCATCAGTGCGGCCCTCGTTCACACCACAGACGGTACGTTGTGGTCCATGGGTAAATGTTTGTGAGTACACATAGTGCTTGTGGATGGCACAATATGTCTTGCAGCCACGGTTGACATTTACCTTCCATGTCATGGCGATATTTCCTTGACGGTATACTATGGTCTTACTGGAAAGTTGAATCTGCAAATTGGGGATTACCTGACTTTACCATATTTAGGGGCCAGGGCATATACATTGGGGAATGGATAGCAGCACCCAGTGTGAACAGTTAAAAAAACAGCAGCATCAGTCTACAAGCTATTAGGGAGTCCACACAAAAAGTGGCTTTTTCTCTACAAAGCTTCCTTTCAGAAGCCTCGACCAACAGTTATACAGTTAGTGCTATTCAAATACGGTTAGAAATAAATGATTACATTTCCAGACATTAATTTTTAAGATTAACGGAGTAATTCAAGGAAAGCCAATAGCCTTTTTAGAATGAAGAGTGTTAAACTTGATGTAAATGTGAAGAAATGTCAGGAAAAATCAAACATATTTAGCATAGACGTTTATTTCATGCACAAATAGGCTTTTATGAGTGCAAAATCATTTTTACTCTTCCCAATAACTGGTTTTCTACATGTAAAACGATTTACTCATAATAAACATTTTCTTGTAATTATTTGATTTGATGGGCAAGCACAAAGTTTGCGCTGAGAGTGCGTTTTATAGGATGAGGATGCCGTGTAAGTTTGTGAATATCAACAAATTGTACGCTCTGGGGAACTTCAAACATGTCTTTACTCTCTATGTATCCAAAATGTCTGCCTTCCAGGGGTGGGAAAAGAAATGGGGAGGGGGTTCTCTAAAGGCACAACCCTTTCCCAATGTAAATGTTATCAGTTTAATTTGCGTTTGTCTGTTTTTTTACATGTCAAAATATACATGGGTACCTTTCCCCATTCAGAACTGAAATTCACCAAAGTGTCCTGGAGTGTGCATGGAAATATTGCACTGTTGAAGGTTGACCGAAGTTAACTCGAAAACCATTACACATTCCAAAAGTCATAAACCTGAACTCCAATGAGATCGGAAATCTGCAGGAACAGAATTCGAGTTTTCCTGAGAATCAAACGCTCAACGTTTGCAAGAGTGCAAGTTTTTTTTAAGTACAGGTTTTACATGCTAGGAGGCAGAAGAGTTGATGAAATGGCTTAGATAGTAGTGTTACCCTTTTTGCAACACGTCTTGACAAACTACAGCTTAAGGGCCTCATTATGCAGTCAGTTGGAAAGCATTCCGGCCGACTCCGTCTCTGAATTATTTCTGACTGAATCGGAAATGGGGAGTCCGACTGAACGTTTATGATGTATCTGAACACCGTTCAGTGGAACTCCCTTTGACTTTAATGGGAGCCTGTGCTCTGACCTACAACACAGGCTCCCATTGAGAAAAGGGGTGGTCACGGAAAACCTTTCACCATGTGGTTAGCACCGCGTGCATGTTTGGAAAGAGGGAACCCATGGATACCCCCACAGGCCTCAACCAGAGGTCTGCGGGTAAAGGGAGGCCTGCTATGGGCCCCTAAAGTCAGATTCTGACAGCCGATCCATGTTGGACAAACAAATTCAGAAAGGCTGTCCGAATCCGACATCATAATGAGTTGGTTGGAAACGCGGTCCATAGACCTGAAGGATTGGGCTGCGCCCGGCTTGGTTTATCTGAATGCCGATTAGAACCGAGTCCGAATGACCAAACGGTTCTACTATCGTAATCGGTTGGTCCTATGTGTGTTTCCAAGTCAAAACGTGGGTTCCGAATCGGATTTGGACAAACCAAATGCCGATCGGAGCCTTTCCGACTGACATCGTAATCGGCCCCTAAATACCCAGTTTTAGTCGGGCACTTGAAATGAGTTACAGATACACTTGCTGCTAATTGTTTAGGATGTATCTGAAACTGCTCCGCCACTGGAAAACAAGAGGCTTGCCTCTCCTCCATAATGGTGGTTATGGATAGTGAAGACAGTCCTTTGACCAGTGGTTGCTTGACAGGTAGGCAAGAGCTCATTAACAGACTAGGAACTACTTTAAAAAAAACGAAAACTTAGCCCAGCATTATTGAATCAGAAAGTAGTATGCGACCAGTTGTTCTTTTATGGCAAAATTGTGATTTTGCATGGTCCAAACAGCAATATGAACACGTTTATCCTGAACATGTATGCTTATTTTCTTTTAGAAATGTCATTTCTTTAGTGGTTTAAGTTTCTAACTTGTATATGAGCACAATAAAGTCATTTATCCATGTTTGTATATGCGATGTGTAATTTCTTTTCAGTGATGAGTGTACAGTGACAACAAATTAAATTAATAGTGGCATACTCATATACATAAGCACTAACCAGGAAATTAGGGTTAGCTTTAGTGTCTCATAACATACAAATACCATTGTGCATACCCCTGTTTGCATGTGTTGGAAATGGGATCCCTGGCTGGCCAGGGCTTTCGCCAAAGTCAGTCAGAGACCACCACTCCCAAGTCAGGGCAAGGGAGTTACACGCCAAGATAACCCCTACTCACCCTCTAGGTAACGTGGCGCGAGCAGCAAGGCTAAACTTGGAGGCGATGTAGGCTAAGTATTTGCGCACGCACCCCAGCAACAACACCCAAAGGCCCACCACAAAGGAAACTCCACACAAGGTTTATATAAAAATAGCCTTTGTATTACACCAAAACACATTAGATAAAACACACTTTACAATGTGCCAGAGGCACGGGCAGAATTTACAAGGGATTATTTACAAGACAGGGCCACCTGGACCACTGCCAGGAGTCAGCACTTTTAGAAGTGACAATACAATACTTGTAGGCCTAGAACTTAGAACATAGCCTATCAGACAGTACCTTCCGTCCTGGTTGCACGGGATAATGCGAGTGACCTCCTTAGTAAGCTTGAGCGGGCGACCCAGCGAAGCGGCGCGGCTCAGGGTAGAGCGGCGCTGCTCGAGGCTTGGACGGGCTGCCGGCACAGTACAAGCGTTTCTCTGGGGCGACCAATGTGTGCGGCTCAGAAGAGGAGGGGGAGGCAGGATGCGGGCGACCCAGCGAAGCGGCGCGGCTCAGGGGAGAGCGGCGCTGCTCGAGGCTTGGACGGGCTGCCGGCACGAGCTGCCGAGGGGAACGAGCGAGGCACACTTCAGCGAGGCCCCAGGGGCCCAGGGAGATCAGACAAGTCCCATCAATTTGGCAGGGAAGGCACCATAGAGTCCACTGGTCCTGGGACTCTGGTCAGGGGGCAAGCTTAGTATCAAGCCCTTGAGATCACTTATAACAGAAGATCACTGTAACACAAAATAGGACATAAAGCACAAAACCAGTACCCACTGGTAACTGGTAAGTCCCCCCTACGCAATCCTAACCACCCTAGGAACAGGTCACGCAGGGAACCAGGACCTTACTAGCACCACCTGCACTAGCAAGAACAACCACCTCAGTATCACAATACAAGTAGGGGCATAGACCTGGGGACAAAACACATGATGCAGAACCTACATTCAGCGGTGTAAGGAACACATGACGCATCAACACACGTTCAGCGGTGTAAGGAACAGGGCACATAATGTATCAACAACACATTCAGAGGTGCAGAACACAGGGTGCGCAAAACATACTACACATTGTACATTTCCTAACACCCAAGAGCAATAGGACACAGATCACAACAGCATCTAAGCCTCAGTTAGCGCATAAATCACCTTTAGCGCAGAACTCACAAAGTCCAGGTTGCGCCACTGCGCCAAGACCTAAACGTAGCAGCTGCCCACTACTTGCTGGGCAGCTGAGGGACAGAACAGGGGGCCTAAACGCGGCAGCTGGCACTAAGTGCTGCGCAGCTGGGGAAAGGCCAGGGATGAAGGAGTGCGCCTCACTCCTAAGTCCATAGTACATGTCCCTAAAAGAGAAAGACCTAAACGGTGCAGCTGCCCACTAATTGCTGGGCAGCTGGAAAACAAATCTGCGCCAGGGGCCCTCAATGGCCCCTCAGGAATCAAGACTGAATCCAAACTGCGCAATAGGTGGGAGCCCACCGGCTCTGGAAATACTCATTGCGCACTTTGAGCCCTCCAGGCTCTAGGGACCATGCTGCTGCACACACCACGTGGGAGCCTCGCAGGCCCTGCATAAAGCCAATGCCCCACGGTGGAGCCCTCTTCGTTGGAGTCCCGCCCGGGGGACTCGAAATCGCAAAGTGCCCCAGGAGCCTCTCTGGCTCTAAATACAAAATGCCCAAAATGTGGGAGCGGCCCGCTGCCATCGGGGCCGCTCAGTACATGAGGAGAGGGGCACTATGCCTTGCAGGCACCCACAACATAGGGCCCCCTTCCCTGGGGCTCTGCAGGGGACACTCAACAACGGTGGAGCGGCCCGCTGCCAGACGGGGCCGCTCTGACTCTGTCTCTCCACCACCCCCTCCGGCCGGCTTCACTTGCCGGCTCCTTGCAGCGGGGGCGGTCCTCCTTGGCCGGGGCTCCCTCCATTACATGGGAGCCCCGCAACACCGGCGCTGCACTTGGCTGGCTGCCCCGGGCTTTCCTCACCTCACGGGAGCCCCGGGCGGCCATCGCTCCGCCTCCATCCTCTTCCGGTCGGCGGCAGCCAATCCCAGCGCGGCGGCGGGCGGGACTTCCTCCGGCAAACCGGAAGTCCCGCCCCGCGTCAGGCACCTTAGTGCCTGGCTTCCTGTTTTGCGGCGCTCGGGCCGCGGCGGTGTATCTCGGGGGTATTTACGAGGGGTGGCACCCTCGAGATTAAAATAAACAGCGAGGTGGGCACTCGCTCGTTTTAAGTAATAAACGGGCAAATAACGCCGGGTGGGCACCGGCTGAGATCAATAGCGCTTCCAAGCGCTAAAAGGCAAATAAAGCGCTCGCCCAGCGCTAGGCACACAGAATACCGCTCTCCTGCACCAGGGGTCAATGGGAAGCGCTCCCAAGCGCTAGGAAGGAAAATACAGCGCTCCCAGCGCTATGAAGGCACAAAAAGCCACAAAGTCCTTCAGGAGGTGGTCATCAGAAGTCCAGGGGCTGGGCAGGGCTCAGAGAGGCAAGCCATCCCTGAGCCCAAGCAGCAGCACGCCCCTGGCAAGATTCAAGCAGCAAACAAGAACATTTTCATGGGGTCACAGCCCCTCTTTTATACACCTTTTCCCTTTGTCTTTAGGTGCAGGGTGGGGGCAGAACCAGTCGCAGCTGGTTCTGGAGCACTCTTGATGGCCCAACCACCCATTTTATTCACTGGCAGGGCTTGGGTCATCAGTCACACCACAGGGGGGCGGAGCCAGCATTGTGTGGGGAAAACCCAGCCCATCCAGGACACAGGTACACTCCTCCCACACATCACTCATGCTAATCTCCCACTCACCACCGGGGCAGACCCACACAGACTTCCTGGAGCCTGGCATCCCAGCCAGCTCCAGCCAATCACACGCCAGCACCCTCACAGCACACGTACAGCCATGTCTAGAAATGGCGCTTCCCTTCTAGACACATACATGCTGCATACACCATCTCGCAGCATTCACTCCCCCGAGTTCACACATACCAAACTTGACCATGCACACCTCACGCATCAGGAACTACCAGGGACACAGACATTCCCCATGCATTCCTATGGGAGGGCAGGCCAATCTCACACACGCACTCAGGGAGAGCACGCACTTTACACTGCGCCACAGTGTCAATGTGCGCAAAGGACAGAAATCACTATAATTTAAGGCAAAAAGTTCAGGGGTGACCCTGCCAGAAGGCCCAAGTCCAACACGACCCCCTTCCAGCCAAAACGCAGGGTAGGCCAATCACCACCGTGATGGACTTCCCTGCTTGGGGCGATAGAACACGGACGCGGGCCCGCACTGCAGGGACACCCTCCGGTTCTACGCCAAGTTGATCCATAAGACAAGCACATCCTTAAAAAAAACACAGGCCCAACTAGGCTACCCCACTGGTACTCCTTAGCTGTCCACGGCTAGGACCAGGCCCTCGGCCACCCAGATACCACTGGTCCATGCCAATCCACAGAGTGGGGGGTAGTAACCCCTGGCCTGCACTAGCCATTCTCCACTCCCTCTCAGTGTAGTTCCAAACTACCACTGATCCTCCAACCTAGGGTCCGCACCCTCAGGCTGACCAGAGGTCACGGGCAGGAATGCCCCACCCTACCTCTATTTCTGAAGCACCCTCCAGAACACAACTCTCCCACCGGGAGTCCACATTCACCGGATGCACAGGGGTCAGACTTCCTCTGACCCCCTTCCAGAGTTCTGCACCCTCCCACTGTAGAACAGGGTCCCTCCACTTAAGGTAGGCCCCACCTGCTCTCAGGGTAGTACCACAACACTCAGCCAAGAACCCTAAAGATCCCTGCTAGGCCTGTACCACCCCTTCTGGGAAACACAGGGTCTCTTCACTTAAGATGAGCCCCACCTGTGTTCACAGGGGTACCCCTAGAAGACAAACCGGCCAGGACACTGGCTACAGTCGCCCTGCCGTCCAGGACAGGCAACACCTGACCCTGGCTCCCCAACCTAGGGACGCTACCCTTTGGTTAGATGCCTGGCGCACCAGGACTTCTACAAGTTGGAAACAAAAATCTAAGACTTTCTCTCCTCCTTCAGCAGCAAGGCAACCACTGCAGGTCAATACCCCATACAGCTTACCCGGTTCCTTCTCATCAGGCAGGAGTTCCCTCTTGTAACTTCAGGACACTACATACAGTTGCCCTGACGTCCAGATCCGGAAACACCGGCTACTGGCTCCCCAACCGAGGGACGTACCCTTTGGTCAGATGCCTGGCGCACCAGGACTTCCTTGAGGGTGACACAACTAATGTGTCGTGTACAAGTCTGCCTGACACTCAGGACAGAAGTGGCATCATCATGGTCACTCCCTGGCGACACAACCCTTCTGGTTGGCCCCTGACCCACTGGTTCTTCCACTGGGGAACCTATCCCCCTCGCACCCCTCCATCTGGACTTCTGCACCCTCCCAACTGGAGCGGTACTGCCAGACACCAGAACTACTGGAACCCTGGTTACAGAGGTTCCACGTTCTCCAGACACTCTGGAAGATCCTCCTCAAATGACCTATTGGTACAGCCTAGGCCCCCGACCTGATGTTCCCTTCAGAAACACTCCAGGCCCTGACACTGGGTTTCGGGCACCTGGAGACATGCAGTCCCACCCACTCCTTCTCCTCTTGAGACAGGACGTGAGCCCCTACACCGAGACCTAGCTGGGCTACACTGAACCTCTTCCACCTCGCTGGGCTGGAAGACACCTCAGACACTCCTTTTGGAATCACTCCATCCCCTATGCCTCTCTCCTCCCAGAACATTACCAACTCCAAAATTCTGTCTCTCAACAGACCACAGAAATCAAAAAGCAGGCTCCACTATCTGCAGACGTTCTTGGGGAAAGTTCAACACACAGGACTTTAGGTATCTGAACAAAACAAGCATTCAGCAAGCTCCCCATCCAGAGAACTTACAAACACGTCCAGTGCCACACACCATTCATCCACACACACCCCTCCCCAGACTGGTAAGGCAGTTTCTACCACCCCTGACTTCTCAACCTGACCACACTTGACACAGGTACCATTACTCCAGGGCAGGGACGGGGGACACATGCACTGGACACACTTATGCTGCCACCACTGGATCCCACCCTTCTGGTGAATCCAGAAAACACACTGCACATAGGGGGATGATCTACCCTCCCGAGCTAGGGACACCTAACTCAAAGTGCACAAGAAACACATTTCCACAGAAATGACATTTTCAGCAAACTTAAACAATAATCCCCAAAATGTTTTTATCTAAAATGCAGAGTTTTGTGGTGTAGCCAGCTGCTACTAAGGTACAACGCAAACACAAATCCTTATCCCACCGCTTGCCGCCAATGTTGGAAATGGGATCCCTGGCTGGCCAGGGCTTTCGCCAAAGTCAGTCAGAGACCACCACTCCCAAGTCAGGGCAAGGGAGTTACACGCCAAGATAACCCCTACTCACCCTCTAGGTAACGTGGCGCGAGCAGCAAGGCTAAACTTGGAGGCGATGTAGGCTAAGTATTTGCGCACGCACCCCAGCAACAACACCCAAAGGCCCACCACAAAGGAAACTCCACACAAGGTTTATATAAAAATAGCCTTTGTATTACACCAAAACACATTAGATAAAACACACTTTACAATGTGCCAGAGGCACGGGCAGAATTTACAAGGGATTATTTACAAGACAGGGCCACCTGGACCACTGCCAGGAGTCAGCACTTTTAGAAGTGACAATACAATACTTGTAGGCCTAGAACTTAGAACATAGCCTATCAGACAGTACCTTCCGTCCTGGTTGCACGGGATAATGCGAGTGACCTCCTTAGTAAGCTTGAGCGGGCGACCCAGCGAAGCGGCGCGGCTCAGGGTAGAGCGGCGCTGCTCGAGGCTTGGACGGGCTGCCGGCACAGTACAAGCGTTTCTCTGGGGCGACCAATGTGTGCGGCTCAGAAGAGGAGGGGGAGGCAGGATGCGGGCGACCCAGCGAAGCGGCGCGGCTCAGGGGAGAGCGGCGCTGCTCGAGGCTTGGACGGGCTGCCGGCACGAGCTGCCGAGGGGAACGAGCGAGGCACACTTCAGCGAGGCCCCAGGGGCCCAGGGAGATCAGACAAGTCCCATCAATTTGGCAGGGAAGGCACCATAGAGTCCACTGGTCCTGGGACTCTGGTCAGGGGGCAAGCTTAGTATCAAGCCCTTGGGATCACTTATAACAGAAGATCACTGTAACACAAAATAGGACATAAAGCACAAAACCAGTACCCACTGGTAACTGGTAAGTCCCCCCTACGCAATCCTAACCACCCTAGGAACAGGTCACGCAGGGAACCAGGACCTTACTAGCACCACCTGCACTAGCAAGAACAACCACCTCAGTATCACAATACAAGTAGGGGCATAGACCTGGGGACAAAACACATGATGCAGAACCTACATTCAGCGGTGTAAGGAACACATGACGCATCAACACACGTTCAGCGGTGTAAGGAACAGGGCACATAATGTATCAACAACACATTCAGAGGTGCAGAACACAGGGTGCGCAAAACATACTACACATTGTACATTTCCTAACACCCAAGAGCAATAGGACACAGATCACAACAGCATCTAAGCCTCAGTTAGCGCATAAATCACCTTTAGCGCAGAACTCACAAAGTCCAGGTTGCGCCACTGCGCCAAGACCTAAACGTAGCAGCTGCCCACTACTTGCTGGGCAGCTGAGGGACAGAACAGGGGGCCTAAACGCGGCAGCTGGCACTAAGTGCTGCGCAGCTGGGGAAAGGCCAGGGATGAAGGAGTGCGCCTCACTCCTAAGTCCATAGTACATGTCCCTAAAAGAGAAAGACCTAAACGGTGCAGCTGCCCACTAATTGCTGGGCAGCTGGAAAACAAATCTGCGCCAGGGGCCCTCACTGGCCCCTCAGGAATCAAGACTGAATCCAAACTGCGCAATAGGTGGGAGCCCACCGGCTCTGGAAATACTCATTGCGCACTTTGAGCCCTCCAGGCTCTAGGGACCATGCTGCTGCACACACCACGTGGGAGCCTCGCAGGCCCTGCATAAAGCCAATGCCCCACGGTGGAGCCCTCTTCGTTGGAGTCCCGCCCGGGGGACTCGAAATCGCAAAGTGCCCCAGGAGCCTCTCTGGCTCTAAATACAAAATGCCCAAAATGTGGGAGAGGCCCGCTGCCATCGGGGCCGCTCAGTACATGAGGAGAGGGGCACTATGCCTTGCAGGCACCCACAACATAGGGCCCCCTTCCCTGGGGCTCTGCAGGGGACACTCAACAACGGTGGAGCGGCCCGCTGCCAGACGGGGCCGCTCTGACTCTGTCTCTCCACCACCCCCTCCGGCCGGCTTCACTTACCGGCTCCTTGCAGCGGGGGCGGTCCTCCTTGGCCGGGGCTCCCTCCATTACATGGGAGCCCCGCAACACCGGCGCTGCACTTGGCTGGCTGCCCCGGGCTTTCCTCACCTCACCGGAGCCCCGGGCGGCCATCGCTCCGCCTCCATCCTCTTCCGGTCGGCGGCAGCCAATCCCAGCGCGGCGGCGGGCGGGACTTCCTCCGGCAAACCGGAAATCCCGCCCCGCGTCAGGCACCTTAGTGCCTGGCTTCCTGTTTTGCGGCGCTCGGGCCGCGGCGGTGTATCTCGGGGGTATTTACGAGGGGTGGCACCCTCGAGATTAAAATAAACAGCGAGGTGGGCACTCGCTCGTTTTAAGTAATAAACGGGCAAATAACGCCGGGTGGGCACCGGCTGAGATCAATAGCGCTTCCAAGCGCTAAGAGGCAAATAAAGCGCTCGCCCAGCGCTAGGCACACAGAATACCGCTCTCCTGCACCAGGGGTCAATGGGAAGCGCTCCTAAGCGCTAGGAAGGAAAATACAGCGCTCCCAGCGCTATGAAGGCACAAAAAGCCACAAAGTCCTTCAGGAGGTGGTCATCAGAAGTCCAGGGGCTGGGCAGGGCTCAGAGAGGCAAGCCATCCCTGAGCCCAAGCAGCAGCACGCCCCTGGCAAGATTCAAGCAGCAAACAAGAACATTTTCATGGGGTCACAGCCCCTCTTTTATACACCTTTTCCCTTTGTCTTTAGGTGCAGGGTGGGGGCAGAACCAGTCGCAGCTGGTTCTGGAGCACTCTTGATGGCCCAACCACCCATTTTATTCACTGGCAGGGCTTGGGTCATCAGTCACACCACAGGGGGGCGGAGCCAGCATTGTGTGGGGAAAACCCAGCCCATCCAGGACACAGGTACACTCCTCCCACACATCACTCATGCTAATCTCCCACTCACCACCGGGGCAGACCCACACAGACTTCCTGGAGCCTGGCATCCCAGCCAGCTCCAGCCAATCACACGCCAGCACCCTCACAGCACACGTACAGCCATGTCTAGAAATGGCGCTTCCCTTCTAGACACATACATGCTGCATACACCATCTCGCAGCATTCACTCCCCCGAGTTCACACATACCAAACTTGACCATGCACACCTCACGCATCAGGAACTACCAGGGACACAGACATTCCCCATGCATTCCTATGGGAGGGCAGGCCAATCTCACACACGCACTCAGGGAGAGCACGCACTTTACACTGCGCCACAGTGTCAAAGTGCGCAAAGGACAGAAATCACTATAATTTAAGGCAAAAAGTTCAGGGGTGACCCTGCCAGAAGGCCCAAGTCCAACAGCATGCATTAACACTTAAAGGGCAGAAGTATTTGTTTTGTTAATGCTTCTGAAATAGCTGTTTGGGATTCCAGTCAAAAGAAGAATAACCTTCAAACTCCTCACCCACGCAAACAAGGCCCTTCACAACACCGGACCCGCATACCTGAACAGCCGCCTCTCCTTCTAAGCACCCAAAAGACACCACTCATCAGCCCAGCTCTCACTGGCCACCATCCCACGTATCAGCAAGACTAGAACGGGAGGAAAGTCCTTCTCCTACCTCGCAGCCAAAGCCTGGAACACCCTCCTCCTCAATCCTGGCAATCTCCCACATTGCCCCAGTTCAGGAAGGACCCCAAAACCTAGCTTTTTGGGTGACCCCAGCACTCAAAAGAGCCCCCGTGCCTTGAGACCCTCATGGGTGAGCACTTGCGCCTTACCAACCCTGATTGATTGATTGTTTGATTTGCCCATCTCCGCAATTATTGTGGCAAGATTTTTGCACCTTCAGACTATGATAGATTTAATCCAAAAACATTGTTATGCGTCAGATCTTCATAAATATGCTTTCCAGCGACCCATTCAAATGTCGCCACTCTCACCAAACACAAGGAAATGTTTATTATCAATCAAAAGTTGTGAGTGCAGTTTTTTTTATTTTGCCAGCAAGTTTTCAAACTTACCTATTTTTACTCTTTTTTGTATTTTTATAAATTTAAGCTGGCGTTTTCAGGATTAAAGTCAGATTGCTTGCGCGGGAGACGGCTACTTGTGTACCTATCTGTGCCCTAAGCTTTTCAGCAACCTACATCCTCTATGTTTAGACCGGCTGCTTCCTGGTGCTCGCAATTTTGAAGGATTTAATTACAGTTTAGGGTCATGCTGTAATCCGCCTGCCAGAGTACACATTTCCCCTGCTGTGCCTTGTGTATCCATCCTCCACTTACATTTAATCACTTCAGACATATCATGAACACCATCTTCTGCGCGATCGCCTGTCAGGATAAAGGGAGGAATCAAAGGTCTTGCAGGATTAGAAGCTGCACTGTAATTGTGTCTGAGATTTAGCAGATGACTGTCTTGGAAGAAAGCTACATTTAATGGCCCATTTAAGGGCCGTATCTGGGCTATGCTAAGTTTTTGTCTGATCATAATTAGGAGAGAGCAGTTTTCTGCAGGTATTATTCAGATTACTTACGCGCCATCAGACATTATTTGCCTTCTCGGAGGCTGCAGTAATGTTTTCTGCGAAATGTGAGCACAAATGTGTGTCTGGCGTTTAATGTAGTTGAAAGGGTTTCATGTACACTAAAGGGTATTTTATCTTTACGTTCAAAAGCAGAGTCAACTCAATGCCCTCTCTCTTTTTGCCTCTCCTATTAAAACAGGAATGGAAAAAAAAATCCAGAAATAATGGCAAGAGTTTTTGTTCGATAACAGGAATCAGTCGAGTCAAAAACTCACCAAATAAGATTAGACGGATTGTCTATAATAATCAGTGAAACCAAATTGACCATTGGAAAAAAAGCTGAAAAAGTTGAGAATTAAACTACAGAAAGAGCACTACACTATAATAATTCAGTGACCTCTGGTGCATGGTCCAACAATATTTGTAAAGTTTTTATAGTTTGTACAATACAACTTAAAATCTCGATATATCATCTTCCCTATGCATGTATAACATTTCTATGTAGTTATGTATCTATATATACATATATATTTAATCATTTACTCCTACTGCAGAAGAATATATATATATATATATATATATATATATATATATATATATATATTACCTACTGGCGGTCGCCAGTAGGTATATATAGTTAGGATTTTTTCTCTATGGGTTTTTTGAAAATTCTATGTCTAATAACTTTGCCGTTTGTGGACGGAATTGGCTGAAATTTTCAGGAAAATGGCACATTTTGTTTCTGAGCAGCCTTTGAAAATTTGGGGGGGGTTCGTCAAGGGGGGGCCGAGAAAAAAGGGGGGTCCCAAAACGTGTTTTTAACATTGAGTTTTCCATAGGGCGGTTGGCCTCACTTTTAGCCCGAACGGCTGAATGGATTTGCACGAAACTTGGCAAAATTGTAGGGACTGGTAGCCCGATGTGCCTTTTGTAGGTCTCAATATATGTGCTCCAGTGGATTTTGAGAAATTAACGTTTAAAAAAAGATATATATCTGTAACAGCGGACCGGGCAGCGTCCCAGGACGCGTACTTTTCGCGCAACGGAGCTTTGCGAAGCGAAGCTGATTGGCTCTCCGGCGTCTGTCAACATTCCAAAAAGTCCGTAGCGGCCGCCATCTTGTCTCTCGGTAGGATCGAGAGACAAGAGGAGGCCAAAGCGAAGGGGCAAATGACCATAAGGGGGCATAGTAGATCCTCGCTGACCCCCTACGTTTGATGTGGAGGTTTTAAAAGGGCCCCGCGGGGCAAAAAAAAACCCAAATAATAATAATCGAACGGCTGAATGGATTTGCACGAAACTTGGTAAAATATTAGGGACTGGTAGCCCGATGTGCCTTTGCTATGTCTCAATATATGTGCTTCAGTGCATTTTGAGAAATTAACGTTCAAAAACAAGATATATATCTGTAACAGCGCTCCGCTTCGCGGAGATAAAATTATATCTGTATTACCTAGCTGTTGCTAACACCAGTTAGCGACGGCTAGTAGGAGATAGCGACCATCTTGGGTCCCACTTTGCATGTGAGTGATATTTATCACTAATGACATGCAAAGTGGGCATGCCAAGATGTTAGCGACTGGAAACAGTCGCTAACATCGCTATCTCCTATTATCAACTTTTGGAAATATTCGAGATAAGCGCGAATATCTCCAAAAAGTAACAGCTGCCCTGAGCAGTTCTTAGCCATGTTATCCAATGGGAGGTGGATAACATGGCTAAGAGCATTAGCTCGGTAATGCATGAATATCGCTGAGTTTTCAGCGATATTAATGCATTGCGGTCGTTTTTTATCGTATTTGCGATAAACCTTGATAATAGCAAGGTTTATCTGCGATAATTTCTGACGGTAAAAAAATCTTTGCAATGCATCGTTAGGGATAAATATCGCTTAACTTTGGTAATATGCCCCAACGTCTGTTAACGTTCGATTCGAAGGAAATCAGGAAGTGTTGAAAAACATTGTCTGCGCCATCTTGTCTTTTTTCAAATGCCACACTTTTGTCGTGCACGGCAGCCATTTTAGATGCCTTGACCAGACCCACTCTGTGCACGCTGTCGATCCTTAGCATGGCTCCCCACCCTCGCAAGCATCTCACCCAGGCAGTGGTCACCCCCGCTCTCTGTCTTATGCATGGGTAATAAACCTCCCCCCATCTGCGCTGCTCTTCCCTGAGAATCACACCCTGTGCCCGCCCGACACCTCCCTTTCGCCCTATTCACTACCGCACCCTCTGACACTCCTTTTCCTCTGTGTCCGATTGTCCAGGCCGGTCCTAGGCTATCAGCTAGCCCTGCAGATGTAGTTTATGGCCACAGCTGTAAAGAATCACCCCTCTTCAAAGGAGTTATAGTAGATCAAGGCCCACACTCGATGAGATCCGTCACAGCAGAAGCGTTGCTATTATCTGAAAACCATCCTGTATTGTGATTGGGGAGGGGACCGAGCGTGAAGCGGAAGATTCCAGGGATGACTCTTTGTACATCAAAGTTTTTACAATTATGTGTCACATTAAAAATATATAGCACTCCGACAAAGTAGTAAGATTATAAAACTTTAATAATTTATAAATATATACAAGAAAACAAAAATAGTAATAACATATAAACATTTTTAGGGAAAAACAACGAAGTAGCGGTCGGCTGTGCGAATAGTCCCAACGCAGCACAACGTCCAGATTTCCGGCGGGGGGTGGGTCATCAGTAGCAAACTGTTGTGCGAATAGTTCCAAGGCAGCAGAACGCGCCGAAATCTAGATGACACGAAAGTGATGTCTAGTAAGTTGCCACCCAGCAAATAACGGCGTGGGGCGTCGCGGGGGGTGGGTCATCAGTAGCAAACTGTTGTGCGAATAGTTCCAAGGCAGCAGAACGATGGCACCAAGGTGATGTCCAGTAAGTTGCCGCACTGGTTTTGGTATCCTACAATGCTGCTCCGAATAACGGCGTGGGGCGCCCCGGGGGAGGTGGCGTGAACGGGCCTCTCCAGGTGGAGTCTCATCTGTTTTAGTGGGGCGCCCCTTTACCGTTTCAGTTGCCATTCCGTCCGCTTTTGGTCCACTGTGTCAAAATCCGCCATTCAGCTGAGTTGCGCCCACTCTTGCGGTGCAGCGATAGGCGGCTGCCACAGGACTCTCAAAATGGCGGCAGGCTCTTTCCTTTTTGGGCGTGGTCCACTGAAATGGCCCTGGGACACCTTGGAAATCGGACGCTTGTCTGCTAGGTCTTGGACCCCATTCTCGAAAGCGTCCCCTCCGCCTTGAGAATTCATCAAAAGTTTTGGGGGCCCCGACTCCTGCAGGCTTCTGGTGGGGAGCGGCTGCCATGATTGCTCGCGGAATGACCACGACGGAGCTACGAGATGGTGGTGCTCTCATGCTGACGCCAGTTTAGTCTGAAACATCCAGAAACAAGGTGGGGCTTTCATCGTTTGGGGGGAAAAAAAAGTTTTCATCCAATGAAAAGTGTTGTTTTTAGGTCATATGATCAAGTCTTCCATCATTAGGAAACCAAAAGTAAAATGAACCAATGAAAAGTTTTATAAACAAGTCACATGACCTGTTATGCGGCATAGGGTATAAAATGCGGAGAAAATACGTTGGCACGTGAGGCGGCGTCAGTAGCGGACTGATGTGCGAATAGGCCGAAGGCAATACAACGCGCCAAGATCCGGATGGCACCGAGGTGGTGTCCAGCAAGTTGCAGCACTGGTGTGGCCATCCTACAATGCTGAAAGTCGGCGTGGGGCGCCCCGTTGGCCTGTGAGTTTGCGTCAGTAGTGGACCGATGTGCGAATAGGCCGAAGGCAGCACAACGCGCCAAGATCCGGATGGCACCGAGGTGGTGTCTAGTAAGTTGTCGCACTTCTGTGGCCATCCTACAATGTTGAAAGTCGGCGTGGGGCGCCCCGTTGGCCTGTGAGATGGCGTCAGTAGCGGACCGATGTGCGAATGGGGCCAAAGGCAGCGCAACAATATTTTCTGACTGACACCACAAGGCGCTGAGATGCCAAGATCCGGATGGCACCGAGGTGATGTCTAAGTTGCGGACTGATGTGCGAATGGGGCCAAAGGCAGCGTAACAATATTTTTTGTATGGAAGATACCACTAGGCGTTGAGATGCCAAGATTCGGATGGCACTGAGGTGATGTCTAGCAAGTTGCTGTACTGGTGTGGTCATCCTACAATGCTGAAACTCGGCGTGGGTCGCCCCATTAGCCTGTGAGATGGCGTCAGTAGCGGACCGATGTGCGAATAGGCCGAAGGCAGCACAACGCGCCAAGATCCGGATGTCACCGTGGTGGTTTCATAGTTGAGAGGCACTTCATCTGCAGTGGGGCGCCGAGATCCGGATGGCACCGAGGTGATGTCTAGCAAGTTGCTGTACTGGTGTGGTCATCCTACAATGCTGAAACTCGGCGTGGGTCGCCCCATTAGCCTGTGAGATGGCGTCAGTAGCGGACCGATGTGCGAATAGGCCGAAGGCAGCACAACGCGCCAAGATCTGGATGTCACCGTGGTGGTTTCATAGTTGAGAGGCACTTCATCTGCAGTGGGGCGCCGAGATCCGGATGGCACCGAGGTGATGTCTAGCAAGTTGCTGTACTGGTGTGGTTATTCTACAATGCTGAAAGTCGGCGTGGGGCGCCCCATTAGCCTGTGAGATGGCGTCAGTAGCGGACTGATGTGCGAATGGGGCCAAAGGCAGCGCAATAATATTTTCTGAAGAGAAGACACCAAAAGGTGCTGACATTCCAAGATCCGGATGGCACCGAGGTGGTGTCTAAGTTGCGGACTGATGTGCGAATGGGGCCAAAGGCAGCGTAACAATATTTTTTGTATGGAAGATACCACTAGGCGTTGAGATGCCAAGATTCGGATGGCACTGAGGTGATGTCTAGCAAGTTGCTGTACTGGTGTGGTCATCCTACAATGCTGAAACTCGGCGTGGGTCGCCCCATTAGCCTGTGAGATGGCGTCAGTAGCGGACCGATGTGCGAATAGGCCGAAGGCAGCACAACGCGCCAAGATCCGGATGTCACCGTGGTGGTTTCATAGTTGAGAGGCACTTCATCTGCAGTGGGGCGCCGAGATCCGGATGGCACCGAGGTGATGTCTAGCAAGTTGCTGTACTGGTGTGGTCATCCTACAATGCTGAAACCCGGCGTGGGTCGCCCCATTAGCCTGTGAGATGGCGTCAGTAGCGGACCGATGTGCGAATAGGCCGAAGGCAGCACAACGCGCCAAGATCCGGATGTCACCGTGGTGGTTTCATAGTTGAGAGGCACTTCATCTGCAGTGGGGCGCCGAGATCCGGATGGCACCGAGGTGATGTCTAGCAAGTTGCTGTACTGGTGTGGTTATTCTACAATGCTGAAAGTCGGCGTGGGGCGCCCCATTAGCCTGTGAGATGGCGTCAGTAGCGGACTGATGTGCGAATGGGGCCAAAGGCAGCGCAATAATATTTTCTGAAGAGAAGACACCAAAAGGTGCTGACATTCCAAGATCCGGATGGCACCGAGGTGGTGTCTAGCAAGCTATGCAGTTGAGTTGTGTGCGCACTTGCGGCGAATAGGTCGAAGGCAGCATAACAATGTTTTCTGAATAGGAGCCACCACAAGGCGTTGAGATTCGGTTACCACCGAGGTGATGTCTAGCAAGTTGCCGCACTGGTGTGGCCATCCTACAATACTGCTCCGAATAACGGCGTGGGGTGCCCGAAGGGGGGGGGAGCCGGCGTGAATGGGCCTTCCTAGGTGGAGGCTCGTCTGCTGTAGTGGGGCGCCCCTTTACCGTTTCAGTTGCCATTCAGCTGAGTTTCGGCTGCTCTTGATGCTACAGCGACAGGCGGCTGCAAGAGGACTCTCAAAATGGCGGCCTGTTCTTTGGATTTGGGCCTGGTCCACTAAAATGGCCCTGGGACACCTTAGAACTCGGACGCTCGATTTTTTTTTCCTTTCCTGTACATGCAAAAAAAGGTAAATGCCCGGTACGTTACACGCTTCATCTGCCACGATGAACTCTCCAGAGGAACCGAAAAAAAATATAGTTGTGGTAACTATACCATGCATCGTCATATGGAGAGGTGGCACCAATTAATTATAGTGCTGCATAAAAGAGAGATTTGGAGGAGAACCCCTGACCTGCTAGTACATTCATCAAAGAAGTGGCACTGAGAGCTTCAGAGGCAAGGGAAACGGTCCCAAATATTTAGAAGAACTTTGGAAAGATTAAAATGACATGTTTAGATTGTGGCAAATTAATTTCATGTGGACAGATGAGTGTTACTCTAATAAATACAGCATATGAACATCATCATAGTCGATGGTTGGTAGAGACATTTTGACTATATCCTGGACCTGCCCGTCCTCGCCCAAAATGGCGCCGGAATAAATGGGACTCGTAACTCCTTGTTGTGTACTGGTTGCAGAACCTTGAAATCACGAGATACGTATGCAGTTTTGAAGCACATGGCGGGCGGGGACGAGAATTGATTGAATATTTCGACATCCCTATTGATATTAAGTTCTGATGTGTTATTGATTACTGTACTGTTGAAAGTTCGAATTAACGTCACCCATGGTACTTGCCCGCAAATGTATATCTAGATAATTTTATTGTAACTGGCCCTGTCGTATTTTAATTATAAAATGTACGTCCACCGATTCCGTAACTGTTAGACACCTTAGTTCTTGCAACCTAATGGCTCGCCCGTTACGTTCCTCTACAGTGTAAATGTCTATTCATCATATACGATTACAGTTTGCTCTGTGGCAGGCCCACGTGGTTATAGGCTCGTATTTGTATAATGAAATTTTCACAATAAAGGTTTTTAAAAGAAAACATGGTAGTAGTATATACATTGGTAAAGTTTTTAATAATAGTGACTGTTTTAGAATCATTAAAAGGCAAGTGAAATAAAGCAGACCAATTACATGAAGGGTAAAAGGTATAATACGAAGGAACGCAGTAAAGATAAATGGTCAAGGGCTGTTGTGTTTTCTATTCCTGCAACATAAAGTGATCGATAAGAATCTCATATTCAGGCTTATCGGCGACTAAGACAGCAGGTCGACCCTCTTTTGCTCAACGGCTCCGTCATGGGACGAAGAAACGCTCTTTTTCTCGAAAAAAGAATATATTTTACTTGCAGGACAGTTGTAAAATTTCCGGGAAAGTACATTAGCCTGGAACATTATAACATATATTTAAGAAAAAATAATGTTCGGAAGTAATGAAAAGCGTAATTTTTAGGTCATATGACCAAGCCTTTCATCATTACAATAAGAAAAGTAAAATGAACCAATGAAAAGTTTTATTAACAAGTCACATGACTTGTTATGCTTACGTTACGCGCTGCGCGCCCCGGATGACTTCCGGATGCGCTAACGCGGCGCGTCATATGACGCATTACGCGACAACGCAGGTACAGAATATAGTCAAAATGTCTCCACCAACCAGCGGTCGGAACACAACCCCTTTCAGCAGGCTAAATAGTTCTGTTAAATGACAACAGAAGGGACAGGCAACAAGAACCATCAGTCAAAGAGGGGAGGGCTAGTTCTTCTCTACCGGGTTACATTGGGGCGCTACCGGAACTGATCGAATTGGTAGTCTACAGTGTTTCTGGATGTTTCAGACTGAAGCTGGGGTTAGCATGAGAGCAGCACCATTTCGTAGCTCCGTCGTGGTCATTCCGCAACCAATCATGGCAGCCGTTCTTTATCGTTATTTTGGGCGGGGTGGGTGGCGGAGCCGAGCTGTTTTGCAGCCATCATTGTGTGGAGTTCAGTTCATCTCACTAGTTTTGTATTTGTCATGAGGGGTTGTTCCTAATGTTTCTATTTTAGCGAGGTCAAAAAGAAATCCCATTAGTGGCCTACTGATTTTGCTCGATTCCTTTTCTTTTTTTTTACACGATTTTTCGTTATCTGCAAAGACTAAACAGAGTATTGCGACTCTGTGTTTGTTTGTAAATAGAGAATGAACCAAAGAGAACTAATTCTAAAACAGTAAATACTTGGATAACAATCAATCAAATGGAGAGAGAAGCAGGCACGACGGATTACAATGGGGGCAAAGGCCTGCGTTAACTACCTTTCACTATCTGCAAAGAGAGAGTACTCCTAATAGAAATGAGGGGGGGGGGGGCACCATTCAAAGCAGATCAGTGTGCATAAACACGAAAATGTTTTCACTTACCACGTACTTGACATTCGACAGCTTATGATATTTGCTATTAAAAAACCATTGAAATTCACTGAAAAAACCATAGGTTATAGACCATATATAGTTAGGAATTAGCATTTACAAAACCTTGAAAATTCACTGAAAAAACCATAGGTTATAGACCATATATAGTTAGGAATTAGCATTTAAAAAACCTTATTTTACTCACACAAAACCATTGAAATTCCATATATAGTTAGTTGCACTAACTATATATCGCGCACCCGCAATCCACTGCTGATCATGTCACATATTACATCATTCATGACATGGTCAGTGACATCACTGATGACATCACTGATGACATCTCAAATGACATCACTGATGACATCTCAAATGACATCACTGATGACATCACTGATGACATCTCAAATGACATCACTGATGACATCACTGATGACATCATCCAGTGACTGTGTGTTTCTGTAAAGTTTAAATATGTTTGATATATTGAAGAATGAGTGGATGTATAAGTGTCTGGATGAAGGATTTAGTAGGTGCGTGACTGACTGTGAGTGAGTGAATAAATGTGTCGTACTAAATGCATGGGTTAGTGACTAAACAGTCTGAATGTGTGCATCAGTATGTCTGTTGTGATGTAAACTGCTGCATGTGTTGATCATTAGCTATACGAGAGGCTATATGTGTTATTGATTGGTTGCCCAAGTATTTGTATGGGAGATTGAGTTTGTGTGGGGGTGGCTGGGAGGTGTGTGACTCTGTGCATAGATGTGTCAGCAGTTGATTCACTAGGTGTATGAGTTCAAGAGTGCATGTGGAAACAGCTACATGGGCAGTTGACTGTGTGCATGAGTGTATTGATGAGTGAATGGATATCTCAATGCTACATGTCATAGTAAGTACATATGTAAAACACAGTACATGTGAGAGTTGGCATATATAATTAACTGTGCATGAGAGCCACTGAATGTGTGAGTGGCTGTATGGATCATTGTGAACTTGTATCAGGGATTGTGTAAGAGAGTAAATATGTGTTAGTATATGCTTGAATAAGTAAGGTGTGTATAACTGTATAGTTAAGGAAATGGAGGTGAGATTGTTTCTTTGCATGACTGACTAGGTGTGTGAGTAACTCCATGGATGAGTGACAGTGTGTGAGTGTCTGTATACACTGAGTGTATCTAAGGTTATATTAGAGTCTGAAGAGGTTTATCGTATTAGCACAAGAATGATGTCAAATGAGATGTCATCAGTGATGTCATCAGTGATGTCATTTGAGATGTCATCAGTGATGTCATCAGTGATGTCACTGACCATGTCATGAATGATGTAATATGTGACATGATCAGCAGTGGATTGCGGGTGCGCGATATATAGTTAGTGCAACTAACTATATATGGAATTTCAATGGTTTTGTGTGAGTAAAATAAGGTTTTTTAAATGCTAATTCCTAACTATATATGGTCTATAACCTATGGTTTTTTCAGTGAATTTTCAAGGTTTTGTAAATGCTAATTCCTAACTATATATGGTCTATAACCTATGGTTTTTTCAGTGAATATATATATATATATGTGTGTGTGTGTGTGTACTTATTTTGGATTACCTTTCTGGAGTCAGGTTTTCACTTACACTGTAGCGCGGGTGCTGTCTTTCATTTATAGAGGGATCCTGCGCTCTGTTGCCTTGCACTGGCCTCACCAGGTGGACGCGGCTGGATGACCAGCAGGGGATGAGGTATACCTATTATCTACTGGCAGTCGCCAGTAGATAGTTATAGTTAGGACCTTCTACCCATAGGAAACCGCAACATTCTATTTGGAATAACTTTGGCGCCAATTGACGAATCTGCGCGAAATTTTCCAAACTTTTGGCCAGCTCCGATCTGCTCCTATCCTGTTTGGGGGTGATTCGTCAAGCGGGGGCCGTGAAAAAAAGGGGCTCCCAAAACCCATTTTTCCCATGCAATTTCCCATAGGACCTTTAGATGCAGCTACAGCCCGAACTGCTGAACGGAATTCCACCAAATGTGGCAAGGAGGAAGTCCTTGGTTCAGACTCGTGCCTTTTGCTTATTTGGTGTAAATCCGTTCAGTAGTTCCTGAGAAAATGACAGTTAAAATCATTTATATATCTATGGGCACCGTGGATCCGCGTATCTATCCGCGTACCCTAAGCGCAGCCTGTACGCACCCTGCTGTGCACGAGCTGTATGCTAATTGGCTGTCAACAGTGAAAATCAGGAAGTGTTGGCAGCCATCTTCTGCAGAAAATCTAAAACAAACACCGCAAAACGTGAAAAGGGGGCAGGGTAGACACACCCTGACCCCCTAGGCCTGCTCAGGGGGTCCCACAACGACCCCCAGGGCCCAAAAATATATATATATATTTTTTAAATTGCGGGATGCGCGTAGGATCTGTGCATCCTAGCAATGGAAAAAAAAGAAACGCGGTCTCCCGTGGTAAATATGGTAATTTGCCCCCGGGAGGATCATATCGCGGGGGCATTATTACAAAATAAAATGTGGGGGGGTCCCAATCCCCCACACACTGCCCCGGGGACCTCCAAACCCCGGGGCTCCTAGTTAATATATGCGGGGGCTTATAGGGCCCCCGCACCCCCGGGGACCGCCACCTCCCGGGGCTTATTCAAAATGGGTGGGGGGGCTCTCAGGCCCCCCAGCCCCGAGGATCACCACCCCCGGGGCTTTAAAACATAAGCTGAAGGGCTTTGAGGCCCCCCAGCCCCGGGGACTGCCACCCCCCGGGGCTCTAGTTTCCTGTATGCGGGGGCTCACGGGGCCCCCTGCAGCCTGGGGACTGCCACCCCCCAAGGCTTCTTTGACATGGGTGGGGGGCTCTCAGGCTCCCCCAGCCCCAGGGACCGCCACCCCCGGGGCTCTAATTTAATGTATTCGGGGGGCTCACGGGGCCCCGCAGCCCCGGGGACTGCCACCCCGGGGCTTCTTTGACATGGGTGGGGGGCTCTCAGGCCCACCCAGCCCCGGGGCACTAATTTAATGTATGCAGGAGGCTCACTGGGCCCCGCACAGCCCTGGGGACCGCCACCCCCCGGGGCTTCTTCCAAATGGGTGGAGGGGCTCTCAGGCCCCCCTGCCCCAGGGACTGCCACCCCCTGGGTCTTAAAAATATTTGGAAACGGGGGCTCTGAAAAATGTGGGAGGGGGGCCGCGTGGCCCCTCCTCCTGGAGCCTTGTCTTGGCCCTGGGGACCTCTACCCCCCAGGTCCGGCTCCTGCAGTGTCCTGGGGTGCCCACCCCCAGGACACTGCTGTTTGCAATGTCAGGGCGGGAGCATCGCGGCTCCCACCCTGTCATTGCAAACTGCTTTGCTTCATTGAAGCGAGAACAGGGAAACCTGCTCTCGCTTCAATGAAGCAAAGCAAATTGCTTTTCCATATGGGGAGCAGCATGTTAGGTGCTCCCCATATGGAAAAGCAATGCCGGCTCCCGCAGGAGGCGGGGAGTCAGCGGGACCGTGGTGGAATTGGGGACCCCCCATAGTCCCCAAAGGTGCGGGCCTGGCCCGGGGATTGGGTCCCCGGGAAAACCAGTGGCCCGGTATGGGGCCTCGCAGTCCCACTCCCGATTAAGAAATAAAATATAACACTTTTTTAAAAAAGGCTGGCCCCGGGGGATGGGGTCCCTGGGGTCTTGAAGTGGCCTGACCCGCCATAAAAAAATAAAATACATTGGCCATGCCCCGGGGAATGGGGTCCCCGGGTCCCGGAATTGGTCACGGGAGGAGGGCCACGCGGCCCCCTTCCCATAAAAAAATTAAAAAATATATATTTGAGGGTCAGGCCCTGGAGGATGGGATCCCCAGGGCCCAAAATAGTAAAAGGAAGGGGGGCCACACAGTCCACCTTTCAAATTGTTTTTTTTTAAAAGATGTGATCGTCCCTAGGCCCTGCCCACTCACAAAAAGACACTCTGCAAACGCGCCCTGTGGCGCGTTTTAAATTGGGGAATTAATTCCCCTTCAATACTAGGGGTCCCTGGGGGCCAACTAGCCCACCAGGTACCTCCAGTAAGCGCCACAGGGCTGCATTGCAGAGAGGTGCTCCAGGCCATGCCCCTTTTTACACCTCTCTGCAACGCAGCCTTGTGGCGCTTACTGGAGGTACCTGGTGGGCTAGTTGGACCCCAGGGACCCCCAGGAGGCAAAGGGACTTACATCCCCAACTTAAAACACGCCACGGGTCGCCTTTGCACAGTGGTGAAGGGAGGGGGCGGGGCCTGAATTCACATGTGTGCAAACACACCCTGTGGCGCGGTTTAAGTTGGGGAATTATTTCCTTGTCAATACTGAGGGTCCCTGGGCGCCAACTAGCCCACCAGGTACCTCTAGTAAGCGCCACTGGGCTGTGTTGCAGATTGCTGTGAAAAGGGGCGTGGCCTCTGAACACCTCTCTGCAACGCCGCCTCCTGGCGCATACTGGAGGGACCTGGTGGGCTAGTTGGCCCCCAGGGACCCACAGGATTGAGGAGGAATTACTTCTCTAACTTAAAATGCGCCACAGGGTGTGCTTGCAGACATATCAGCTTAGGCCACGCCTCCTTCCTTCATCACTGTGCAAACGCGCCCTGTGGCGCGTTTTAAGTTGGAGAGAGTTGGTGCAGGCTGTGCCCCTTTTTACATCTGTCTGCTACGCAGCTCTGTGGTGCTTACTGGATTTACTACGAATTCCGATTTCCTCACCTGTTATCAGGAGAGACCTCAGTGCTGCATCTTTGAGCCCAGTACTGATCCTGAAAAGTAATTCTAACCATACTTACCCTTAACTTGAATTTCTTTTCATAGGCTAACATTGACTGGTTTCACTGTGGAGTTTTGGAACTTTTAAATATTCACCTAAAATCATCCGAACAACGAATTCCAATTTACTCACCTGTTATCAGGAGAGAACCCAGTGCGGCATCTTTTAGCCCAGAACGTACCATGATAAGTAATTCTAGCCATACTTACCAGTAACTTGTATTTCCTTCCATAGGAATCCATTGTCTGGTTTTCACCAGAAAAGTTTCCAAGTGTCTATTTTCACAAATAAAAATTGCCTGTATGACCTAAAAACATTCTTTTGTCTGTTTACAGGAGATGCACCCGTGCTGGATCCAGGATCCACCACTGAGTAAGAAAAAGTAACGTTAACACTACTTGCCTGATCTGATAAGTGAATTTCCTCCCATAGGATAACATTGGTGATCCTATGTGAAAAGGTTTCGGTGTCAACTTTTAAAATACAATAATATTCCTTAAAAATCACTACTGCAACCAAAACGCTTTCACTCAACTGTTTACAGGAGATGTCCCAGGACTGAATCTAGGATCCAGTCCTGTGGTTAGAAAAGTAATCCAAAATGTAACTAGTTGCATTTAACTAGAAATTCCCATTGACCTCAATGTTGCATTGTGTCTGAAATTGTGTTGCGCATTACAACAACTGTAACTACTGTACTTAGAAGTCTTTTACCTATTTGCCAAGTATTTATACTAAAGTAATTCATTCTGAGAAAGTATATTTTGTAATGTAATGTATAATGTAATTATAATATAATTTACAAAATAAAATATCTAAAAATAAATTGTTTTAAAAAATGTAGAAAACCAGTATAAAAAAAATAAAAATAACAATTAATACATTTAAAAATTGTCATTTACAAAACCTTTGAAATTCACTGAAAAAACCATAGGGTTCAGACATGTTATATTTAGGAATTAGCATTTAAAAAACCTTTGAAATTCACTGAAAAAAACATAGGTTTCAGATATGTTACAGTTAGGAATTAGCATTGTAATAGTATGCATTTGTAAAGGTAGTATGCAATGTTGTGGAATGCGTTGTTAAGGTAGTTTCTAAAAATGCGATGTACTGTCATGTGATGTAATGGAATGAGTTGTAAAGGATGTTGCGATGTAAAAACTGCTTTGTAAATGCATGTGTTGTAAATGTATGCATTGTAATGTCATACACTCACCCCAGACACTAGCAGGGCCGCTTGGGCTGTATTACTCAAGTACACAAATCTGCCATACCTGCTTCTACTTCTCCATTGTGTGCTTTCTCCAGGTGCAGCTTTCAAGTGGAACTCTTCCCATCTGTTTCCCTTGCCAGCTTTCACTACAAACTTTATTGGAAAATTCTGTTATTTTTGGCGAAGATGGGAGTGTCAGGCTCTTGTTATTTAATACCACCACACAGTTGCTTCCTTCTTAACAGCCACCAGCGTAAACATCACTGCACACACTTCTCTCAACATCTGAAAAAGAAGTATGCCTAATACCAACTGCACACGTTTACAGCACTTTATTTTCCTAGAAGATATGTGACAGGCTGCACACTAGGCAATGTGTTTCTGCTCTATCTGAGCCTTGATCACGGTTGAGTCTCTGTAATTTGAAATTTACCATGTGTTTTGAAGACGGCGGTGGTATTCTCTGTTAGAATGCGCATGGTAAAGTTGCAAGTATAGTAATTCCAGTTTTAGAAAACAGCAGTTTTTTCAATTCCAGTCCGTTGTACTAACGCAGCTTTCACTGGTAATTAGTTTCATCTTCTTACCAAAGCGCTGTATTACTCAACTTCGTAAATCTGCCATACCTGCTTCTACTTCTCCACTGTGTGCTTTCCCCAGGTGGAGCTTCCAAGTGGAACTCTTGCCACTTGTTTGCCTTGCTAGCTTTCACTACAAATTTTATAGGATAATCCTGTTACTTTTCGCCAAGGCGGGCGGGTCAAACTCTTCGTATTTGATACCATCACACAATTGCTTCATGCTTAAGAGCCCCTGACCCAGTGCAATGCAATAAAGATAATTTATAATCTAGTTTGGCATTAGTCTGCACTGAATCAAGCATAGACGGGAACCTAAACTTGAATCTCGTTAGGGTTGTATTTGTTTTCTTTCTCCTAGATTTAACGCTTATTCTGTACAAAAGATACAAGCATTAGATTTTTTTATATTTGTCCTGAAGAACGTGGGGATTTGATCCTAAGATCTGCCGAAATGTCGTGTCAGCAGTTTCTTGGAAACACAGGTTTGTAATCACATGTTTAAGGTGATGTTGATGTGTATATTCACGAGCAATAATTTAACAATATTTATAGATTTAATTTGTACCACGATTATAACTGAAATCAATCGAAGTGTGTATGTTGCAAAGAGAGAGGCCCCCTGCTGGAAGGGTACTGTTCCTTAAGGCAGGGACTAATCAATCTAGTGTACCAAATTATAAACATAACTAAAATTTCAACAATTAATAGCAAAACAATATGGATGAAAGGAGAATCAATTATATCTGGATATGTTTTAAAAAATAGACAATTTTTGTTGATGATAATATAAGAGAATTAATTTCTTTAAAAAGACAGTGTCCCATACAAACTCAATCATTCATCTTCATTCATACTTCAAAGAAACTAGTGTACATTAAAAATTGCAACTATTCTACATTTCAGATAAACGCAATGATAATGAGGAAAAAACGCTGTGGCACACAAGTAATGATCTCTTGCGTTCGACGCGCGTTTCGGCACTGAGCTGTGCCTTCGTCAGGAAAATGGGCCACAGTAGATTAAAGTTGGCTTCTTGTATCTATTAATTTAGTGATTTCAGCGATCCTTTTTGGTGTTGATGGCTGTAAGGCACTTCTTGCCTGATAGTCAAAGCTAAAAATATACTAAGTTGTAAATATGCTTGAACAAGGTATTGTTCTCCGGTTTCTATTTTTTAACGTTGTGTACCTGATTACGGACTTGTTTGACATCCAGTGAAGAAAATGCCCTTTATATGATTTCTGATATGTGTATCCATAGACGCACACTGCAATCTCCACGTGAGGTCAATCAAAGTGTGTGCAATGAAAGGGTTTTTAACCATGAAATAATGAGAACATAGACAATAGAAGTCCTGTTCATCAGGGGACTGTAGACGAATATCACATATGGTCAAAATGTTATATATGAATAGAAACAATATTTGACATTGTTTTGTTTTATTTGATTGTGTTTTATCTGATATTGTATATTTTTTATATTTTGTACGAATGTTAATATAAATATTGTGAATGCAACAAACTATACTTCATATCATAATAAAGAATATATATATATATATATATATATATATATATATATATATATATATATATATATAATACTAGCAGCCCGTCCCAACGTTGTCCGGGTATGAAATAGAATGTGTATAATGTGTGTATTTGGCAAGGGCAATTTATTTTAAAATCTCGCGGTAGACAACATTTTTTGTTTCATTAGAATAGAGACGGAGAAGGCCCAGCTGCAACCCTGGTTGATTTTAGCAGGTGCGTGTAATTGGTGTAGTGATCCGCCGCCTGAGCCCGGCTACAGCCCTGGTTGATGTTAGCAGGCGCGTGTAATGTCGTTGAATGAGAGAGTTATCAGCCGCGGGTAAATCAGTTTAATGAGAGAGTTGGGTGACAGCGAGTAGGAGAGGCTGCAGTAATTGTCCCCGCAGACACGCTCATTTGCGTATTCCCCCGCTTGAGGCCCAGATGCAGGCCTGTTTGATGTTAGCAGGCACGTGTTCCCCCGCTTGAGGCCCAGCTGCAGCCCTGGTTGATGTTATCAGGCGCGTGTAATTAGTGTACTGATCCACCGCCCGAGCCCGGCTAGAGCCCTGGTTGATGGTAGCAGGCGCGTGTAATTTCGTCGAATGAGAGAGTTTGTGGTTCTGAAATTCTGGACCCTGCTGTTATCCCGGTATCGAGATCCAATACCCGTGCCACAAAATATCGACGTACCAGGACGAATTTGGTGTCGACGGACCGATAATGATTAGGACATCATCCCTATGCATTTGCGTCATGATTGAGGGATGCCAACACCCCTAAACCATAGTTTCCGTTCCGACCCCTTAGACTCCATTTTGTAAAACGGCATCCATCTTGCGTCTTGCCCTCGTGATAAGTCAATTGAGTAAGGTCGAGCTTGATCTAAAAGGACACGTCCACCTTCTCTGACTCCCCCCTGACCTGTCCCAACTGACTTCATTGCCTCCAGCCAAACCTGTTTGGGCAGCTCCTCACCGAGTGGCCGAATAAGATAGCATCAATACATAACATGCCACAAACCATTCACTACGTACAGAACATGTTTTCATCACACACCCTCCTGTCCATGTTCCTTGTTTATGGCCAGTTTTATGACTAGGAGGTGCCCTACTTTATTGAGGTTTCATCGATATCTGATGGGAGTTCCGGGCCTGGCCGGGTAATCTATCACTAACTGGACGTCTAAAATATGGGTTGGCCTACATGACTTCGCTCTTTGTAATATTGTAGAAATATGTGTATAACCATATCGTAAACTTAAGAATTCATGCCTGCAGCTATTATTTCTGTATATAAGGAGAAAGCTGGTTCTGTAAAAACTAACAGTCTCCTGAGAAATACGCGCCCCGGGTTGTCGTGTTTCTAGGACACATGTTACTTGGTAGCTGCCAATAAAACTCGATCTCTGACTTCAGCTAGAAGACTCCGTGTTTCTGTGGTCCGGAACAGGGAGAACTCAGAGGTCTTCGGGTGTTATCCCCTGGCACCACCGGGTTCCTAAAAACCCGTTACCTCAGTTGGCGCCCAACTCGGGGCGGTATCAAGCGGTGACGGTCCAAGCCAGATGTTCGTGAGGAGCTTTGTGTGAAAATTCCAGAGGACGGCCAGCCACTTCAGCGACTCCTGTATGTCGACGTGGTTCCGAAGGTCTTTGCTGCGAGGTTCCCCGCGTCCCGACGGCTACGAGGGACTGCTGCCCTGACTATCGCCCTGTTTTGGACCCAGTGATCCTTGGTAGAGCGAAACGATAGACGAGTCTTCTAGTGATGTCATCGATCTTCAAATACTTCAGTTAAGTATAAGTGGAGCGTCTCCAAGTCCTAAGTTTGATCCTTAGTTTTTGGTATCCTTGAGATACGTTTTGATTTGGTACTTGCAAGCCCCAAAGCTGAAGGACTCGTGTATTCACGAGAAATATCGTAATTGATAATCCTTTGAAGTTTGAAGCTAAACTAGTGAGCAAAGATGCCTTGTTTTAGCAGATTTGGAAACTTGTTTTGTCTTGGTTGTAGTAAGGACTCCCGATTAGAGGATTCTTGTCCGGTTCCTCCGATCGGAACTCCAACATATGAGTTATATATAAAACACAGCGTAGGTCCTATAACATATAATGAAGTATGGATAAAATACACCCGCAAGGATGGTGTTTTAAAGTGGCCCCAATATGGTAGTTTTGACTCAGAAATATTAGATAACCTCGAGGTCAAATTGTTCAAGAAAAAAGCCCGGCCGGCGATGTTTGACTCTTTTCGCTTGTGGCGCAAAGAAGCCAAACAGAAAGAAATAAAATTAGCAAAAAGGAATAAAAGAGGTATGTCGATGGTGCAAGCTGCCGTCGCATACAGGGATAACGAGGAAGAGCAAGAGAGCGAACAAATGCTTAGGAGCAAGAAACTAGCAGTAGATAAATGCTACCCAATGTTACCACATAAGGGACAAGGTCAAGAGGAAACATCCGAGAAAGATCCATTAATGTCCCACTTATTAAGCTCACCGCCACCGTATGCGTTAGACGCTACCGCAACCCCAAAGCGTTTTATTATACCGCGCCCCGGCGCACAAAACACAGCTCTTGCACAAACGCCAGCTACTCTTCAGCTGGTTCCTACTTCTCCGGCGCAGCCTTCTCAAGGGCCGCCGCCTCTGCTACATACTCCATCTACTTCTACGACTTTGCCTACCACTCCAACTGTTCCCTATGATACTACATCTGCCACTGCTTCAACTTCCTCTGCTATTGCTTCGACTTCTTCTTTGCATCAGCCTGTCTTTTCTGACGCATCTGCACCTCCGCAAGCTTCTCCTTCTATTAGTCAGAGAATGGCAAGTACTGTCACTGGTCTGTTTTCACCTTTCTTTGGGTCGCCTAGAACGACCGCTAAAACGGAACGTAGACAGTTACGTAGTCAGCTGCCTGATTACGAGGAAAGAGAAGTACTAAATGAGCTAGCACGCCAATGGATTACGGACACTGTTAGATATGATGGTCAGTCTGTTATGGAAGTTTTCCGTCAATGGGATGCATCCACTCAGAGATACGTATTCGAAGAGATGTGTGTATATCTGTGTGAAGATTTGGAGACGAATGATCCCAAACGCAAAATGAACGAACTATGGCGTACGCGTTTTAAGTTCCATGAAGGTATGATTATAGGTGCCGATGTTGAGAAAGCGATAGA
Organism: Lissotriton helveticus; assembly: GCF_964261635.1. Classification (NCBI taxonomy): domain Eukaryota; kingdom Metazoa; phylum Chordata; class Amphibia; order Caudata; family Salamandridae; genus Lissotriton; species Lissotriton helveticus. The sequence continues at coordinate 342,380,339 of NC_136073.1, forward strand.
TTTATTGTTTTCTTATAGGAGTAAGGGAAATACTTGTACGAAGACGACGTATCAGGTAGGAAAAAAGCAAGACAGTACCCCATGAGAGAGGTTCCTCCGGTTTGGAGGGAAGGTGATGCGAATGTAAATCCACCAATTCCGCCATATTTCCAGCGTGTGTGGGTACATGTCCCCTGGAAAAGATCCGAAGTTTTAGCACTCAAGCAGACATTACCCGATCCCCGTAAAAACCCGACTGGGTATTATAAGGAGTTATCGCAGACTGCCAGCTCATGTATAATGAATTTAGCGGATGTAGACATGTTGTTTGGGAATGTTGTTCCACATCCTTTATGGAGTAAAATTTGTCATACGGATCATGATCAAGAACTAGGTGACTCATGGGCTAATATTGCAGGTATAGATGCTAGACAAATCGGTGGTTCTAAACCTGAGCCGTTGATAGCCGAACTTCCTGGTAGGATTATCGCGTACATGAAAACGTTAATGCCTGAATTACGCGTAAATTGGGACAAGCTGTCTGCGTGCAAGCAGAAGAAAGATGAGAATGTATCTGATTTTTTCACGAGATTTGAGGAGACTTTCACAGATCATAGTGGTCAGTATATGGCTACCGAGGGTGGTCAAAGACTGTTTGTAGACAAATTTGTACATAATCTGCTTCCTGAACTGTGTAATAAGCTGAAAGATTCAGAGAGTGCTTGGGCTGTCTCTACGTCAGCACAGATTTTAGCTACAGCCCAGTACTATGAAAATAGGCGCAAAGACGAGCTAGATAAAATAGACAAAAAAACGAAAGATTTAAAAACTAAAGTTCTTCTCCAGCAGGCCTATCCGCCTCATACGGCTAGTCAGCCTAGTTATCAACAACCACAGCAGTATTCGAGAAACGCGCAAGGAAACGAGTTTTCCCATCAGCGTATTCCGTATGGCCCGAATCAATGCGCATATTGCAAGGAAGAGGGTCACTTTAAAGGTAATTGTCTGGCTCTTGCGCGACGTCTAAACGGTGTTTCAGGTATAAGGGGTAGAGGTGTTCAACATGCTCCTAGGGGTAGGGGCCGTGGAAATTTCCCCCAGAATCCAACTTATTTTCCGCCTCAGAATTCCTTGAACAGCTTTGACCAACAGAATAATGCATCGTCTAGGTCAGCTCAGGACTATGCTGACGACTATTACACCGAAAACGAGAATGAGGACAATAATTGCTAGGACAGCCATGGACAAAGAGAGGGAGTCGTTTCAGTTCCAGTAGATCAGAATGGACCTTATGTCGAGGTGATTACTTCAGGAGTGTCAGAGCCATTTCTGCTGGATACTGGTGCTACAAAAGCTCCATTATGCACTCGAAACTTCCTGGCGCACCTTTGTCTGGCGAAACGAATGTTTCAGTAGGTTTCTCTGGCGCCCCTGTTAGAAACCCGATCTCTAGTCCCATGTCCCTTTCTGTTGGTCCTTGCGAATTAGAAGCACCCCTCATCCTTACAACAGGTTGCGGTGAAAATTTGTTAGGTTTGGATTTACTAAAGAGGTTATATGCCACTTTGTACTGTTCTCCCTTGGGAGTACAACTTACTTTAGGTAAGAAAGTCATTTCTCAAATGTATTTGTCAAAGGAAAATATTCCAAAATATTCCAACTGAATTGTCATCTCTTCCGGATATACTCTGGGCTAATGGTTCCAATGATGTAGGCCGTTTGGAGATTGCACCGTATGTCATAACATTGAAAGCCAACGTTAGGTTGCCACGTATTCCCCAATACAAAATATCTAGTGAATGCGAAAAGGCGTTGTTGACGATTATTTATGATCTGATCGAGAAAGATGTCATCGAAGAAACAACAGGCAACGTTTGTAACAGACCAGTTTCGCCTGTCTTAAAGCGAACCGATCCTTCACAGCCCCCTGTGTACAGGTTTGTCTTTGACCTCAGAGAAGTAAATAAGGTGGTTATTCCACAGTTTCCAGTTGTCCCCGACATTACTGCCTTATTGACAATGGTTCCAGCTTCAGCAACTTGGTTTTCAGTGATTGACCTGAGGAACGCTTTCTTCAGCATCCCGATTGCTGAGGAGAGTAGAGATATTTTTGGTTTTAATTTAGGAGGACGAAGTTTCCGCTTCAAGTGCGCTCCTCAAGGCTACTGCGAAAGCCCATCAATATTCAGTCAGGCCCTGAAAACACAACTAGACACAATTGTTCTGCCTGATGGGTCAACTCTGATTCAATATGTTGACGATCTGCTGATCGCTGCGGACACTGAAGAAATTTGCAAGCGAGCTACATTATCATTATTGCGTCACTTATGCGACATGAAGCACAAAGTCTCTCTCTCAAAACTGCAATTTTGTCGACAAGAAGTAACCTACCTAGGTCACATCTTATCGAAGGAGGGAAGGAGACTGACACCAGAAAGAATACAGGCAATTGCAGAGCTGAGTGCCCCAAGGACACAGAGAGAGGTTCGGGCTTTCTTGGGCATTACATCATACTGTAGACAATGGATACCAAATTTCTCACTACTGGCTAAACCCTTGCTGGCACTACTCTGTAAAGACACGCCCAATCCTATGCCCTGGTCTGAAGATTGTCAAACAAGTTTCCATGAGTTGCGTGATGCATTGTGCTCGGCTCCTGTGTTGGGAAACCCCAACTACAGTAAGCCTTTTACATTATATGTCCATGAGAAGGAAGGTTGTGCATTATCAGTCCTAACACAATACTTTGGGGATAAACAGCGCCCATGCGCGTATTTTTCGGCAACTCTAGATCCCGTGGCTAAGGCACTACCAAGTTGTCTGAGGGCCACCGCCGCAGCGGCTGTCTGCATTCGACAGTCCGCTGGGCTAGTCATGAATAATACTCTGATTGTTATGGTCCCACATGCAGTAGACATTTTGCTAAACAGGACGAAGACACAACATCTTACTAGCGCTCGACTATCCAGTTACGAACTAACACTGTTAGCGAGTCACATTCACATAAAGAGGTGTGATACACTCAACCCCGCTACGCTACTACCCATCTCGGCAAAGACAGACGAGGTTGAAAAACATGACTGCTGCTTTAGGACAGAAGAAGAGACCAAAGGGAGAGTAGACTTACAGGACACTCCCCTTCCTGAATGCAATGATGCTTTATGGGTCGATGGTTCATGTTTCAAGTTGCCGAATGGTGATACGACTGCAGCATATGCCGTAACGACATTACACACCATCATAGAGACCGCGCGCATTTCCCACAATTCCGCACAAGCCGCGGAGCTAATTGCGCTTACAAGAGCATGTGTGTTGGCAAAAGGAAAGCGAGTGAATGTGTACACTGACAGCCAATACGCCTTTGGCGTGGCTCACAGTTTTGGGAGATTGTGGCGTGAACGTGGGTTCCTGACGTCGCATGGTGCAAAGATACAACATGGTCAGCTAGTTAATGAGCTCCTCGAGTCACTGACGTTGCCACTACAAGTTGCAATCGTAAAATGCAGTGCACACAGAAAAATTCAAGACGATGTTGGCCGCGGGAATGCATTTGCAGACGAGGTTGCGAAAGAGACTGCAAGGAACACAATGAGTCGGATGTATGTTGTAGGTCCCGCTAGATGGATTACTGATGTGGGGATGTGTGAGGACACCATTGAAAGCGTGAAAACTATACAAGCTGAGGTCACTGAGAAAGAGGTGAATGAATGGAGAGAAAACAAGGGTAGATTAGATGCGAATGGTTGTTGGGTCGAATTGTCAGAACACCAGCGATGGCTATTACCTAACGCATATGTACTTGCAGTAGTAACAATGGCCCATGGAATTGCACACATCAGTATGAAAGGAATCTGTAAACTATTGGCCCCAGTATGGCAGAACAGTAATATCCCAAAATATGCAGAGAATGTGGTCAGAAACTGTATGGTATGTTTGAAGCACAATCCCGGTAGGGGAACCCCAACTCCAGCTGGTCATTTTGCGCCTCCAACGTATCCGTTCGAGGTTTTGCAGCTCGATTTCATCCACATGGAGAGGTGCAACAATCTGAAGTATGTGCTCGTTGTTGTTTGCGCTTTCTCCAGGTGGGTGGAAGCGTACCCCCTTAAGGACAACACCGCCTTGTCAACTGCCAAAGCCCTTGTCAAGGAATTCTTCCCTAGATTCGGTATGCCTAGAATCGTTTGGAGTGATAATGGAAGTGAATAAGCATGGGCGTAAAATCCGCTCCGCTCGCGGATTTTTCGGATTTTCGGCAAATTCTCAATCCGCGAACGCTCGCGAATTTGTCGAAAATCCGTGAACCCGCTCGCGGCGGATTTTTTGCTAGGTTGCGGCGCGCGGCGTGGTGCACGGCGTTCACTTTCCGTCATTTCGCGTTTGCCGAGTTGTTTTTCTCGATCATATTTTGAGAGTGCTGCGCCATTTTGGATCTTGCTGCGTGTTCCCGCGGGAGTTTGGCTCCCGCGAATACGTAATCGCGGCTTGCCACCTTGCACAGCACATCTCGCGAGAGTTCGCAATTGCGAACACGTAGTTGCGGCGGAAAGGAACAATCTCGCACTTGCGAAGTAGAGATTTTGCAATTTCGCACAAGAAAATCACCAGCAAACAGGATAAACCTTCAGAAAATGATGATTTTTATCAGAATCACTCCTCAGGTTGACATTTGCATGGCCTTTCTTTTTGCAAGGAGTCCATTTTGGGGGGGGGGGAGGAAGGAAGTGCCCCACAGTCTCCAACTTCCTGTTCCTGTCCAGCAGGCTCCTCCCAGTGCTTTGTCCATCTCCTGGTCACTTTCATTTGGATCTGGAGCTGGAAGGATTACTTTTTGTGGGTGCTGCTGGATATTTGGATTTGAGGCCTTTTTGACTGTCTTTGGATCACTTTTGGATTAGAAATCAACTTTCACAAGTAAGTTTGTTTGGGGCATTACAGTTGCTGCAAGTACAATTTTGGAACTTTTTCAGAAAATTAAATAAATTATATTGTGGGTAGCCACAGTATCCAGTAGGACCAGGGTTGGTTATGGGTGCATGATACAACTGTTTTGTTGAATTTAAACACCATTGAGGCCATGGATGGGCTGGGATTGTGCTGATTTTTGTCGTTTTTTTGGGCCTGCTGGTGGGGCCCTTTGCCCAGGGGTGGTGAGTGTTGCATGGGCCTAGTGTTTCTGAGGGGTGTCTTCTTGAATTTAAACTCTATTGAGGCCATGGATGGGCTGGGATTGTGCAGATTTTATTGTTTTTTGTCGTTTTTTTGGGCCTGCTGGTGTGGCCCTTTGCCCAGGGGTGGTGAGTGTTGCATGGGCCTAGTCTTTCTGTGGCGTGTCTTCTTGAATTTAAACATAATTGAGGCCATGGATGGGCTGGGATTGTGCTTATTTTATTGTTTTTTGTCGTTTTTGGGGGGCTGCTGGTGTGGCCTTTTGCTTGCCCAGGGGTGGTGGTGCATGGACTGAGTGTGCCTGTGGTGTGGTCTCACTCTCTTTGATGTAAACATCATGGATGGCATTGGATTGTGGTGATTTCTGGCTGTTTTTCTGTTTTTTGGGGGTGTACTGTTGATGTGGACTGGCCATGTGGGTGGTGGTGGTGGCCATCTTGAGTGCTGGCTGGTACAGGCAACATGTGCTTGGGGTGTAAGGGGGCCATTTTGAGGAGAGGCAGTGTCTGAGGCCTGCACTTATTTTGCCTACTTTTCATCCCTTATGCCCAGGGGTAGTGAGTGTTGCATGGGCCTAGTGTTTCTGAGGGGTGTCTTCTTGAATTTAAACACCATTGAGGCCATGGATGGGCTGGGATTGTGCAGATTTTATTGTTTTTTGTCGTTTTTTTGGGCCTGCTGGTGTGGCCCTTTGCCCAGGGGTGGTGAGTGTTGCATGGGCCTAGTCTTTCTGTGGGGTGTCTTCTTGAATTTAAACATAATTGAGGCCATGGATGGGCTGGGATTGTGCTTATTTTATTGTTTTTTGTCGTTTTTGGGGGGCTGCTGGTGTGGCCTTTTGCTTGCCCAGGGGTGGTGGTGGTGCATGGACTGAGTGTGCCTGTGGTGTGGTCTCACTCTCTTTGATGTAAACATCATGGATGGCATTGGATTGTGGTGATTTCTGGCTGTTTTTCTGTTTTTTGGGGGTGTACTGTTGATGTGGACTGGCCATGTGGGTGGTGGTGGTGGCCATCTTGAGTGCTGGCTGGTACAGGCAACATGTGCTTGGGGTGTAAGGGGGCCATTTTGAGGAGAGGCAGTGTCTGAGGCCTGCACTTATTTTGCCTACTTTTCATCCCTTATGCCCAGGGGTAGTGAGTGTTGCATGGGCCTAGTGTTTCTGAGGGGTGTCTTCTTGAATTTAAACACCATTGAGGCCATGGATGGGCTGGGATTGTGCAGATTTTATTGTTTTTTGTCGTTTTTTTGGGCCTGCTGGTGTGGCCCTTTGCCCAGGGGTGGTGAGTGTTGCATGGGCCTAGTCTTTCTGTGGGGTGTCTTCTTGAATTTAAACATAATTGAGGCCATGGATGGGCTGGGATTGTGCTTATTTTATTGTTTTTTGTCGTTTTTGGGGGGCTGCTGGTGTGGCCTTTTGCTTGCCCAGGGGTGGTGGTGGTGCATGGACTGAGTGTGCCTGTGGTGTGGTCTCACTCTCTTTGATGTAAACATCATGGATGGCATTAGATTGTGGTGATTTCTGGCTGTTTTTCTGTTTTTTGGGGGTGTACTGTTGATGTGGACTGGCCATGTGGGTGGTGGTGGTGGCCATCTTGAGTGCTGGCTGGTACAGGCAACATGTGCTTGGGGTGTAAGGGGGCCATTTTGAGGAGAGGCAGTGTCTGAGGCCTGCACTTATTTTGCCTACTTTTCATCCCTTATGCCCAGGGGTAGTGAGTGTTGCATGGGCCTAGTGTTTCTGAGGGGTGTCTTCTTGAATTTAAACACCATTGAGGCCATGGATGGGCTGGAATTGTGCAGATTTTATTGTTTTTTGTCGTTTTTTTGGGCCTGCTGGTGTGGCCCTTTGCCCAGGGGTGGTGAGTGTTGCATGGGCCTAGTCTTTCTGTGGGGTGTCTTCTTGAATTTAAACATAATTGAGGCCATGGATGGGCTGGGATTGTGCTTATTTTATTGTTTTTTGTCGTTTTTGGGGGGCTGCTGGTGTGGCCTTTTGCTTGCCCAGGGGTGGTGGTGGTGCATGGACTGAGTGTGCCTGTGGTGTGGTCTCACTCTCTTTGATGTAAACATCATGGATGGCATTGGATTGTGGTGATTTCTGGCTGTTTTTCTGTTTTTTGGGGGTGTACTGTTGATGTGGACTGGCCATGTGGGTGGTGGTGGTGGCCATCTTGAGTGCTGGCTGGTACAGGCAACATGTGCTTGGGGTGTAAGGGGGCCATTTTGAGGAGAGGCAGTGTCTGAGGCCTGCACTTATTTTGCCTACTTTTCATCCATTATGCCCAGGGGTAGTGAGTGTTGCATACTTGCATGTCCCTAGTCTTTCTGTGGGGTGTCTTCAATGTAAACATCATGGATGGCATGGGATTGTGCTCATTTTTCTGTGTTTTGTCGATTTTTTGGGGTGTATAACTGAACTGATGTTCCTCTGTCTTCCATTGCTTTTAGGTGCACAAGAAGACTCAAGAGAACCACCAGTGCCAGGAAGAAGTCCTGCAGCGGTGTGTGCAGCATAACGTCACGCGACGTCACGTCTGGACACAGAACCCTCTGCAACTCGTGCAACTGCTGCCTGCTGACCTGCTCTGAAGAAGATGGCCCCAAAAAAAGTAACCCGTAGCTCCTCTAGCAAGAAAGGTGCCAGTAAGGAGCAGAAGAAGCAAGTTACCAAGGACACTGGTGTGCCGCCCGCCCCTTTTTTTGGGAGTAAAAAAAAAAGTATGCCTGCAGCAGCAGCAGCGGGATCTGCTGGGGACCAAGCTGGCAGCAGCACCCCCGCTCCATTGGGCTCAGTGCCACCACCACCACCACGCCAACTTAAGTCCAAGCCCTTGAGTGCTGCAGAGGCAGCCAGTATAGTTCTTCAATCACCATCGACCAGTGATGTTGGCTCATCGCAAGAAAGCAGCAGCAATGTCCCTCAATCAACACAGGTTCTTGTAGCTCATCTGACGAGTGTTGAACAACCACAGCCGCAACAACAATCACATGTGCAAGTACAAGCCCAAGTACATGTGGAAGGAGAGGCAGCGCAAGGAGATGCGCAAGCAGAGGTGCTTGGAGGGTCACAACAAGTGCCCACAATAGTTGTTCCTCCCGAAGTAGGGGCACATCAGGAAATCGACAATCAAGGCGAGGTATCATTTGAGGAAGCCACTCCTCCTGATGATCCTTCATTGTCTTCCACACCCCTAGCAAGGAAGAGATCAAGGGTGGTGTCTACATCCTCTTCAAGCACACCTCCTTCTGATGATACGGATCAAACTTGGGAACCAGCACCACAGCCGTCTGAGAGTGAGGCACACCATGATCCAACAAAGGTAGTTAAGCGTAAAAGGAAGCTCCTCCAAAGTCTCAGAGTTATGGAGTGTGATGAGTCTCAACAAGAAGTGGCGGATACTGCTGCTGATGAAGACTCTGCCAACGACGACCCAGTCATCATAAAGGTCACTGCAGCCCCAGCGGGCATGCAGCAAACAGACATTTTGACCCTAGCCCGAAGAGCTGCTGAGCGTGATGATGATGATGATGTTGTCGATGAGGAGGCAGTGGAAACACCACAATCATTGGAGTTAAGTAGTACACCAACTCGTCCCCCTTCCATATTTCTTTCTGGCAAGAAGAGACCTCCGTCAACCTCGACCTTAATTAGTGGCGGTGAAAGTGCAAAACGTACAAAAGTTGGGCAATCCACATCCTCCACTTCATCTGGCATTAGCTTCCTGACCACCACCACCAGTATCGCCGCCTCCTCCATGTCCCACAGACACTTCAAGTCCCCAGTTTGGGACTTCTTTACTGTTTGTCCAAAAAATCCAAAGTTTGCCATTTGTACCATTTGTAAGCAAGCAGTTAGTCGTGGTAAGCCAGGTACCAACTATGGTACCGGAGGCCAGAGAGGTCATCTTAGGAGACAGCACACTGTCAAATGGTTTGCGCACCTAGATGCGATCAAGAAAGGCCAAATTCAAGGAAACGTTGATGTTTCATCTGATGATGACGAGCAGGAAGAAGACGTGTCAAACACTTCCCTTACACCCAGTACCCCTGTCAGCAGCACACCCAATGTGAGGCACACTAAGAGTGTTGGAGCGAGTGAGACACCAACGCACAAAAGTTCACCAGCGAGCAAAATTGGGTCAACGAAGTCATTATCAGCCCGTAAATGCTTGGTCTAGGGCAACATTAGAACAATGCTTACTTCAGACGTGCCATATGAACGCAACCACCCACTGACGCGTCTGTATAACACTAAGCTGGCTAAAATGCTAGCTGTGGACCTTCTACCTTTTTCTTTTGTAGAAGCGGTAGTTTTCTTGAATTAGTGGCAACGCTCTGCCCTAAATGGAAGGTTGCGAGCCGGTTCTATTTTGCCAGAGTTGCGGTTCCAGCACTACATGAAGATGTGCTGGAGGCGATTGGGGCAGCTTTGCAGAAGAGTGCTGTTCACACAATACATCTGACAACAGACATGTGGACCAGTGGCGCAGGCGCTGATTACATGTGCATCACTGCACACTGGGTCTCTTTTTCAGGTGTTATAGCAAAGCTAAACGCAGGTGTTGACCCGGACAAAGTTTTCAAAGCTGCTCGGAAACATGCAACACTAGCCATGTTTGGCTTGGAGAAAAGTCACACAGCAGAAAACCTTTTGGAAGAGTTTAACAAAAAGGTGTTGAAAATGCTATCCCCCCTAAAACTCAAGATTGGTTATGTTTCCACGGATAATGGCGCCAATGTAGTTAAGGCCATGTTGAAGGGTGACCATGTTAGAGTGCCGTGTTTGGCGCACTGTATCAACCTGGTAGTTCAAAAATTCTTGATGGATAAACAGAGTACAGCGTTCGAGGTAATGGCCACCTGCCGCAAAATGTGCAACCATTTCAGCCATTCTTTTAAGGCCCGGAAGCATCTGCGGAGACTGCTATTTATACGTGGAATGCCAGTGAAAGCACTCATCCAGGAGGTGGCAACACGTTGGAACTCAACCTTCTACATGCTTGAGCATCTGTATGAGCAGTATACGGTACTCGATCACTATTTCTTCACAGAGGGTACATCTCAGAAGGAGGACCTGCGGATGAGTGCGGCGCAATGGGACATAGTTAAAAGCCTGACAGACATGCTTCGTCCTTTTGAGTTCTTCACGCGTGCAGTCAGCCAGGAGGACTGTAATTTGGGAAAAGCTATCCCATTGTTGTGCATGCTGGAGCACCAACTGATGGCGGTGTCTTCTGAGTTTGAAAAAGATGAAAAAAAAAAGACCATTTTATTTTGTCTGAGAAATTATTAGAGCGCCTACGTGGTGATGAACGTCTTGAAAAGATCAAGTCAGATCAGCATTACATTTGTGCTACTATTCTGGATCCACGCTACAAAAAGGCGCTGGCAGGCGAAGCATTCTTTCCTTTTGCTGATGCAGATGTTCAAAAGTACAAACATTGGTTAGCCTGGTCAGCCAAGAGGTATGAAAAAGAACGGCAGGTTATTGAAGGAGAAGCCAGTACATCAGCATCAGCATCAGCAGGCCATCCCCAGTCACAAGAATCCACTTCTGCACCTGTGGCTGGGGCACAAGTGACCTCTCAGCCGTTAAAGACACCGGCAACTGGATCATCTGCACCACACACAACAAAAACAGTGGCTGTTGTAGAGGATTGGCTAAGTTTGCTTGGGTATGGTTCTCGAAAAAATGTCACAGCCACAGCAAAAAGTAAGCAAAGTGGAGGAACCGTTGATGACCTTGAGTCGATGGTGCAGGACTATCTGAATGACTCAACAGAGGTCTTTCTTAATGATGAGCCATTGCAGTATTGGCATGGCAAAAAACAATTGTGGCCACAGCTCTTCAACCTGGCTATAAACTATTTGTCTTGCCCACTCGCAAGTGTGTCTTCTGAACGTGTTTTCAGTGCTGCTGGTGGCATTGTAACTCCCAAACGGAGCCGCCTCTCGCCCAAAAATGTGGAGCGGCTGACAATGATCAAGATGAATCAGCACCTCATACCACCAGATTACAAAGTACGAGAAAGCACGCCGAATGAAGACGAGGAGGACGGCAACGTAGATGAGGGGATTTGTTCTCTGTTCGGTGGCACTGACCTCATCCAGCCTGAATTCGCAGAGTATGATGACGAAATCTTGTTCTTATTCCCTGACACCGAGCCCTGAAAATGAGACAATCAATCAAGAACTTTCTTTTTCGTCCTTTTCACTTTTATTCCTGTGTGCTTTGTGTCTCTCTTTCTTTGTTTTACACAGTTAATTTAATTCAAACTTTAATCACCTAATCCCAAAAACAAGACCATCATCAGAACTGTCTTCACTTGTTTGCTTATTGATTTGAAGGTGCCGCAGTCTACATTCCTCAGGTTCACAAGTTCTGAAGAACATGCTCCTCTATCCTCCTCCTCCAGACTGCGATTTCCCTCCAAGCAGAGTGCTGGATTACGCCCAATGAAGAAAGACTCTGCACTTGTGGGGGTGTTGTACTTCTTTGCGGGTGAGTTGACGGATTTGAGCCCATTGCTGTGAAGCTCTAATAATGGACAAAAGTGTTTTGGACCAAATATGAGGTGGAAATTTCTTGCAGTTTTTGCTGACTTGCTTGCCTTTGAGGTGCTCTTTGGCGGGGTTCCGGGTGTTTGTGGGTAATTTTTGGTGTCTGTCGAAGCACTGCTGCGAGCCTGCGACAGTCTAATCTTGATTGCATTTGCTTTTCAGGAAATCCGTGGTGGAAAACAGGAGTTATGATGATTGATGATGATGACCTAGCTGAACAGCGCCGCATTTGGACCGAAGGCCGAGAGATATTGTAAGTATGAGATTTAGCTTTTTCGCTGTTTGGGGGTGTTGTCGGGTGTTTTTTTGCGGGTGGGTTGGCGGGTCTTGCCTGGGGCATTCCTGGGAAGGTCTAATACCGGATAGAAGTGTTTTGGACAAAATCCATAAGGAACAGCCTTTTTTTTTGCTATTTCTTCTGACATCTTGCTCAATGTAGCGTTTTGGGGGGCTTCCTGCTGTTCGTGGGTGGGTTGCGGCCGGGGTCTCTGTCGAAGCACTGCTGCGACAGTCTAATCTTGATTGCATTTGCTTTTCTGGAAATCCGTGGTGGAAAACAGGAGTTATGATGATTGATGATGATGATGACCTAGCTGCACAGCGCCGCGTTTGGACCGAAGGCCGAGAGACATTGTAAGTATGAGATTTAGCTTTTTCGCTGTTTGGGGGTGTTGTCGGGTGTTTTTTTGCGGGTGGGTTGGCGGGTCTTGCCTGGGGCATTCCTGGGAAGGTCTAATACCGGATAGAAGTGTTTTGGACAAAATCCATAATGAACAGCCTTTTTTTTTGCTATTTCTTCTGACATCTTGCTCAATGTAGCGTTTTGGGGGGCTTCCTGCTGTTCGTGGGTGGGTTGCGGCCGGGGTCTCTGTCGAAGCACTGCTGCGACAGTCTAATCTTGATTGCATTTGCTTTTCAGGAAATCCGTGGTGGAAAACAGGAGTTATGATGATTGATGATGATGATGACCTAGCTGCACAGCGCCGCGTTTGGACCGAAGGCCGAGAGACATTGTAAGTATGAGATTTAGCTTTTTCGCTGTTTGGGGGTGTTGTCGGGTGTTTTTTTGCGGGTGGGTTGGCGGGTCTTGCCTGGGGCATTCCTGGGAAGGTCTAATACCGGCTAGAAGTTTGTTGGACAAAATCCATAAGGAAACACCAGTTTTGGCACTTTTTGTAAGTTAGGGTTCGTTAGGGTTAGCCCTAGCAGCAGGATTGCATGTGTTTCGGGGGGTTCTATTGCAACGCAGTTCTGTTGTTGTAGAGCACTGTTGGAGCGATGCTGGCTATGGATACTTTTGCTTGCTTGCAAGTGGTTTGAATACAATCCACGGTCTGTATTTGGGCCTACTGTTACTTTCAAAGTACGTTTTGTAACCATTTTTCTGCTAGGCATCGTTTTTGGAGATCTGATTGGGGTTCTTCTACATTTTTGCGACTGGCTTTAGTAAGGGTCTTGGTGGGAGCATTGCTGGGAAGGTCAAATTTTGTTCTAAAACACAGTTTACAGTACACCTACCTTGAGGGGAAAGATCCGCTATAATATTTTGGCCATACTTATTGATCCTTAAAAAGGTGACTCAGACAGAGCACGCAATTTCAAAAATATTATACTGTCTATTAGGGAAATCAAAGTGTCACTTTTTGAACCACACAGCGTACATACCTTTTATTTATTTATCAGTGGTATTGTAATAGCACTTCCTGTTTTCCGTTCAATAATTACAGGCCGGGTTTCAGTCAACATCCGCCAGGCAGGCAGTGGACAGGGTGTCTTCTGTCAGTGGTCACCAGCCACATTGATGGACGAAGCGTCAGCTGGAATGGAGGAGTGCCGCCAATAAGAGGAATTGTTTGCTGCATGCAACTTACTTACCAAATTCAACAGGACAACTCCAACAACATACGCAATACAGATACAGTATCCATTGTTGTCTTTTATTCTATGAGTGTGACTGCATGTGCTTACCTTTAGTTTGTAACCAAAGATTGTCTGTATCTTCAATTATTGTTTGTCCATGCTCTGCTTTTTTTTTCTTCTCTCAACAAAACCTACCCAAAAAGAAACCCCCATTCCCATCCATTTTACAAACCCTAACCCTCTTCCCCCGGGCTGTGCTGTTTTGCTTGATGTCTGACTAAAATGACATCAATAATTCCACACACTTGCTGGGGAGGATAAGGTCATAGCAACAGGCTGGTGAAGGAATACGAGGATATCTTCTAGACTTACTCAGCTTCAGTACTATATCTTCTAGTAGTAGTAGCCAATGTCAAATAAATTCAACGCAAGTACTAGTTATACTTGCAAGCAAATACTTTACCATTTGTTAGGCTACATTATGGCACTGTTCTAGTGTACTGTCACCTGCTATTTTCTCGATCGTACCATAACCGTTGTAATGCTACAGTAAGGAGGACAAACAAGGTTTTGTTTTCTTTTTTTCCATAGGCATGCAACTGCCACTGTGTCACACCACTAGTACCACCGCAATGAGGAAATGTCACCCGCCCAGGATTGACAACGTTAATCCCCATTTCACCTGGAGCCAGCCCTGGGCCTAGCACTAATTTCTAACACAAATTACAGGTAAGATAAGCGTTTGGTGGGAGGTAGTATAATGGAGTATTATTTCGGAGTAGACAAGAGATTGACGGTTGTACTACTAAAGTCCTACGACTGTTCAGGAAAACAAAGTTACTGTTACACCCCCGCCCCCCACCCACCAGACTGAAAAGCAGTAAAAAACAGGTATGGTCAGATAAAGTTTAAAAATATATTTATTTAGCCCTAACAAAATAATCTCCCTCACCCACCCTAACCCCAACGATTGTCTTTGAAACGTCCCAAAACGATCCCAACTCCCAAATCCCACCCCCCAAAAGTCTATAAAAAAAGGGCAAGGGACACTCCACTACTGGAGGGTGCTGGTGCTAGTGCATGATGCGGCATGGGCATCATACTCCTTGCGGAGGGTGGCAAGCTCGGAGCGGAGGCCCTTAACCAAGTTCTTATACTTCAGGACCTCCTGCTCCAGGTTGGACATGCGGACTCGTAGGCGGCGTTGGCGTTCCTTGCAGCTCCTGTGGGGGGCAGCTGGTATTTCGGTTGCTTGGCGGTGGCGGTCGTCTTTCTTAGCCCAGCTCGGTCCCGCTGGCTTAGTCACGGAGGAGGATGCAGTGGTCACAGTCGAGGATGTCGTTGTTGCCCCGCTCGACTGCGTGTCCTCCTCCTCCTCCAGGGCCACCAGCCGCCGATATTCGGCGACAGTGGCCTCCAGCCTCCGTTGCCGGGCCAATCTAGCCTGCTCCCTCCGTGTTGTTGATTTGGAAGGAGCAACTATATGAAGAAAGAAAGACATAGTCTGTAACCAATGCTCCTTATTAATAACACAAAGTGATTGAGCCGAAAGTTGGGTCACAGAGTACAAGTAGCAAATTGAAAGCACAGTACATAACTATTGAGGACAGTATCTATGTAACCTCCCACTTCTGCATCCTTGCACTAACATTAGTGGTAGTTTAATGAACAAATTCTACGACCACTATGGACTTCCATTACAGTCGACTATGACAGTACACCAGTCTTATTCTTCTTCTTCTCTCTTGTTTAGGGAAATTGGTACGTTATCTTATGCAAGCCGGCAGAATGACATGGACAGCACAGTGAACTTGCACCCGAGAAAAAAAGTTGCACACCATGATGAGTGAGACAGACTTGAGTTACTGTACCGGTCCAGTACATGCAGGTGGTGAAGCTATTACTTTTCTATTACGGGTGGCACTGAGAATACTCTGTTACAAGGGCTACTGCTTAATTAATTTACCTTTCACCCTACAGTGCAAATGAGTACTAGAAAAGGAAAATGAAGAAGCTAACTAATTTGATTATCTATCACTTCACATGGGACGTATTTGATGACATATGAGATGACTTTAGGTGCTTTGCTTAATATTGAGTGAACAGTGATACACCCACACATGAATGACGTACTACAAGTAAACTAAAGTTATTAAGAGAGGTACGGAGTGTCCACCGTAATAACCAGATATATGCTGTGATTGCAAACGCAATACAAAGTACTGCTACTATTCATGGTAGTATTGGACACATTTACAATTTCTTTTCCTTGCCTTCCCTGCACTGGAACGGACGTGCGGGTGCGGTGGTACATGCTCTTCAAGGTAACACTTACTTCACCTGGCGACCATCTACTCTCTCTAGATACACATGTGCTATCTAAGAGTCAGAAAATACCATGCTCCAGGCATCCATTCAGTCAAAGTATACGCACACATACAGTTTCTGTTTCACCCACCCAGGCTGCTGTCCTTCCACCCATCCTTGCTTCATCATTGACCCAGCCATGCACCATACCATATTCTTTCCTTCCCAGCCACCTCGGGGGCCAAGCAAACACATATCGTTCTTCTTTGCCAGCCATCATACAAGTTCGCGTCCCACTTACTTACACCCTTCTTTCGCTTTTCGTTCATCCCATCCATCACGTTCGTCTAAGAACTTATTGGGATTCTTCTCACCAAAAACTTCACAGCTAAGTCGAAGTACATTTCGAGGAGGCTACTACCTGGTTGATTTGTAATTGTAATACACCCGTGCAGAAAGCACACTATGCAGTCTTCAATCTCAATAAGTAAGGAATATATAGCTTACCTGTTTCCGCCACCACCGTTTGAACCCCCACAGGAACGTCCGCCGGCTCTTGCACCGCCTCCTCCCCAGAGTGCTCTGAGTCCTCGCCCAACACAGCCACCTCCGCGCTGGCCCCGTCACCAGATGTTACACCTACAAAGTACATTTAAGAATGTTAGAATACACCACTCACTACTATATAATATTTGGTCTAGGAGAAATGTTAAAAAAACAGAATACAATGTAATAATTTGTGACTGTCTACTCCATAGTAAAAATGTCCCATTTTCCAGGGAAGGCTGTTGTCTTGCTGCACTTTTATGCACAACTGATGAATGCTTGCTTTTGATTTTTAACACGCACCACTTTTTCTCCTAACAGACAGAAGCTTGACTCCTAAGAACACGACCAGGATCAAGTTCAAACCAGGTGAGAGCTCGGCTCGACCACAAGAAATGTGTCCAATTAATCGTCAGCACTAACCACTTTTCCGTTTTCAGTTAAATAGTTTTATGACAAAGTAGATTTTAATAAATGTGTTTACTTTTAATAAAGCTTTTAAACTTAAATAGACTCTGTGGTTTTTGTTCCTCCAGACTAGAGGGGATGAGCTAAAGGTTTTGGAATTTTTGCAAGCATGAGTGCATCTGACACTTCTTGACTGTGCTGTGACTCCGTACTACTCTCTTGTCCTGCGTACGATAATCTAGAGATCATTGGGGATCTATAATCGGTGACTTCGGGAGCTGAATGACTCTGCCACACTATCTAGTCAGTAAGGAGACAGTGCATAGAGGTATTGCTGAATAGAAAGGGAGTCCAATGGAATTGCCAAATGTCCAATCTTAGTTAGCTACACAGACAGACTAATAAGAATAGTCTAGTAATACCACAGGGAGTCATATTCGAGGCAGGATAAGAATTTATATCCAGTCTACAAGAAGATCAAAGACGATTTAGAAAAAATCGAATGAGGAACGCTAGGAAAATATAGGTACTGTTTATTAAAATGTAAACTTACTGGGGCCAGCAAAGGAGCCCTCGCCTGCCCGATCCTGGCCTGCATCCTCAGCACCCTCCTCCTCTTGCCCTTGGGGGGAGCTGATGTACAACATGAAAGAAAGAAAAACCAGAAAACATGGATGAGATTTTTCAACCAAATCAAACATTTCAAAAGAACAATAACAAAATATTTTGGAAAAATAGCAAATAGATAGACAACTATTCCACGGGATCTATCTCATGTGGTATACTACGTTATTCGTATTGCCTGATTTGCGGAACGTTGACTTAGAAAGTTCCTATGTAACTCAATAAACAGACTACTAAAGAGGTTTGCCTAGGCCTGGCACTGCAGGCAGCAGTGCGCAGCACGCGAAGTGACAGACAAAGTCCATCCTGCTTGCAGATCAGTGAATACTCAAACTATCAATCCACCCGCCACCACCGCCACTATTTCTTCTTATAGCCATGTGTCTAAAGGAAGGACTGGACTTCAGTCTGTTGGGGCTGATTTAGAAGTCCCTTGCGGAAGTTGCGGCTCATTTTCCTCCATTGTTGCGTGCCTTTTGTGACGCAGCGGCAGAACAAAAGACTCGCCATGGTGTTGGTGCGGCGTATATATTAAAAAAAAACACATATGGGCGATGCATCACGTTGTAAAGCCCTGCGCCATCAGGGGGCGTCCCGGCGCAAGGGAGGACGTACCTGCGCAGGAACGAATCCTAAAAGTGGCTGAGGGAAATCTACAAGATGTCAATCAGTCACTTTTAGGACAATGATGCATGACTCAAACCCTGCGCGCTTGAAGCCGACGTACGGCTTGATGCAGCATTGGGGAGATAGGGTACCCCAGAGCATTGCTGGAGCTGCGCCATCGTTGGCACGCAACTCCAGCAATGCGCTGCCTTTACGGCACAGATGCGTAAGGCTTCTGTGACGTTTTGGGCCAATGGGTGGTGGTGGCATGGCACACAATTACTGCGAGAAAAAAAGTTGCACACCATGATGAGTGAGACAGACTTGAGTTACTGTACCGGTCCAGTACATGCAAGTGGTGAAGCTATTACTTTTCTATTACGGGTGGCACTGAGAATACTCTGTTACAAGGGCTACTGCTTAATTAATTTACCTTTCACCCTACAGTGCAAATGAGTACTAGAAAAGGAAAATGAAGAAGCTAACTAATTTGATTATCTATCACTTCACATGGGACGTATTTGATGACATATGAGATGACTTTAGGTGCTTTGCTTAATATTGAGTGAACAGTGATACACCCACACATGAATGATGTACTACAAGTAAACTAAAGTTATTAAGAGAGGTACGGAGTGTCCACCGTAATAACCAGATATATGCTGTGATTGCAAACGCAATACAAAGTACTGCTACTATTCATGGTAGTATTGGACACATTTACAATTTCTTTTCCTTGCCTTCCCTGCACTGGAACGGACGTGCGGGTGCGGTGGTACATGCTCTTCAAGGTAACACTTACTTCACCTGGCGACCATCTACTCTCTCTAGATACACATGTGCTATCTAAGAGTCAGAGAATACCATGCTCCAGGCATCCATTCAGTCAAAGTATACGCACACATACAGTTTCTGTTTCACCCACCCAGGCTGCTGTCCTTCCACCCATCCTTGCTTCATCATTGACCCAGCCATGCACCATACCATATTCTTTCCTTCCCAGCCACCTCGGGGGCCAAGCAAACACATATCGTTCTTCTTTGCCAGCCATCATACAAGTTCGCGTCCCACTTACTTACACCCTTCTTTCGCTTTTCGTTCATCCCATCCATCACGTTCGTCTAAGAACTTATTGGGATTCTTCTCACCAAAAATTTCACAGCTAAGTCGAAGTACATTTCAAGGAGGCTACTACCTGGTTGATTTGTAATTGTAATACACCCGTGCAGAAAGCACACAATGCAGTCTTCAATCTCAATAAGTAAGGAATATATAGCTTACCTGTTTCCGCCACCACCGTTTGAACCCCCACAGGAACGTCCGCCGGCTCTTGCACCGCCTCCTCCCCAGAGTGCTCTGAGTCCTCGCCCAACACAGCCACCTCCGCGCTGGCCCCGTCACCAGATGTTACACCTACAAAGTACATTTAAGAATGTTAGAATACACCACTCACTACTATATAATATTTGGTCTAGGAGAAATGTTAAAAAAAACAGAATACAATGTAATAATTTGTGACTGTCTACTCCATAGTAAAAATGTCCCATTTTCCAGGGAAGGCTGTTGTCTTGCTGCACTTTTATGCACAACTGATGAATGCTTGCTTTTGATTTTTAACACGCACCACTTTTTCTCCTAACAGACAGAAGCTTGACTCCTAAGAACACGACCAGGATCAAGTTCAAACCAGGTGAGAGCTCGGCTCGACCACAAGAAATGTGTCCAATTAATCGTCAGCACTAACCACTTTTCCGTTTTCAGTTAAATAGTTTTATGACAAAGTAGATTTTAATAAATGTGTTTACTTTTAATAAAGCTTTTAAACTTAAATAGACTCTGTGGTTTTTGTTCCTCCAGACTAGAGGGGATGAGCTAAAGGTTTTGGAATTTTTGCAAGCATGAGTGCATCTGACACTTCTTGACTGTGCTGTGACTCCGTACTACTCTCTTGTCCTGCGTACGATAATCTAGAGATCATTGGGGATCTATAATCGGTGACTTCGGGAGCTGAATGACTCTGCCACACTATCTAGTCAGTAAGGAGACAGTGCATAGAGGTATTGCTGAATAGAAAGGGAGTCCAATGGAATTGCCAAATGTCCAATCTTAGTTAGCTACACAGACAGACTAATAAGAATAGTCTAGTAATACCACAGGGAGTCATATTCGAGGCAGGATAAGAATTTATATCCAGTCTACAAGAAGATCAAAGACGATTTAGAAAAAATCGAATGAGGAACGCTAGGAAAATATAGGTACTGTTTATTAAAATGTAAACTTACTGGGGCCAGCAAAGGAGCCCTCGCCTGCCCGATCCTGGCCTGCATCCTCAGCACCCTCCTCCTCTTGCCCTTGGGGGGAGCTGATGTACAACATGAAAGAAAGAAAAACCAGAAAACATGGATGAGATTTTTCAACCAAATCAAACATTTCAAAAGAACAATAACAAAATATTTTGGAAAAATAGCAAATAGATAGACAACTATTCCACGGGATCTATCTCATGTGGTATACTACGTTATTCGTATTGCCTGATTTGCGGAACGTTGACTTAGAAAGTTCCTATGTAACTCAATAAACAGACTACTAAAGAGGTTTGCCTAGGCCTGGCACTGCAGGCAGCAGTGCGCAGCACGCGAAGTGACAGACAAAGTCCATCCTGCTTGCAGATCAGTGAATACTCAAACTATCAATCCACCCGCCACCACCGCCACTATTTCTTCTTATAGCCATGTGTCTAAAGGAAGGACTGGACTTCAGTCTGTTGGGGCTGATTTAGAAGTCCCTTGCGGAAGTTGCGGCTCATTTTCCTCCATTGTTGCGTGCCTTTTGTGACGCAGCGGCAGAACAAAAGACTCGCCATGGTGTTGGTGCGGCGTATATATTAAAAAAAAACACATATGGGCGATGCATCACGTTGTAAAGCCCTGCGCCATCAGGGGGCGTCCCGGCGCAAGGGAGGACGTACCTGCGCAGGAACGAATCCTAAAAGTGGCTGAGGGAAATCTACAAGATGTCAATCAGTCACTTTTAGGACAATGATGCATGACTCAAACCCTGCGCGCTTGAAGCCGACGTACGGCTTGATGCAGCATTGGGGAGATAGGGTACCCCAGAGCATTGCTGGAGCTGCGCCATCGTTGGCACGCAACTCCAGCAATGCGCTGCCTTTACGGCACAGATGCGTAAGGCTTCTGTGACGTTTTGGGCCAATGGGTGGTGGTGGCATGGCACACAATTACTGCCGCATCCCTGCTACTTTGCAGGGATGCGCCGGTAATTGAAAATATGACCCTTACTGTCTAGCATTACGCAGTTCTTATCTTTACACTACACTCATACATAATTTCTCAGGCCAATGAAATGCTTCTGAACACAACCTACAAAACAAAGAAGCATAGTAGCAAGCAAGGCTACTGAGAAGGAGAGCAGTGCACCTGAAATGCATAGAAGATTTTGAAATATAATTTACCTCAATGTAATCAGCAGCATTATTGCTCTTGGTAAAGAACAAAGATTTGCAAATAACAGAGCAGGATAAAACAGAGTAGTAAATGTACTACTACTACTACTCACCAAGCCCGGGGACCTCTACGCCGAGCGCGTCCAGCAAGTCCCGCTCCCGGTCCATGACATCGGTCCAGCGGTGGGTGGCCTGGTTATATGTGCGCCGGACCCCAGAGATCTTGTACATGGCCCGGCACACCTTCTCCCACCGCTTGCGACGCTCCCGGATGCCATAGCCAGTCGCGATCTTGCCGCCTCCCAGGATCGTCTTGGGGAGGCGGCGCTGGACGTGGAAGATCAGTGCCGCCACTTCCTCCGCGCTGAAGATCTCCCGCGGGACCACTTGCTCCCCCCTTAAACGCCCGCACGGGAGCCGGGCACGGGGTGCGGGACCCTTCCCCTTCTCAGGGTGCTTCCCGGCTCCCTTTACCATGGTCTGGGCAGAAATAGAGTTAAATGATAAACAAGAAATAGAATAGTGAAGAAGAAAAGAAAAGAGTTTAAAAAAGTAGTTTAAAAGTAACTAAAAGCTGCAGAAAACACAAAAATATAGAGCTAGAAAAATAGAGGGATAGATAATAAGTAAAATTAGATCAAAAAAACTTCAAACAAGCAAAGGATGGCAGAGATTGAGAGAGGATAGAGAAAGCATGCCCAGAACCATAGCAATGAATGAGAAACAAGATGGCCGCGCCCGTTCACGACCGCGTGGGTAAGTTCGCGCGAGATTTTCCTTGCGAGTACGCGCGAAATTGTACTAGCGAGCAGCACACTTTGCGAGATTACACATAGCGGCCGGAAACGGAATACGTCACGCAAACAAGATGGCCGCGCCCGTGTACGACCGATAGGGTAACTTGGCAAACGTATAGCTAGAAGCGCCTCGCGAACACGCGCAAGATCACGCGAACATACACGTCGCAAAAAAAACAATTTTGTATTCGCACGTATTCGCGGCTTCCGAAATCGATCTCGCACGGATTCGCGCCCCAAAAAACGCGCGAAATTGCAGAAAAAAACGATTTTAGCTAAACTGAAAGCAATGAGCAGGTGCAAAAGTTCAAACTTAACATTAGTAACATTCAAGGTAGTGCTTCCTGATGGGCCCCTCCAGAGTTTGCAACTATTCTATGACCCTGCTATGACCCAAACAGCAGGCTCATAGAATAGCTACAAGTAGACCATAAAGGTCCTGTGAAAAAAAAAATTCACTGCAACAAAAAGCAAATTACAGATAAGGAAGGAAGCAGGTGCCAGCCAGACTGGAACTTTCAAAATTACTGACACATTAATGAAACACAAATTAATTGATGGCAGTTGAAGAAGGGCAGGTGTGCTTGCTTTTTTCAACCACCATAATCTACAGTGATAAATAAACCTAATGGGTGGCAGTGAGGATGTACCAGAGGGTGGCATGGGTGTCCCAGAGGGTGGCAGTGGTGAAACAGAGGGTGCTGTGAACCTGTGATGATAAACCAGACGTAGAAACAACATAGTCGCGGCCGTTGCGAGCCGAAAAGTAAGTTCGCAATTGCGAACTTGTCCCAAAATCGGCGCGAACGCGCGCAAACACAAAAAACGGGAAAATCCGCAAATCCGCTAGAGTTCGCGTATTTTCGCGGATTGCGAATCCGTAAATCCGCAATTTCGCGTACGCGAGATCCGCTAGATCCGCCCATGCTTAGAAGTGAATTCGTGGGACGTGTGATGAGGAGAGTGTGTGAGTGTCTAGGCATACACCAGAAATTCAACGCTGCAAATCACCCCCAATCAGCTGGATTAGTGGAGTGCTACAATGGCACGTTAAAACTAAAATTAGCCAAGATCCAAGCCAGTACAGGTCTTAAATGGCCTGACGCCTTGCCTCTAGCACTCCTGTCGACCAGAATGACCGTCCATTCCAGATTAGGACTTAGCCCCCATGAAATAGTGTTTGGCCGCCCAGCCAACGTCTGGGGCGTGCCCAGGCCAAAGAAACTCAGCGAAATAGAGCACCCCGTACTGCTTGACTATTTGTGCGAATTAACAACTAAATTGCGTGTTTTACACCAACAGGTTCACAGTTCCTCTCCGCCAGCCTCTGATGATCCAGGTCACTCCATCGTACCCGGCACTTGGGTGCTGGTGTGGAATTTTCAGTGCACGAACAACGAACAGCCCAGGTGGACAGGACCATACCTTGTCCTTCTTTCCACGAGATCGGCTGTGCGGGTGGAAGGAAAGAAGAACTGGATCCACGGGACCCATTGTAAACGGGTCCCTCTGCCCCTTCCCTACGACCGGTGGGTCAAGGAAGGAATTGCCGACTCCGAGACAGAGTCCATACCTCGCTTCATCCCTTTCAGCGATGCACGTTTGAAAGGAACTGGTACCGGAAAGGAGAGTGATTATATTTTACAAGGACTTGTGCCGCCGTCAATGCAGTTGGACACTACAGAACCTGAGACATTGTTTGAAGACCACACCGTACCTGGGAAACAACGATATAATCTGAGGTCGAGACAAAGAGACTAATAAAGAAAGAAAGAAAAACAAAAGCAAATTAATGTGACCCCCCCCCAAGAACTATTTTTGATTTTCCAGCTCTCTCGCCCAGGGAACTTGCTCATTTTTAGTTTTCGAACCGCCATCCGGTTCTGCTGCTAGGGTCGCGGTTGAAGTCTGGGGAGTGCAGCTGGGGACGTTTAGGTCTACGGTTCTGGTTGGTCCAAGGGAGCTACCCCGGACTGAACAGAGCGCATTCCCTGGCAGAATCAATCTACCACCGCGGGCAGCAACTAGAGGATGGGGTTTCGAGGGTTGAGAGACCTGCCAGATTCACAAACTTTGAAAGACAATTATGCACAGTACTGGCCAGAAAAAGGTTTTTGATAATATGTATTTTAATGTTGTGCAGCATAACGATGTTCTTGATTGGCTATACTCTATTCACATTTCAAGTTACCTTTGCAAATGACACTCGGCCAACACCTCCTCCTACTATCTCTCCACACTCCTTTCACCCTCTACCTGAACACGAGTCTGCCAGAAGACTCGAATTTATAAATAACTCATTCGTCCAACTCCTACACCAACACCAGTACATAATGAACACATCGAACTGTTGGATATGCGGACTCATGCCGCACACAACTGATAAGGGTGTCCCATACTTCATCCTGCCATTCAGTTATTATGGTTCTCTGTGGGCTTTTCAGACGATGTTCCTGTTCGCCCTAGAACCATACCCGCCCCGTTCCACTGAGAGCGATTCCAGCAACAAGGCACTAGTGGCAGGGATAAGAAATATGAGTAGGGATATTGACACATATCGAGTGATTCCCAAAGATGAACTCACTCCATACAGTCGCTGGAACGTAACAAAATATGGAGTTTCCTTGAGTAAGGGCCAGACAGCAAAGAAATCCCGCCCAGTTTGGATAGTGCCACACCGAGGTCACTTATGTCTGCAAGGTATCGGCAGGGATCCCAAAGCACAATTGGGAAAGAGCATATGCACGGAAACATATGTATTCGCTTCCCGAACTTCCCCTCTATTCTTGGCAGCTAAAGGTACATATTTCGTCTGCCATGACCAAGCCTATACATGGTTGCCCCCTGACTTCTCGGGCACGTGTTTTATCTCATTTCTGCTGCCACCCACCTATACGGCAAGGGCAGATTACCATCGGACCAGAACAGCTAGGGGTGTCGTGAGCAAAGACGACACTGCGGGTCAGGAATTTGCCGACTTCGCAAAGGGTTTTCTGCCATTTTGGGGGCCCATGGTGAACAGTAGGAACATTCGCCAGTTATCGAGGATAGTTGAATCCGCCGTGACCGAAACGGCCGGAGCCCTTGGCAACTTAACATCTGAGCTTCAGTCGGATCGACTTATGACCCTTCAGAACCGGGTTGCCCTAGATATCATACTTGCAGACCGTGGTGGTGTATGTAGAGTGATCCAATCCAGTTGCTGCATTTTCATCCCTGATAATGCACCGACAGTGTACCAGGCCATCTCTAAGCTACACAAAATATCTGGTTCCCTTCACGTAGAAAAAGGGGATTGGTACCTGCTAGGGTGGTTCTGGGAACTAATCACTGCCTGGGGATGGAAAACACTGATCTTCGTTGGAATGATCTTAGCGCTTCTGTTTATGTTCTGCCTGTGTGTACAGTGTGCTCCTGCACTATGTGGCCTCTGCGCTACATCATGTGTAAGGAAGCCTGTGTCCAGGGACGAACTAAGCAACAGAATGATGCTACAGAAGCATCTCCACGAATACGTTCATACCGATTTGGACTCAGATTAACATGAGTTATTGCCTTATATGAGGGCAAAAGGAGGGTCTGTGGTTCTGAAATTCTGGACCCTGCTGTTATCCCGGTATCGAGATCCAATACCCGTGCCACAAAATATCGACGTACCAGGACGAATTTGGTGTCGACGGACCGATAATGATTAGGACATCATCCCTATGCATTTGCGTCATGATTGAGGGATGCCAACACCCCTAAACCATAGTTTCCGTTCCGACCCCTTAGACTCCATTTTGTAAAACGGCATCCATCTTGCGTCTTGCCCTCGTGATAAGTCAATTGAGTAAGGTCGAGCTTGATCTAAAAGGACACGTCCACCTTCTCTGACTCCCCCCTGACCTGTCCCAACTGACTTCATTGCCTCCAGCCAAACCTGTTTGGGCAGCTCCTCACCCAGTGGCCGAATAAGATAGCATCAATACATAACATGCCACAAACCATTCACTACGTACAGAACATGTTTTCATCACACACCCTCCTGTCCATGTTCCTTGTTTATGGCCAGTTTTATGACTAGGAGGTGCCCTGCTTTATTGAGGTTTCATCGATATCTGATGGGAGTTCCGGGCCTGGCCGGGTAATCTATCACTACCTGGACGTCTAAAATATGGGTTGGCCTACATGACTTCGCTCTTTGTATTATTGTAGAAATATGTGTATAACCATATCGTAAACTTAAGAATTCATGCCTGCAGCTATTATTTCTGTATATAAGGAGAAAGCTGGTTCTGTAAAAACGAACAGTCTCCTGAGAAATACGCGCCCCGGGTTATCGTGTTTCTAGGACACATGTTACTTGGTAGCTGCCAATAAAACTCGATCTCTGACTTCAGCTAGAAGACTCCGTGTTTCTGTGGTCCGGAACAGGGAGAACTCAGAGGTCTTTGGGTGTTATCCCCTGGCACCACCGGGTTCCTAAAAACCCGTTACCTCAAGTTCAGTAACAGCGCGCAGGAGAGGCTGCAGTCACGTTACTTACCAGGCCTCCAGGTGAACACGTTTGTCACGCCAACAGCATACGGCCACAGCAGATGATCTTCTGATTAATGTACGACCCACATGGCATGAAGGGCGGAACGTAGCACACACCCCCAGCATTTCTCACGCCCCCAGCGTGCCCCTTGATGCGGCGCAATTGCGTTCACATGGCATGAAGGCTGGACACACGCCCCCAGCATTTCTCACACCCCCAGCGTGTCACGCCCCCAGCGTGCCCCTTGATGCTGCGCAGCAACGTAATTGGCGCTTGTATGTACGACTCACATGGCATGAAGGGCGGACACACGCCCCCAGCGTTTGTCACGCCCCCAGCGTTTGTCACTCCCCCAGCACACGCCCACAGCCCACGATGTGATGGCCGTACCACACGCCCCCAGCATTAGTCACACCCCCAGCCCACACCCACAGCACAACGCAGACACGCCCACAAGGGACTACTTTGCTGGCACAGTTCTTTTACCTTTTAAATGTATAGAGGAGTTGGCCTAACGGCTAAGGCGCTCGACCTCGGACCTGGGGATCTGGGTTCAAGTCTTGGTAATGACGCCAAACATCCTGTGATTCTGGGCAAATCACTTAATCTCCCCGTGCCTAACAAAAATGAATGTGTGTCCTCATGGAAGGTAACTGGTGCTATGTAAAGCGCTCTGATACCTGATTCAGTTAGGGTCAAGTTCGCGCTATATAAAACTCTGCAAAAATAAATAAATAAATAAATAAATATATAAATATGGTGGCCATCTGCATATCCTATGTCCTTCCGCTGCAACTGCCCTTTCCAACGCTGTATTGGGTGTTGTGATCGGTGCTGTGGTTACTGAGATTACCCGCCTCAAAGGTTTGGGCTCTCTCTTTATAATATTAGTATGGATTTTTAACAGGAGACAGTTTTACTTATGATTGAATTGTTGAATTGAGCATTGGATGTAGGTAATTTGTTAAGTGCACTCTAATTGATTGAAGGTGGGTTGAGAATATAGAGAGCGCAAAATGAAGATTTCTTAAGATTTTAAGTTGATCACTTTACTCGGTCCCTTTTTGGCTGAAATAAGGGTAACTCTCTGTTTGTGGAGAAGAAAAGAAGAAAAAAAACACCTGACTCTCTCCAATGCACTACTCTGACATAACCCTATGCCTCTCTACATATATCTTCTACCTCCACTCTCTGACTCACCCCAGACCTAATTCTACTTCTATGATCTCAGTCAGTCAGTCAAAATACTTTATTTCGATAATTCAATATCATAACAAGACGGTGATGCATACTATACAATCAAATACACTATAAAAACAATACAATTCATATGATTAAAATATCCCACAAATTTCATAAAATTGTTAAAAGAATGATATTTACAAAAGATTTAGCTGCCTTAAGCCAATATATACAATACAAAGATCCAAAAATACAATCATTCACAGTTTATCATTCTCTTGTTCCTAACCCTAACAGCACCCACCAAGTAACTGGCAACATGGAAAATAACCCTAGGGCTGTTTAATATTTGTAAATATAGGAGAGCTGGCTTGACTTGAAAAAACCCTGCCTCCTTAAGGATAGGAATGAGAAACTTAGTCCTTACTGCCGTGTAGTGGCCACAAAACATCAAAAAATGCATTGTGTCCTGTATCGAAAAATTATCGCAAGAACACGGTGGTGCCTGTTCAGGACTGCACCATTCAGAAAAGTGACCTAAGTTCAAATGGATCATATTTAAACGAAAACGTGTTAAAAGAAACCTGTGGTAAGAACGATTAACTAAAACAAGGTAAAGTTCAGGTCCTGGGGGATTGGCAACAATAAGGTTGGCCTTTACAGTGGGTTTTCTAAGCTCAATTTCCTCTCTGTTTAAGGACAGTATCTGTAACATAGCCCCCTTTGTTAACGCTATGACCGTACGAGTTATTTTGTCTGGTGAGAAAAAGAGCTCCGGTCTCCCTAATTTATGAAACCAATGATTAACATAAGATAACCACTTAATTTTATTTACATTATCTAGTGAGAGGCAATCTTTAAGAATGACGTGATTCATGAAGAGTTCATCATTCAACCAGGTCTTCAGCCAGGATATTAAGGGGGCCACTCTTATCATATCCGTAATAAAACCGGCCCCTATCTCAGAATGAATCGTGTAAGATGGGGTAGACCTAGCCCCCAGTTTTCTGCTAAAGCCCATGATTGCTGAGGAGGTTCTAGCGAACGCCGCATTTCTGTTTTTAATCTGCGGTCCCCAATTCCCCTTCTCCTCAAAGGTAATCCCCAGGTACGGGAATGTAGGGACTCTGCTGAGTTCCTCCTCACAACAAAAAAACGTTTTTAAGTTTTTCTTTCTAGAACCCCTTCCCACAATCATGGTTTGAGATTTCTTTACATTTATTTTGAGGTCCAGAGAAGTCATAAAAAGGCCAAAAGCATCCAACAAACGTTGAAGCCCGACCCCGGTCCGTGCTAAAAGGACGGCATTATCCGCATACAGGAGTACCGGTATGCCGAGTTCCCCTATATGCGGAATGTCAAGCGTGGCTTCCCTAAGCGCGGGTTCAAGGGCGTTTATATAAACTGTAAACAGAAGGGGGGCCATAATACACCCCTGTCTGACCCCTCTTTCTGATTTAAAGTGGCTAGAACAACGCCCCTCTGCATTCACCCTGACAGAGGCCAAGAGACCAGAGTGTAGGTCCGCTAAAAAGTTTACCAGGGCAGGATCAAGACCTAAATCAATTAAGATTTGCCAGAGTTTTGTGCGATTTACAAGGTCGAAGGCAGAGGACAGGTCCATAAACCCCTGGAATAGTGACCCATCCTTGGCCTTCGTGTATTTATCCACTAGCAGTTGTAAATTAAGGCACTGATCCAAAGTGCCTCTTTTGGATCTGAATCCATATTGCACGTTTGACAATATCCCTTTGTCGTCCAGCCACTCCTGCAATTTGTACAAAATGACCCGCCCCAGGATCTTGATGGATGAGTCTATTAAGGAAATTGGTCGGTGACAGGCTGGATCTGCCCTGTTACCCTTCTTAAAAACTGGTACGATAATGGATTCTTTCCAAGATGCTGGGATATTATTATGATTTAGTGCATTAAAAACCTTGCATAGTATCTTCGACCACAATTTTGGGGCATATTTAAAGATATCAGCAGGTACCCCATCGGGACCGGGTGCCTTATTTATCAAGGTCTGATCTATCGCCCTTTCCACTTCTTGCACATCAAAAGTAACACAAGAACCCTCCTTTCTAAAGGTGGAATCGTTTGATAGATCCTGGTGGGCATCATTAGAGTATATATTCCCAAAATGTTTAATCCATGCTTCATCAGGAATATTGGACTCAAGGGGGCGATTCTCCTCTTTTGAGAAAAGTGGCTGATTAACTACTTCCCAGAACTGACTACTATTTTTTAATGTTTCTGGTTCAAGTAGCTTTAACCAGGCTTTTTCTTTAAGCTCGTTCTTCCTAGTTTGCACAGTATTTTTATAACATACTCTTAACCTAGCTATCTGGGCACGGTCTTTTGGGCTGGTCTTCAATGCCCTAAGTAGGTCGGCGTGAGCCCTTGAGCACGAGTGGTCAAACCATTTGTTTACGTGGTGTTTGAGGGGCCCCTTTGCCCCAGTTAAACTTTGGTTAATCTGTTTACAGATGTTATCGAACGCCACAACTACTTGAGTACTTAGTGCCCCTGTGTCTAGGCAGATAGCTACGTCATCCTCCGCCCTAGTCAAGACCTCCTGTACAGTAGTTTCAGGATTAATATTCGACCACTTTAACCTACGACCTTGGTCTTTAGTAATCACGTTTTGGCCTCCCTTGTGTGACACTAATTTCTTAGTTAAAAAGTCTCTGGACAATACCTCTACTAAAACTGGGTTATGGTCACTAAAGACTGAAACCACTGTTTTATACCTTAACACTTTACCTAATATATAACAAGACATAAAGCTAAAATCAATAATTGTACCATCACCAAGTCCTTTAAAAGTAGGGACCTTAATTTCACCTTCTCTGCATCCAGATTCATACAGATTCCACACCGCCAAGAAATCCTCAAGTGCCTCCCCTCTTTTTGAATGTTCAAAATGCGTAACTGTAGAACAGGGTGGACCCTCTTCTACCGAGTTGGCACAAGGGTGATTACAGGGGTGAATATTAAAGTCACCTAAAAGAATTATCTCAAAACAATTTACTTTAGTTCTGTAAGCTGACAAAAAATTATCGAGATAGTCCAGATTATGTCTGGTACTTTCATTTGCATTTGAATTATAAAAGTTGATAAACAGAATGTTTGATGAATCGGGGGAATTCAATTCAACAATTAAACAATTTTGACAACCTGAGTCAAGCTGTGTTAGCACTCCTTTTAGATCCAGTTTGAACAAACTCAATAAACCTCCTTTTGCTCTGCCTGCCACACTACTTGTGGCCGGAATAGAAAAATGTCTATATCCATCTAAGGAGAAGCTATTCAGTATGTCCCAGGTCTCCTGAAATGCCAAGATATCAAAAGATTTCAGGAAATCAATCCATATTTCATTTTCACCTTTACCCCTGATCCCGGCAATGTTCCAGGTCATAATTCTGCAGGACTGCGTGTTGATCCTTGAATCGTTTCCCAGTAAATCATTTTCCTCCAGAGATGCCAAAGGCGCAAACCGATTACACAGTGGGAGGATTTGTTCAGCTTGAAAATTTGTCCTGCACAGACTATAACAGTAGGAATCCGATGACAAGGCGTTTTGGTAACCAGGATGAGGACAATGCCCAGTGCCCTGCATGGACGGAGATATTATTACATTTTGTTGGACAGCATGGGGTTTGGAGATGTTACTAAGGTGATTATAGAAAAGCCCAAGGGGGCGCGCACATATGAAATCATCTGTAGTTGGTAAGGAAGCCGCCCTCAGCAGAACAGTAGCTACATGCTGTGGGTGCCTGAAGTTTACGATGATGCAGTCCCCCTTAGTCGTTTTTCTTGAACTGCCTATCCAGCCCACTCTGCGTGTTGATATAATGTCGTTACAAAATGTAACAGGAAAACCACAGTATTTATTCAGCCATGCTACCACTTTATAGTTCAGGGAATCCATCGTTTCCCCCCTAGCGTCATTTAGTCGTGGGTCTACCCTGGGACATTAGTTAGCACTACTATATATGGAGCACGATCAGGCGGTAGATTAACTAGGGGTCTTTGTTTGCCTTCCCTCAACCCTAAATTGTTCCCTGCAACAATGGGGTGTGAGTTAGCCCTCGAGGTGGGAGGGGGAATAGTTTGATTGCTCGGGGGCTATGCAAATGTTACAGCTGGCGTGATGTATGTTGCCTTGTTGCCCCCGCTGCAAGAACTTGTGGCCCCCTCATTTACCGCAGTGCCCATATTAGTGTTCCTAGCTACTTTGGTTGATGACAAATGTGTAGATAGGATAACACCCAACCTAGAAACCTCCTTTGAGACCTGATCCATTTTGTCCCCAACCCCTTTACTGGGAACGACCGGGCCCTTGGCTTGTTTAGTGCTGTCATTCGCTTTTTGGGAATTTTCTGAGGTGGCCAAGTGAGAAGCTAGAAGAGTGCCCAATCTTGATACTTCTTTTGTGACCTGTTCAACTCTGTCTGCCAGAGGTCTAAACATAGTCTCCATTTAAGATACAAACATATTAATCAAGGATTCAAGTTGAACACTATCTAGTTTAGTCATATCCAGCTCATTTGGATTATCAGGGAGAACTCCCACTTTTTCATCCGGTGTAATAGCTGCCTTCTTAACTCTCGTATACCTTCCCCGTTTACTTAGCGACCCTCTACATGCTCTCACTTTCCTTCGTGCCTGCGGCGGTACCGAGGAGGGTTCCGGGGACGATGTTGGTAAAAGTTGGGTTATAGAGGGCGGGGAGTTGTCTAATAACACCATAGTGGGTGCTGAGATGACAGATGTATCTATGTCCTCTGGTGTTTGAGTACTTGGAGTACCCCCTGGAGCTAGATCACACAACTCTGTTAGGGCTGGGTCATTTGTAGGTGAAGCAGGCGGACTGAAACGACCTAAAGACATGCGGCGTGCTGTATTAATTTTGCTCACCACCTTTACCATATAGTTATCTATCGGCCCAGCTAATGATGGCGTTTTGGAAGAACGCAATTTAGCCATGACAGATCGACTCAGTTAACAGCCTAACAAACACAATCAACAATTAACACTCACGGTTCTCAAATGTCCCGGAAAAATGACCCAAAGTCCGTGGCCCAGCCCGGCCTCCTCTGGCCTCTGACGGCCGCAGACGGCCCCGCCCTTGTCCCGGGCTTCTCCCGGCGCGCTCCCGCGCGCGTCCCGCGGTACGAGGGACTGTCGCTGCCTTTATGCGCCTCCTGGCGCTGCTGAGGGCGTCACTGGTGGTGGGAGTGACCCGGCGGAGCCAAGCCCGGCCGGGAAGCAGGCGTAGCAAGGCCCGGCCCTTTGCTGCTGGTGCTGCGGCGCTGCGGCGGAGCAAAGCCCGGACGTGAAGAAAGCTGGAAACCTTTCTACGCTCTTCCCCTCTCTATCCCTCCTTGGCTGACCCGAAACCTCATATGATCTTCCAAGCAACCCTTTCTAAGATCATCCCTCATATATCACTCCTGTGACTCATCCCAAACCACATTTTACTATTATGATTTCCCTAATCCTTTTCTAGAGACTCTTCCCTTCTCCATCTCTCCTTTTACTCATCACAAGCCTCATCTTACCACTATGGTCTCCCAAATCACACTATTTAGACTCTTCCCTCTTTTATCCTTGCATTATCTTATTTAATCCAACTAACAAACTTGCATGCCGACTGATAGAAATGGGGGTCTCTAGTTGGCAGAGGTAGGTACCTTTGTCCAAATAGGGACCCTTGCTTCTAGTCAGGGTAAGGGGGATACACACTTTAGGTAACCCCTGCTCACCCCCTAGGTAGCTTAGCATGAGCAGACAGGCTTATGCCAAAGGCAATGTGTAAAGTACGAACACTCAAAGTAACACAGTGAAAACACCACAAACGGACACCACATCAGTTTAGAAAAATAAAATATCTTTATCTAAACTAAACAAGACCAAAACAACAAAAATACAACATACACAGTTAAAAATATAACTTTTAAAATGTTTCAAGAATGTGTACTGTAGAAAACCATGGATGCGTGACTTTTACACAAAGTACCTGTAGTTCAATTAAAATTCACAAGGCCAAACAGCCGCAGAGTGAAGAAGCGTCAAAAACAAAGAGATGCGTAAGTTCCTGAGACCTTGGGGAGGCAATGCAACTGTTCTGCTGCACGCAGTAGAAGTGATGCGTCGAATATTTCTGTTGTGGGTAGTGATGCGTTGATTCTTCATGACAGTTCTAGTCCATGGGTGATGCATCGGGAAAACTTGCCACAAAGGTGCGATGGGTAGAAATCCATAATGCGTTGGTAATCAATGTGGCGGTGGCGAGCGGTGCTTCGTTGGTTTTTGTCAGCCGCGATCCCTCGATGCTTTGATTCTTGCAGCAGTGACAGGCGCTACATCGGTTTTCAAAACGGCACGGCAATGCGTGGAAATTCTTCTCCCGCCATGGAGATTGTTTGGAAAAATAGCCGCAAGAAGAGTGATGCATCTATTTTTGCAGTTCTTCAAGTATCTTCTTTCTTCCAGCTCCCAAACAGCAGCAACAACCTCTAGTAGTCCAAAACTAGCACAGGTACCTCTTGGAAGGTCAGAACTCACAGCAGCAGAGTTCAGGGGAGCTGGGGGTGAAGTCTTTGTGTCCCTGAGACTTCAGAACAGGAGACCAGCACACACAGGCCCTTGGAGATCTCATTCAAGCAGGGGGCACAGCACACAGCAAAGCCCTTCTCCTTTCCCTGGCGAAAACAGCAACTGCAGCCCAACCGCACACAGCACACAGCAAATGGGCAGTACTTCTCCTCAGTCTTTCCTTGGCAACGGGTCCTCTTGAATTCCAGGGATGATCTAAAAGTCTGAGGTCTGGGCCCCTCTTTTTATACAATACATCTCTATGTTCTTTCTTGGCCCAGGGCTCTGAGCCCAGTCCAAACCAGTTCTGGGGGCACTTTGCAAGTACACCGCAACCTCTATTGTCTGTGTGAGCCCTGGCTCCAGACATACCACAGGGGGGCGGAGCCATCATTGTGGAAGGCACAGCTCTATTCAGGTGCAGGTGCTACTCCTCCCACCGCTCCAAATCCATAGCATGCCTATTCAGCCTAGCGCTGAGTCATCCAGACGCTCTGGAGCCACTGCACATCGCCAGCCCCTGTCACTCTTAAGCCAGACGTCAATACACAACCCAGCAGAGGCACACAGGATGGCTAAGCAAGAAAATACCTATTTTCTAAAAGTAGTATTTTCAAACACAGAATGTAAAAATCACCCTTGCTAAAAGATGCATTTTACCATTCAGAGTTTAGGCATACTAAACTTTATTTTCCTACCTTGTTCCCAGGGGTAGTTATGTTTATAAGATTTTATAAGCAAACTCCCCATTCTATCTTATGGGGACAGGTAGCCTTGCAATAGTCAACATTTTTTTTTGCAGTATTTCACTATTAAGACATGTTACACCTACCAGTACATGTCGTACCTTTCACATACACTGCACCATATCCGGGGGGTACATTGGGCCTACCATAGTGGTGCTCTACATGTAAGAAAAGGGAAGGTTAGAGCTTGGCAAGTAGTTGGACTTGCCAAGTCGACATGGCAGTTCAAAACTGTGCACAGGCACTGCTGTGGCAGTCCTGAGTTACCTTTTCAGAGCTAATCATGTGGGTGCAACAATCAGTGCTGCAGTACCATTTAATGTACAAGCCCTGGCACACTCAGTGCACTTTACTAGGGACTTATCAATACATCAAATATGCCAATCATGGATAACCAATCATAATACGTTACCAAAGGGGATGATGGACGATCATAATAACAATTTCCACAGATAGCATATGCACTTTAGCACTAATTAGCAATGGTAAAGAGCCCAAAGTCCTAAAGCCAACAACAACAGGTAAAAACAAAATAGGATGAAGAAGCAAAATGTTTGGGAATAACCCTTCAAAAATGGCCATTTCCAACACCCACTGCTTAAATTAACACACATTTCCCTAAACTAATTCACCACTAATACTTTTTGGGTTCAGGAGTAACGTGCTACTCACTGAAAAGTGCTGTGACACCTCATATGGGGCAGTAAGGGTTATATAAATACAATTATAATGACTACAATTACAAATACAGTTTAGCTAAGTGGTGAGAGGATCTGGCGTTATGACCTGAACTGGCGACTTTGGATCTGGGGAACCATGTTCCAGTGTCAGCGACGGCTCACCATACTGTGGTTCTGAGGAAATCACTGAACCTTCCCTGGCCCAAAATAAATACAATTATATGAACTTATGTAATGTAACTGGTGCTTATATAATGCTCTCCAAAACTCTTGGGTCGAGTTCCCTTCTCCTGCAGCAAAGACCCTCACCATGTGTTCAGATTATAACAATAAATCCAGCCTCATTTGTAATTTATGAACTTCTGAAAAAGGCATGTAGTCTTTAACACGTAGGTGCACGAATTGCCACACATCCTGCAGTCGCCAATTAGTCAGCCATGTTGTCAGTGCTTCTCAAGCTCTCTCTGTATGCATCACTGGGAGCAGTGGAAATGATATACAAATGCATTTCCCATACCTTCACATTACAGGTAACGATCCTATACATATTAATATGCATCATTTCAGTAGGCACCTACTCAATTAAAGAATTACACAATGAATCAGTTTCCCATCATAAGGGAATCTCACATCATTCACACCAAGTGATTGTTCATGACCCTTGCCACAAGTTCCTAGTACCGCCACATGCACATACCTTACAATTTAGTGAGGTCTACCAGAATACATGTAACTGGAGAAAAACGTATATGTACCACCATGATCTCAAACACTAAGACTTGCTTGGTAATTAAAAATATTGACAGATACTAGTCACACTTGGGGGCATATTATCAAGGTCGGAGCTAAAATTATTGCCACTTTAGCGGCAGGAAACTGTCGCTAAAGCGGCGATAATGGGCTTTTTAATATGCCCTTGAGAATTCCAATAGAAGCCCATGTTCATACCAGAACATGGGCTTCTATGGGAATCCATAAGGGCATATTATCAAGCCCATTATCGCCACTAAAGCGACAATAATTTTAATGCAGTTTCTTGATAATATGCCCCTTGGAACTTTCTTGGGCACTGTTAGAAATGGGGGTCTTTGGTGGCAGGTTTGTACCCTGTCCAAGTAGGGTCCATTCCTTCTACTAAGGGTAGGGGGGATTACACATCTCAAATAACCCCCTTGGTAGCTTGGCATGAGCAGTCATGCTTTTCTCAGAGGCAATGAATGAATGAATTAAAATGATTTGATATAGCACGCAGCTACTCAAACTAGAGTGTCCTGGCGCTGAGGAGGACACTGATGGCAGGCCACTGAGGTGAGGCTAGTTCTTAAAAAGCCAGGTTTTAATATGTTTCCTGAATGTTGACAGGTCAGCTAAGGCTCTCAGTGAGGCAAGAAGGCTGTTCCATGTTTGTGCACTCAAAAACTAAAAGGATCTTCCCCCTATGTGTGCAAGGCGTATTTCGAGGACGTGTGCAAGCTCTGCAGTAGAGGATCTTAAGGACCTAGTCAGAATATAGCGGTTAACACGCTTCTTAAGATACTCAGCGCCTATGCCATGGAGTGCTTTGTAAGTGCAATGGAGTGCAATGTGTAAAGCATTTGCCCAAAACACACAGTAATACAGTGACAACACTACAAAAGGCCATCACTCCACTTTTTTTTTTTAAAATAGCCAATATTTAACTGTGTAAAACAAGACCAAAACAAAAGATCCAAAATACAGTCATCAATATATGGAAATTGCAGAAATAGACCAAAAATACAGTTCCTTGAAGTCAAGAGCTCCACCCGGGGCTATCAAGGCATCAATAACAAACAAATCCAAGAGTTCAGGCTGACCGGGCATCGCTGAGCAGCTATGGTGTTGGGAAGACCAGCAAATAGTACCTTGGAAATGCAGCGATGAGCCCTGAAGAGGCAGCTTCGGCAGGCATTGGTCCTTGAGGTAGGATCAGGAGTCGTTGGGCCCTTAAAGTCAAACTAGTGGCAGATCAAAATCTGTGAGGTTGAAGTCAGGAGCGTTGGTGTCGGCAGGCTGCGGTTTGAAGTGGAGTGAAGCAGCGTGCAGTGCCCTCCGTCGCAGTGCAGGCAGCAACACGGTGACGGTGTCCAGCTGCGTCATCGAGACCAGGGTTGTGATCCAAAGTAGGGCGCTGCTCGTTGTGGTACTGGCAAGTCACGGTGCAAGCAGCAGCATTTCTGAAGTTCTGTCATTGGTAGACGATCTGGAGTCGATGGTGTTGGTGGGCCAAGGCTGCCGTGTGAGACATGGTGGAGCGCAGAGTAACTTACGAGCGGTTCCCCCAGGACACGGTGCAGGCAGCGGCAGCAAGGTTAACGTGGAATGGCATTGTCAGGGATACTAGAGCCGTGAAGCAAAGCGGTGTGAAGTGTAGTGCCCTCCGGTCGCAGTGCAAGCAGTGGCTCAGTGGCGGCATCAGATGTCACTATCTCTTCCCAATTGAAAGTTACACTTGTAAAAAGTTATAAGGCAGCTCCAATGATTACATTTGGGAAAGACAGCCTTTCAATAGTGAAAAACGAAATGCACAGTATTTCACTATCAGGACATGTAAAGCACACTACTGCATAGCCTACCTTTCTAAAAACACTGCCCCAGCCCTAAGGGCTACCTTGAGCCTACCTTAGGTGTGACTTAGATGTAGGACAAGGTAAGGTGAGCGCCTGGCAAGTAGGTGAACTTACTAGGTCGACATGGCAGTTAAAACTGCACACAGACACTGCAGTGGCAGGTCTGAGACACCTTTGAAAGGCTACTTGAGTGAGTGGCACAACCAGTGCTGCTGGTCCACTAGTAGCATTTGATTTACAAGCCCTGGGTACACACAGTGCACTGTAATAGGGACATATTAGTAAATCAAATCTAGCAATCACAGAAAATCAATAATAACACAATTTAAAATAGGAGCACTTTCACTTGAGCACTGAATGGCAGTGAAAAAGTGCGCAGAGACACTAAACCTGCAAAAACTAAGTGAAAAATAGGAGGCCCAAACTCAAAAAGTCAGGGAATAAACTGGCCTAAAATGCTAAGGCCAACAGGCACGTAGATGTAGAAGTAGGGGGCACTGCAACGTTATTAGGGGCCCTCACGCCAACCCACATGTATACGAAGCTGGCAGCTCGTATTATCCACTATTAAATTTCCCTGTGTCGTATAGATCTTATGTCTTGTCAAATGTCGAATTTCTGAGGAACTTGTCATTAAGAATTCACACTCCCCCATTACCCCATCACCCTACCAATCACCCTCCCAAAATCAACAACACTATTCACAATTCAAACTAGAGCAGATCAGTGTTTCTGGTGACACAACTGGATTCTCTTCTGTTCATATCACCATATGTCCATTTCACCATTAACAAATCTGGATCCCTCCTCCATGCTCTACAGGTCAGATTGTTAATTAGGAGACTCATGTTGCACATCTCTCCATTTGGATACTAGCTGTACCATCCTGATTTGGTCACTCTTTGCTTATTTGGATGTTGGTCTGTGTTCTGTTACTCTTATCAGGTTAGTATGTCTCCAAATTCGCTTTGTGTGCCCTCTTTGAAGTTACATTGCAGTAATTTGTTCATTGCATGCAGCAGTATGTTGTTTCTGTAATTCAACAATTTCACAACAACGGATCATGGGGGAGTTCCCAGTTCCCGAGGTGTGGAGGGCATCAAATGCACTCTTTCAACTGAAAAAAGTATGCTAAACCTTCAGGGGCCACCCATTCCTCTAACGATTGTTCCATAAAGAGCTGCGTAGCAGGGCCCTCTATGTTCTCCAGCAGTTAAACAATTCTAATATTATTCCTTCTGGGTCGACCTGCCCCTGCTCTCAATTCCAGCATTTCCATCTGCCTTCTGAAGTCAGTAAACTGTTGCTGCAATTCTTATAGTGTGAGTCCTACTTGTCAGTGCTGACTTCACTTCTGTTACTCTTTCGGTCAGTTTAGTCTTATTCACTCTAAGCTCAAATCAATCATCACACCTTCTATTTTAGATTCTAGTGCTTTGCGTGATGCTCAACATTGGAACAAATGTATCCACTATCTTTGGACTTTCACAAATTCACTGTCAATCTATTCTGCTTTTTCTGGATACATATGTTTTCTGTTTGAGCATGAGAGTCTCCTGCATTTTTTGTATGTATTTCCCCACAGTTTCTTCATCTTCCATGTGCTAGTACAGGTCTAGAATTCATCACCACTTTTAATTCTGGGCAGCTTTAATTGGGGTCAGGGGGGGGGCTGGATTGGCAGTGAGAGGGTAGCCAATAGCACAGCAGCACCAGTCACATATACACAGACTACAAACAAGATGTGGTGTCACCAATGAGCAAAAACTCATTGTCCAATGCTCTTTTCAGTGCTCCATTCACACCTTTTTCATAGTGAATGGTGGCCCCCACTAGTTCCAACACCAAAATAGTCTTCTTATATCTGCTTATTAATTGATGGTGGCAGGGATCACTACTACTCTCCAGCACTATTCTTTCAAGTCAAGCCATAACTCTGCTCTTTCTCATGCAGTGGATCTCTTTGGTGATGCAGCACAGTCACCCAGAGGCTGACAGGTTGGTGAGCATGGGTCACTGTGTGATGCTCCCTGCATCCCATTGGGCCTCACCAACCGTCATCGTGTCCTCTGCTGGTTCCCGCAATCGCACCGTCAGTTCCCCGTTACACAAGCACTACCGATGCACTCATCTATTCATTGAGGCATACCCATGCACTCATCCAATCACCCAGGCACTCTCCATGCACCTATCCAATCACTCAGGCATTACCCTTGCACTCATTCCTTCATTCACTGTTCAAGATAATGATAGCCCTGTAGATTCTCAGTCTTTCTTTGTCCCTGTAAAGCATTATTATGGTACATTATAAGATGGTACAAGAGAGAAGTTGTACCAAGGAGTACTTATTGTTTGAACCTCTTGATAATATATCAATAATATTTTCTCGCAAGAGAACACTTTACAAACTTTGTAACCGTCTTAGACTCCCCAGATCGGATAGTGAAAAAATCCCAAACTATACTGTTCTTCTTCCGCTGGGGCTCTTCATCTTCTTCCTCTCCTCCTTCCATCTACTAAATATTCTAGTCTGTCTACTATTGTAGCTGGTTCTCCTCTGCACCAAAGCAGCCAACCTCCACAATTAGTTCTCCACTGCACACACACCTGCTCAGATTAATTCCCAAATGAATTGAACATTCAAGAAAAAAATTGGATGGGGACTTCCTATTAATATAGTTGAAAACTTTATTATCCAATCATATCAATTTCTTTTCAGGTCACTTGATCTTCGTGACTACGTACGTATTCGTGAACACCAGAAATGTAATATAAAAGTAGGTTTGAATAATGTAAATATAAAAGCATACCTTTAAAGCTGTGGTATATAAGCACCTACCTTCACACTTACTCTCAAATATGTGTACATACATTTTTTTAGGTATACAACCTTTACCACGCATTTTTTACCACGCAATACCATTACAACGCTGGCATTACAACGCAAACCATTACAACGCATTGTGCTGCGGGGCGCTCTAGGATAGGGAATAAGTTTAATTTTTTATCCAACACCTTCCCTAGTGTCCACGGCGACTGGAGTTGGAATAGAAAATTATACTTACCACTATCCAGCACCTCTAAGCGCTATGCGTTGTAAAGGTATGCGTGGTAAAAACCGCGTTGTAAAGGTATGTGTGGTAAAAGTATGCATTGTAACGTCATACATCCATTTTTTTACTATTCAAACATACACTATCACCATATTATAACTATGTTCGCAAAGACCAGTGTCACCACAAAATTGGAAAAATAAATGTAAAAATTTGTTTTAAGCTAAATAACTACAACAACATATGTTTAAACAATATAGAAACACAAC
The DNA here is from genome assembly GCF_964261635.1 of Lissotriton helveticus. Classification (NCBI taxonomy): domain Eukaryota; kingdom Metazoa; phylum Chordata; class Amphibia; order Caudata; family Salamandridae; genus Lissotriton; species Lissotriton helveticus. The sequence continues at coordinate 342,422,305 of NC_136073.1, forward strand.
TCTACTATTAAACATACTGTAGAATATGTCTATATATTTATTTTACACTTTCTACAGATTGTGTGCACTTCGCGGCTAGCAATGTCGCTGCAATGATGGCAGTAGTTCTGAATACGATTGTTTTTGTAAAGGTGTTTTTTTCCTAAATTGATCACAGAAAGAAAAGTTAAAGCAATATCTTACTAAATATATGGACTAAAACTTTATTTAATAAATGTCTATAAGTGTATTTTTCAGTATGTGAAATACATTTACTGATCTCAGATTCTCCACAGTAAATGCGACAATGTTGTACCGACTCACAAAATTGTTAAAAATAAAACCAGCTATTGATGTACTTTCTGATAAACTCAACCCTGACCAGCACTTCATTGTCGAGGGTGTACCTAGAGACTAAACTTGTCCCTGCGTATGAGAAATACTGGGACCTTATAACAATCCTGAGTGATAGAAAATGGTTCCATCAAATTAGGATAGGCACTCTTCCCATTATTGCTTTTACGGGCAAATGGGGTATAGGCCTATGTATGAATTGCCCGTTTTGTGTAACCCAAGTGGAATCCATTGGCCATTTTCTTTTTATTTGTCCAGTATACCCGAATGTAAGGCATAAATGGCTAAAGCCGATTTTCCAGACATTGGGGGTTTCTACTGGTATGGAAGCTATATGGATTTTAAAAACAGATGAGAAAGAGCTAAGCATAATTGCCGTTTCGAAATTTTTACATGGCATGTGGATAAATCGTGCTCTTGGAATGAAAAATAGGATGTAAAGACCTGATTATTAACTTGATATTAACTGATGATTTTATGGACATAATTGTCTTTTAAATTAAGTGTTTTAACAAATTATATATTAAGCTATAAATAAACTATGTAACCGTGGTTATCTCTATGGGCCTTTTGTATTTTGTATTCCGTAAAATGAAATGAAGTATATTTACTGTTTTAAATTGTATATGTCTTTTATGATTATGAGATCGAATAAAGACTACTTTGACTTTGATAAACTCATACCGAATCAAAAAATGAGTGGTATATAATATAAATATAATACACAATATCCAATTACAGAAAGAAAATACAAAAATGTTAGAGGTTCACTTTAAAAAAATGGATGTTACAGTTAAGAAATAGAATTTTAAAAAAACTTAGAAATTCACTGAAAAAAACAAAGGTTACAAGGACGTTATATTTAGGAATTAGCATTTAAAAGACTTTAGAAATTCACTGAAAAAAACAAAGGTTATAAGCCCTTTATAGTTAGGGAATAGAATTACAAAAAATTTAGACATTCACAGAAAAAAACAAAGTTACAGGGACATTATAGTTAGGCTCAGGTTCCACTCGTATAAAACCAGTGAAATTCAGTAGTTATAGTTAACTGAGCTAAATATAACTTGCGCCCCCGCAATGCACTGCTTATTTTCATTTTTATTGGTGTCTCCCTGCAACAAGATTAAAAGCACATGGTTTATTTACGGCATTTCATGTCTGCTATGTACACATATTTCTTGACACTTATATGCCCATAATGGTCTTGGACATGTGCTCATGACCAGATCGTACTGAATACATCCTGACTAACTATTCTTCAATAGAGTGTATTGAATAGGTACTCTTCATTGTGCAGTTTAGGTGTCTACCTTCAGCATGATTAAAAGCACATGGTTTATTTATGGCATTTCATGTTGGCTATGTCCACATATTTCTTGACACTTATATGTCATAATGGTCTTTGGCATGTCCTCATGACCAGATCCGTACTGAATACATCCTCATTAACTACTCTTCAATAGAGTGTGTTGAAGAGGTTCTTTTCATTGTGCAGTTTCTGCATCACCGATACAAAATATGGACAAACAACCAAACTAAGCAAGAAATTCTTGAAGTTAATAATGGGATTAGGCTTTTTTAGACACCGAACCCACACATGGGGCATTAAACACAGAAATGTGTATACAAAATTCAAACAGAACTGAATGCGTACAGTTCTGTGTATTTCACACTCTGGAAGAAGTATGATGAAGCATGCCATTAAATGTAAATGAGCGATCCAAATCTTTTTAATGAACCAATCCCATAGAATTTGCGTTGTAAATCCAGGTTGGCAAGGATCACTGACATTATTTTGATGCATACAACATTAAAACACAAAAATATCAGAAATTAAAAATCAGCACCAAAAATATTGACTTTCTAAACTTAACTAGTAAACCCACAAATACCAAGAACAGAATTATCTTTGTTATAAATATTGATTTTTGTAAGTTATTTTAAATACACAAATATCGGAAACAACAATTTTGTTACCTCTAAATAAACATGTAATATGTCAAAAATACCCAGTCACACAATATCAACTACAATGTAATCCCCAAAACAATTAAATTAGCATTATTAAATATAGAACAAATCACTTTTGATGTCAAATCATTATTTGAAATAACCTAAAACGTATAAACATGTTTAAATTGAATATAAATACATTACATCGCCAAAATATTTATCATTTACCCTAATAAATAATATAACTAAAAATCATAAAAAAATACAAAACAAAGAATATTACTGTTAACTACAGACATTCAGAAAACAATCTAATTATATATATAAATACATATATTAAACTATATATAATACATCTTAAACAATACATAAATTAGCATTTACCATAAAAGACAATAATTGATAGATAAAATTCAAACTAAAATGAAACCAGCCAATTAAATAAAAATACAACTTTAACCAATAAAATCAGACAAACAATTAAATCAACAACAGAAAAGGCACACTAATATAAAGAACTAAGGGTCTCATTATGATGGTGGAAGGACCGCCACTGGCAGTAAATCCACAGAAGATCCCAGTGAAACTGTTGGCGTGATGTCTAAGGGAGGGAAGCTAGCCAAAAAACGGAAATGCAAACCATCTAAAAAACGTTTGCCACACGCAGGAGGGAACTGTGTAATGGACAGGATCGATGACCTGGTTCAAGACTGCACTTACCTGTTACAATCTGTCCCCGAGGGTGGGAGTCTCGGGGGGCTCTGGAAGCCCGGTCCCAGAAGAGGGGAGTTACAACTATTCCCGACATGTTCTTAAATAAACCCACTACAGGGGCGAAAACGGGTCTAGTCGTAGATCTGGGGTATGAATCTGATATTGATCAAACTCAGCCGACATCAGCCCCACCACAGCCCCCTGAAGATCTCACCGCTTTGATCTGTTCCAACAGATTCTCTGTTTTGGCCCACGTTGAAAGCAACCAGACAGAGGTGCCCGGGACTTCCGAAATTACCGATAGCTCCGCTGGCAGTGGCGGTCCTTCAGCCATCACATAGTGATTTACCCACTGCCAAATTAGGATGGCGGTGGGTATCGTGGTGGATGAAAAGTCAGTCCTACACTTTTCCACTGGAGGCAATCGCACCGATTGCCTGGTGGACGGAGCAGGGCCACTAATTTGGTGGGGATGCCTTGCAGGCACCGTCCGCTATATTAGGATGTGGGTTTGAAAAGGCCTTTCCATGGCAGCGATACCGCCATGGAAAGGCTGGCAGGGATTGGGTTTGGGGGCCTGTTGCGGGCCCTCTTTGTGTGAGGAGGGGGTATCGCTGCACTGAGGGGTACCCATGGTATCCCCCTGCATTTCCATGCACCAAGTGGCAGGCGCGACGTGATGCCTGCCACGTGGTGCAGGGAAATGCAGTGCATGCACCTTTCACATTGAAGACGGTGCTGCAGCCAGCAACACCGCCCACAATGTTAAAGGTCCAGGATGCGCCTGGGCGGGCGCATCCTAATCGCAGTGGTAGGACCACCACATGTCTAGTGGGCGGTCCCAAACACTGCTATGGTGGCGGGTGGACCAAGTTCGCCCGCCATCGTAATGAGCCCCTAAATACTCCAAAAACAACAAACGCTGGAAGACAAGGAAACTCTGAGGATTCTCCGACCAGACCATTAAAGAAAAAATATATAAATCCCAACGACTACCTAACAAAGTAAGTAAAACTTATGAACTAAAACATCTGTTTTAATGAACTTAAAAATGTAAAATGGCTGCGCTGAGGGTCGAGTGTGCGCTCTCGGCTGCCTGGTGTTGTTGCTGGGTGCTCTACCCTCGGTAATCCTGCCACCTGGAAGATCTTGTTTTGGGCCTGACTTCAGGGAGGACGCTGGCCAGTTTTTCATCACCCCTGCCAGTTGTATCCGAGTACAGGACCTCAGGAACACAAGTCCCAGCAGCCCCTGAGCACGCCACTACGGCCGGTGCACCTGTGGCTCGTTAGCCTTCTCCCCACTCGCAGTCACTCTCAGCTACTTAACACCTTGCGGCACCCACTGGCGCGGGTGCCGCTGCGCTGAGGGTCGAGTGTGCGCTCTCGGCTGCCTGGTGTTGTTGCTGGGGGCTCTACCCTCGGTAATCCTGCCACCTGGAAGATCTTGTTTTGGACCTGACTTCAGGGAGGACGCTGCCCGGATTTTCATCACCCCTGCCAGTTGTATCCGAGTACAGGACCTCAGGACCACAAGTCTCAGCAGCCCCTGAGCCCGCCACTGCGGCCGGAGCACCTGTGGCTCGTTAGACTTCTTACTTATTAACAACCACTTCCACGCAACGTGGGATGCGCGCGGGCGGCCGCCGGGCTAAGCCCGGGCAAAGGGCGGGCTGTCTGTGGCCGTCCGGGGCAGGAGGAGGCAGGGCTGGGCCACCCCCCTGTAAAGTCCAACTTAAGGTACTGCTCATAGTTTATTTATGTATGCTGACTGATATGCTGTAAATATGGGAAAACGTAAATCCACAGAAGATCCCAGTGAAACTGTTGACGTGATGTCGAAGGGAGGGAAGCTAGCCAAGAAACGGAAATACAAACCATCTAAAAAACATTTGCCACACGCAGGAGGGAACTGTGTAATGGACAGGATCGATGACCTGGTTCAAGACTGCACTGACCTGTTACAATCTGTCCCCGAGGGTGGGAGTCTCGGGGTGCTCTGGAAGCCCGGTCCCAGAAGAGGGGAGTTACAACTATTCCCGACATGTTCTTAAATAAACCCACTACAGGGGCAAAAACGGGTCTAGTCGTAGATCTGGGGGATGAATCTGATATTGATCAAACTCAACCGACATCAGCCCCACCACAGCCCCCTGAAGATCTCACCGCTTTGATCTGTTCCAACAGATTCTCTGTTTTGGCCCACGTTGAAAGCAACCAGACAGAGGTGCCCGGGACTTCCGAAATTACCGATAGATCCTTGATATCAGTCGTAAAACATTTATGTGACTTGGTGGGAAAGATGCAATTTAAGATCGACCATCTGACAACTGTAATTACTAACATGAGGGTTGTTTCTGACCAAAACCCACGCTCTCCTGCGCCGGCCAACATTATCGGGCCCAAATCCGATAGGTGCTATGGGCCATACCAGGAATACAAATCCCACGATAACTGCTAGGGAAAATACCCAAAATCCCAAAACCATGTTAAGTGAAGTGGTCAGGAATGGGAGGGAATTAACACAAGCCAAACCATAACCCCAAAGCCGGGGCATAGTCCCAGCAATCCCAACCATTTCAACAATTTTGCCAGGCATCACTCTAGAGAAATCGGCCAGTAAGAGCATTCCCAGAGATAGACAGACAGACCAGAAAACTGTGGCTTACCGTCAGGGGAAAGGACCCTCTTCAGCGAACTTACATGCTCCCCCACATAATCCTGATCTAAACAAGTTTCCTGCAGTGTATCTGATTAATATTCCTAAGCTGCCTATTGGTAGGGACCGCGAAACACCTGAAGCTCTAACCAACAAAGCTATACGCCGGATCAGATATGTGAGGGGATGTAGGTCTGCTATTAGGGAGGATATCTCCCGAGCAGTAAGGCTTTCTTCTCCAGGCGAGCCCTATGATTGTATTAAACTTAATTTAAAAATCCCATGATAGCAGGAGAGCTACTAAACTTAGAATTCAGATCTTGCTCCCCTGACTACAGATGAGATCAACCCCTCCCTATAACTGGTCAAATGATATTAGAAAAACTGACAGGGGATCCTGTATGGCAAACTCTAATTTATATCGTAATGATTGACTGCACCCACAAGCTTCTCCAGGAGCTTCCTGTGAGCAGTCTAACTGCGATACTCCTGCCACTCCTCTCATTAGGGCTTAGACACCATCCCTGCCTAGTATCCCATGCATCTCAGTGAGTGAAACCCATAATGACGATATTGTTTTTATCTGTGGTAATCCTGGCTCGATCCTTTCTTGGAACGTAGCTGGCCTTAAATCTAAATTGGAGCTACCAGAGTAGATGTCTTTTATAAGCCAGTTTGAAATATGCTTATTTCAGGAAACCTGGTCACTGGAACCTCTCCATTTTCCTGGTTACCTGAACTATAGCATTATGGCCGAAAAGAGAGGGAAAGGTCATCCATCTGGAGGCCTAACAATTTGGGTTAGACAGGATCTTGCCAACAAAACCAAAATTATAACCACTAACCATATCGACCTGCAGGCACTAAAACTTGAGTTTCCTAACAAGGAGCCCATTTACATCTTTAACATTTATGCTCGCAGTACTGGAGGAAAGAAATCTGCAGTTATGGCCCACCTGGAAGACATGCTAGAATCCCAACCTGCTAATTCTAACTTTATTGTGGGGGGAGATTTTAATGTAACGTTTGAACCTCTTTTAAATGACAACTTGACCCTATCGGACGATCAAGATAGAGAGTGAGGGGTACCCAAACTTGATCTTGATCCAATTAAAAGATGGGCTGAGGTATCGCTCCAAATCAATTCACTCTGTCTTAACAAGGGACTAAGATCTGTAAATGGGAGAACCGCTGGTGACAAAGTAGGGAAAAACACCTTTAAGAACGGCCTCTGAACGAGTAGAATTGATTACATTTTGATTAGTCTGGGTTTATGGAGATTCCTTAAAGACATGCTAATAATGGAAAGGGATGAGAGCGATCACAATCCCCTGTGCTTGTCTCTCTCATACTGGATTTCCCCAGACCAAAATGGTGAGGAGATGGAAGTCACCCCTCTCATTGACACTGTCGTAACAAACGACATGCGTCACGTCCGATGTTCCAAGGTTTTAACCAACCAGCAGAGCATTGACTCTATATCTATTAAGTTAGCACAAGCAACAAGCGATTTAGAGGTTTTATTTAAAGAGGATACATCGACCATATGCATCAGGGAGGCAACCAGGATTCATGAGGCCTTTTTTGGTGATCTAAAAAGCCTCTTTGTTAGGCCTGGCAAGCTTAATGGCCCTCGACTTCCCCCACCACCTAGATGGTACTCAGGGGAATGTAGACAGGCCCGTATGGACCTGGGTAGAGCAATTAGAACCGGGCCGAGTCCTAAAATCCGTCTTGCCAGGGTCGCCTATAAAAATGCCGTCATTAAAGCCAAACGTAACTGGGACGAGCAAAGGTGGAACGATTTAAAAGAGGCGGGACACCATAAAGATACGCGTAAGTTCTGGAATGTTTATAAGTGGGGTGTGGATGGCAACCCCGAGAAACCTCAGAATTGGGTCCCACGTGATAAATGGGTATCATATTTTGAGCCGCAATATGCGAAGGGTGATGTTCTAAACCTTTCCCCTGAGATTCCGTTCTTGCCATTTTTGGATGATCCATTCACACTGAAAGACGTGGAGCGTGCCCTAGATCTAGTGATACCTGGTAGAGCGCCAGGTATCGATGGCATTCCCGCGGATCTATTCTTGCATAATAGGGTCTCTTGGGGCCTATATATACTCCTCTTGTCAAATATGATTGCTAAGGGCGCACCCGTTCCGAAATCATGGCTCGGGGCTGAAATTATTCCCGTCTTTAAAAAGGGGGACAAATCCTTGCCTGGAAATTATCGACCGATCAGCCTGATCGACACCTCACAAAAAATCTTTGGCAGGCTGATCCTGGATAAAATACTGGCATGGGAACGGGACCACAACATTTTGACCAATCTACAAGCAGGTTTTAGAACATCCATTAGTACGGTCGACCAGGTATTGCATTTCACAATGCTGTACTGAAAGACCGTGACTTTGGGCTGCGGCAGTCTATACGCCGCCTTTGTAGATTTGAGAGCGGCTTTCGACCTGGTTCCCCGCTCAACCTTGTAGAACGTCCTTAAAGACATGGGTTTACCTGGGCCTCTACTCTCACTGATTAAAAAAACTCCACGACCTAAATTTTGCTCAGATCAGATGGGGTAGCCCTGGCAATGTCACAACTCAGTTCCCTGTCGAATCTGGAGTACGGTAGGGCTGTGTATTGGCCCAACTGTATTTTCCCTTTATATTAATGATGTTGCTAGAATTTTAGTTAACTCCAATGTTGATGCCCCAATCCTCGCAGGAGCTAAAATTCCCATTTTAATGTTCGCAGACGATTGTCTCATAGTAGCAAAAACCCTAAGTGTGTTGCAAAAGGCGCTGAAGCTTTTGATGAGTTTTGCACCACAAGGGGTTTAGAAGTTAATATACTTAAATCCAAGTTTATGACTTTTAAAGCTCCGAAAACTTTTAGAGGCTCTGTAACTATGAATGACCGTCCCCTGGAGAGGGTTCAGGCCTTTAGTTACCTAGGTGTGTGTATCCAGAATGATTTACACTGGAAGCAGCAGATTGAGCTGGCCACTTTGAAACATCGACATCTCACTGGCGCTTTGTGTCTGGAACACTCAAGGTCCCTCACTAAACCGATAGCCCCTGTACTAGCGGTTTATAAGGGTAACGTGATCAGCTCCGTTCTATACGGAGTTCAAATGTGGGGGCATGAGAACCTTAGGGAATTGACGGTGTCTGAAAACTCTTTTTAAGGAATCTAATTAAATTACCTCAGAGCACCCCCTTGACCCCTCTTTATTATGACCTAGGGCTGTCTCCATTAGCTATTATTACATCCCTACGTCCAGTACTTTACTGGAGGCGGATCTGGACCACACCAGAACTGGCCACCTACACTCGGGGATTGCTGGACATAATTACTAGTGGCAACACCCACAAAATCAAATGGCTGGTGCATATACGGGGTGTGCTATGTGAACTAGGCCTCAAAGAATTATGGGAGGATCCAGTCAACGCTAACTTTCCCCCTAAAAAGGTACTCGAAACCTCTATTGGAAGTCCTTAGCCACTAAACTCTTTAGGAAAACAGACCCCTGTTCTTTGACAGGTATGTTTTTGGATATTAAAGAGGGCCCGTATCTGGAAGCATTCTGGGACACTATCATGAATCCCCTGGACCGCAAACTCTACTTCCAACTGAGAGTTGGGAGCTTGCCTGTAAGGGCTTTTACTAGCAGATGGCCCACAGGAGACAAGGCTTCGTGTCCCGGCTGCCCGGCGCTTTCTGAAACTATCGGACACTTGTTGTTCGAATGCCCAGCATACGTGGCCCCTCGCCTATTCTGGCTGCGCCCAATGTGCAGGTTACTTGGCACCAACAGTGGATTGCTCGCCTTAAGAATTATCCGTACCTGCACTAATATGACGGTATATGTAGCCACGGCAAAATACCTGGGGTGGGTATGGCCCATTAGAACCAAATTGCTTGTAAATTAACTTCGCTGAGGGATGCAAAGTTGCTATATTTACTTTTTGTGTGATATGTACAGTTCTAAGAGTATTTTATCTGTTTTTATCTGTTTTACTAAATTTCTTAATTGTATTTATTATCTTATACATAAACTTGTAAGTACTGTATGCTTTTATGACAATTCATCAAATAAAGCTTGTTTTTGACTTTGTAAAATGGCAAATAATTAATAAAACATACTCCAACTTCTATCTCTTTACATAGACTTCTTAGATGAAAGAACTATGACTTGGAAACAGAATAAACTGCCAGAAAAAACAAGTATGACAAACCAACTAAAAGATATAAGAAAGTAAGTACAACTAAATTAATAAAAAACTATAAACATACTCAAATAGTGAGTAAAAATATATCTAACTTCTTCAACCTCTACAAACTAGAAACAAATTAACCTTTATTAGTGAAACTGATGATTTCATTTTTCATCCAACAGAAAAGGAGGGCAATTACAAAAGATGATGTAGTTTATGTAAGAGGCACAGCCTAAACAATGAGAAACACATCCTAAAATTCCCTACAGTAAGCAACTTACTAAAACTAAGCCATTATCATGCATGGATGATGGCTGGGATCTTCAAAATGTGCCCCAAACCATACACTCAGATAAATACCATATATGGTGAATATCAAAACACAAATGTCCCTTTTATATATATGCAAATCAGCACTTACCTCGACCACTTAAACCACTTTAAAGAGAAAACAAATAACTACTACCCTGAGAAAATTAAAACAGACAATTTGCCATTTAAATAAAATAAATTATAGCAGGAGCCTGTGTCCGTGTCACAGAGGTAGCTAACCCCAACAGTTTACTAATAGAAAGCCCTTTCTAACAACCAAATGAAGAAAAACTAAGTCCCCTAATGGATTGTTTCAAAGACATTTGGGTTCGAACTAATAATCAAAATTGATTTCTTTAAAAATAATTCAAACTCCCAATGTCCATATGAAACTTTTCATAGACACAAACCTGTCCAGTAATTAACAAAAAACCCACCTGCAAAACACATTAAATTCCCCAAAACACATATACAGTACACAAAGGGCCTGATTACGACTTTGGAGGTGCAGGCCTCCCCTCCGCCGCACTGCACCTGCATCGCCAAAGCTCACTGCCGGCCACCCACCGGATTACAAGCATTTTTGTAGTCTGGTGGGCGGTCCTTAGAGGTTCCCATGGTGGTGACTTTCAAAGGCTGTTCCTGCATGGTATGGACTGTTAAGTCCATGCTATGTAGGAACATGGAGTGCATGCACACAATGCACGCAGTGGGGCACATAAAGGGAGGCACCCCATATGCCCCCCTGCATGTATCCCCAGGCCCAGAGGCACTAGAGAGCCCCCTTTCATTTCCTTACTGCCAAACTGGTCACAGTGGGCTCACCACTGTGAAAGATGTAGGTGGGGAGGAAACTTGTAATATGCCTGGTCCTACCGCAGAGACACCGCCAAGCATATTGCAGCCTTAGGACCCCTGCACCACCACCGGAGATCAACGATCCTTGCAGTTGTGGTAGTCCCCTCATTGTCTGACTTGTAATGCGGTCGTCGGACCACTGGTGCAGCAGTCTACGACCGCCACTGCACCTCCACCACGAGTTTGGCGGTCCCATGGTCAACCAATCTCATAATCAGGGCATTAATCATCAAAATATAAGTAACATAACACAATTTAACACAACATAATGACACATTACTAAAATAGTTTACACAAACCTCAAACTAGTGAACGGATCTACTATTAGGACATCTAAATATACAACAACCTACAAACAATACCATAACTAACTTCTAGGCTTCTCCCAAATACCCGCCTAGCCTACAAACCCTTAAAATATCCTTAATAAAGACTTACATATTCTGATGAACTGCAGCACCTTACCGCAACCTGAGTCCAGGAAATAGACTGAAAATAACACAAATAGATTGCAGAATAGAAGGTAGTGGTAAAAAAAGACTATGTGCCCTTCAAAATGAGTGGGAAATTATGTAATAATGTTGAATAAATGTAAGAAAAAATATAAAATTGTAATGCATATATTAAACAATAGTATAAAATATATACAATTATTTAATATATCCTGAAAAACGTATGTTAAAATGATAAAAATAAATTGCAATTAATGATATTAGAAGTGTGGCTCAGTGGTTAGAGGCGGCAGACCCGGAAGCTGAGATCAGCCGTGGACCAGGGTTCGCTTCCCCGCCTCGGCGGGTCTCGGGCTCAAAAATTCCACGGACTCGACAATTCTCGCTCCGGTGCCTACTCGACTCACGGGGTCACACTCTGCGACTCTGGGCAATAGCTTGCTTAATCTCCACTACGGCCCCTCGCGGCGGGATGCCTGGCTTTCACCTTGTGAATACCTTGCCGGGGTATCTCTCACAAGGGAATACCAGGACGGGTTCCCTAAGCAAGCGCCTTGAGACCCCTGGGTGAATCGTGCGCTATATAAATCGAAAAAAAAAAAATACAAATACAAATATTATTGCTTACAGATATACAACAATTTTTTATTATATTTCTAAACACCAACAACTCTAATGAAATAACGCCAACTAGTTCTACTACATATAAATACAATTAAAACAAATGATCTCAGAATAATATAAACAATTTTTAAGAAAGTGGTGTCCACTAAAAGAGGTTTGAGGCAGCAGCCCGAGCGGTTGACTCCCTAGCGGGGGAACATGGTTTGATCCCCAACACTTGCGGCAAGCTCAGCTCTGCATCATGTAACTCTGGGATATAACTCACTTACTCTCCCTGATGGCAACCAGCACCTTGAAACCTTAAGGGGTGATATGTTTGTGCTTTACAAATATGTATTATTATTATTATTATTATTGCTATTCCCACTCCAGCATAAACTAATTTGGGGATGGTGTTGGACACTATAAGGGTAGCATTTACTATTCCAACTTTAATCTATACTAATTTGAAGAATGTGTTGGACACTAAAGAGGTGAAAAATGCTAATCCCACTCCAATTAATCTAATTTGGGGGCAGTGTTTGACACTAAAGGGGTGACATATACTATACTCCCTCCAATCCAAACCAATTTGATGAAAGTGTTTGACATTAAAAGGGTGACATTTACTTTTCCCACTACAACCTATACCAATTTGGTGAAGGTGTTTGAAACCAAAATGGTAACATTTACTATTCCAACTCCAATCCATGAATATTTGAAAAGGAGGTGAGACTCTAAAGGGGTAAAAATTCAATTCCCACTCCAATCTAAACCAACTTGAAGAGAGTGTTGAACTCTAAAAGGGTATCATTTACTATCTTCACTCCAACAGGTGCCTATTTAGGGAAGGTGTTGGACACTTAAAGGATAACATGTACTACTACTGCTCAAATCTATACCAATTTGAAGAAAGGTGTGGGACACTAAAGGGGTGAAAAATGCTATTCCCATTCTAATATAAAACAAATTGTGGACAGTGTTGGACACTAAAGGGGTGACATATACTATCCCCACTCCAATCTATACCGATTTGGAGAAAGTGTTGTATACTGGAAGGCTGTCATTTACTATTCCCAATTCAACCTACATCAATTCAGGGAAGGTGTGGGACACTAAAAGGATAACATTTGCAATTAACACTCCAATCTGTACCAATTTGAAGAAGGTGATAGACACTAAATAGTTGAGAATTACTATTCGCACTCCAATGTAAACCAATTTGGGATGGTGTTGGACACTAAAGGGGAGACATTTACTATTCCTATTCCAACTTAAACCAATTTGAGGAACACTAAAATTGTGTCATTTACTATTCTTACTCCAGCCTACCCAGCCTCTACCTATTTAGGGGAGGTGTTAGACACTAAAAGGGTATATTTTCTATTTCAATCTACACCTATTTTAAGGAGGTGTTGGGCACCAAAAGGGTGACATTTACTATTCCCATCCCAATATAAGCACTTTAGGGAAGGTATTAGACCGCACAGGAATGACATTTACTATTCCCACTCCAATCTAACTGTATTTGGGGAAGGCGTTGGATACTAAAGGGGTGACATTTACTATTCTAACTCCAATCTAGCTATATTGGGGTAAGGTGTTGGACACTAAAGGGGTGTCATGCACTATTATACTGCAGTCTAACCATAGTGCGGGAAGATGTTGGACACTTTATATTTACTTTTCCCACTCCAGACTAACCATATTTGGAGAAGGTGTTGCGACATATGACCCTGCTCGCAGGCAGGTCACTCCCCACGCTGCTGCATGGCTCTGCCTGCATTGTTTTTTGCCTAATCTTGTATTTTTCCCCTGTGCCTAACTTGTTTTCTTGCCCAGCCTGGTTTTATTAGCCTGTGCCTGTGCCATTATTTGCTTTCTTGCCCAGACTTGTTTTTATTCCCCTGTGCCTGTACTTGCTTTCTTGCCCAGACTTGTTTTTATTCCCTTGTGCCTGTACTTGCTTTCTTGCCCAGACTTGTTTTTAGTCCCCTGCCCCGCCCACCTGCAATCTTATTCGCTGCCCCGCTCCCGCCTCCCAGCTGCTCCTCCCTCCCACCTCCTCTCATATGGAAGCCGCTATGGGGCTGCGCTCAGCGCGCCGCTGGTGCACCTAAGGCAAGCCCGTCTGTGCCCGTACATGCCTGAACCACGCCCAGCGCCAGGACCCCTGGACACCACGAACGCCACGACGCCCGACACCGCTACGATGCAAGAACCCTCCACGCACTCAACACCGGACGATCACACACCTGCTTCCTGGCCGCCCCGAAGCGCACCCACGGAGCTTTTACCTGCCAGGAACTGCAGCTTCACAAGCATCCGCCCCACCATGCTGCCGACCAGGAAAGAACCCAACCACCTCAGATGCAACCTTCTCAACACCCGCTCCACCCGAAAACATGCCGTTGAACTCTGGGACCTACTCGACTCAACCGCCCCAGACGTCGCCTTCCTGACGGAGACCTGGCTGAACCCCGCCTCGTCACCCGACTTAGCCATAGCCGTCCCGGAAGGCTACAAGATCACCCGCAAGGACAGCACCAACAGAGCGGGAGGAGGAATCGCCATCGTCCACAGGAACACTCTCAGAGTCTCGACCAACACCGACGACACCCTCAGCACCGCCGAACACCTGCACTTCCAGATCCACACCGACCCCAACACCACCCTCAGAGGAACCCTCATCTACAGACCGCCCAGACCCCGACCACAGTTCATCGACTCCATCGCCGACTTCGTCAGCACACACGCCCTCGCCTCCATGGACTACATCCTCCTCGGGGACCTGAACTTCCACCTCGAGAACAATGACAACACCAACTCCACCACCCTGATCGACAACCTAGCCAACCTCGGACTCAGACAACTTGTCACAACACCCACCCACTCCGCCGGTCACACGCTTGACCCCATCTTCTCCGCAAGCCCCCACATCTCCTTCAAACATACCACCGAACACCACTGGACCGACCACCGCTGCATCCACTTCACCTTCAAGAAACCCACCACGCACCACCGCACCCAACAGATGCCTCACCACTGCTGGAGAAAAGTCACCAAAGACCAGCTAACCACCACCCTCGCCCAGAGCCCACCCGCCGACCATACCTCCCCCGACACCGCCGCCTGCCACCTCAGACAGTGGATCAACGACTGCGCCAACACCCTCGCTCCGATCAAGGAACGCTCCAACAATCATACCAACAAGAAAGCCAGATGGTTCACTGAAGACCTCCGGGCCTCCAAGCAAACCTGCCGAAAGGTGGAGAAGATCTGGCTCCGTGAACGAACACCGGGTAGCCACTCCACCCACAAGAATGCCACCCGCAGACACCATCACCTCATCAGATCCGCCAAAAGGGCCTCCTTCAAAGACTGCCTAGACAACAACGCGCACAACAGCAAAGAGCTCTTGAACATCGTGAAGGACCTCTCCAACCCCAGCTCCAACACCAACGACGACCCACCCTCGCAAGACCTGTGCGACTCACTGGCCACCTTCTTCCACCGCAAGATCCTAGACATCCACAGCAGTTTCAATGCCACAACCGCCCCAACAACCACTGAGACCTCCGCCCCCACGACCACCATCCGCACCAACCGCCTGCTCTACTGGACCAACATCAACGACTAAGACACCATCAAGATCATGAACACCATACACTCCGGATCTCCGTCAGATCCATGCCCACATCACATCTTCAACAAAGCCAGCACATCCATCGCACCCCTTCTCCGGAAAGTCATCAACACCTCCTTCGAGACAGCAACCTTCCCTGAGAGCTGGAAGCACGCCGAGATCAACGCCTTACTCAAGAAAACCAAGGCGGACCCCAAGGACCTCAAGAACTTCCAGCCCATCTCCTTGCTCCCGTTCCCAGCAAAGGTCCTCGAGAAGACCGTCAACAAACAACTGACCCACTACCTCGAGGAGAACAACATCCTGGACCCTTCCCAGTCCGGGTTCCGCTGCACCCACAGCACCGAGACTGCCCTTATCACCGCCACTGATGACATCATGTCCCTGCTGGACAATGGAGAAACGGCGGCCCTCATCCTCCTGGACCTGTCAACCGCCTTTGACACAGTCTGTCACCACACACTACGAACACGCCTCCACAACGCTGGGATCCAAGAGAAGGCCCTGGACTGGACTACCTCCTTCCTCTCCGGCAGAACACAGAGCGTCCGCCTTCCCCCCTTCTGCTCCAAAGCCACCGAGATCATCTGCGGCGTACCCCAGGGCTCATCTCTCAGCCCAACCCTGTTTAACATCTACATGGCACCGCTCGCCCACATCGCCCGTCGGCATGACCTCAACATCCTCTCCTACACCGATGACACCCAGCTGATACTCTCCCTCACCAAGGACCCCCACACCGCCAAAACCAACCTTCACGAAGGAATGAAGGCCGTTGCTGAATTCATGAGGAACAGCTGACTGAAGCTGAACTTGGACAAGATGAAGGTCCTCATCCTCGGATCCAACCCTTCGGCCTGGGACGACTCCTGGTGGCTGACCGCACTGGGAACCGCTCCAACACCCACCGACCATGCACGTAACCTAGGGGTCATCCTCGACTCCACCCTCTCCATGACTAAACAGGTCAATGCCGTCTCCTCCTCCTGTTTCAACACCCTCCGCATGCTCCGTAGGATCTATAAGTCGATCCCCACTGAAACAAGAAGAACAGTCACCCAGGCCCTTGTCAGCAGCAGGTTGACCTATGGAAACGCCCTCTACGCAGGAGCCTCGGCCATACTCCTGAGATGGCTCCAACGCATCCAGAACGCCTCTGAACGCCTGATGCTCGACATCCCTCGCCGCAGCCACATCACACCCCATCTGAGAGACCTGCACTGGCTCCCGGTCAACAAGAGGATAACCTTCAAGCTCCTCACCCACGCACACAAGGCACTCCACAACACCGGACCAACGTACCTCAACAGACGACTCAGCTTCTACTCCCCCATCTGCCATCTCCGCTCCGCCGACCTCACCCTCGCTACAGTCCCCCGCTTCCGAAGAGCGACCTCAGGTGTCAGATCGTTCTCCCACCTCGCCGCCAAGACCTGGAACACACTCCCCATCCACCTACGGCAGACCCAAGACCTGCTGACCTGCAGAAAACTCCTCAAGACCTGGCTTTTCGAGCAGTAGCAGCATTCCCCACCCCAGTGCCTTGAGACCCTCACGGGTGAGTAGTGCGCTTTACAAATGATATGATTGATTGATTGATTGATTCTAAAGGGATGAAATTCCCTATTCCCACTCCAATCTAAAGTTATTTGAAGAAGTCATTGGATGCTGAAAGGTAAAATTAACTACTTCCACTACAATCTGAAATATATTAAACAAGGTCATACTATAACTTAAACAAAAATGCAATTTAAAAACACACTAACCAAAACTACAAACGTACCTATCTATATTTAAAAATTGATACAAAAAGTGTTGTTATTACTTTTAATAAATAATATACATTTAAAGATATGTACTGCCATTCCTAAACTTTAAACCATAAAATTAAAAATACAATCATAATCCAAAATTAACATTTTTGAAATAAAAAATATTGAAGGCAATTCTTTATTTGAAAAATGTAAACATATATTTTAATATAAATGAAAAATATTTGTAATATTTAAATTTCTTTTTTACAAAGCTTATACAATTGAAAACTTGAATATAAAACATTTTCAAATTATATTGCTCCATTAAAATATTTTAGACACTTTAAATTTTTGAATTATTTTAATTATATAAATAATTAATATTTCAAGTAACATCTTTTATATTTCACACCTTTAATATAATTTTTTTTATTAATTAAAAGTATGAATGCTACTACCTTACACTCTAAACTTTATTTCGACTGGAAGCCTTAAAAGCACATGAAATAAAGCATACATCAAACATTTGGCATTTACAGTATACATGTGCAAAGGTCTATACAATAATATAACCAATGAAATAACCTATAACTCTTTGCCATGAAGCTGGTTCCTACAGTGTAAGGATTTTGGGCCATATGTATGAAGCTAATTTTCTGTCGCAAACGCTGCGAATCGATAATAATAGCGTTTGTGACAGAAAATTAGCAATTTCCAATGTATGAAGGAGAAAATGCTCGCAAAACAAGGAATCGCTATTTAGCGAGTTCCAAACATTGCGAGAGCCTGAAATATGCAAATTCCAGAGCGATTACCAAATTTGCGATGAAACCAGTTAGCGATAATCGCAAATCTGGAAATCGCAAATAAGGATTCGCAATGATATGTATCAAAAATTCGCAAATTGCGAATTGACGAAAATCGTATTTTAAGGAATCGCAATTACCACCAAGTGGGAGCAGGTGGTAACCAGGTGCAAAGTATTTAAGGAAGCCCACAATCCAACACACTCTTTTCCACAATGTCTGGGCTCTACGTGATAGCGAGGAGGCGAAGACTGAGAGCTGTGGCGCAGAGGAGGAGACAGCAGGAGAGGATATTCCGTACGCGCACCACCATCTACCAGCGCACTGAGGAGGACATCTACACCCACTAAAGACTGGAGGAAGAGAGCATACTTGATTTAATAGAAGAACTCAGACCCTATCTAGAACACCCCACCCGCAGGACACAAGCCATACCCACACATCCAGGTTCTGTGTTCACTACACCTGCTGGCCTCAGGTAGTTTTCAGGGGGTTATAGCTTCAGCAGGAGGGGTGTCACAAAGTGCCCTGTCGCGCTTCTTCCATGCGTTCCTCGATGCCATGACACATAGGATGCAAGACCACATACACTTTCCCAGCACCCCACAGGAACTAGCACAGACCAAGCAGGACTTTTACAACATTGCCCAATTCCCCCACGTCATTGGATGCATCGATGGGACACATGTTGCAATTTCCCCCCCTCAAATGAAGAGTACTTATACAGGAACAGGAAATGCTACCACTCACTTAATATATAGGTAGTGTGTGATGCCAAAAACATCATCACTGACATAGTGGCAAAGTATCCGGGAAGCACACATGACGCCTTTATCTTCCGTCACAGTGGGCTATACCGTAGACTCTCAAGAGGTGATTTTGGCAAGGGATACCTACTAGGTAAATGCTCACATACATAGGCCACATTTCCACTGACTAGCATGTGCATTACAGTGACTAACCGTTAACATTTCCAACCACAGGTGACAGTGCTTATGCAGTCCGGGATTTCATCCTGACACCCTACCTCAATCCTGCTATTGCTGGGGAGCGGCGCTACAACCGGGCACACATTTCAACAAGAGGCACCATCGAGAGAACCTTTGGCATATTGAAGAGCAGATTCAGGTGCATTCATAAAAGTGGAGGAGCTCTCCAATACAACCCCGAAACGTGCTGCAAAATTGTTGTAGCTTGTGTCATGCTGCACAATATCGCTACCAGGAAAGGGACACCACTGGAGTTGAGCGATTCTGAATCCTCCGACGTGGAGGGACCTGGACCTGTACGCATGGAAGCTGGCGTAGCTGGTGCTGCAGCTGGGCGACAGAGGCGTGATGAGATCATGCACAACTACTTCTAGGTGAGTAATGATGACACAATGACAACTTCAATCTTTGAAAATGGGTTTTAATTGCTACAGCAACAATGCCACACATCCTCCTAGGCAAGTTCAAACACTCCTAATGTAATGCACATGTTCAATTCACAGTGCAACTATTTAACTGGAATGACTGCAAAGTCAACACTGTAGTTGTCCATATTTTGCCCCTGTAAGTCATTGTTATTTGGCTGCACATCCTATTGGTATGTAGCAGGCCTGTTGCTCCTGCCACTACAGCGCCTCTCAACAGTGGGTGGTGGGGTGGTGGAGCTCCGCACTGACTGGGAGTCCTCCTCACTTGGAGTCAGCACTCTTGGTCCTGTGGTACGTAGGGCACGCAGTTCATCCAGGGCAGAAGTGGGCTGCACTACGACAGTGGCAATGTCCTGAATGCCGTGAGAGAACTCACGCTGGGTTTCAATGGTACGCCTGGACAGAATATTGGTTGATGAGGCCAGGCGGTTGATTGCGCGCGTGTAGCGGTCCATGCGGCCCAGCTCTTTGCGCCTAGCAGCGCGTTCTGCATGCAACTCCGCAGTGAGCTCTTGCACAGCACCCCTCAATTCTTCACACATGCCCCTGAACCCTGCCCTCATCTCACGCTGTATCACCTTCATGTGTTTGGCTTGTAGGCGCTGTACTTGGAGCATGTGCAATTCCAGCCCTGCAAAAACCGAATCTTCCTGCTGATCAATTGAGCTGCTGCCCGTGCGGGGTCTACGCCTGCCTGTGACCTGTGGACACTGGCTGTGTTGTGGCCTTGACTCCTGCTGCTGGGAACCTAGGGCTTCAGACTGCACTATGTTATTGTTGTCCTCATCATCGTCCTCCATGACTGCCAATGGCCTCACGATCTTCCTCCTGTGTCCCTTTGGTGGAATGACAGGGCTGTCCTCCCCATCTGTGTCCTGCACCTGGCTAGCGTCTCCAGAGGCTGGGGGTCCTGTGTCTCTTCCACTGCCTGTGGGCTTATTAGTTGCAGGTGCTGTGGATAGAACAGCACACATTAATTGTATTTGCTAATGTATGATGTGAAAATAAAATATTTCACAGTTATCCCTTACTTTACTTTTGTTATTCCCCTTTCCTGACCTGCACATGTGAAAATTGCCTAAGATGGATGCTACTTCCAACATTAATTTCTATTGTGACTACATCTCCCACAATGCATTGCTGTGACTGCCTGTGTACTTGCTCTAGTGTGACATGTGGTTCCCCTAATCCCTAGGTTGCTGCAGGAGGGTGGGGGGGGGGGGGGGTTTAGGGTGTGAAGGCATGCTTCTCACCTGGTCTGGCAGCTGGTTGGTCGGAGCTGTCTAGCACGGACACGCCCGCAACACTCTCTGGAGCCAGTGTTCCCTCTACCAGTTCCTGTAGCGGTGTAGAATATTGGCACATTGGAGGTCCCCCCACCGGTGAGCTGAGACTGCTCCAGCCTGGCTGCCAATTTTTCTTTGGAGCGCTGGCGCAGGTCGTACCAGCGCTTGCGCAGTACTTCAACACTCCTGTGTGTTACTCCAAGGGCATTGGCTTTCGCCTGTATGCATTCCCAGATGTGTATTTTCCTTGCTTCAGGCACCTTGTGTGAGCTTCTCCCAAATAACAAATCATGGTTTGGCACCATCTCAGTGAGGAGTGTCTCAAGTTCTGCTTCTGAGAACTTCATCTTTCTCTTCCTAGATGTTTCTCCTTCTTGCTGCTCCTGCTGGGTTGCAGGCAAATCCTTGTTCCCACTCTCAGCCATGGCTCCTCAGTAGCAATCCTCACTCTCACACTCTCTCACAATCAATGCTGTTGCAGAATGGGTAATCAGTCACTTCCTGGATGGTGATGTCATCAAACTGCATCAGGATTGCGATTGGATGATTCTAGAAAATCGCAATTTTGCGATTTTTTCCGATGTGAAATCGCAATTGTGCGATTTTTTCTGATGTGAAATCGCAATTTTGAGAAATTTCAACATTAAGGAATCGCTATTGAATTTATCGCAAATATTTAGTGATTTTGGGCGAATCGCTAAATATTTGCGATTGTGTTGATACATTCCGATTTGCGATTCTGAATCTGCGATTCTGTGAAAATCGCAGATTCAGAATCGCAAATCGGCTTCTTCATCCATATGGCCCTTAATCACAAGACTGGAGGCTACATTATGCATTATCCTTTAATGCAGACCCAAGCAGCCGCGTACACCACAATAGATAAAGTTCTAAAACAGAATAAAGGCAACACATAAAGCCCATGAGACAGCAATAATCTGCCTCTTTTAAATGCGGCTCCAAGCAGATAAGTTAACTTTACATCTCTTACTTTAAGCTTACTAGAACTGCTTTAACCTAACCCTTTTTTAGGTCTCGCCCTGGCGAAAGACTCTCGCCGCGAGACTATAGCTGTCGGCTCAGCCGACAACGAGTGGAGACAAGATATGGCCACGCGCAGATTGAGAAGCATGGCAGAGTCGGATTCCGACACGCGCCTTGGGATTGGGTCGCGCCCGTCGACGCACGCCTTGGGGTTTGGTCGCACGCGTGAGCTTGCACTGTAGACAGCTTACGACGCGACGCGCGCCTTGTAAGTTTTGGTTTCGTTTACACTCGTGCGTGTGCGGTGAGGCCCCCCGGGGGAGGAGGAGGCCGGTGGAGAGGAGGAAGGAGCAGCAGAGATCCCCTCCTCGGAGACCCGGTGTAGGTATCGGCTACCCTCCACGTTCGCTCGCAGAAGGCATTGAAGGTGAGCAAACCTCCTCGGAAGCAGCACCAATTTCATCTGCGCAGGCCGCGCCTGGATTGCCGGCTGCCGTAAGTCTTCCACTTGCCTCCTCTAAAATGTTGGCATGTATGCATCATGGTTTCTTTCTCAATGCACTTTGGCTCTCATCGAATTAATTTTAATTCGGTGCATACGCTTCAAGAGCATATTTTGAGCAATGAGCCAAGGTGGTCGTTTCACTGTCGACTTGAAATACTTTCCTGAGGTACATTTGGGGGGTGGGCGGAGCCGGAGTTGGTCGATCATATTGTTAATTAGCCAATGTTCATCTCAGCTGTTGACCGGAGATTTCACTCCCTCTCTGGGCGAAAGGCGGTTTTCAATCTGCATTTGATTGGTTCTATCTTTCTTATCCTTGATTAAGGAGTGGTTGCATTTGTCATGGTTACGATTACAGTGTTTAAATAACACATCTGAGTTCTGGTTATTCTTTCACTTTTGGTGAATATTCGCCCAGTTGCTGCAAATCACAAAAGGAAAAATGTGGGTATATAACTTACATTGCACTATGTAACCTACACATGCTGCAAGTGCGTGGAAAAATGTCCGGAATGCCAAGTGCCACATAATATGCAAATTTGGTGTCACTGAGGTCATAAAACATCATTAGCCTACTCGGGAGTAATCTGCAGCCAGTTTTAGGCACATTTCCTGGCGAGAAATATAAATCCAAGCACCTCGGCCATTGACTGTACAGTTAGTTCTTAAGACTTACTGCCGTAGTGCAGAAGTGTCAGTAAAAACCCTGAAGAAATAGGCACGAGGGCTGAGAAAGGGTAAATCTTGACCCTTTCAGTCAGTGGTCACCACCTCGGGTGTGGACTCAAATCTCCAACACATCATTCCACTGAGAGAAAAGGAATAAAGGTGTAAGTTACCAGAATTTCAAGTTGGGAGTGGCACTTTTATTTTCAGTTCAAAAGCAGAAAAATAAATGCATATCAGTTCAGGCTCTAAGGCAAGCTCCTACCAAGGATCCAGACTTCACTCTGTCTGGAGTAAATGCTAGATGACAAATGCTCAAAATATTGCAAGGCAAGACTGGAATAAAATGTATACAAATGAACACGAGCACAGATGATCAAAGATCCTATGCTACTGAGCACATTGATGTAGACCTCTAGTGCATTCAGGCAAAATATTTAAGACAGATCTATACTCATTAGGTTAAACATTTCTACCAGGACCCTGACTTATGGGATCAAGGCTAGGAAGGCACAAGTAGAATTAGCTCAGAATAGAACATTTTGCTATTAAATTCAGTGTCTGGTCATCTCTAGAAATGAGACCAGTCCCATAATGACTAGAAGAGAGAGATAGCCAGAAGGTTATATCAAAGATATAAAGGAGCAGAAGGGGTCTCTGCCCTGGGAGATCAACAACCTGTGAGAGGCGCCGGGGTCCCAAGTCAGAGATTTCGGCTAGCCGGAGAACAAACCACGCTCAATGCCAGGCATCCGCAGGAAAGTTCTGCCTTAGAATTTGACAGTTGGGTCTGATATACCTGAAATTGAGGAACCAAGGTTCTATGGTGACGCACTGGCCTACGCCCATTCAGTGCAGGCAGTTTAACCACATGTGTCCTAGGACACCGGAAGGACCTCTTCAAGGGACATTTTGTTACGTACATTTTGAAACAGAACAACTTGTACATTTTCTGAAAAAAGAACATTTTGGTCACGTACATTTAATATTGCGAGAGGTTGCTGTTTTTTTACTTCGTGCAAGCTATGTTTCAAAATATTAGTTAAGCAATATTTTCAGGAAGCTGTACCAACGGACACCAGTCTGTGCATGAGTTGAGTGGGTGTTGGCCTTTGTGGAAAATTACTACTTCACCTTAAGCCACTTTGCCATGTTATTTTCAGTGCAGCAGAGAAATGTATTAGTAACCTTACTGTGGCCTATTGCATTTTGCTAGGCCAAGACATGCCTTCTGGGCCTCAGCCTTGGGCCTATAACCCCAGGATTCAGGGAGTTAGCGGGATTTGGTATGTTGATCATGCCTAGCAAAAATTGAGGGTTTTTAAGCATATTTCAGGGTCTCAGTGGCAGGCCCATGGGTGATATTTCGCTATCAAGACAGCTAAGAGATGCTCTTTCTGGTGATCAGATGGTAGAGCGTGATTTTAACCCTTCATCATCACCCCGTCTTGTTCATTTATGAACACACTCTTTACTGAGTATCTTGGCGACCCTACAGCTAGTGGGGGTATCCAGGGCATGTCATTAACATAACACTTGAATGTACCTTGGACCTGCTCTTTCTTTTTTGTTATTTCTCCGTCTGACCTAAGAAGTATTTTGACATATTCCGCATCTCTGTCATTAAGCAGACGCTCATACTGGGCGGCTGTAGGGCTCCTGCTCTGGGTGTCTCTGCCTGGGGGCAGAGGGGGAGCTGTGGGTATGTCACAGTGGGTGCCAGGTGTTGTTATCTCGCCCATTTGTAATTGTACTCCCGTCCCATCCCCGGGAATTCTATCCATGTCTTCATACTTCGCTATCTGGTATATCCCTGTGCTAGCATAATTCATCCCAACTGCCTTGGAACCTAATCTTTTAATGCAATGGCTCCCAATCTGAAAAGCGCAACACAGTATTATGAGTATCCCAACAATCGGTATCATTAGTTTCAGAATTCCTGTGAGCCATGAAAGCATCCAGTCAAAATTGAACCAGTCTGTTGGAATAATGTCCGCAGGGGCACCTCCTTCATCGACCATTTCTTTCCCTAAGTTGGTCAATTCCTCAATGGCTCTGGCGATTGATCCGTTGTCCTCGTCATTTCCTGGTATGAACGTGCAGCAAGACTTCCCCATTTGGTGACACAAACCACCGTCTTTGGCGGTCAGCATGTCCAGGAAGTAGCGATGTTCCAGAACCATTAGTCTCAATGGGCGCAGCTCTTCCCTAATGGCATTTAGTCCGTCTCTGGTGCTGTTGATGGCTTTCATGACCTCATAGCGCGTCACTTCCAGCCAACGAGCATTAGCCTGAGTTTGGAACATTGGGACTGCTCCTCCAAAGAAAAGTTGGGCCTTGTTGAAGAGGCGGAATTCTTCTGGAACTTTACCAAGAGCTTCGCCTGCAAAGTACTCCGCTGTTCGCCGGTGGCGGTGGAGGAATGTCACGTCGCCTGACATGGGGTGTGTCAGTATGTGAGAGGCATTTGATGCCGGCACCACCAGATGTATTTCATGCAAAGTCACCAAAGAGCACAGTCCGAGCCACTAAGGAGGTAGGTGGAGATAGAGGCGTTCTCCACAAGCCCAGTAGTAGTCCATTAATGCGGAGGTGCCAAACTGCATATCGAAGTTGAAGACATAGATCTGTGCTCGTATGTACAGCACAGTTCTATTGTTGCACGGGCAGGAGCTTTCATCGTGTGGTATAGATGGGTCGCACTCGGCTGGGGGTACCGTCACTGTAGTAAACCCTTGTCTCCTGAATAGTGTCTCATAATAAGGTGCGTTTAGGTGTTTCATTTGATAGAATCTTTTTATTTCTTTTGTCAGGGCGGCTGTCCCAGTGACAATTTTGTATATGATGGGTGTATAGTCCCACACTGTTGTATTGACATTTTCAACGTCTAATTTCACCGTATTTATCTGGATCTGTCCCTCTAAGCGGCAAAGATACAAGTGCAGAACGCCCATGGTGATGTGTGGGGGACCACTTTAAGAAATAGTACTTTGTCAGCCCCTACTGCGTGGGGGATGTAGGAACATACATAACAGGACTCGTTTGTTCTTGATTTCCCTACTGCTGTCATGTCCCTATACCAGGAATTGTCTACTAAGGAAGAGTGGACTGAATGATCTCTTACTGATAGTTGTAGGCCTAGTATGGGTCCTAGGCCCTCTTGTATCTTCACAAGATGATTGAATGTTTTGTGCCCTGCCTTCTGGTTATTAGCATTCTTGCGGGGGACAAGGGATTTTGTTCTGTACGGGGCAATAGCAAATCGGCGTGTTCTATGGTGACGGGAAAGGCGTTGGCGGGACACTTGCTGTCTTCCTGTGATATTGGCAGACCTATCCCATGACCTATTTCTGTCCCCTGGGGTGACGAGTGAGTACTCGGGATGCACACTGGTGGGTGCGCTGCTGGCAGTATTATTTCCTGGGAGCTCAGGACCTAGTGTGTGTTGTGTTGCTATCTGTTGTTTAAGTGTGACTGTTGGTACAGATGCTGAAACAGTGGATGCTAGGGCATTTCTGTTACCTATGTCATTAAAGCTCTTTACAGCAAGAAAATAGATGCACCAATTAAAAGTTATTAGTGCCACTCCAACAATGATACAAAACATAAATGTGACAAGAGTACATAACTTTACATTGTGGCTGCTGTATTCCTGGACCGGCACGGGTGTGCCTTCTTCTTCTTCTTCTTCTTCTTCTTCTTCTTCGGCAGTGGATGGGAAACCGCTGTCCTCATTCAGGGGGACCATGGGCATGTCTCTTTCCTCTCTTAGTTCATTGTCTATTGCTGCGGAGGCACAGGAGCGAGCCGAACGTCTCGCCGATGTATCCATGCTTTGCGTTCAGCTATCCGGACGGCAGTTGGAGATGAATCAGTCACTGAAAAGGGGCCGTCGAATTTGGGGTCTTTCCACTTCCTGACGTGCCTCCGGATAAAGATCAGAGTACAAGGACGGATAGGTGGGAGCTCAGGATCGATGGGGCCCTTCTCCTTCCTTCTGGATACCTGGACAGAGAGGAACTGCGCAGCGCGGGTTAGTGTGCACAAGAAGTCATAAAGCTCAGCCTTAACAATCAAAGGATGACTCAGTATCTGTTTTGGGCCTGCTGGGAGGGACCGCTACATTTATGGATCGTCCGGTGACAAGTTGGTGGGGCGTGAGGTGGTGATCCGAACTTGGGGAATTTCTTAATGAGAAGAGGGCCAGTGGGAGACAGTAGAGCCACTTTTTGCCAATGGTGGCGCTAATTTTGCTTATTTTGTTTTTGAGCAGGCCATTGAGGCGCTCACAAATGCCATTGCTTTGGGGGTGGTAAGCGGATGTCAGCTTGTGTCTGATGCCTAGCATTGTGGTGAGAGAGGAGAAGATGGCGTTTGAAAAATGGCTCCCGTTGTCCGTTCTTATGGCGGCCGGAATTCCAAAGCGTGAGATGACCTCACGCAGTAGGAATGTGGCTGCTGCTTTTGCATCACAGTGGACGCATGGTCCAGCTTCGATCCATCGCGAGAAGGGGCATACTACCACGATGAGATATCGGTAATTTTGGCATCGATCAATCATATCGACATAGTCAAGGTGGAGTTCTTTGAATGGGCCAGAAGGTTTGGGAATAGTGGAGGCCACTGTTTTGAGAGTTGGGTTTGGTGAATACTGTTGGCAGATGAGGCATTCATTAACAAAGAGCTGTATTAGTTCATACGCATTGGGAATGAACCAGTCTGCTTGCAATGTGGTGGACATGTTATCTCGGGGGACATGTGCGGGAAGGTGAAGTTGATCCAGTGCCACCTGCAGTAAGGCTTGTGGCATGACAGGTTTTCCTGACATGGTCTGTCTATAGATAAAATCAGCAGTGTCCTGCTGTACTCACCTCTTCTTCCATAGCTCTTTCTCTTGTTGTGGTGCACTTTCTTGTACTTCTCTAAGATGTAGTTGGGCAATGTGATCGTATTGTTGTGTGTCATCAATAGGGCAGAAACCATGTGTGTCAGAATTGTCATTATTTGTGCCTGGGTGCTGATCTGGAGATACACCATCGTCACTCCTTTGTACCTGCTCCGCCAGTGTTCTTGTTTGTTCTGTCTGTTTTGATGGAGCAATAGCCTGTGCAAGTAAGATGGGGTGATATGGTGTAGGTACGGGTAAGGGGCCCCTGACCGCAGCTTTAGCTGCCCAATCTGCCATGGCGTTACCTCTCGAAACAAAGTCCTGTCCATTCGTGTGTGCTGCGCATTTAACAACGGCTACCTCAGTTGGAAGTGTGAGTGCTTCAATCAAGTCTTCCAACAAATCTTTGTGGCACACGGGTGTTCCATCTGATTTGAGGAAACCGCGCCTTTTCCAGCGCAGGATACTTGAGTGTGTCGTTGTTGTGACATAGGCAGAGTCTGAGTAGACTGTGATGCGGTCATCTGCCCCACAGTTTAGAGCGGCTATTAGTGCCACTAATTCAGCAGCTTGAGCTGAGTAATGTGGGGGCAGTGTGATGTGCAGTACAATGGCAAAGCGATCGGGGGACTCGTTCAAGTGTGTAAATGCCACTTATCGATGAGAACACCCACGCCAACCTGGGTTGTATGTTACATTGAATTTGTATCATCCAACAGATGTAACAAGAGTTATTGTACCGTCTGGGGGAAGCGAGGGATTCCGATCATGGCAGCCACTTGGCATCCTCTTCCACTTGGGCTACAAGTAAAAAAAGAGCGACACACTATCATGATTAATCAGCTGCCATCCAATTTTAGTCAAAACACGAGCTGGACACAGGGATGAGAATGATCGATTTTTAAAAGGCGGCCCTCATCCCCCTTAAGTAGCACACCTGCCTGGTATCTCTTGTTATTCATGTGACTATACTCGTTGATAAAACCACGTTTTAAAACCGCATACTGTCTAGACTTTGTCTTAAATAATAATGTGTCTTTGCTATCGGCTGCGCCCTTAGTTGGAGATGGCTGACATTGTGGCTTGATTGGTGGTTGTGGCAATGGTTGGAGGTGAAACATTCAGTATATGGTTTTGTGTTTGGGTACTGATTGATATGTAGATAGTTGGTTTGCTATATCTCTGGAGGCCATGTCCGTTTTGAATAAAACAATTATAGTTAATTGCGTTTGTGCCTGGGTGTTAATGGATTTTATTGTCTATGGCCTGGCAGCCCCATTCCTAGAAGGAGATGGTGAATGGTCTTTTCTTTTTGCACGTTATTTATGGTCTGGTGGACGTGGTATAGGTAGGTTTTTTTAATTTATTTATTAGTTTTCACTTTTATATGGGGCAAACTTTACCCGCAGGTATCAGAGTGCTTTAAATCAGCATGTTTATAACAAGCAAGACTAGCACTCTATATTACTGTCAACTTTGCTTAGCATAAGCAACAGCTAACCATTCACAAACAATGTGTATATACCAATTGCAAATTAAAGAAAAAGAATTAATGCAAAGCATTGTCATTTGCAATGCCAGTAACTCAAACTTTAATGTTGCGAGACCTATTGCATTGCAAATGCTTGTTCTTTTCAGGGTGTGCCTGTAACGTGGCTTTTACTCCACCCGTTCCACACCCTCCTCCCTACCAAGCTTCAATTTACGGAGATTTTCTCCCTTTCCGCCTTTCCCTGATTGGATGTCTCTTCGTGTGTTGAGGCTTTCATACTCATTGCACTGGCTATTTATTCATTTGCGTCCCCCCTTTTGATTCCCTTAAGCGTTTATGTGCTCGATTAGCCCGCTTTTCACATTTTGCGTTTATGTGCCAAATTTCGAGCTTTACTTGTTAATGCTCGGATCACCCTTCCCCCCTGTGCACTCTTCGAACGCTTCTTGTCTCAACCGCTTGTGAACTGAATTCGGGGCTGTTTTCCATTCCCTTGCTGGCCCTCCGTCTCACTTCAGCGAGCTCTGTACCGAGAAGCGAGGAAGGCACCTTAGCAACGGGAGCGCAGCGTCCTCCCGTTGCCCGGGGCCTTTCCTCTTCCCTCCGGCCTCCAGCTGATCGCGTACACGATCAGGCTCGAGGCCGGGAGGGAGGTTGTTACCTTGGAAACTAAGCGCTCTGCGCTCGCTTTTGTTCTCATACCGTTTTTTCGCCCGGAGGTGACTGCATTAGAGCTTATTTATACTCTTTAACAGCAAGTACCAAAACAAAGGGGGAATAGTATTATTTTAACAACCTATATGAGTCATAAGCCCATTTCTGAACTGCAGTTTAACTGACCCTGTTAAATTGTTTCCTTCCCCTATCGAGGAGTCTATTAGCTAGAGGGCGTTGACTCTGTTAAACTGTTTCCTCCCCCTATTGAGGAGTCTATTAGCTGGAGGCCATACATAACATGCCTGATATTACCAGGAGGCCATATATTGCTTGCCTGATATTACCCCCTTGTTTGTTTTTTGGAACAGGTTCCCACCCCTGTTATTTATACATTATCAATTGCTTTATCATGTCCGAATCAGATTCGGATGGGGCTCAGCCCCTACCCCACGTCTGTACAAAGGGTCCTTTAAGGCAATGCTCCACATATAGGTCAAGTCCGGCATGTTGGAAAGCTTGTCTGAAATAATGGCATCTAAACGTCTAATCCTGTTAGAGGACGTCACTCATCCCCACTCTCAGTTTATTGGAAGTTCAAGGGGCAAGAAACTAAAGAAGAGTAAACACGTGGAGAGCAATCATTCGGGAGGTCTTGGCACCTCGACAAGCAATGGAGGTCTTAGCACCTTGTCGGCACAAAATTTAATAAAGCTCCTTACATTATGGAGGATGACGAGTCAATTAATTTCTCTGAATTTATGGACAAATACGTCCTTGATCTTAGTGAGAATGAATAAGGTTTTGATGAATTTATGGTAGATCTCCCTTCCTCCTGTAAGAGTGCAATCCTTAACCCACTGGGGGAAGAAATGCTCTCTCCCGAAACTTGAAACATCCCAGAAGCTCGGACTGGGTACCACAAGAACGTGTATCCAAGTTTATTAAGAAGTGGCTCAGAAACCTTTTAGACAGAGGAATACAAAATGTTCTTAGAGCTGAGTGCTCGAGGCCTTCCTTAGAAGACAAAGTATGTTATACGCCCAATCTGGACCCAGAACTTATCCAATTTTTATTTAAACTTGGCCGTGACCCATGAAAAGGAGTGGAGAAGTCTTTTAAAGGATGCCAGGATCGTCTCCTGGATGTTCTGGTTCCTCTAGCTAGGATCCTGGACTCGGTCGAGGAATCCCACATCAACGGTACTCATCTAGATACCAAAATGGTTAGAGGATAGAGCCAGAGGGCCATTATCCTCCTGGGAAATGCTAATGCTAGCATTAATTCTGAGAGACGCAGAATTGTCCTTACGAGGATAAACCCCAAATTAGGGGATTTAGCCGACAAAGAACCCTCCATGAATCCTAAAGGTCTGCTTTTTGGAGAAGATCTGATAAAATCTCTTGGGAAATACGTTTCCACATTTACCGCACTTGATAAAGCGCAACAAAATATGCGCAAAGTTTTTAACAACATCCTTTTTGGACAGGCTGGAAGACGGGGCCAATCTTCCTGCTGCTACAACCAGAGGCCCTATTCGAGAGGCCATGGCTATGGCAGGGGATACCAACAGCAGTTTAAAACCCCACCTTTCTACCCACAAAGAGGTAGAGGCCAAGTCAGAAGCAGAGGTTATAGATCACTCGGAATAAGCAATTCCAACACACCCTCAGGTGAGTGTTCTTCCTTCTCCTTCTTCCCCCCTAAAGGTGGGCGGAAGACTCAAACATTTTTTAATGAATTGGAAATTAATTACTCAAGACTCTTGGGTTTTAAACACGGGGAAGGGATTTATGATAGACTTCACACATACACCCATTCAGACTTCTTTTCCAAGGGAAAATCACATGACTCTGGACCAACAAAAGATTATAGAGAAGGAGATATCCTCCATGATTCAAAAGGGTGTGATTTCAGAGGTCCCAATCGATCAATTGGGGTTCATAAGCAATCTCTTTTTAGTAGAAAAAAGGAGAAAGGTTGGAGACCCGTCATCAACTTGCGAGACCTAAACGAGTTTCTGATTTACAGGCATTTCAAGATGGAGGGCATACATCTTCTCAGGGATTTACTACTATAAAAAGATTGGTTAGTCAAACTAGACCTGAAAGATGCCTACTTTACTATCCCCATGGCCAAGGTTCATCAACCCTTCCTTCAGTTCCTTTGGAAAAATCACTTATACCAATTTCAAGCACTCCTCTTTGGTCTCTCATCCGCCCCTTGGTGCTTCACCAAAGTTATGAGGGCTGTTGTATCTTATCTAAGATCAAGAGAAATTTGTCTACTCATTACCTCAACGTCATCTTTATTATGTCTCAAGATCCTCATCAACTGTTTCAAGATCTGAATTTCACTATGAATCTCCTGGAAAATCCGGGTTTCATCATACACAAAGAAACATCATCTTTGACTCCCACAATGTCCATGGAGTTTTTGGGATTCACGGTAGACACAATACGTTGTCTTCTCCTCCACTCAAAGAAAATGTAAAAAATAAAAAAGGAAATAAGATATGTTTTGAAACATCAAGACCTATCCCTAAGGGAACTTGCCAAACTCCTAGACCTTTTATTGTCTTCCATCCTAGACCCCTCAAATATCGGGCCCTTCAGAGAATCAAAGCAAGAGCCCTGAGATGCGGACTATGGTACGGAGACCGGATTTGTTTGGATCGAGAAGCCCGCTTAGAATTTAATTGGTGGCTAAATAATCTAGAAGCGTGGAATGGCAAAGCAATCTTTAGCCCAAAACCAGAGTTTGTTATGGAATCAGATGTGAGCCTTCATGGCTGGGGAGCGTGTTTACTCAATCTAAACACTGGTGGTCTGTGGTTTCGAGAGGAATCTCTTCACCACATAAACTTCCGAGAATTGACCGCTGGGCTCTATGCCCTTCAGGGAAGATCCGTAGTTCTGAAGATGGGCAATATGTCAGTTGTAGCTTATATCAACCATCTGGGCGGCATGAAATCTGCGGACTTAACAAACCTGGCCAAGAAGCTTTGGATGTTTTGTCTGGAGCACAAGATTTCCCTCAAAGCGGAATATCTTCCGGGAGAAGCGATCTTCTTGGTGGATTGGAACTCGAGGTTCCTTATAGATTACAGCGATTGGAAACTAAATGTTTCCGTATTCAACACCCTGAACAAGATCTGGGGTCCTCTAGATATAGATTTATTCGCATGCAGATTGACATTCCAAATCGGGAAGTACTTCAGCTGGATGCCCGACCCGGGTACTCTGGCAGTCAATGCCTTCCTGCAATCTTGGAAAGACATCCGGGTATATGCCGTTCCTCCCTTTGCCATGATTCAGAGGGTCCTTCAGAAAGTGAGACGAGAACAATCTTGCCTCATATTGATAACTCCTTTCTGGACCTCTCAGGCTGGGTTCCCGACCTTTCTGGATCTGAGTTGCAGTCTCCTCTTCTTAATTGCTTCCCTGGGAGATCTTCTCACTGACATAGACGGTCGAATTTACCCCCTAATTCTGAACGGGAGTTTATGCCTTCTTGCCTGGAAAGTGTCAGGGGATCTAATGAAATCTCAGGCCTTTCGGAGACGGCTTCGAACCTCCTCAGGGAATCTTGGGCACCTGGCACACACTACAGATACAATAATATCTGGAAAGTATGGGTAAGTTGGTGCTTGGAAAGGAACCTGGATCCCTTGGAGGCCCCTATTGTTGACATAGTCAACTTCCTGGTTGAACAATTTGAGAGGGGCCTGAGTTATAGATCTATTAATTGCTATAGATCTGCTATCTCTGCTGGTCATATCCTCATCAATCAACCTTGGCCCGTGGAGGGAGTTGCGGTGGGGCAGGCAGGCGGGGCGGGGGAGGGGCAGGGTGGGGGGCGTGATAAACACCGGAATATGGATGATTGCAGGTAAGTAAACAATTAGATTAATAGAATGAATTTCGTTCCGTGCCCTGCATCACAAAATGCGGTGCAGGACGCGATAGAAATTCGTTTTATTATTTTAATTGTTTACTTACCTGCAACCATCCATATTCCAGTGTTTATCAACCCCCACCCTGCCCCTCCCCCGCCCCGCCTGCCTGCCCCACGCAACTCCCTCCGCGGGCTGCGGCTATCATCAATGGGAAGGCTATTGGTAAAAATGGTATTATCTGTAGAGTAATGAAAAGTATCCGCTTGAGGAGACCTCCTAAAGCCAGGTATGAGACCCTTTGGGAAGTCAAATTAGTTGTCGATCTCTTTAATAATTGGCCTTCTAATTCGCTTCTTAACAGAAAAAGCCTTTCTATTAAATTAGCCACTCTTTTGTGCCTAGTCTCTAGCAGAAGAGCTTCCGACATCAAAGCTCTGGAAATTTCAAGACGTTCTTACAATGTCTTTGGCGTAAAATTTGATATTTTTAAGAGAACTAAAACTATGTCTGACTCTATCTTTCATCCTTGTTTCGACCTTTGTCTCAAACTCTGTGTTGAGGAGTGCATGAAAGAAAACAATCGGAGGATGGTTCATCTTCGTCCTCAAGGCGTTAATCAATTGCTTATTTCCTTTGTTAAACCTCACAAAAGACTTTCCTTCCCTTCTATTGCTAGATGATTCAAAACTGCTATGTGTCTTGCTGGCGTTGATTTAGACAAATTTCAAGCTCATTCTTTAAGAGGCGCTATGGCCAGTGAATCTCTCTGGTCTGGAGGTAAGTTGGATGACATCCTAAGGCTGCTGATTGGTCTAAATCCTGTACTTTTGCACGTCATTATTGTAAACCTATTGAACACATGTCTAATGTTGTTTTGGAAAGCTACCAACATGAATAATGTAGCCTCCAGTCTTGTGATAAAATTGTGATTCTCATATGAACGTGTCTAGAGAATCTGGATTTCATTAAAGACACGGAGGCTGACATTATCCCTCCCTCCCACCCTCTGGTGGTGGTGTTTCATTAACATTGTTATTTATAACATTTAATTGTAATGCATTCTATTTCTGTATTATGCTGGAATGTTTGCTTTTTGCAAATTATTTTCGCGATCTAATTTCATTCTCTTTTCAGATAATCCTTGATTGCTAGTTCTTTATCATTATCATCGATGGATTCCTTTTCGTCATCCATTTTCTCATCGATGGCATCCTTCACTTTCTTCATTCGTTCTACATTTGAAGATTATCTTGGACTCAAACGTTTCAAGTTCTTCGTTTTTTGGCATGTTCTCGTGTTCATTTTTAAAGAGGCAGATTATTGCTGTCTCATGGGCTTTATGTGTTGCCTTTATTCTGTTTTAGAACTTTATCTATTGTGATGTATGCGGCTGCTTGGGTCTGCATTAAAGGATAATGCATAATGTAAGTCTCTGTGTCTTCAATGAAATCCAGATTCTCTAGACATGTTAATATGAGAATCGCAATTTAATGCAATTTGTTTGGGGATGCCTGGTACCTCCCTAGGCTTGAATTTATTGTTGACATAATTGCAAATCCAGCTATCCTGAGGTTAAGGGAGTGTGGCTTTCTGGGCAATACAATAGGTTAATCACCTGCTAAAAGGCTAAAAAGAATATAAAAACTCTAAAATTGATCCTGTTATACAAGTATTAGCCTTCCTATTCTCCAACAATTGTACAACTGCCATTATACTGTTCGCCTTTATACAAATTTCTTTTGAGGAATACTCAACTTGTTCCTTATTCTCCAAACACTCATCAGAAAACGAGAGACAGAAAAGATTGACAACCTACATGCTTCCTTATGTTCCCTAACTCTCAATTTCTGACAGAGAGGAATAACCAACACCTCCTTTTGGACACACAGATTGGGCAAAAGAAGATAATGTGCTCAATAGTTTCTTTTTGATCCCCAAAGGCCGGCCAATGCAACTCCTTTGCCTCTGGTATACGCTCCCACTTTGCAGTAAAGGCCCGACCAGGTAAAGCTCCATACCGGAACTGCAAGTAGAGCCGCCTGGCTGGTGGAGGTTCTATTTCGTCCAAGAAGTCCTCTAGCTTAAAAGAATCCTTAGCTGTGAGAACAGCATTTGTTGGAGCTCCATTGCTCGACTGGCTATGCATGCGATTATCTCTATATTGCCAGTATGAAGTTTTAACATGTAATTTGGAAACAGCCCAGACCTGGACAAGGGTATTCCATAGACCCTCAAGGCTGATGGCAATTAATATACCCTTTACATGCTTTAGCCATGGAATTCTGCTGGCGCCCACTTAGGACAAGATTTCCTCTAACCCCTGTCAATAAGCAGAATGCTCCGGGGTGACCCAGATCCTCCTCTAATAAAGTATGGGGCACAGTGCCAATTTGTCTGAGATATTTCTGATCCCAAGGTCCAGTCTAAATGGAAGTGCTTACTGGTAAACTGGCAAGCAGTTGCATAAAGCGATTTTCCACCATTTCCAAAGGAGTTGTTCCCTGATGTAGCCACAACTCGGCACCATAGGCAGCAGTCCCAAAGGCTTTAAGATTGTAAATTTGGATCTCTGGTAGAATAGGGCGATATTGTGAACTGTGTGACATTTTGAGAATGTCTCCCACTTCTTGCTCAGTTTTTAATCGTCACTGTGTAATATGAGCTTGCCACCCCAGGTGTTCTGTAAGTGCAAAGCCAAAGTACACAAATGTATGCGCACATTCTAATGGGGCCTCTGCCACAGCGAGATGTGTTGTGGTCGAAGGCACAGGATTAAGCACCATATACTTGGTTTTACTTACATTGATCTCCAGTACCCTCATCCTGCAGAAGCAAGAAAACTGATCCAGAAGCTTCTGGAGTCCCATTGGGGTTTTGGAGGTATCATCAGCAAACATGAGGGCAGGGACTCTCATGTTTGCTAATCTAGGCGCGTCAATTTCACATTGGCCCAGAAACTTAACAAGGCCATTAATGTAGAATGCCAACAATCACCCCTGCCTGACTCCTCTATCTATGGGGAAGGGGTCAGTTAGCTCTCCTGCTCTGCTGTGTCTTACCTGTGCAAAGTTGTTGGAATGTAGCCTGACTATGGTATCTTAAAAATAGTTTGGGACTCCCATTTCAGAAAGGACCTGCCAGAGAGTTAATTTTGATACCAAGTCAAAGGCAGAGTGAAAATCTACAAACACAACATAAAGTTTTCCTACTCCCAGTGTAACTGTTTTCCAGTACAACATTTGTAGATTAAACACTTGATCAATTATGCTTGTGGACATTCTGAAGCCCGTCTGTAGGGGTGTCAGAATCTCATTATCAGCAAGCCAATCCTGTAGTCTACCTAAGATGACTTTGCTAAAAGGCTTTTGAGTACTATAAGACTATAATACTTAGTGGACGATAATGCGCCGGAAAGTCATGTGAGCCCTTTTTAAAGATGAGGGTTATTTTGTCCCTGGCTCAAGTATGTGGTATAGGTGCCCCCTCCTGGATTGCTGAGTACAGTACTGTGGCATGGGCACTCAAGAGTTTAGTCTCAGGAATAGATCACCTGGAATTGTGTCTATCATTGGGGCTTTAATTGGGACTATTTCCCTTATTGCCAGGCTAATTTCCTCCACTGTAATGTCCGTGGACTCCTCCTCTTGTGCATAGGTGATGGGCACTTGTATGACAATCTTGTGACTCACCACCCTTGTACACTGAGCAGTTGGTGGTTTTCCCCACCCCAACTGTGCCCATGTTAACTTGCTGATCCCCCTCCTGCATGTATAGAGTGGTGAAGTGTACCATCCAGTCTTTAGCTATGATGTTGTTTTCAATGATGCTATATCCATTCCTGCTTCTTGTTGCTACCACGTTCCCGAAGGAACATTGGTCTTTGATTTTGGCAGCATCTTGGAAAGCCTCCTGAATTCCCTGCTCCCATTCCCTTTTGACCCTCATTAACACAAGCGTGTAGCTCCACTTAGCAGCCTGGATCAGTAGTGTTGGGATGCTATTTACATGTTACTATGCTATGTCTCTTTAATAGCCACGAGCTGTCTTCTCGAGGAATGTTGAGCTTGTTCTGAATGTTATTGTAGAATTCCCGGAACGGCAGTTGCTGCCGGGAGAGCTGGATACTGGACGTGATTAAAGCAGGCTCTAAATCTACATTGCTTGTGTCCCTTCCTTTCACTGGCGACTTGGGTCCAGTGTTTCCTCTCTCCTAAGTGTTGCTGTTCGTCTGGATTTCAAGGACGGGGCAACTGTGACGTCAGAACTTGAGACGATCAACAAGACGCTTAAAGTGATGGACAATCAGTACGACGTTCACACATTCCTGCTGTGTGTTTTATCGGGTGCCGTGAGTTTTTTAAAAAAGATTTCCTTTTTTGCCCGTGTTAACAATTTTAAATGCTGAAGCGCGAGCTCTACTTCTCTCGAGCTAATGCTTGATCTCTGGCACGTCATTTCAACTCTGACGCGCGTTGCAATTCTCGCTCCTGCATTGTGATGTGTTTTCTCATTCCTGCCTCTGGATGCCCTTTGTGACGCGCGTTGTCACCGCAGTTCTGAGCGCATTGTGACGCGTGTTATTACTGCAGTTCTGAGCGCATTGTGACGTGCGTTTCCTGAATTTTGATCTGTGCACATTTTCATTATTCCTCATCGTGATACGCATAACATAACTTGGGCATTCTTTCTTCAACGCTAAACACAGTGAATACATATACTCTAAGTGACAATTTCAAAGGAAATATTCACTCTCAGTAACATTTAAATAAGTGAATATTGATACTCTGAGTGACAATTTTCAAGGATATATTTTTGGAACGTTTTTTTTCTTGTTGAGGTTCTTGAGGCAGCAACTCACCCACACAAATGGAAAAGGTAGCCTCGCCACCTCCCTTTTTGCAGTCTTCTGGTCCTCCTCCTATGCCCTGGAAACAGTGGAAAGCCACGTTTGAAGCCTACATTGAAGCCATCGATGGCGATATCTTCACCTCTAAAAAGAAGAAGGCGTTATTAGTGTACAATTTGGGGCCTGAAGGAAGGTCCATTCTTGAAACTTTACCACTTGAAGAAGTGAGAACATCTGTTTCAGGAGATGACGGTGATGCACAAGTAATTGATGAGTATGCTTCTCTTATCAAAACTTTAGACAAGAGATTTAGTCCCAAACGAAACATTGTATTGGAGCGTCATAAGTTTTTGCAACGTGCACAAATGCCCGGTGAATCTATTGACGATTTCGTTGCAGCTTTGAGGATTTTGGCAGTTAATTGCAACTACAGAGAATTTAGAGATGAAATTATTAGGGATCAGTTAATTGAACGCACTTGTGACAGGAAAGTGCATGAAAAACTCTTATCTTCTGGTGATCCTGACTTAGAAACTGCCTTAACTTTGGCCAAATCAGTTGAACATTCCCAGTTTTGCATGAAGGAGATGAGTACTCCTGCATCAACTCCTGCGCCCACTGCTGTGACTTCAGCGGAGTCTTCTGAAATCAATGCTATCACCACTAAAGCGGCCATTAAGACTTCCGAGCGGAGGACATCCAATACTAATTCTCCTCGTTTTTCTTCATCTGTTGCCAACAAGCCCACCAATACTAATCAAGGCTTATCTTGTTATCGATGTGGGAGTAGATCTCATTTGGGAAACTTCAAATTTTGCTTTGCCACTAATCAATCTTGCTTCAAATGTGGGAAGAAAGGTCATCTAGCACGTATGTGCAAGGCCACAAGTGTACAAAAGGGGTCTTCACACATGGTGAAGAGTATAGATGAACGGCAGTATGTTGTTGATGATGATGATGAGTATCATGAGTTGTTGATGTTATCTACTTCTCCCATGGATGAGGATGGTGTTGTTGAAATAGCTTCTATGGATGGGTCTCGTAGAAGGAAATCCCTGACTTGTTCTATTAATGTGAATGGTGTTTGTATCAAATTTCTGGCGGACTCAGGTTCTCCTTTCTCCATAGTCAATGTTAAAGATTTAGACATTCTTGGTAGAGTTCCTTTGTCTCAGTCCTTTATTAAAATGTTTGCTTATGGGGGCAAAAGAGTAGAAGTATTAGGAAAGTTTAGAGGTGAACTTGAGTACAAAGGTGATTTCACGTCTGCTACTATTTATGTTGTCAAGGATGGCACAAATTTGCTAGGTTGGCATGAACAGGGTGGGCTTGGCATGATCCTTGATGCAAACCATGAGGACATGGTTTTGTCAAGACGAGAGGCTAAGCAGTATTATGCCTCTTTGCCTGACTTTGAGTCAGTGCACTCTGAGTGTTTCGTGTGAGAGTGAATGGGCGCATGAATTTCCGGACGTTTTTTGTGACAAGTTGGGTAAACTCAAAGGTTTTCAGCACCAAATTGTTTTGAAGGAAGGGGTTAAAGCAGTTGCACACAAAGTTCGCAAAGTACCACTTAGCATGCGTAATGAGTTGAAGAATGAACTGGAGAGATTGCGTCTTTTGGGAGTGATTGAACCCATAGAGGGGTCAGAATGGTTGTCTCCCATTGTGTTAGCGCGTAAGGCCGATAAGTCTCTTAGGATGTGTGTAGACTTGCGCGACTTGAATGCTTGTATTTGGGTTGATCGACAACCATTACCTAACATTAATGAAATGCTATCTACATTGGAAGGTGCCAGATATTTTACCACCCTAGATATTTTTTCGGCATACCATCAAGTTGTGTTAAGCAAGGATTCAAGACACCTTACGTCTTTTGTGACCCCTGAAGGTGCCTTCCGTTATTTGAGGATGCCATTCGGACTGGCGTCGGCTTCCGCAGTTTTTCAACGCCTTATGAGCAATCTTTTTAAGGATACTGCGGGAGTCGTCTTTTTTCAGGATGACATTCTCATTTATGGGAAGTCTGTGGATGAGCATAATAGCAGAGTGAGAACGGTTTTGGAAATCCTAAGGAAGTTTGGTTTAACATTGAGGAAGGACAAATGCAAATTTCTCAGAGATGGTGTAGATTATTTGGGACATCACATCTCAGCTAAAGGGGTGGAACCCAAAATGAAATTGTTGGATGCTATTCAAAATGCACCAGAACCATCGAACAAAGATCAATTACGTTCCTTTTTAGGACTAGTTGAATATTATGCTAAATTTGTTCGTAATTTTTCTGATAGGACAGTATCTTTAAGGAATTTGTTGAAAAAGAATATGAAGTATGAATGGTCACAGGAGTGTGCCAATGATTTTAAATTACTGAAGAATGCAATTGTGCAAGCACGTCCTCTCAAGCTTTTTAATATCAATGACCAATGTATTGTAATTACTGATGCCAGCAATGTGGGTCTTGGGGCAGTTGTTTTGCAGAGGAGGCCT
The DNA here is from genome assembly GCF_964261635.1 of Lissotriton helveticus. NCBI lineage: Eukaryota > Metazoa > Chordata > Amphibia > Caudata > Salamandridae > Lissotriton > Lissotriton helveticus. Next base: position 342,463,743 of record NC_136073.1, read on the forward strand.
GATAGTAAGGAGGAAGTAATTGCTTTTTCTTCCAGAACCTTACGTGGAGCGGAAAGCACCTATTCTACCATCGAAAAGGAGGCGTTGGCTCTATGGTGGGGTGTGCAACATTTCAGAAGTTTTCTTTGGGGGAATCATATTGTACTCAAGACCGATCATAAGCCTCTTGTTGATCTCTTCACTACTAAAGGTGGTGGGAGGGCTTCTCCTCGCATTGCTAAATGGCAGTACAGACTTAGTGAGTTTGATTATCATCTGGAATATGTGCCTGGAATTAGGAACAATGTGGCTGACTGTTTGTCCAGGTTGCCTCTTCCTCACAATGATCTGGAGCACACTAGTGAGGATTTGGAAATGGTATGTGCTGTTGGTCCTGTATCAGAGGTTGGTATTACACTATCGGAGGCTGATTGGAAGCTTGCTGTAACTGAGGATAAGGATTTGTGTTGTGTTATTGATTACTTGACTAATGGTTGGCCCGATGACAAGTCTTTGTCTTCAGAATTGGTACCTTTCAAGAGGGTGTGTGATGAATTGTCTTTAATTGATGGTGTTTTACGTAGAGGTGGTTTATTAGTGGTTCCGAAAACTCTTTGCAAAAAGGTTTTGGATTTGGCTCACGTGGGTCACCTGGGCATTCGTGCCATGAAAAGGAGGGTACGTGAAGACTTCTGGTGGCCTGGGGTGGATAGGGCGATCGAACACTGTGTTCGTGACTGTGGTGCTTGTGTTCTTAGTGATAAGTCTCAGGTTACTTATCCCTCTCCTGTGACTCCTGTGCAGGTTGAGGAGTTGCCTTGGCATAAGTTGGCGTTTGATGTAACTGGCCCATTTTATAATCTTGGAACAACTCCAAAGTATGCGCTGGTTTTGATTGACTACATGTCAAAGTGGCCGGAAGTTAGGTTTGTTGAAGGTATCAATTCTGCCACTGTTATTAATTTCTTCAAAGATGTTTTCTTGCGTGAAGGTTTTCCAGAAGAGCGGGTGTCTGATAATGGCACTCAATTAGTGTCTAGTGAAATGCAAAGTTTTTTAAAGTCTCATGGCATCAAACACATTCTCACCTCTCTTTATCATCCTTCAAGCAATGGCTTGGTTGAGTGTTTGAACCGTGTAATTAAGGATCAATTGCAGTTAGCTAACATCAATGTTCTGGATTGGAAGAAGGTCATTTCCAACATGTTGTGGGCATTAAGGGTTACTCCTCATTCTAGCACGGGTGTGTCACCCTTTACTTTACTAAGAGGTAGAGTAGCCGGTTCGGAACTGAACAAAGATTGGATGTTGAGGAAAAATGTTGATGTGGTCAAGCTGGATAGGGTGGCTGATGTTAGAGGTTTTACTCAAGCCAATTACGCTCAGAGTAATTTTAGATTCAGAAAAGGGGGTGGTGATGAACAGAGTGCCTGAATTAAGCAGACCACTCTTACCCAGTCCAAAGATCAGGGCTTGATCCATCACCATTTTTTAGCTCACTGCACCATCCCAGCTCAGAACTTGGCTATATGCAAATTAGTCTGTTCCTGTCCCAGTGCATGATGGGAACAGGGCAAACCAAACTACCAAGCCAATTCTTATACTGGGAAGGAAACAAGCTTCCGGGGACCGGTTTCTGCCATTTCAGGCGTCGTCGGGCCAGCTTGCTTGAATCCTGATGGTGCAATGAGCAAGGGACTCACATCTGAGTATACCCTTCCACGCTTATGGTGGACAAAATGATTCAGAAAAGGGGGTGGTGATGAACAGAGTGCCTGAATTAAGCAGACCACTCTTACCCAGTCCAAAGATCAGGGCTTGATCCATCACCGTTTTTTAGCTCACTGCACCATCCCAGCTCAGAACTTGGCTATATGCAAATTAGTCTGTTCCTGTCCCAGTGCATGATGGGAACAGGGCAAACCAAACTACCAAGCCAATTCTTATACTGGGAAGGAAACAAGCTTCCGGGGACCGGTTTCTGCCATTTCAGGCGTCGTCGGGCCAGCTTGCTTGAATCCTGATGGTGCAATGAGCAAGGGACTCACATCTGAGTATACCCTGTTCCCATGATGCACTGGGCCAGGGACAGACTAATTTGCATATAGCCAGGTTCTGAGCTGGGATGGGGCAGTGAGCTAAATAACGGTGATGGATCAAGCCCTGATCTTTGGACTGGGTAAGAGTGGTCTGCTTAATTCAGACACTCTGTTCATCACCACCCCCTTTTCTGAATCGTTTTTGGCCAATATAGGTGTGGCAGGGTGTACTCAGACATGAGTCCCTTGCTCACTGCTCCATCAGGATTCAAGCAAGCCGGGCCGACGAGGCTGAAATGCCAGAAACCGGTCCCCGGTAGCTTGTCTCCTTTCTGGTGAAGAATTGGCTTGGTAGTTTGGTCTGCCCTGTTCCCATGATACACTGGGCCAGGGACAGACTAATTTGCATATAGCCAGGTTCTGAGCTTGGATGGGGCAGTGAGCTAAATAACGGTGATGGATCAAGCCCTGATCTTTGGACTGGGTAAGAGTGGTCTGCTTAATTCAGACACTCTGTTCATCACCACCCCCTTTTCTGAATCGTTTTTGGCCACTATAGGTGTGGCAGGGTATACTCAGACATGAGTCCCTTGCTCACTGCTCCATCAGGATTCAAGCAAGCCGGGCCGACGAGGCTGAAATGCCAGAAACCGGTCCCCAGTAGCTTGTCTCCTTTCTGGTGAAGAATTGGCTTGGTAGTTTGGTCTGCCCTGTTCCCATGATGCACTGGGCCAGGGACAGACTAATTTGCATATAGCCAGGTTCTGAGCTGGGATGGGGCAGTGAGCTAAATAACGGTGATGGATCAAGCCCTGATCTTTGGACTGGGTAAGAGTGGTCTGCTTAATTCAGACACTCTGTTCATCACCACCCCCTTTTCTGAATTGTTTTTGGCCACTATAGGTGTGGCAGGGTATACTCAGACATGAGTCCCTTGCTCACTGCTCCATCAGGATTCAAGCAAGCCGGGCCGACGAGGCTGAAATGCCAGGAACCGGTCCCCGGTAGCTTGTCTCCTTTCTGGTGAAGAATTGGCTTGGTAGTTTGGTCTGCCCTGTTCCCATGATGCACTGGGCCAGGGACAGACTAATTTGCATATAGGCAGGTTCTGAGCTGGGATGGGGCAGTGAGCTAAATAACGGCGATGGATCAAGCCCTGATCTTTGGACTGGGTAAGAGTGGTCTGCTTAATTCAGACACTCTGTTCATCACCACCCCCTTTTCTGAATCGTTTTTGGCCACTATAGGTGTGGCAGGGTATACTCAGACATGAGTCCCTTGCTCACTGCTCCATCAGGAGTCACGCAAGCCGGGCCGACGAGGCTGAAATGCCAGAAACCGGTCCCCGGTAGCTTGTCTACTTTCTGGTGAAGAATTGGCTTGGTAGTTTGGTCTGCCCTGTTCCCATGATGCACTGGGCCAGGGACAGACTAATTTGCATATAGCCAGGTTCTGAGCTGGGATGGGGCAGTGAGCTAAATAACGGTGATGGATCAAGCCCTGATCTTTGGACTGGGTAAGAGTGGTCTGCTTAATTCAGACACTCTGTTCATCACCACCCCCTTTTCTGAATCGTTTTTGGCCACTATAGGTGTGGCAGGGTATACTCAGACATGAGTCCCTTGCTCACTGCTCCATCAGGATTCAAGCAAGCCGGGCCGACGAGGCTGAAATGCCAGAAACCGGTCCCCAGTAGCTTGTCTCCTTTCTGGTGAAGAATTGGCTTGGTAGTTTGGTCTGCCCTGTTCCCATGATGCACTGGGCCAGGGACAGACTAATTTGCATATAGCCAGGTTCTGAGCTGGGATGGGGCAGTGAGCTAAATAACGGTGATGGATCAAGCCCTGATCTTTGGACTGGGTAAGAGTGGTCTGCTTAATTCAGACACTCTGTTCATCACCACCCCCTTTTCTGAATTGTTTTTGGCCACTATAGGTGTGGCAGGGTATACTCAGACATGAGTCCCTTGCTCACTGCTCCATCAGGATTCAAGCAAGCCGGGCCGACGAGGCTGAAATGCCAGAAACCGGTCCCCAGTAGCTTGTCTCCTTTCTGGTGAAGAATTGGCATGGTAGTTTGGTCTGCCCTGTTCCCATGATGCACTGGGCCAGGGACAGACTAATTTGCATATAGTCAGGTTCTGAGCTGGGATGGGGCAGTGAGCTAAATAACGGCGATGGATCAAGCCCTGATCTTTGGACTGGGTAAGAGTGGTCTGCTTAATTCAGACACTCTGTTCATCACCACCCCCTTTTCTGAATCGTTTTTGGCCACTATAGGTGTGGCAGGGTATACTCAGACATGAGTCCCTTGCTCACTGCTCCATCAGGATTCAAGCAAGCCGGGGCGACGAGGCTGAAATGCCAGAAACCGGTCCCCGGTAGCTTGTCTCCTTTCTGGTGAAGAATTGGCTTGGTAGTTTGGTCTGCCCTGTTCCCATGATGCACTGGGCCAGGGACAGACTAATTTGCATATAGCCAGGTTCTGAGCTGGGATGGGGCAGTGAGCTAAATAACGGTGATGGATCAAGCCCTGATCTTTGGACTGGGTAAGAGTGGTCTGCTTAATTCAGACACTCTGTTCATCACCACCCCCTTTTCTGAATCGTTTTTGGCCACTATAGGTGTGGCAGGGTATACTCAGACATGAGTCCCTTGCTCACTGCTCCATCAGGATTCAAGCAAGCCGGGCCGACGAGGCTGAAATGCCAGAAACCGGTCCCCGGTAGCTTGTCTCCTTTCTGGTGAAGAATTGGCTTGGTAGTTTGGTCTGCCCTGTTCCCATGATGCACTGGGCCAGGGACAGACTAATTTGCATATAGCCAGGTTCTGAGCTGGGATGGGGCAGTGAGCTAAATAACGGTGATGGATCAAGCCCTGATCTTTGGACTGGGTAAGAGTTGTCTGCTTAATTCAGACACTCTGTTCATCACCACCCCCTTTTCTGAATCAGAGTAGTTTTAGATCATCTCCAGTACACTCGGGGGACTGGGTGAGAATCAGGAAACCTGTGCTTTTGCGTAAGGGTTTGGCTCGATTTTCCCCTCCTGTTCGGGTTAAGGAAGTTAAGAATCATGTAGTAGTTCTGGAGAATGGTAAAGTTTGGAACAAGTCTCGTGTTTCTGTTGTTCCTAAGCATAAAGTGGAGTATGTGAAAAGCAAATTTGGTTTGGAGTCTCGAGTTTTGCCCACCTCTGACTCAGGCTTACTTACTGATAATACCTTTCCTCGGGTGGTGCCCACTTCTAGCCCTGGTTCTGTTCCTAGTAATATAGTTCCTCGACGATGTTCCACCAGGTGCAAAGTTATTCCTGTGAGGTTTCGGGATTTTGTCACATATTGAAAGATTGCATCTTCATTCTCTTTTTGTTTTTTTTAAGGGATGTGGTGGGTTAGTAGTTATTTTTTTTATTTTTATTTTTCTGTTCATTGTTTGTTTATTGAGGGAAGGAGATGTGTTGGGATGCTATTTACATGTTACTATGCTATGTCTCTTTAATAGCCACGAGCTGTCTTCTCGAGGAATGTTGAGCTTGTTCTGAATGTTATTGTAGAATTCCCGGAACGGCAGTTGCTGCCAGGAGAGCTGGATACTGGACGTGATTCAAGCAGGCTCTACATCTACATTGCTTGTGTCCCTTCCTTTCAAGTAGTCTATCACCTGTTTGATCGCAATGATCAGAGCATATTTAGATTCTCAACATGTTATGTTAAACCAAGATTTGGGTTGCATCCTACCCACTGTACGCCCTGATATGGCTAAAAATAAGCTCCTCAGATTTGTTTAAGTCTGTGCGTGGGTTTCGATTATGTCCTCAATTGACTCAGGCGTATTCCCTGTGCTCATCAATGGAACAATATCCTCTATTCCTGCCACAACCGTCCTGCAGATCTCACTGATAGTCTCCTGGAAATGTCCTATTGTACTTCATTTGACTCTACGTTTGTTGATAGTTACTCTCAATTTTCTATTGAAGGGATCTCCAGATAAGTTATGTTATGTACTAAATGACAGACTTAGCCTGAGAGTCAGGGCATTGTAATTGCTATCTGGTCGTTGTATGACTGTCATATCCACAGAAAATGACCATATCTTAATGTCCAGTATTGTATCATCAATTAAGCTGGTGCGATTCACCCGGTTAAACATGTGACTACCGCATTTATCAGAGACTGACCTGACATTGCAAGCTTGAAGCCCCTGGTTTAAAGTTAGGGCATTAATTTGGACTGCTAAAGGGAACCATTTCTTGATTGGGGTTATTTCCAACTATGATATGGACCAGCTTGCATTCTTGTCTGCTGTCAGCACATTGCAAATCTGTACTCAGTGGTTCAAAATGACAGTTAAAGTCTCCCCCTAATATTTTCATTATTGAAGCTGGAAGAGAAGCTAAGTACTCATTCAGTCTACAACAATTGATTCAGTCCTATTCCTGATAAATCTACAATAAATATTGTATCGGTAATATGTCACATATGTGTGGCAGGGCTAATGCATGCATTGTCAGGGAATTCACTGTAACCTCCTTTGCCAGGTCCATGATGGTAGCTTTTAGCCATATCGTAAGACTCCCTGATGGCCGTCCTGCCCCTGTAGATAAGGCTTCATTGAAAAAATTCATATAACCTGTATGGTAGATGGGTCGCAGAGACCATGTGTCTTGAAAGAGGCAGACATCATCTTGATCAATAAAATCACTCCATTCTGGTGTGCCTAATTTGGATGCCAGACCAGCTACATTCAAGGATAAAAATCGTGTTTGCATAAGGTCCTCACCAGTGGGGGCGCTATCAAATCCAACATATGATCGAAATGTGGGAACAATCAGGAGATGTGAGAAGCTGGCATGGTATATGATGTCCACTAATGTAAGTGGGCACCTTGCACCAGTCCAGACAAACATTATGGTGATTTAAGAGGTTTTAGACAACCTTAGAACACTCTCTAAGTGGTAGCTGTGGAGAGCAGCCGTCAGGCTTAGTCCAGAAGGAGTGTAAAACAGCTTGCTTTATTAGAGTGCAATCTTATTGTATAGATTAAGTGAAAAGAACCACACCAAGTATTTATAAAAATATGTATTTATTATATAGTACTCTCTGGTACGTTCAAATAGCTCCTACAATAAGATAAACACAATGCACACAATATGTTAGCAAAGAAACACAGTAAATAGCATGAAATACACAGTGGTCCTAGGGGTGGACCAAACCATATACTAAGAAAGTGGTTTAAGAACCATGATTTGAGTCAAGATAGCGTTGAGAGGACATAGAAGTGCTGGTACCCAAGGAACCACCAAAGATGAGTAGATAGGGACCCCACAGAGAACGTGTGCATTGTGGGAACACAACCGTGTGCTCCGTACAACTCTATGTGTAAGTCATGGTTGGCTTTTTAAAGATTAAGGACCCTTCCCAGTGGACCCTGAAGAAACCCTGTGGAAGATAGAAGGTTGGGGAGCCACAACACCCATGGAAAATCTATTACCCATGTTACCTACACCTGGGAAGCAGGGTGCATATGTGAAAATTGGTGTTGGAAACTGCTGTCAAACCCAATGGAGGACTTCGGGAAAGAGCTGCAGTTGAAGTAGGAGAAAGTGTCTAGTGGAATCCAAGGATGGATTCTAGATGAGAGGTACCTGTAAGCAGAGGGGACAGAGTCTATGTTACTCGGCGGTGACCATGAGACTTGGAAGACCAATGTCCTCCGATGTTGTGTGTTGCAGGATGGATGACGTTGACTTTAACTCTACAGCTGTGAGGACAAGGTGAAGCTGTGGAGGACTAGGAGCCACGCACAAGCTGTCCCACGAAGGATGTCGAGTGCTGAGGGTTCAGTATCTGGCGGGAGCACCAACAAGCTTTAGCAAAGGCAAGCCAAGCAGGACTCAGAGAAGGAGCAACATGGGGAGCAGCAAGATCCAGGGGACTCACCAAAGGCAGCGGAGTCAGAGTAGTCTGCGAGCAATCAGGGGAGCCCAAAATAAACAAGTGTGACCCTCAAGTGGACCCACAGACCACAGGCACTGGAGTCACGAGAGGTCCTCAAGCAGCTCACCAAAAGATACAGGCAATGATGCACACAATGCAATGTGGCTGAGGATTCTGGTCACTGGAGGTGCTCGAGATTGGGGCTATTTGGAGCCCGAAGATCTCCTTGGCAAGATACCAATAAGCCTTTGCAACTGCAGCTTTGATGCAGTTCACAGGGGCCGGTTATTGCAACCCCCACGCAGACTACTGACCTCAAGCTTGGTGAGAGGGCAGGGCAGGCTAGGCCTCAGGAGCTGTTGAAAACCACCACCTGTATTGCAGAGCCAATGGAGTCCGGAGCAGCTCAGGATCTGCAGACTGGTTGACTTAGTTACGGTGCCTGCAAATGCAGGGGGGTGACTCCTTCATTCCAAGGGAGATTTTCTTCAGGTGTCTTTGCTGCTTCACAGGCCGTGAAAGGTTCCTGTATGATGCACAGGCACAGATGATACAGCAGACTGGAAGGGAGACGAAGTCAGGCTCAAACGAAGTCCAGCGAAGTCCAGAGTGCCCAGACATAAGAAGAGCAGTGGGGTCTGATCTGAATCCTATCCCATGATGAATCTAGGGCCCTACACCCAAGTAAGCCCTTAACCACTAAACCGCGGCGTGAATTCCGCCACGGTGCAGCGGTTTGAAAGACTGAGCGGGGCGCGTTGGCCAATAGATGTACGCAGCACTAGCAAGGTAGTGCTCACGATGGCCGTTGGCCGACAGAGGCAGCAAAGGGGTTCAGTACCCTAGGGAAAGGGTTGGGAAGATTCAGGGGACCCTTCCACAGGAGGGTCTGGACAGGGGAGAGGTTCCCTTGTCCAGTTGCACGTCAGAGCGGGAGACAATGGCTCCCAGGACAGTTTGAACTGGACTATGCACAGGGACACCAAATGTGCCCCTCATGCAGACTGAGTGTCACTGGCAAACGCACCCACCCCATCCCAAAACACTAATTTCTGTCTTGGAGGTGGTCACACCTCCCTGTGACAGGATGCTTTTGTTGGATCACTGAAATATTATCGAAAGACAAAATATCGAGTTGCCAAAATATCGTTGACTAATTATCGACTACAAAAATATCGAGTTTCTATACTTATTTAACTAACTACAAAAATATTGAGTAAAAAATATCGAGTCTATAAAATATCGACTTCAATAATATAGACAAACAATATATCGACTACAAATATATCGTTTGTAGGCAAAATAAACCTAACACTACAAAAATATCGACTACCAATATATAGACTACAAAAATATCGTTTTTAGTGATTTATCGACTTCAGATTATACACATTATATATGTAAAATAATACATAAATCGTCTTGTAAAATACATTACACAATCCTAATTATATATTATATATTAAAATACATTTTTTAAACACATTTAAATGTGTTAACATTTTTCCAACATATCATGAATACTTTGAAATAAATATATACTTTTTTCTAAATAATTCTACATATATTATCACATTATTATTACATATATTTAAAAATATTTAATTAACTAACCTGCTTTAATGCAAAACTCTTCACAAATGACCATTTCCACTTCAACAAACAAACCAATTAATTGTGAAAAAATTCAAATTAGCCAATAAAATGATCTCTTTCTTAAAACATCCAATGACATTAGAAAACACAAAAAATACACACTATAAAAGGAGTATATGCCTACTACCATTTGTTGCTGCACAAGCTATAGAAAACAGAAGGCAACTCTTTGATCAACTAGTTCCTGATAAATGGAGATTACTATTCAAGATTCCTACAAAATTAATCAAGTAAGTGAAACTTTATTATTATAATACACAAGTACTAGGCTAAAATTGTATGTATTCTCCTAACTGTTTAAATTACATTTATATTTCTCTTTTAAAATTGCTTTTATAGACATCTCCTAAACACATCAAAATACGTGCTCCTAGTTATTTAGCACTAAATACTATTTGTAAGTATATGTAAATGTTCTCTAATACACCAACTGCTGTTCTTATTAACTATTTTCTAATATCCTTTCTTTCTTTACTCTATCTTCTTAACAGAATTTCTGATAACATCCACATTCTACTCAACGAAATGTAAACACTACACAATTTAAACAAGTAAGTATATGTGTACAGTTCTAAAAGGCCCAAAAATACTAAAACTATTTTCTAAACACCATTTCTTGTTTATTCTATCTTCCTTACAGATATTCTAAACACATCCTACATCTACTAGACTAAAGACAAAGTAAGTAAGTAAGTAAGTATATTTGTAAAATTCCTGAAAGGCCCTAAAACGCTAAAGCTATCTTCTAAACACCTTTTTTATTTCTTCTATCTTCTCTACAGATATTCAGAAAAACATCCTACATCACCTCTACCTAAAGCTAACACTACAGAATTACAACAAGTAAGTATATTTATTAACTTCCTCAAAGTCCCTAAAGTTATAAATCTATTTACTAATAATCATTTCTTGTGTATTATATCTTCTCTACAGATAATCACATTACATCCTTCATCTACTCCACCAAAGACAAACAGTGTACAATTTAAAAAAGTAAGTATATCTAATAATGTCCTAAAATTGCCTAAAATGCTAAATTTAATACTGCTTTCTCCCAAAAAAATACTAAACATTTTTTTAAAATGGCTTATAATTTTTTACTTTGCCTACCAACAGGAAAACAAGAAGAACATACTAGAAATAAATTGAACATAACAGTTTCTGCATTTCTCAACACCAGATTTACTAACTGTAAGTATAAACAGTGAAATATAAATCTGTAAAACACTACCAATAATATTTTACATTTAAACACGTTTCTTTCTAATCTTTCCTAGAACAAGTAATACAAAATGACTGAAGGTGCAGAATTTGTTATGTCACAGAAAAATAAATTGTTGTTATGTTATATGGGGTATGTTTATAATCAAGAAAGACAAACAGGAAGAAAAGTATTTTGGAAATGTACCAAATACTATTCAAACAAATGCTATGGTAGGGCTACTACTGAAGACACAAATGTATTATCTACCAGAGAACATAATCACCCCCCCAATGTCACAGAGATAGAGATAAGGGATGCTTTAGAAACTATAAAAACAGCTAGCACAGGGAGTGACAAACCTACCACACAAATCCTAAAAGAAGAACTGTTAAAAATTCCTGCCCATGCTTCAGGGCAGCTACCCTCAATTGACTCCCTTAAACGCACATTAGCACGCACTAAAAGATTACCTACTACTACTCAACCTAACCCTACATCTTTTGAAGAAATAATAATTTCCCCTGAAATGAGCGTAACACATAGTAATGAGAAATGTTTACTTTTTGACAATGAAAGCCCCACCAACAAAATTATCATGTTTGCAACTGCAACAAATTTAAGAAAAATACAACAATGCGACCAATGGATGATGGATGGGACTTTTAAACCATGTCCCAAACCATTTTATCAACTATATACCATTCATGGATTATATCATCACTACAATATCCCTTTTATTTACTGTTTGTTACCTAACAAACAACAAAATACATATATAGAAATATTAAATGTTATCAAAAATGAAATCAATAATTATTTTCCCCAAAAAATAATTATTGATTTCGAAATTGCTATGATCAATAGCATTTTGAAAACATTTCCCCACACAGCTATCCAAGGTTGCTACTATCACTTCAACCAAAGTATATGGAGACATCTCCAAAAATCAACTTTAAGCATTCAATACTCAACTGATAGCAACTTTGCATATCAAGTTAAAAAATTAATAGCACCAGCCTATGTTTCAGTTACTGATGTAGCGGAACACTATGACTTACTTATTGACAGCACATACTACAAAAAGTATGAAGACAAACTGGCCCCACTACTGGACTATTTTGAGGATACTTGGGTGGGAAGGTTACATAGATCTGGGCACCGACGCCAACCTAAATTCCACATACCTTGGTGGAATGTATATCTAAGTACATTAAACCAAGAGGCAAAAACGAATAACAGTGTGGAAGGATGGCACAATGCATTCCAAGCTACCACTAACAGAGCAAAACCCACCTTCCTAAATCTAATACAATCTTTAAAAAAAGAACAAAGCTACCAAGAACTAAGGATAGAACAATCTGTTACACAAATTGGCCCTAAACTAACAAAACAAACAAAACAAATGTTCAGACTCCTGCAAAGCCAAGTGACCCTATATCCTTCAACCAGAGGTTTAGAGTATCTATCACTGATAGCTAAAACCCTACTATAAAGTATCATACCAAAACTAACAAAAACTTCTGATAATTACAGAAATTGTGAAATCCATAACATTTTTCATTTAATCATAAATAATACATATTTGTTTAATATATTTGTTACATTTTAAAAAACATTTACTTAACAAATATGCAATATTTATAATATTAAACATTGCAATGACATTTAAATCGACATTTCCCACCCAAATAAAATAAATGTGAAAAACTTACAATTTATGTAGCAGAAGAAGAGGTCATCCAGCCACATATAATCCATACAATACCTTACAATCCAGTACAAATCCTATTTCGGAAACCCTCAAAAACCCGAAAATAATATAATTTTTCTAAAAAACGCTCCAGGAAATCCCGATAATACAAGTGTGGACACTTTATTATTTAAAGTGATATACACACACCTTGTAAAAAATAAATTATGCCTATTCTTCTCCCAATGCAATGCGACAACCTACAAATATCCCGAAAATTAGTAAAAGATTACAAAAATCACTCCAGTAAATGCGGAGTAAACAAAGTGTGTTAAATTCATTTAAAAAATGAACATACACACCCTTAGTTAAAAAAAAATAAGCACTATGTTATCGTAATCGATTCCAAATCAACAACCATAAAAACCCGAAAATCTTGAAAAAGATTAAAAATCGCTCCAGGAAATCACGAAAAAAGGAGATAGATGTTAAAATATTACATTTATTTGTAATACAAGCTTATCTCCAAAAAAAAACGCATCCTTCAATGGAATAATACTGCGAAGTTCCGGTACCTGTAAAAAAACATACATTAAGTAACCCACCCACACAAACACCCAAAGATTCCAAAATACACATTAAAATTTATGTAAAACATGTTCAAACACATATCCTAAGCATAAAAAAACACTAGGCCTCTAACATACACGACGCCTCGGTAAATACGAAGTTTCACCTAAAACATACCAAAACGACGACTACATACATACAATAACTCTAAAAACGTCGAATATAGTATCAAACACTACTACTCTCTAAGAAATATTAGTTAAAATTCCCCTTACCTTTCTCAACGCGAAGCAGCTTCCAACCGCGATCTTCTCCAGTCCTGAATGAAGCAAAATAACCTTACGCGGTCAAAAAGTAGTCCCCTTAAACTATATTAGAAAGGTAAACATAATAAATACAATGTTCTAATAAGAAATAAAATACATACACAAACTTATAACTTCTAATAAAAATGTGTAACACTAATTACCATTTATTTAGCTTAGATATCCGTTCTTAATTAATATTAAATAATATTTATAGAATATTATTTAATATTAATATTACTTAAAATATATAAACTTTATAATACATATCTTTTAAATATTTAATGTTAAATGATATTTATTATAAATAATTTTTCCTTTATTTAAGTAAATATAGAAATTTATTTCATTTGTAAATTAATAGTATAAATAAATAATTTTTGTTATTTATTTATATTATTAATATAATTTAAATACATCAATAGGAAATAAATACTATGACAACTCTAAAATTGATTTACTATTTTCAGAATGTATATTTTTTATTGTAACAAATGTTATAATTATTGTAACATTGTAAATTAATTTGAATAATTAATATAATATATTAATTATTATTATTAATTATCCCAACAATGTATGTAAAATTAAAACATTTATTTTAAAACATTATATCCAACTAAGTCATTGTTTTACTATTTTATATAGTATTAGGAATAATGTTTTTCTCCTAAATATTTGTATATGTATATAACAAGAATTATTAATTTTTTATTGTTTATTAAGTACATTGCATGTAATATCTATCAAAGTATTTTACAATGTTTTTTGTATAATATCTTTAAAACATATATTTACTATTTTATGAGTTTATAATAATCTATATATCAAACATGTATATTTAATAATATTAATATATAATATATTAACATTATTAAATAAATATTTAACAGTCTGTTAATAAAATTGATTATGATTTGTTCTAAGTATTACAATTTGTCACCCAAATATAAATATGTTCCAAATTAGTATGTTTTGTATAAATACAGTACAAAAGATATGTCTAGAAAATGTACATTTATAAATTACAATAAATGTAAATGAACACATCCTATTTTCCTAACTACTTATATTGAATATAAATTGTTTTGACTATTGTACTGTACATGTTATAAATACAAATTGACAATAAAACTTTTAAAAACATCCATGTGTACCTATTTTCCTAAGATTATAACATAGTCATGTAAATTTTTCTGTGAGGGTGCTGAACACTGACCAATTATATTTTACTATTCCTAGTCCAGTCAGACAAATATCAGAGAAGGTTCTGAACACTGACCAATTATAATTTACTATTCCAACTCCAGTCAAGACAAATATCAGGGAAGGTGCTGGACACTGACCAATTATAATGGATGTACGACGTTACAACGCATACTTTTACAAAGCATACCTTTACAACAATATTTTTGCAACGCAAAAACCATTACAACGCATGTAATTGAAATTAATATAATTTAATTTAATTGAATTTATGTAATTTAATTTATATATAATTTTATTTTATTTTTACCCTGTACCCATACCCCAAAAACCCAAAACTGACCTGGCCTGAACCCTAAAAATACCCCTTTACCCAAAAACCCAAAACTGACCCAGAACACTTAAAATACCCCTTTACCCAAAAACTAAAAACTGACCCTGAACCCTAAAAATACCCCTTTACCCAAAAACTAAAAACTGACCCTGAACCCTATAAATACCCCTTTATCCAAAAACTGAAAACTGACCCTGAACCCAAAAAATATCCCTTTACCCAAAAACTAAAAACTGACCCTGAACCCTAAAAATACCCCTTTACCCAAAAACTAAAAACTGACCCTGAACCCTAAAAATACCCCTTTACCCAAAAACTAAAAACTGACCCTGAACCCTAAAAATACCCCTTTACCCAAAAACTAAAAACTGACCCTGAACCCTAAAAATACCCCTTTACCCAAAAACTGAAAACTGACCCTGAACCCTAAAAATACCCCTTTACCCAAAAACTGAAAACTGACCCTGAACCCTAAAAATACCCCTTTACCCAAAAACTAAAAACTGACCCTGAACCCTAAAAATACCCCTTTACCCAAAAACTAAAAACTGACCCTGAACCCTAAAAATACCCCTTTACCCATAAACTGAAAACTGACCCTGAACCCTAAAAATACCCCTTTACCCAAAAACTAAAAACTGACCCTGAACCCAAAAACATACCCCTTTACCCAAAAACTAAAAACTGACCATGAACCCTAAAAATACCCCTTTACCCAAAAACCCAAAACTGACCCAGAACCCTAAAAATACCCCTTTACCCCAAAACTGACCCTGAACCCTAAAAATACCCCTTAAAAAAACCCAAACATATTACATTTTAAATATAATTATATACTTACCAATACTTACGTTGTAATGGTATGCGTTGTAAGGTACCTACGTTGTAAAAACATGCATTGTAAAAACATGCGTTGTAATTGTTTTTGCGTTGTAAAAGTTTTGTTGTAATGGTATTACGTTGTAAAAGTTGCGTAGTAAAGGTTGTTTCCCATTATAATTTACTATTCCAACTCCAGTCAGACAAATATCAGGGAAGGTGCTGGACACTGACCAATTATAATTTACTATTCCAACTCCAGTCAGGCATATATCAGGGTAGGTGTTGGACACTGATTCTAAAAAAATGTTCCCACATATTATTTGTGATTTACACTATATATAATATATTTGATCATTTAGTATTTTTTATATAAAAACGTATATTTGTGGTAATGATTTATTTTTAAAATATTACTTTTAATTAATAATTTTATTCTAAAATAGTTTACATTTATGTGCAAATGTGTATCTTGTATGACCTATTTTTGTAATATTTTTTCACATATTTAAATATTTTATTTGTGTTATAAAATAATATTTTTGTTATTTTCTGATATTTTTAAATTGTATTTTTATCCTTTTTATTTTTTTATTATCAGTTTTTTAATGTATCTGTATATTGTTCTAAAATTAAATAGCTTTAACTATTTCTTACATATGTTCTGATTGTAATTCTTATATATTTTTTCTTCTTCTTTTATTAGCAAAATTTTGTTTTTATTAATCTTTGATAACATTATTAATATTTATTTTTAAATATTAATTTATTTTATTAATATTTGATAACATTAATAATAATTATTTATAAATATTAATTTTTTTGTACTATTTGATTACATTCTTATGTATTTATAAATATTATAAAAAATGTAAATATTAATATTTTTTAATAATTATTATTTTTTATTTTTAATTAGGTATTTTACATATATTATCCCATATTTATCATTTTTTTTCCTATTTTTTTGAAGAATTTTATATGAAAATTTTAATTTTCAAAAAATATTTTATATAAAATAATAATATTTATAAACATTTGTATTTTTTTAATTTTATACTACATTTATAGATTTTTACACTTTTTATTACATATTTTTAAATTACTCCCCACCCTTATCCCCTATTAACCCTACATCCCGCTCCTAAACATTAACATAAATTTCTATATTTATATAAATATATATATAATTTTCTAACATATATTTTAATAGTTTTTTAAGCTTTTTTCCAATTTTTGAGTAGATTTTTATTTTTTTATAATTTTAAATTAAAAAAAAATTATTCTGTAAATATATATATATATATTTTTTTTTTTAAATATACAAATATTTTATAGATTTTTACACTTTTTATTACATATTTTTAAATTACTCCCCACCCTTATCCCCTATTAACCCTACATCCCGCTCCTAAACATTAACATAAATTTCTATATTTATATAAATATATATATAATTTTCTAACATATATTTTAATAGTTTTTTTAAGTTTTTTTCCAATTTTTGAGTAGATTTTTATTTTTTTATAATTTTAAATTAAAAAAACTTTTATTCTGTAAAAAAAAATTTACATATATTTTTTTTAAATATACAAATATTTTATAGATTTTTACACTTTTTATTACATATTTTTAAATTACTCCCCACCCTTATCCCCTATTAACCCAATATCCCGCTCCTAAACATTAACATACTTTTATATATTTATATAAATATATATATTATTTTTTATATATATTAATAATATTTTATTAACATTTTATCTATACATTTTCGATATTTTTTACTATTACTACATATCGATATTAATTCTACTCGATATTTTTGACTCGATATTTTTGTACTCGATATTTTTCTCATATTAAATAATATGTATTTATAAATATTATAAAAAATGTAAATATTAATATGTTTTAATAATTATTATTTTTTATTTTTAATTAGGTATTTTACATATATTATCCCATATTTATCAGTTTTTTTCCTATTTTTTTTGAAGAATTTTATATAAAAATTTTAATTTAAAAAAAATATTTTATATAAAATAATAATATTTATAAACATTTGTATTTTTTTAATTTTATACTACATTTATAGATTTTTACACTTTTTATTACATATTTTTAAATTACTCCCCACCCTTATCCCCTATTAACCCTACATTCCGCTCCTAAACATTAACATAAATTTCTATATTTATATAAATATATATATAATTTTCTAACATATATTTTAATAGTTTTTTAAGTTTTTTTCCAATTTTTGAGTAGATTTTTATTTTTTTATAATTTTAAATTAAAAAAAACATTTATTCTGTAAATATTTTTTTTTTATTTATTTTTTTAAATATACAAATATTTTATAGATTTTTACACTTTTTATTACATATTTTTAAATTACTCCCCACCCTTATCCCCTATTAACTCAACATCCCGCTCCTAAACATTAACATACTTTTATATATTTATATAAATATATATATAATTTTCTAACATATATTTTAATAGTTTTTTACGTTTTTTTCCAATTTTTGAGTAGATTTTTATTTTTTTATAATTTTAAATTAAAAAAAACATTTATTCTGTAAATATATATATATATATATTTTTTAAATATACAAATATTTTATAGATTTTTACACTTTTTATTACATATTTTTAAATTACTCCCCACCCTTATCCCCTATTAACTCAACATCCCGCTCCTAAACATTAACATACTTTTATATATTTACATAAATATATATATAATTTTCTAACATATATTTTAATAGTTTTTTAAGTTTTTTTCCAATTTTTGAGTAGATTTTTATTTTTTTATAATTTTAAATTAAAAAAACTTTTATTCTGTAAAAAAAAAATTAAATATATTTTTTTTAAATATACAAATATTTTATAGATTTTTACACTTTTTATTACATATTTTTAAATTACTCCCCACCCTTATCCCCTATTAACCCAATATCCCGCTCCTAAACATTAACATACTTTTATATATTTATATAAATATATATATTATTTTTTATATATATTAATAATATTTTATTAACATTTTATCTATACATGTTCGATATTTTTTACTATTACTACATATCGATATTAATTCTACTCGATATTTTTGACTCGATATTTTTCTCACATTAAATAATACGATATTTTCTACTTCGATATTCTTTTTTTCGATATTTTCCTATACTCAATATTTTTTACTCGATATTTTGTCTATTCGATATTTTGGAGTCGATAATATGACTAGTTACCGCTTTTGTTCTGTCTTCCCTTGCTCAAGCTTGACTCAGTATCAGGAGGGCAGAATCGTGTGTCTGGCCAGCAGCAACCATTTTGTGCTGTCTGGATCAAGAAGGCTGGCACCGGGAACACTGACAGCCGAAAGGAGCGTCCTTCAAGTGCTTGGGATCATACCTCCCACACCGTTTATGGTGTGGGAGTATGATTCTAGTATGTTTGATACTAAACATGATAGGATTTGTTGCAGCCGTTTTCTAGATGGTCATCACGTAATTACACGGTGCCCCCCTATATAGTATATGGCTGCTTCACTGACAACCCAGGAGAATGGTCACCGTAGGCTGCAGGGGTGTCCTGCTCATGCAGGGGCACCCTCCTACGTAGAACCAAGCACCCTGCCTTCAGGATTCCAAAGGCCTGCTATAGGGGGTAACTCATAGGTTTTTAAGTGCAGTGATCCTAGATACAGGAAACTATATCTAAGTAAGTAGTGCTAGCACCATCTTACACAGGCTGCAGTGGAAGACCTGTAGTTCCATTTTAAATGGTCTCTCATGAGTGGCATACTACATTCTTCAGCCCATGGGAGACCTCTGGGGTACCTATGCCCTGGGTACATGGGTATCATAACTAGAGACTTATAAGGGTACCCCAGTATCCAATCTGGGGTGTACCTAAGTACTGAGCACAACAATTTAGGGGGAAAGCAGATAGACTGTGGGACTTATTAGCAGTATCTCAGTCAGACTAGTCCAAAAACAGCTTAGCACCAGGCAAAAAGTGGGGGTAACCATGCAGAAGGATCCTACATTCCTACAGGGTAGGATCTAGAATTCCTAGTGATGACAGATAGTTAACTCTGGTAGTTTAAATACTATGGGGTCCATTAGGATGTCGGGCGGATTGCCCCCGCCAGGGTGGCGGTAGCCACCGCCACCCTGGCGGGGGCAATCCGCCCGACATCCGCATTCTAATTCCCCCCCGCCATATTAGGATGGCGGGGGGGACCGCGGCGGACGAAAACACCGTCCGCCGCTTTTCCGCCCCGGTCGCATTGCGGCCGGGGCGGTAATGGAACCATATGGTGGCGGTGTCTATCAGACACCGCCATCCATATTAGGGTGCCTGTCTGCAGCTGCTTTTCCGCGGCGGCAATGCCGCCACGGAAAGCTTCCCTTGCTGTTATCTGCGCAATGCTAAGGGAGAGTCAATTATTACTGTCCAGCCAAGATAATAGTGTAAATCTATTGCTGGTTGGTACAGCATATCCTCCTATAGCATTAAGTTGTTGACTCTGAGAACTGACCTTACTCTGCTGCCTGGGAGAGATTGGTCTATCAAAAAAACACAAGTGGAACGGTGCTGATTACAGCAATTAACTCGCTCAGCCTACAGCCAGTTTTAATTAACCAACATGCCAGGTCTGTATACCTGCAGTTTATAATCACACAGTCCCCTTCTATAGTAGACCTAATCCAACTAGTTCTCCTTACTAGTAGGATATAATCATACTCAGAGATGGAGAATCTGGCATTTCCAAGATAGCCAGTGGCACATTCTGTTGTTCAATTCCCAATCTCTCCTCTCTGTCACTGGAAGGTGAAGGTACTCCAACTAGGATTGCAACATGAGGACAGCAATCTGGGAGTGGATTGAGTTCAGGCAAGGGCCGACAACATTGGGATTGTGTCATATGGTCCTGTGACAGCCACCTGCTCTTCTATTAGCATCTTCTTGTTCCATATTTCCCCTTCTTACAGATGTCCTGCAAGATACAGAATGGCCCAATCTGCCCAACGTGGGTGGGTTTACATGCGCACCTAATGGTAGTGCTGGGATCAGTGGCAATTGTAATATCTGATCTGCTGGGTTGGAGTCGGTCTTAGCACTTCTCCCCACATGGTCCAGCGCTTGATCAAGGAACTGGTTGATGGATGGGAGTGCCAGCATGGGCTCTATTTTAGATGACAAGTCCCTTACTGCCCCTTCCAAGGCATGCACCCTATCAAGTAGGGGAGCAATGACAATTCTTACCATGGTAAATACTTGATCCCCAGGCACTGTCCCATCCCAGTATCATCTCCCCTTTCTGCCCACTCTCCGTGAGAACAAGCACTGATTTAAACTCTATAGAGCTTGGGCCTTTTGATACACTGGCATGGGTTGGAGGGACCCACAGCTGTCCTTTGCCTTTTGTGTTGACTGGTTGTTGGGCCTCGCCTCGCCTTGCTTTCCTCTTTCTCTGGACCACTGTCTTGCTAGGTGATTTGGTCACATTATCTTCAAGGATTATAGCCCCTTCTAGCATCACTGATTTGTCTGTGTTACTTTGCATTGTCCCCTTCGTTAGCTGCACCCTTTCCTTGCTTAAAGAAGATGGATGATCTACAGCTTCAGAAGAGGGTTGGGGAAGTCATGGACAGCCTGCGCAAACCGTTGAAGGTGACGCCAGCTTAATCGCCAGCCATAAAAGTGGGAAATGGATAATATTTTGGTTGCCAATGGTTTTGTCACTGATGCTATCAATATCAATGTCAAGTGAGAGCTAAGCCGGGGCCAAGCCAACTGCCAGGTTGATGTCCGGGGAGTTTCTCCAAGAAATCAAGAGGACCAGAGGGGGTCAACAGCGTGCAGATCTATTTAGGATTTAGCTAGCTCCTAAGACACCAGGCATTAGCAATCTGCCAAACAGCGGTAGACCAGCGGAAGACAAAGTGCTGAAGTGGTAACTCAGCTATGCCAGATTGGATAAAATTGATCAGACGGTCAATTGCTTTCCCTTAGATCAATACCTCTCCCAGGAAAAGGCCACCCAAAACATCCAACAGTGGTACAGCAGCAGGAGGCAGCAAGCAAGAAGCTAAATAGCGGCTCTGCAGTACTAAATAGCATGTATGGTATCAGGCAACAGGCTGAAATCAACAAAATAAAAAATTAAAATTCTTAGATATTATTTTGCATATCATTTACATTATTAACTTAGGATTTGCTTTAAAATATACACTTTTAAAAAATCTCCCACCCTTGTCCACTAAAATCCCCATATCCCCATATCCCACTACTATAAAGAAGTATAAAACGGTTAATAATATACATTAATACATTATTACAACTAAAAATACAAATGTCAACAGTTTTCTAATTCTATTAAATCGTCGTACTAAAACACAAGTATTTTTCTCAACATATAGAATAAAATACACTACACTAAATTACAATTTAATTAACTCTTACAAATGATATTACATAAAACACTATTTTCTACATCAATATCAGAAATTACACAAAAAATGACCTTTTTACCATTGTTACTCCTGTTGACGAAATGTTTGATATCTCAATATTCTTGACAGAACATTTTTTTTTTATGGTAGGTACTTTCTTATATTTTGTCCAAACACTGTTGGTATAGTACCTCTACACCCACACACACACACACACACACACACAATTCAGAGATGTCTGGCCTCACCCTTGCTCTTTTAAGTGATAGGCAGGGCGACAGGCTGGCCTTAACCAGGTTCCTTCTCACTTTAACAGTGTTGATTTCGTTTTGGGGCTCGTTGTTTACATAACCAGAAACAACTAAGGCTGGAAGGGTGTATTATATCTATAGTATTTCAAGGTTTTATATTGTATGTACCAGACCAGAGGGTGTGAGACCACTTTACAGGAGAAAACAAGACATTAATGGCAATAAACAGGTGGTATATCGGAAAGCATCAATCTTAGAAAGTGCAAGTTAACATAAATGGTCAGCACTTGTGGTACGTTTCGAAGTGTCAGTTCTGAGATGATCCTATACAATATCAAACCTATGAAACTAAAATATAGATCAATATAAGTTTAAAAAACTGTCTGACAGAACTCTCCATGGACACAGACCCACCCATATTTATTTGAACTTATAATGCGCAACAGCTACCCGCAGTGGGTTTCCCGGCGCCAGGGATAGACAAAAGATGAAAAAGAAGACACAACACAGTACAATGAATCAGCTAGAGCGACAGGAAAGATCTACTGGAAGAGCAGGGTCTTAAGTTTTTTCCGAAAGCAAAATAAATCAGTCTCTGATTTCAGGGCGGTAGGTAGTGCGTTCCAGGATTTGGGACCTAGATGGGAGAAGGACCGACCCCCCATCTTTACAAGTTTGAATCTTGGAACAACGAAATCGCCATTTGCAGAAGATCTCAATGTGCGACTAGGTTTGTACGTTTGAACAAGACTCCGTAGATATTTTGGGGCTGAGCCCTGCTTAATTTTAAAGAGATAACACAGGGCTTTCAATTTGATACGGCTCGGGACCCTAAGCCAATGTAGGTCACGGAGAGCCTGTGAGGCCGAAGATCTCCTCGGAACATTACAAAGAAGTCGGGCCGACGAATTTTGCACCACCTGAAGTTTGTTGATGGTTGAGGTGTCGGCACCGAGATAGAGGACATTTCCATAGTCCAGGCGGGAGATTACTAGCGCCTGGACAACGGTTCTCTGGGTGGCATGGGGCAGCATCCATAGGATTTTCTGGAGCCATCTCAAGGTGGCAAAACAAACGGAGGCCACCTTAGTGACCTGCTGCCTCATAGAGAGCTTGTCATCTATAAGAAATCCGAGGTTGCGAACCACATAGGCCGGCTGGGGGAGGGGTCCCATGTCACTAGGCCAGTGCTGAGGGCCCCAAAGATCTTTGTTCTTCCCCAAGATGACGATCTCGGTCTTGTCACCATTTAACTTGAGGAGATGCCTCTGCATCCACTCAGCCACACGTGACAATCCGACCTCCAGGACCGATATATTGTTGCACTCACTGCTGGAAAGGGAGAAAACAATCTGAGTGTCATCGGCGTATGAAAATATGGTCAGCCCAGCGTCCTCCACGATGGTAGCCAGGGGTCTAACATAGATGTTAAATAGTAAGGGGCTGAGTATAGACCCCTGGGGAACGCCGTACGCCGATGAACAGGTAGCAGATACAGCTTTCGTTGAAAAAAACCTGGAAAATGCGCTCACTTAAAAAGGAGGCAATCCAGGCTAACGCAGGACCATCTACTCCCAAGGACCGGAGAGATTTCAAGAGGATGGAATGGGACATGGTATCGAACGCCGCACTCAAATCCAAAAGCATGAGTGCAGATGTCTCCCTGCGGTCGATACCGTGCCGCAGACTCTCCGTCACCCCAAGGAGCGCGGTCTCGGTGGAATGGTGCGCTCGAAAGCCGGACTGGGAAGAATGGAAGAATCCCGAGCTTTCCACAAGATGATTTAATTGAGTGTTAACATGCCTTTCCAGCACTTTTGAGAGAACAGGCAACAAGGATATGGGTCTAAAGTTAGTGTGATTGGACAAGTCGGCTCCTGCCTTCTTTAGGAGAGGGACAACCATTGCATGCTTCCATTCCTGTAACACATGAGACTCAGTTAAAGATGCATTAAGGAGTCTCATGAGAACCCGCCGGGGTTCAAGGTCTAGTAACTTTAGGACTTTCGCAGGTACTGGATCACGAGGTGATCCAGATCTAACACTGTTCATGCAGGAAACACTTAAAATACCCCTTTACCCAAAAACTAAAAACTGACCCTGAACCCTAAAAATACCCCTTTACCCAAAAACTAAAAACTGACCCTGAACCCTATAAATACCCCTTTACCCAAAAACTGAAAACTGATCCTGAACCCAAAAAATATCCCTTTACCCAAAAAATAAAAACTGACCCTGAACCCTAAAAATACCCCTTTACCCAAAAACTAAAAACTGACCCTGAACCCTAAAGATACCCCTTTACCCAAAAACTAAAAACTGACCCTGAACCCTAAAAATACCCCTTTACCAAAAACTAAAAACTGACCCAGAACCCTAAAAATACCCCTTTACCCCAAAACTGACCCTGAAACCTAAAAATACCCCTTAAAAAAACCCAAACATATTACATTTTAAATATAATTATATACTTACCAATACTTACGTTGTAATGGTATGCGTTGTAAAGGTACCTACGTTGTAAAAACATGCATTGTAAAAACATGCGTTGTAATTGTTTTTGCGTCGTAAAAGTTTTGTTGTAATGGTATTACGTTGTAAAAGTTGCGTAGTAAAGGTTGTTTCCCATTATAATTTACTATTCCAACTCCAGTCAGACAAATATCAGGGAAGGTGCTGGACACTGACCAATTATAATTTACTATTCCAACTCCAGTCAGGCATATATCAGGGTAGGTGTTGGACACTGATTCTAAAAAAAATTTCCCACATATTATTTGTGATTTACACTATATATAATATATTTGATCATTTAGTATTTTTTATATAAAAACGTATATTTGTGGTAATGATTTATTTTTAAAATATTACTTTTAATTAATAATTTTATTCTAAAATAGTTTACATTTATGTACAAATGTGTATCTTGTATGACCTATTTTTGTAATATTTTTTCACATATTTAAATATTTTATTTGTGTTATGAAATAATATTTTTGTTATTTTCTGATATTTTTAAATTGTATTTTTATCCTTTTTATTTTTTTATTATCAGTTTTTTAATGTATCTGTATATTGTTCTAAAATTAAATAGCTTTAACTATTTCTTACATATGTTATGATTGTAATTCTTACATATTTTTTCTTCTTTTATTAGCAACATTTTGTTTTTATTAATATTTGATAAAATTAATAATAATTATTTATAAATATTAATTTTTTTGTACTATTTGATTAAATTATTATGTATTCATAAATATTATAAAAAATGTACATATTAATATTTTTTTATAATTATTATTTTTTATTTTTAATTAGGTATTTTACATATATTATCCCATATTTATCAGTTTTTTTCCTATTTTTTTGAATAATTTTATATAAAAATTTTAATTTAAAAAAAATATTTTATATAAAATAATAATATTTATAAACATTTGTATTTTTTTAATTTTATACTACATTTATAGATTTTTACACTTTTTATTACATATTTTTAAATTACTCCCCACCCTTATCCCCTATTAACCCTACATCCCGCTCCTAAACATTAACATAAATTTCTATATTTATATAAATATATATATAATTTTCTAACATATATTTTAATAGTTTTTTACGTTTTTTTCCAATTTTTGAGTAGATTTTTATTTTTTTATAATTTTAAATTAAAAAAAACATTTATTCTGTAAATATATATATATATATTTTTTTTAAATATACAAATATTTTATAGATTTTTACACTTTTTATTACATATTTTTAAATTACTCCCCACCCTTATCCCCTATTAACTCAACATCCCGCTCCTAAACATTAACATACTTTTATATATTTATATAAATATATATATAATTTTCTAACATATATTTTAATAGTTTTTTAGGTTTTTTCCAATTTTTGAGTAGATTTTTATTTTTTTATAATTTTAAATTAAAAAAACTTTTATTCTGTAAAAAAAAAATTTAATATATTTTTTTTAAATATACAAATATTTTATAGATTTTTACACTTTTTATTACATATTTTTAAATTACTCCCCACACTTATCCCCTATTAACCCAATATCCCGCTCCTAAACATTAACATACTTTTATATATTTATATAAATATATATATTATTTGTTATATATATTAATAATATTTTATTAACATTTTATCTATACATTTTCGATATTTTTTACTATTACTACATATCGATATTAATTCTACTCGATATTTTTGACTCGATATTTTTGTACTCGATATTTTTCTCACATTAAATAATACGATATTTTCTACTTCGATATTCTTTTTTTCGATATTTTCCTATACTCAATATTTTTTACTCGATATTTTGTCTATTCGATATTTTGGAGTCGATAATATGACTAGTTACCGCTTTTGTTCTGTCTTCCCTTGCTCAAGCTTGACTCAGTATCAGGAGGGCAGAATCGTGTGTCTGGCCAGCAGCAACCATTTTGTGCTGTCTGGATCAAGAAGGCTGGCACCGGGAACACTGACAGCCGAAAGGAGCGTCCTTCAAGTGCTTGGGATCATACCTCCCACACCGTTTATGGTGTGGGAGTATGATTCTAGTATGTTTGATACTAAACATGATAGGATTTGTTGCAGCCGTTTTCTAGATGGTCATCACGTAATTACACGGTGCCCCCCTATATAGTATATGGCTGCTTCACTGACAACCCAGGCCCTAGGTAATGATAACACAATTGTTATTAAACAAGCGGACAAAGGGGATGCCACAGTTATCCAGGATTATGCTGAATATGACCTGGAATGTAGAAGACAACTTTCCAACAGTACCCACTATAGACCTCTCAACGTAGACCCCACTAAACGCCTTACAACTACCATCATGAGTCTTGTGTTAGAGGGAGAAACCAACGAATGGCTATCTAAAAAAGAAGCAGAATTCCTCATCACCACTGAACCAGTCACGCCCTACTTCTATACGCTGCCTAAAATTCACACGGGGGTTTCCCCGGTGCCTGGTAGGCCCATCGTGTCTGGTATAGGGTCCCTCCTGGAACCTCTATCCCAATTTTGCGACGCCTTTCTGCAACCTAAAGTCAAGAAAATTCCTTCTTTTCTTCAGGATACCAGAGACGTCCTACGCCTTATTGATGATATGGATGGGAGGGAAAATGTCGATCTCATACTGACATTGGACGTAGAAGGCCTCTACACAAATATCCCTCAGCAAGCTACCCTTGAGGCAGTAGAGTCAGCTTTGAGAGCGGAGGAATGGACATCACCCACCCCTATCTCTTTCATCATGGCCCTTGCAAGTATAGCCTTAACAGAGAACTTCTTCAGATATGAATCGCAAATGTACCACCAGATCCGTGGCACTTCCATGGGTTCTACCTTCGCGCCGAGCCTGGCCTGTATTTACATGGCCACCTTCGAGGAACATTTCATCTACCGAGCCGACACCAACCCATTCCTCGAACACTTGTCCCTTTGGCGTCGCTACATCGACGACATCCTGATTCTTTGGAAGGGGGATCGGACGAGTTGTGAGGCTTTTTGCTCATGGATCAATCTCCAAAACCCGTTTCTCAAATTTACGGGCACCATCTCTGAACTATCACTCCCCTTTCTCGACCTGACAATCAGGTTGGACCCCACGGAGATCACCACCACCCTCTACAGGAAAGAGACCGATAGGAACAGTCTTCTCTTGTACCAGAGCCACCATACTAGGGCCCTGAGGGATAATTTACCCTTCGGGCAATTCCTTCGGATCCGCAGAAATTGCACATCAGTGACTGATTACAAACGCGAAGCCTCTACCTTACAACATAAACTCCAGGAGAGGGGATACCCTACCAGACTTCTGAAACAATCAGCCAAACGAGCACTCAACAACAATAGAGAAGCCCTGTTGGAGACACACACTAAGCCAGTAGATGATGCCATCACATGTGTAACCACTTACACCAAGAATTCCACCTTCATTAAGAAGATAATCAATTCCCATTGGGGTACTCTGAACTCTGCTGGCTTGGACATCCCACGTCCACGCTTTGCCTTCAAAAGAACTGCCAACCTCAAGGATACCCTGACCCATACTCGACCGAAGAAGTCTAGTACTCACCACCAGAACACACTCTGGGATTTACCACCAGTGGTGGGCCATTTCAGATGTGGTAACTGCATCGTCTGTCCACAGTCCATACAAAGCAAAGAGATTACTCTATCACCATCTTTCACGTGGCATATGAACAAACATACCAACTGCAACAGCAGTAGATGTATATACATGCTCACATGCCCCTGTGGCCTCAAATATATAGGCATGACGATGCGCACTGTGAAAACACGCATAATCGAACACAACAGCAACATTCGCTGCACTAAGACCCACACAAGGCTTTATGAACATTGCAAAGAAGCCGGCCACTCAGCAGAAAACATGCAATGGGTAGTCCTAGAATGGCATCCTTCCATCAGCCAGCAAGCACTACATAGATTGGAACAGAGGTGGGTGTACCGATTACAATTAGACAAATGTGGATTGAATGATTCTGTCCCTTGGAATCAGCTGGCAAAATAACTCTTAGGTCTCTTCCTTATTATTATTATTCTGCCCAGCTAGGGATGATGTTGATATTGGACACCCAAAGTTGACAGACTTAAACCAGCCCCCCTACACACCATGGTGCCCTCACACCTCCCAACATCCCTGTCGTACACGATCACTCACAGCCCGGATAACCCTTCATAGCATCACCTGCACGGGGGGTTAATGTCAACCACTGGAAGTTGCCCAGAGGACCTTTCTGTTTTTCCTCCCCTTTTTTCCCCGCCCCCCTATGGCGACGCTAGTTGTGGGACGCTTCCCTACGGTTTGGATGGCCTCGCCAGTTTTGGGGCGCTCCCTGACGTAGTCATCTCCACATTCGTAGATCTCCTCCAGGGTTCATTACAATGCCCTGCAGAGGGCTGTCCTGCCGTGAGACCACATAACACACTCTAACAGGACACGAGGGCTTCGAAAGGCTAAGACACTTTCCACGTATTCCCTTACTGTCAGCCAACCTCTTTTTCCGTCCTCTGACATGAGAGGCCCCTGATTGGCTGCCTTAGCACACACGTCACGAGACACGCCCCCACTGTTACTCGCAACACCAGGCATTTAACGGCGACTGGGTTACAGTGCGCTACCGGCTGGTTCGCGTTTCCCTACACGCCTGAGTGAGTGGGGGTAGGTTACGAATGGCGCTGACATCTGGTCGCTAAGGTAAGCACTCAGGGCACTTAACCCTGCTCCGACGCTGCATCTGTGACGGACCCCCCAGGAGACCACGTGGGGCTATTGGTACCGCCGGGCTGTGGTTAATGGTGACTGCCCCCGCCCGGTCCTGCGGCTCTGCCTGCTTTGGCGGCCGGGGCCGCTACTTTGACTTTCACACCCACTGTCTTACCAGACCGCTGGTCGCACTTCGGACCACCGGCGCACTCGCCCGGCGCCGACGGGCGGAGTCGCGGACTGTGACTGGGAACCAGCCTTACCGTACGGCACAGCCTGACGTGACGGGACCCCATGTGACCGACTGGCGATCCCGTTATCCAAATGCTCCCTCCCCCCGTCTAAGAGCTGGTCATGACTTTTTGTCTCCCTTCCTCCCCTGTTGATTGTTTCTACAGGGAACTATCTCTAGTGCACGCCCCACCTGAACCAGCCGCGCAGATCGATACAGGTTTGGCAATGGTAAGCCCCGACTGCTGGCAGTCACATTTACTGGTAGCCTTCCCTTCAAGCCCATGTCTTCCCCCACGGCGGCCATCGGCTGTCCAATGTTAGTTACTATTTATTGACACGAGAGGCGCTAGTACTAACAAGTAACATACCTCCAGTCAAGACTAAGATTTTTATTCACATGTGTTCCAAGCAATACTTTGGACCATATTGTAATGAGAGTCTCTCTCTCTCGCTCTGCACGAATTTACACATAAATAATGGTGTTAGCACCGAGTGAATCACTGAAGCCTGGGTGCTGCATTAAAACTTGGGATACTTCAGACGCATAATATATGAGCGTTTACTGCATACAATGTTGATGTTTTCCGTTTTTATTCCTTAGGTCTGACGGTGTGGCAGTACTTCTGGCTAGCTCCAGTCATAGACCAACCAGGTTGTATGAACCATACTCCTGTGCTCACCTTAGGGCACCCAATAAGTTTATGAGCACTTTCTGGTCCTGAAGAATTGCCTTCGGGCATGAAACATGTTGACCATGTCTGAGGGTTGAAATGAGGCAATACTAATGGTTATTTTGGGCCTCTATACCCCTCTTTGCACTTTTTAACAAAGTGGCTAGCCACACGAATAAAGGTCTCTTAGTGGACTATCCAACTTTTTTTAAACTCACATTTTGCTCACTACTTCACTTTTCTATGTACCTCATACGCCAGAAAAATCACGGCAAGGAACAAAAGATCTCCGTTAAAGAGTAACACGCGTTGTTACCCGTCAAGCATTGCAGCGCCTGCTTGACGTAGGAGCAGGAAACTGATGATGCAAACAACATCACAAAGGGCTGAATGAGACATGTCATCCAGCCCATTAGTTGTATGAGGTTTCTTAGTTCCGACTAGGGACCTGTTGGCTTCCCATACCCCCTTTCCCTTCACTACCCCCTCTGAGAGAGAGACTCTATTACAGGCTTCAGTCTAGGGGAACTTTGTACAACCTCTCTTGCTACATGTTCTTTGGACAGGTACACTGGAGCCCTCTAAACACTGTCCCCCTTCGTCCCCCTCTTTGTTAAAAAATAAAACCCAGGAGAATGGTCACCGTAGGCTGCAGGGGTGTCCTGCTCATGCAGGGGCACCCTCCTACGTAGAACCAAGCACCCTGCCTTCAGGATTCCAAAGGCCTGCTATAGGGGGTAACTCATAGGTTTTTAAGTGCAGTGATCCTAGATACAGGAAACTATATCTAAGTAAGTAGTGCTAGCACCATCTTACACAGGCTGCAGTGGCAGACCTGTAGTTCCATTTTAAATGGTCTCTCATGAGTGGCATACTACATTCTTCAGCCCATGGGAGACCTCTGGGGTACCTATGCCCTGGGTACATGGGTATCATAACTAGAGACTTATAAGGGTACCCCAGTATCCAATCTGGGGTGTACCTAAGTACTGAGCACAACAATTTAGGGGGAAAGCAGATAGACTGTGGGACTTATTAGCAGTATCTCAGTCAGACTAGTCCAAAAACAGCTTAGCACCAGGCAAAAAGTGGGGGTAACCATCCAGAAGGATCCTACATTCCTACAGGGTAGGATCTAGAATTCCTAGTGATGACAGATAGTTAACTCTGGTAGTTTAAATACTATGTTTACTAAGGGTTATCCATATAAGTGGAAAATCAACTAACCCTTTACATTCATCATGGCATGCAGCAGCTTCCCTTGCTGTTATCTGCGCAATGCTAAGGGAGAGTCAATTATTACTGTCCAGCCAAGATAATAGTGTAAATCTATTGCTGGTTGGTACAGCATATCCTCCTATAGCATTAAGTTGTTGACTCTGAGAACTGACCTTACTCTGCTGGCTGGGAGAGATTGGTCTATCAAAAAAACACAAGTGGAACGGTGCTGATTACAGCAATTAACTCGCTCAGCCTACAGCCAGTTTTAATTAACCAACATGCCAGGTCTGTATACCTGCAGTTTATAATCACACAGTCCCCTTCTATAGTAGACCTAATCCAACTAGTTCTCCTTACTAGTAGGATATCATCATACTCAGAGATGGAGAATCTGGCATTTCCAAGATAGCCAGTGGCACACTCTGTTGTTCAATTCCCAATGGCTCTCCTCTCTGTCACTGGAAGGGGAAGGTACTCCAACTAGGATTGCAACATGAGGACAGCAATCTGGGAGTGGATCGAGTTCAGGCAAGGGCCGACAACATTGGGATTGTGTCATATGGTCCTGTGACAGCCACCTGCTCTTCTATTAGCATCTTCTTGTTCCATATTTCCCCTTCTTACAGATGTCCTGCAAGATACAGAATGGCCCAATCTGCCCAACGTGGGTGGGTTTACATGCGCACCTAATGGTAGTGCTGGGATCAGTGGCAATTGTAATATCTGATCTGCTGGGTTGGAGTCGGTCTTAGCACTTCTCCCCACATGGTCCAGCGCTTGATCAAGGAACTGGTTGATGGATGGGAGTGCCAGCATGGGCTCTATTTTAGATGACAAGTCCCTTACTGCCCCTTCCAAGGCATGCACCCTATCAAGTAGGGGAGCAATGACAATTCTTACCATGGTAAATACTTGATCCCCAGGCACTGTCCCATCCCAGTATCATCTCCCCTTTCTGCCCACTCTCCGTGAGAACAAGCACTGATTTAAACTCTATAGAGCTTGGGCCTTTTGATTTACTGGCATGGGTTGGAGGGACCCACAGCTGTCCTTTGCCTTTTGTGTTGACTGGTTGTTGGGCCTCGCCTTGCTTTCCTCTTTCTCTGGACCACTGTCTTGCTAGGTGATTTGGTCACATTATCTTCAAGGATTATAGCCCCTTCTAGCATCACTGATTTGTCTGTGTTACTTTGCATTGTCCCCTTCGTTAGCTGCACCCTTTCCTTGCTCAAAGAAGATGGATGATCTACAGCTTCAGAAGAGGGTAGGGGAAGTCATGGACAGCCTGCGCAAACCGTTGAAGGTGACGCCAGCTTAATCGCCAGCCATAAAAGTGGGAAATGGATAATATTTTGGTTGCCAATGGTTTTGTCACTGATGCTATCAATATCAATGTCAAGTGAGAGCTAAGCCGGGGCCAAGCCAACTGCCAGGTTGATGTCCGGGGAGTTTCTCCAAGAAATCAAGAGGACCAGAGGGGGTCAACAGCGTGCAGATCTATTTAGGATTTAGCTAGCTCCTAAGACACCAGGCATTAGCAATCTGCCAAACAGCGGTAGACCAGCGGAAGACAAAGTGCTGAAGTGGTAACTCAGCTATGCCAGATTGGATAAAATTGATCAGACGGTCAATTGCTTTCCCTTAGATCAATACCTCTCCCAGGAAAAGGCCACCCAAAACATCCAACAGTGGTACAGCAGCAGGAGGCAGCAAGCAAGAAGCTAAATAGCGGCTCTGCAGTACTAAATAGCATGTATGGTATCAGGCAACAGGCTGAAATCAACAAAATAAAAAATAAAAATTCTTAGATCTTATTTTGCATATCATTTACATTATTAACTTAGGATTTGCTTTAAAATAAACACTATTAAAAAATCTCCCACCCTTGTCCACTAAAATCCCCATATCCCCATATCCCACTACTATAAAGAAGTATAAAACGGTTAATAATAAACATTAACACATTATTACAACTAAAAATACAAATGTCAACAGTTTTCTAATTCTATTAAATCGTCGTACTAAAACACAAGTATTTTTCTCAACATATAGAATAAAATACACTACACTAAATTACAATTTAATTAACTCTTACAAATGATATTACATAAAACACTATTTTCTACATCAATATCAGAAATTACACAAAAAATGACCTTTTTACCATTGTTACTCCTGTTGACGAAATGTTTGATATCTCAATATTCTTGACAGAACATTTTTTTTTATGGTAGGTACTTTCTTATATTTTGTCCAAACACTGTTGGTATAGTACCTCTACACCCACACACACACACACACACACACACAATTCAGAGATGTCTGGCCTCACCCTTGCTCTTTTAAGTGATAGGCAGGGCGACAGGCTGGCCTTAACCAGGTTCCTTCTCACTTTAACAGTGTTGATTTCGTTTTGGGGCTCGTTGTTTACATAACCAGAAACAACTAAGGCTGGAAGGGTGTATTATATCTTACAACTACATCATTATTTATTGGTATTCATTTGCAGTATTTCAAGGTTTTATATTGTATGTACCAGACCAGAGGGTGTGAGACCACTTTACAGGAGAAAACAAGACATTAATGGCAATAAACAGGTGGTATATCGGAAAGCATCAATCTTAGAAAGTGCAAGTTAACATAAATGGTCAGCACTTGTGGTACGTTTCGAAGTGTCAGTTCTGAGATGATCCTATACAATATCAAACCTATGAAACTAAAATATAGATCAATATAAGTTTAAAAAACTGTCTGACAGAACTCTCCATGGACACAGACCCACCCATATTTATTTGAACTTATAATGCGCAACAGCTACCCGCAGTGGGTTTCCCGGCGCCAGGGATAGACAAAAGATGAAAAAGAAGACACAACACAGTACAATGAATCAGCTAGAGCGACAGGACAGATCTACTGGAAGAGCAGGGTCTTAAGTTTTTTCCGAAAGCAAAATAAATCAGTCTCTGATTTCAGGGTGGTAGGTAGTGCGTTCCAGGATTTGGGACCTAGATGGGAGAAGGACCGACCCCCCATCTTTACAAGTTTGAATCTTGGAACAACGAAATCTCCATTTGCAGAAGATCTCAATGTGCGACTAGGTTTGTACGTTTGAACAAGACTCCGTAGATATTTTGGGGCTGAGCCCTGCTTAATTTTAAAGAGATAACACAGGGCTTTCAATTTGATACGGCTCGGGACCCTAAGCCAATGTAGGTCACGGAGAGCCTGTGAGGCCGAAGATCTCCTCGGAACATTACAAAGAAGTCGGGCCGACGAATTTTGCACCACCTGAAGTTTGTTGATGGTTGAGGTGTCGGCACCGAGATAGAGGACATTTCCATAGTCCAGGCGGGAGATTACTAGCACCTGGACAACGGTTCTCTGGGTGGCATGGGGCAGCATCCATAGGATTTTCTGGAGCCATCTCAAGGTGGCAAAACAAACGGAGGCCACCTTAGTGACCTGCTGCCTCATAGAGACCTTGTCATCTATAAGAAATCCGAGGTTGCGAACCACAGAGGCCGGCTGGGGGAAGGGTCCCATGTCACTAGGCCAGTGCTGAGGGCCCCAAAGATCTTTGTTCTTCCCCAAGATGACGATCTCGGTCTTGTCACCATTTAACTTGAGGAGATGCCTCTGCATCCACTCAGCTACACGTGACAATCCGACCTCCAGGACCGATATATTGTTGCACTCACTGCTGGAAAGGGAGAAAACAATCTGAGTGTCATCGGTGTATGAAAATATGGTCAGCCCAGCGTCCTCCACGATGGTAGCCAGGGGTCTAACATAGATGTTAAATAGTAAGGGGCTGAGTATAGACCCCTGGGGAACGCCGTACGCCGATGAACAGGTAGCAAATACAGTTGAAAAAAACCTGGAAAATGCGCTCACTTAAAAAGGAGGCAATCCAGGCTAACGCAGGACCATCTACTCCCAAGGACCGGAGAGATTTCAAGAGGATGGAATGGGACATGGTATCGAACGCCGCACTCAAATCCAAAAGGATGAGTGCAGATGTCTCCCTGCGGTCGATACCGTGTCGCAGACTCTCCGTCACCCCAAGGAGCGCGGTCTCGGTGGAATGGTGCGCTCGAAAGCCGGACTGGGAAGAATGGAAGAATCCCGAGCTTTCCACAAGATGATTTAATTGAGTGTTAACATGCCTTTCCAGCACTTTTGAGAGAACAGGCAACAAGGATATGGGTCTAAAGTTAGTGTGATTGGACACGTCGGCTCCTGCCTTCTTTAGGAGAGGGACAACCATTGCATGCTTCCATTCCTGTAACACATGAGACTCAGTTAAAGATGCATTAAGGAGTCTCATGAGAACCCGCCGGGGTTCAAGGTCTAGTAACTTTAGGACTTTCGCAGGTACTGGATCACGAGGTGATCCAGATCTAACACTGTTCATGCAGGAAAAGAACGAGGTATCATCAAATAGTTGCCAGTTTGTGACTTTCGCCATTGCAAGCGGTCGCTCAGTCGCCGCAGACTGTCCCGATCGAGATTCAATTACTGTCAAGGTAGTGCTCATAGAGTCGTATATGCGTTCAACCTTGGCAATAAAGATCTCAGCAATAGAGTTACATTGGACTTCCTCCAAAGCTGGAGGGATCGGGACAGTGTCCGCTCCTGTCAACTTCTTGACAACAGAGAAAAGAGTGCGCGGACAGTTCTGTGCTTGCGTCACTGTACTCACAGTGTATGCAGCTCTCGCAATTTTGCATTGTGAGTGATATCCCTTCAAAGCTTCTTTATAGACAGCTTTCTGAGAAACAGAATAGGAATGCCTCCATTTCCTTTCCAGGGCCTTGCAATTGGCTCGTAAGATCTTCAAATCATCAGAGAACTAAGGTGAAGAGGAACGATAAAAATGCCTCAAAAAGAGGCGGTTGTGCTGATGGGGGAATAATTGTTAGTTTCCAACAAGCAAATTTGATAAAGCACACCCTTGAATATTTGGTACTTTCTGAGTCAAGCTATGCAGTCAAAGGAGATATTTAACTTTCACATCATATTTTTAGTGATGTTTCTTCGCACTAGAAGGACAAGTTCGACCAAATGGGAGGGGATCCCTTAGATTAGTAATACATGTTCTACACACCAGAATGTTTTACCACTATTGCCAATCCTTGCAAATCTTAAAAAACAGAGCCAGCTTTAAACTACTCTATGTGGTTATTAAAGCATACCATTTGAACCCCATCTCACAACTATACTCACAATAAGCACTGGTCCTAATATTCTGTAAATAAAAAAAAAAGATAATGTCAACACACTTCCCAAACAGGGAAGTCTATTACAAATGCAGGATTCTAATGTATGGAGAAACATTAGCTTAGAGCTAAGAACCAATTAAAAGATTTTTCGAAGGTTGGGGCAGCTCTGAGAAATTCCCCTCAAAAACAGTCTTGAAATGATCATCCATGATGGATGAAATGCTTAGCAAAGCACAAAGTCAGAACTCAATATTCTCTGTAGGCACTAAGGGCCTCATTATAATGGCGACCCTCTCGCCTAGGGCAGGTGTCTGACCGACCAAATGTCGGCGGTTCCACCTGCCCGAATACAATGCAACCGCCATGTAGGCAGTCGGAAAACCACTCTTTTGCATTGCGATTTCTACTGCAGCCCTAGAAAAGGGCCGCAGCACAAGCTGCAGTGGAAAAGGGAAGTTCTCAAACATTCATCCACCATGTGCCTGGCACACAAAGCATGGATGTGTGGGGGGGACAACATGTGCCCAGCAGGGCTCATAGCGGAGGCCCATGGGGGACAGGGTTTGGACCGCCATATAAAGGCTTAGAAAAGAGGGTCATCGTAATCCTACAGCGGTGCCGGCACCACCCCCATTGCAGGGATCATGGTCTGAAAAGCAACCAGATGGGCTCCTTGAGCCAGTCGGAGATGTTGGTCGCTCCCTCCTCCTGCCGGCTCTGACCAACTGCATCACTATGAGGCATTCGGACCTCAATCTCCGATGTCAGACGAACTGTCACTGTCGGTGGTGATCCACCTGCCATCATAATTGGGCCCTAAACCTATCAAAGATGACGAATGAATTAAGATTCCTGCTAAGATTCTAGGTCTACAAAGGTCCAGGAGGGCCGGATCCTTGCCAAATATTTGGCCATAAACTAACATATATTTGAATACCAAAGGAACACGATTATATACTGAGTAAATTATATATTTACATACAATTGACTATAAATGGAACACTATTTACTTAGTAAATTACATATTTGCATACAATTGCTCTAAGCGGAACACCTTTACACAGTGAAGGGTTATGCTGAAAATCTGGCGTGTGCCCGCCCCTCTTGCATACATTAGATGCCTAGCTTAAAGATACAATCAGCGTGTTGGACAAAAGTGTCATAAAACAACATATATGTATTTTTTTTTTAGCTCAACAAGGACAATCATAATCTCAGAATGGTTAAAGTTAGTGTATGCTGAAACTCCAAAATGCATTTTACAATTTTTTTAGCTGCATTCAGTCGCTCACGCTCTGTGGTTTGTATTTGTACTTTTAAACTCGCATATGTGTTTTTGAAGAAACACGATTTTTCACAGCCAAATCCAATTACATTTCGTGCACAGTAAAATGCTTATAGAAAACCTCTGTAGTTCAATATTTTCTCATTGCTCAAATTTCAATTTATCTTGAACTGATGCTGTTACACACTTCTGACAGGGTGAGGTATTCAATGATTCATTTAATAGAATTGTATAGCAGCTGAGGGAACGCCGCATAAAAATCAGCGCTTTGAATAAACCGGAGCTTCATTTCCACCTGGAAACATGACAAATCGCAGCATTAAGTTAGCAGGAAATCAGAAGAGGGTTATTATGAGTTAGCTGTGGGAGCGGAAGAAGAGGCACTATTTTTCTCATCCTGACATGCTCAGGTGCTCCTCGAGGGAGCATACCTGCTCCACATGCCTGTCGTGATTTGGTGAAGTTCTTATCTTGGCTCACAGCTTATGTTTTTCTTTTTACCTTCTTGAAGTGTACATGGTTGTGATTAATGCAGACACCAAGCAAATGCCAACTAATTAACTTGTTTTACCACAATTGGTTATAGTCCACAGCACAAATTATTATCGAAAATGACCCGGGGTTCTTTCTCACGTTATTTCACTGATTTCAATATTTTACTTAGACTTGGGCCTTCGACTTCCAGCATGTGGCGTGAGGCAAATTATAGGGCCCCTGCCCCCTCTCCAGAAGCTGATGAGGCCCCATCCCCCCTCCCCAGAGACTACCACATCCCCCAACTATCCTGTTGACTTTAGTCTGAATGTCTTCCCCACCCTCCACTCCGCAAATCCAAATTCACATGCACCTCCTCCCCTACAAACCAGTCAAATATATTTATGGTTATTCAAAATCCTTGAAAGGTGCCTAGTCTATGACTAATGAATGTTAAATACGAGGTCACAGATGTTGTAAACCTTTTACTGTTTGTTAGTATGCACCAGGCACAGAGTAAACAAATTCAAGCAGGGTGTGGTAATAACCCCCAATGTCTGATGAACATGAACGTACACATTTCAATAGGCTTAATGTATTGATGGTCACTTTCAACATAAAAAAAACTAATTGGCCAGCAGAGTACTTGTGATATCTGTCAGAATCAACAGTATTTCATATCTCTTTAGGACCCTCACTTTTGTTGCTTTACAGAATAAATTAAGAGTCTTGTTGCAGACAGCCTTTCTGGCCATATATCCATAAGATCTAAACCTGATGGATGTGTGATCTGAAGCACAATTCGACTCTTGGAAAAAAGCAGAGTCTGAAATATGACCCACACACCAGGATGAGATGTATGTCAGTACAACTCGATCTTTTAGATCGCGGTACTCTACAACGCGGTTATTACAACGCAAGTCGTTACAATGACTTGCGTTGGAGGGCGCAGATTGAGGAATCTTATAATTTTATATTCCAACACCAGTCCAAGTAACAGTAGGGAAGGTATTGGAATATAAAATTACAATATTCCTTAACCAACAGCGCCATCCAGCGCAAGTCGTAGTAACGACTTGCGTTGTAATGGCAGCGTGGTAAAGGTCGTGTGGTGTAAACACCGCGTTGTAAACGACGTTTACCCCAGGAGGTGACTTCACTCTACAGTAAAGAGAAACAATGATTAAAAAAAATAGATATGACAAAAAAATCCGTCTCTGATTAAGCTAACCTGCTGCAACACAAGCACTTTACCTGCACTGTGGAGCTAGCTGAGCAGAGGTAAATCTCCAGCGATGAGCGCAGGGGGCAGGCGGGATGTGGGGGATGAGGCTGAAGGAAAGTCTTGTAGCCTCTCCATACATTTCTGTCAAGAATTTGCACTTTATAGACTGGCTTGGATGCATTGACTGCTTTCAAGAATTTGCACTTTAGGGGCTGCCCCCTTAAAGGATGGACTGCTTAAAAAACAGTATAGGGGAAAGCTGTCACAGAGTGTCTCATAGAGCATTGAGAGCCCAAGGCATTCATAGCAAAGCAAGTGATAAACACCACTGTTTGGCTGACAGGATAGGGGAGTGGCGCGCCATGTAAATGATCGTTTAAAAAAATGATCAAGATACTTTACAATAATCCTCAATGATATTATATGCATATGAGTACTCTTATGGAGAGAAGTTGTGTAAGACTCATAGATATGTAAATCTAACACAAAGAGGCAGTACACAATTTTTAATAATCTTGATACTCGGGATCCTGCTGTTAAATCTCAGAGTATTAATAATATATGATGAGGCTTTGAAACTAGTCAGCTTTCAAAGGGTTCAAACAAAGCTAAAATTGGGCTGGTAAGTGGCCATTCATTCAGCCTCTTTTAGTAATGAAAATGACATACATTTTGAAATGGGTGAATCAGAATATTCGTCTAAACAAAGGTTAGTTTTGGTATCTGTTTAGATAGCAAAACAGTTTCTGTTCAGAATTTTTTTAAACAAAATTGATACTATTACAGATAAAGAAAATAGAGGATAATGCATAAAGGCATCCAAAGGCCAACCGACTATTTTAGAAAAACAAAACATTTGAAAGGAACTTAATATATTCCTATACAACTGTTAATTGAGAGGAAACTGATCAAAATAGAAGAGCTATATGCTTCTCCTGGTGCACTATAGAGGGTGGTTTGTGATATTGTTGTGCCTCTGAGTGAATTGGCAATTATTCTAATTGAGTTTCCAACTCTCAGAATAAGGATTTCACAAAATTAACTAGTTCACCACTCTAGGGCTGCATACATATCATCAGAGGTAGGCGAAGCATCACTAGCTGAGAGCAATGAAGATTTGATTTTTATGACATCTTCCAATGATGTCCCACAAAATGTTATTGGCAAGTGTTTTTGAAGTTGGTTAATAAAGTGACACAACATAAGAGATATTGTGTAAGCACTCCAGATACAATTAACAGTTCATCTGGACATAAATATTGAATGCCCCAAAGTGGTCGATTAGGACAAATGTCCAATAAGGAGAAGTAAGCTAAACAAAGATAATGGTGTTGATGTATAGGGTAGTAAAATTTGTTCTATAAACAAACCCTTTTGACCTGATTTAGAATTTGTCAGATGGGATATCACATCCTCTGTATTATAGGCACCATAGTCTATAATGCACTTGTAATATGGCAGATGGGATATCTGTCACATTTGTGCCAAAATATCCAATTCACCAAACTCTAAGTCAGGTCCTTAATGAATGATAGCATTATCAAATTAGCAAGTGTGAGTCAACCCACTTTACAAATTCCTGCTTCCTCTATCAATCAAGCAATCAATCACTGCATTTCTAAAGCGTGCTACATACCCGTGAGGATCTCAAGGTGCTGGGGGTGGGGGGGGAGGCACTGCTACTGATCGAAGAGCCAGGTCTTGAGAAGTCTTCTGAAGGCCAGCAGGTCCTGGTTCTGTCGTAGGCTGGTAGGGAGAGCGTTCTAGGTCTTGGCGGCGAGGTAGGAGAAGGATCTGCCGCCGGCAGTGGTCTACCGGATACGTGGAACTGAGGCGAGGGCGAAGCGGCCGAGCGGAGGCTGCGTGTGGGGGTGTGGAAGCTGAGTCGGTCGTAGAGGTATGCGGGTCCGGTGTTGTGTAGTGCTTTGTGTGCGTGGATGAGGAGTTTGAAGGTGATCCTCTTGTTAATGGGGAGCCAGTGTAGACCTCTCAGGTGGGGTGTGATGTGGCTGCGTCGGGGGACGTCGAGGATCAGTCGTGGCGAGGCGTTCTGGATTTGTTGTAGTCGTCTCAGGAGCTTGGTTGTTGATCCTGCGTAGAGGACATTCCCGTAGTCCAGCCTGCTGGTGACGAGGGCCTGGGTGACGGTTTTTCTCGTGTCGGGGGGGGGATCCATTTGAAGATCCTGCAGAGCATTCAGAGGGTGTTGAAGCAGGACACAGAGACGGCGTTGACTTGCTTGGTCATGGAGAGGGCGGAGTCGAGGATGACCCCCAGGTTGCGTGCGTGGTCGGTGGGTTTCGGGGCAGTGCCTAGTGATGTGGGCCACCAGGAGTCGTCCCAGGCAGATGGGGTGGGTCCGAGGATGAAGACTTCCGTCTTGTCTGAAGTCAGCTTCAGTCTGCTGTCCTTCATCCAGTCGGCGACGGCCTTCATTCCTCTGTGGAGGTTGGCTTTGGCGGTGTGGGTGTCTTCGGTGAGGGAGATGATCAGCTGGGTGTCGTCGGCGTAGGAGATGATGTTGAGGCTATGTTGTCGTACCAGGGCCTTCTCTTGGATTCCGGCGTCATGGAGGCGTGCTGATAAGGTGCGGTGGCAGACCGTGTCGAAGGCTGCTGATAGGTCTAGGAGGATGAGGGCGGCTGTTTCTCCCTTGTCCATCAGCATCCTGATGTCGTCGGTGGCGGCGATGAGGGCGGTCTCGGTGTTGTGGTTGCTGTGAAAACCGGATTGGGAAGGGTCCAGGATATTGTTGTCTTCGAGGTATTGGGTTAGCTGTTTGTTGATGATCTTCTCTGTCACTTTTGCCGGGAAAGGGAGCAGGGAGATGGGCCGGAAGTTCTTGAGGTCCTTGGGGTCTGCCTTGGGTTTCTTCAGTAAGGCGTTGATCTCGGCGTGCTTCCAGCTTTCCGGGAAGGTTGCTGTCTCAAAGGAAATGTTGATTGTTTTCCGGAGGTGGGGTGCGATGGTTGTGCTGGCTTTGTTGAACACGTGGTGAGGGCAGGGGTCGGATGGGGATCCGGAGTGGATGGAGTTTATGGTTTTTATGGTGCCTTCGTCGTTGACAAATTTCTAACAAAACCTTTGTTAGAAATGAATTGACATCTGTGGCTGGCTCTCCAAAAAATTAAAAAGTGCTTGATACACAACTGCTTAAAGTGTTAGAGTGGCAAC
This sequence comes from Lissotriton helveticus, assembly GCF_964261635.1. Lineage (NCBI taxonomy): Eukaryota > Metazoa > Chordata > Amphibia > Caudata > Salamandridae > Lissotriton > Lissotriton helveticus. The sequence continues at coordinate 342,506,969 of NC_136073.1, forward strand.
CATTATTAAATTAAACAATACTATCAGATCTGCAGACTGATTCTGTGGATAACTAGGCAGGTCGGACTGAATAGAGGATTGATATGTATAGTAATAAAATTGGAGAGACAAAATAAAAGTTTATCAGATGTGCTGAAACTCTTACAAATAAAATGCATGTGAATCCTGAATCTGAAAATTAGACAGGTAATCAAACTCACATAGTTACAACTCCAGATTTGAAACTAGCAAGCTTAAAAGAGGCTTAGAATATGTGGGCTACAGTCATTATGAGGGAGTTCATTCTAAAAATAGTAAGAATGAGAGAGGAGGAGTAACCTGTCAAGATGCACTCTTCTTGCAATCTGTATACAACATGAACAATGTGTGCTCCCACACTTCTCCAAGCCCACTGCCAATGATGCTTGAACAATATGTTGGTTAGAAGAAGCATCAGGAAGGGTGAACTGAGAGAGCAACTGAGACACTGGATATCCTTAAACTGCCTTGTTGCACACCTGGCTGGGGTGTACTGCAGAAGTGTTGCTATGTAAAGACAAGAGAAGACTTTCAGTATTCCTATTGTACTCACTCCACCACTCTTCATCTGAAACTGCATATGATATATGTTTTTGACAATCTCTGTATTTCCAACTCTGTTGTCAAATGAGGTTTTATGTCTTCCTAGAGAACACAATGGAATCTATGTTGTATATGCAGATGTAACTATGCACTGCTTACTAAAAACAACTATATTCAGACGTATTAACTAAAGTTTTTTGGTTTATATTACTTTAAATTATATGTGACTCATTTATCAATGGTGACATAATAAATGTACATTAATATCAAGAAGTTCTCCTTAGGACGAGCAATATTCACGTGTAAAGCTACATCCTTACCATAGGTATCTCTAAGAAAGTCTATCTAAATTTGTGCAAGATGAAGATAATTTTTGCTTCTCTCAAACAAATAAACAAGTGCAAATATAAGATTCCATAATCCTTAATGAATGACTCTTGAAATTTGTTTTCAAGTGTCAAATTAAAATCTTCAAACACGTGTATACTGGAAAACGTCTCTGAAATCAATTCAGATTTTTATCGACTTCCAAGGACGTTTTTTTAAATGTCGACAGCAAAATACCAGCTGCAGCAACAATATATCCAACTGCCCAGTGGAACACGATGAACTTATACTCTAAGCATTCAAAATGGGCACCGTCTTTTGAAAGTGTTGTGAGAGTCCTGTTGCTCAATGGAACAAGTAGCTCTTCTTGTCTGCACTTCTATATTTAGTATAGTGTGTCCATTAGAGATACAAAGACTCTATCCAGGCAACACGATCACTGTGTGCACATAAAGCAGATGATTTAACAAACTGATTTTGAGGCTTTTTGTGATCATTCATGAGATTAATACTCCCAAGATGACACTTTAATCATTGGGGAACCTAATTGTTCAAAAAGCTTCACTCATTACTATTGGGATGTTTAAATGGTAGATTTAAACTGACAAAACAGCAAGAAGTACACATTTTTCTCTATTTCGAACAAATACAATTCTCAACAATACTTTTATAGATTATTTCCACTTCAATCTTGTGGCAGATTGTGATACTGAAATGAAGTCAAACAGTGCTCACTTTGTACAGATGCAGCCACTGATCTGTATACAAACTTTTAAACTAGGTTATTTGCTGAAATAAGCAACAACAACGTTATTTTTGTGCCTGTTGATTTCGGTGAAATTATAGTAGGTTGATTCATAACATTGCAACCCACCTTAATATATCACATAAGTGGGAATAATAACCATTTGAAGCAGTAGAGAAGCATGTCATCAGATGGCTATGATAGTACACAAATCAACGGGATGCTGTTATACAGATGGATCTTTGATGTTCTAGGAAATCAGCTGTCAAACTAGTTTATCACAGATCGTCAATTAATTCATCAGAAAATGCAAGCAGCAAGTAGGATTGTGATTCGAGGGCCAAAGAATGTGGTGTATCAGCAAAGATACAATAAGATATGGCTTGTGTAGTGGAAAACTATTTGTTTTGTAAAAAATATTTTTGTGCACCTTGAATGAGAGAAAATTATACCTTTGCTCTATGAGAGAAATATTAGGAATTTCTGGAGGTTAATTGTGCAAGGTTGTAAAAGGGAGATGGAAGCACCTGAAAGACTAATTTCAGAAGCAAGGTGGCAATAACATATTTCAGAATGATATGATTGAAGACATTTGTCATTGGGCAACCATCAGTCTCTAGAAGAAATATCCATCTCATTTGCCATGTTGGTTGAGGTAATTGCAAAACGTAAAATTCCCTACACCACAAGGCCACCAACTATCCCAGTCACATTGTTATAATTAAATATGGAATTGGGAGTCAAATTGCAATATAGATATATTTTTAGTGTTTACTAAGAGTAAATAAGCACCAACTTATGGAAAGCAGTGTTCTAGTGACTAATCTGATATAAGATGACAGATCAGCAAAAATAAATTATAGAATCATCACTCTTTTAGATTGTGAAAGAAAGTTATATATTCAAAAGTTGTTTAGCAACACCTTTTGGGATAGTTTGTGGGGGAAAATCTGCTTCTATTTGGTTCTTGATCATTTGGTGCCCAAGGCTCCGATTAGAAGAACCAACATATTTACATGCACAGCTGAATATTCCTTGAATGTGATTAAATACTTATGACAAACTAAGGCAACAATGCATAACTTTGACATCATCAAAGGTCTCCTCAGGATTAAAATAAACCCTGAATGTGGAATTCTTGGTCAATGTTTTCTTTTGGTAAATGTGGTGCACTTACAGATTAATTTTAGAGTGTAATGGGGGTAAAATAGAGTTGTGTGCTTGCAACAACACTGTTTAACCCCTATTTAATGGACTTGCCAGACAAACTAGCAATATTTAGGCCATATCATATCATATGATTTGCTTTTCAATTTATGATGTATGCTGATGATCTTGTACTACCAGACAACACCCTAATTTCTGTATGGTAGTTGTTAGATTTACTTGATGAGTGTAACAGAGAAAACTTTCTAACTATACATTTTGTAAAAACAAAAATACTTATATCAGGACAAAATCAATGTTATATAAATGGGGCTCAATTCGAGCATGTAAAGGATACTGTTATCGTGGTATAATATCCTCCTCTTATTGTATGCGGATAACTTATTGAAGACTAAAAAAACTACAATAGAAGCGGCTAAAGACTTTCACTTCTCACTTCTGCAGCTCATTGTTAAAACCACTTTAAAAAATGCTCACAAGTACAATCCAGGCAGCATTTCTCTATTTGTGGTATGAAGATAAATATATGACTAGCTATAGCTAACTGTTTTTATCGTTTTATTTCCAAGTATAAACTTGTTTTGAATGCTATATTTGGCACAGTATAGGTCCTGAATAAAGCCGTTATAAAGAACTTAAACATTAGGTCAGTGAAATGGTGTTTAGTACCTATCCAGTGCAAGAAATGTTGCTGGCCAACTGCACCATACACTAACTTGTCAGGTTGATCCTCCATTGTCAGACTGCCCACCTAGAAAGTACTACTTTAGTAGGCTCATCAAGACATTTCCCCCACTCATGCCTTGATCCCTAAACTGCTGGTTCAAGGCTCCTAGTACATTACACACACTATTCTTCATGAACTATGTTTCCCTGTTGCTTATGCTTTTTTTGTTGGTTTTATTTTTTGCAGTTTTGTGCACATTGTGATTTGAAGAACAATCTCTTGCGCTCCATATTTAACCAGGTCATGATGGTGATCCTGTATTTACAAGGATGTAAACATTGTTGACTTGCATGCAGCTCATTCCAATCTATATTATATTTTATCAGCCGTGCTTTTCTTTACTGCTCTGATAAGCACGCTGATCACCTTTATCACCAGTGAGCATCACACTTCAAAGAGCACCAAGCATGTATATCACTAGCACACACTCAATCGTTTATTACAATGTGCCTTTTGCCTATTTGCATTTTATTTGTTCCTTAAATTACAATTTGCCTTTGAATATGGTTTGCTAGAATTACTTCATCAATGACCATTGTTCATGCACTCACCTAATAAACCCCGGGTGCCTAATGACTCTAGGGTTTCCCTTGTATGCTTGAAACTAGCATAACCATTATAGCACAATAACGGGAAACTGCCACTACAATGCAGCCATTTCCATGCAAACCTTTGCCACGCATGCATTACAATGCATGCGTGGTTACCACGACAGCCTTTACTACGCATACCTTTACTACGAGATAAGTAGTAAAGGCATGGGTGGTAAATGCTAATAAAAGAAAAAGGGGGTTTGGAGGTCTCCCCCCAAAAAATAAAAAAAGCGTGGGAATAAAAAGGGGGGTTGGGGGGTCTCCCCACCCAATAAAAAGGCACCAGATGTGACGAAGCGGAGGCAATCGGCGTTGTTTGAGAGGAAATGGAAAGACCTCCGCTTCCTCTTTACAACGTACGATGTCACCAAGGAAGATGGAGAGGAGACGACGTGGAAAGGTAAGGGGAATTTTAGTTAAAAAAAATGATTACGGGTTAAGGGCAGGGGTAATTATAAGGAGTGGGGGCTGGGGGGTCATGTAAGGGTACAGGGGAGGGGTATAACTTTTACCAAGAGTATGATCCTACCATGCATAAATTTACAACAGAAATCGTTGTAAAGCTATAGGTAATAAAGGAAAATTCATGGTAATCAATCAATCAATCAATCAGGTCATTTATAGAGCGCACTACTCACCCGTAGGGTCTCAAGGCACTGGGATGGGGGGGGGGGTGCCGTTACTGCTCGAACAGCCAGGTCTTGAGCTTCTTCCTGAAGGAGAGGTGGTCTTGGGTCAGGCGCAGGTCGGTCGGGAGTGAGTTCCAGGTCTTGGCGGCCAGGTAGGAGAAGGACCTTCCTCCTGTTGTCGCTCTTCGGATGCGGGGGACGGCGGCGAGGGCGTGGCTGGTTGATCTGAGGAGGCGCTTGGGAGTGTAGATGTTGATCCGGTTGTTGAGGTAGCTCGGGCCTTGGTCGTGTAGGGCTTTGTGCGCGTGGGTGAGGAGACGGAAGGTGATTCTCTTGTTGACCGGGAGCCAATGCAGCTCTCTCAGGTGTCCGGAGATGTGGCTGCGTCGGGGGATGTCGAGGATGAGTCTGGCCGAGGCGTTCTGGATCCGCTGGAGTCTCTTCTGGAGCTTGGCGGTGGTTCCGGCGTAGAGGGCGTTGCCGTAGTCCAGTCGGCTGGTGACGAGGGCCTGGGTGACCGTCTTCCTCGTCTCGGTGGGGATCCACCGGAAGATCTTACGTAGCATGCGCAGGATGTTGAAGCAAGACGAGGAGACGGCGTTTACTTGTCTGGTCATTGAGAGGGAGGAGTCCAGGATGAAGCCCAGGTTGCGTGCGTGGTCCGTCGGTTTGGGTGCGGTGCCCAGGGCGGGGGGCCACCAGGAGTCGTCCCAGGCGGAGGGCGAGGAGCCCAGGATGAGGACCTCCGTCTTGTCCGAGTTCAGTTTCAGGCGGCTGGTCGTCATCCATTCGGCTACATCTCTCATCCCTTCGTGCAGGTTGGCTCTGGCGGTGGCGGGGTCGTTGGTCAGGGAGAGGATCAGCTGGGTGTCGTCGGCGTAGGAGATTATGTTGAGGTTGTGTCGGCGTGCGATGGCCGCGAGGGGGCTCATGTAGACGTTGAAGAGGGTGGGGCTCAGTGAGGATCCTTGAGGGACGCCGCAGATGACTTTGGTGGCTTCTGACTTGTATGGTGGTAGGCGGACTCTCTGTGTTCTTCCGTCGAGGAAGGAGGTGATCCATTCCAGTGCCTTGTCCTGGATTCCGATGTTGCCGAGGCGCTGTACTAGGGTGCGGTGGCAGACAGTGTCGAAAGCCGCGGAGAGGTCCAGGAGGATGAGGGCCGCTGTTTCTCCGTTGTCCATCAGTGTTCGTATGTCATCGGTGGCAGCGATGAGGGCGGTCTCGGTGCTGTGGTTCGCTCGGAAGCCAGACTGTGAGGGGTCGAGGGATCCATTCGTCTCGAGGAAGGCGGCCAGCTGTTTGTTGACGGTCTTCTCGATGACTTTGGCCGGGAACGGGAGGAGCGAGATGGGACGGTAGTTCTTGAGGTCGGTGGGGTCTGCTGTGGGTTTCTTGAGAAGAGCGCTGAGTTCTGCGTGCTTCCAGCTCTCAGGGAAGGTGGCGGTGTCGAAGGAGGTGTTGATGATGTCCCGCAGGTGGGGTGCGATGACAGCGTCGGCCTTTTTGAAGACGTGGTGAGGGCAGGGGTCAGTCGGAGATCCGGAATGGATGGAGTTCATTGTGCGGATGGTGTCTTCGGTGCTGATCGGAGTCCAGGTGCGGAGGGTGGTGGTGGGTGGCGTTGTTGCGGTTGTGGCTTGCGTTGGTTGGTTGCTGAAGCTGTTGTGTATGTCCGCGATCTTGTTGTGGAAGTTAATTTACTGACTTTTGTGGTTCACCCTGTCAAATATTGTGTTTGTTGCTTGAGAAGGGTTCCCCCTACCTTAATCAATAACCAAATTGCTCATGACAGTCGTGAGAAAGAACACTGATCACAGCCAAACCAGGTGTATGGTACAGATCAATAAAACTGGCACTGGCTCAAGAATCACCATCATCTCTATATAAACATACAGAAACATGTTTAACAACGAAAAACTGCATTGCAAACTCACTGTGCCAGGTGCACAATATAAAACTGGAGGGTGTATTCAAGCAAAGTTAAGATGTCTACAGAGGCACACTAGATCCAGGGTATACATTATTGGCATGAAGATTTTTGGCTGGGCAATGCTACAAAATCTAAGTATGCTCCCAAACTTGTGCAAGGAGCCATATGTGTTCAGTGCAATGGGGTACATTTTGAAGGCTGTCTTGATGGAGCATGAAAGTGCCTTCAGGAAGGGTCTGGGACTCCTAAAAGGTGTCGTGTATTTCTATAGGTTCTGAATCGATCCCCCTATTCCTGACCCTATTCTGGTTAAACTACCTAGCTAGTTAACTAACAGTCAGCCCATGAGGCAAGAAAACCCCCATGATGCAGATACCGTTATCTGACGCAGTCACACTACGGCACAGGAACGTGTTATCTGATTAGGTCATAACGCTTGAGATCTAATTAGACAAGCGACATTCCTCCAGCCCCTGATAAGGCATACGACGTTCTCATAACAAATCAAACCTATGACAACCTGGATAATCCGTGCGGCCATTGTTTTGATTTCACAGAGAACTTTAGTAAAGAATGTGCTAACGAGCAAGTCGTATGACATCTTTATTGACGTACCTATGTCCATCCTTACGTCAATCTCGGCACCTTTAAGGTATAAATATTGCCGACCTTGCCCTATGCAAACACACGCGTGGTGACAAGACGGAGCAGCCATACTTGCCGAAGCCGAGAGCAGAAGCAGACCCCGCTGGCGCAGCCCCGCCTTCCTGACGCGCTGAGAGACGCGCTGCTATCTCAAGCCGAGAGACCCAGCACCGGCGCTTTCGGGCAGCCCTCGCAGGCAGCCTGGAATATCGAGAGCAGAGAAAGAGATACCATTCCTCATTCATCCTAAATTCCAGGTACAGAACTGAATAACCCCTCACAGAGAATTCTTTAAGTTATTCACTTGGCAAAAACAAACTTAACTTAAACTGTAACTTTCTATTCCCGCCCACGCATTAGACTTAGGTCAGGTACACGGGGTAGGCGTATTTAGAAACACCAGTTGAGTACGTTTAGTCAAATGTATATGTGTATGTAAATATATTTTAATCATTTTAAACATCATATGGCTCAGAAACCATATCAATGTTTTTACAGTATTATTTTATACTATTGCTTCTAATGTATGCACTTTACTTAACTATAAGTATTGCAATAATATCGATCCATTTCTCTTGTACGAGAAAAGAGACTGATCAATAAATAACATCTTTTATTGAACACGCCCGTCTCTTCCTTTTCTCTACATTCTGATGAGACTAAGAATGCACGTACTGACTGAGTAAAATAATTGCCTTGTGCTCACACGACTCTCGAGATTGACTCTTGATTAGGGGAGAGCAAAGTTGTCATGTTCTATGGTTGTCAGAAACTAAATCCCTTCTTGTCTAATCAGGGAAGTTAATCCTTCCTTGAACATTCGAGAAAGTTTCTAGCGAACTCTGAGCTTAGCTGGCAAACCCAAAAATTAAGTCTAGTATCGACAGTAGTAGACCTAGTTAACGTCTGGCCTAGGCCTTTACTGCTGTAGGTACTATTCCAATGCGCAGAGCCTATTGGGAAAATAGGAGCTACACTACATGGCGCCCAACGCGTTTGGAAAGGGCGATAAAACTAACGTAAGACATTTAGAGTAACTCAGTCGTGCTTTCTCACTCAGACCCCTTTTCCCAAATACTCCAAAGACGTCTGGAGTGGGTGAAAGGTTATTATATCCTCCAAAACCTCGCAGGAGGGAACTCCTATGTATGGTTCTTGGTCTAGTCAACGTTGAAGGATAAAACAGTTCCAGAATATTGTGCATCTAATCTCTGTTTCCATAAAGAAACCTGATCTGCAAATAAAAATAATACCAACCTGTCTGTAAAATGGGAGACAGTGATGGAGAAAGAGAGGCAATTAGATTAGCAACTGAAATAGCAGATGCTGATGCTACCATGCAAACAGCAGACCCGGATATAATACTCATCCAGGTCGCCAAAAGGAGATCTATAACCTTAAAACTTATAGAAAATGGACTGACACCTAGAGGTGGCACAGTCATATTCGTAATTGAGGCACACGAATATCGGCAGACAGAGGTATACTATACATGGATACATTTTCCAGCAGCAAATGCTGTAACAAAGTACTTCCACTATTACAAAATAGAGGTTCCACCCGACATTTACACTCCTTTCGAGGAGGTGGAAGTACCACTCAAATTCCAAGAGCATTTGCTCTTATTTGATGGCGCCCTAATACATAACAATCACATTACAAGGCTCGGTCCTTTAGGAAGACCAGGAGCAACGTGGCCGGTCTTAGCCGGATACACACCACATCCAGACATCGAAAGAATGCCTGCAGCAGAGCTATTAATACAGCTAAAACAACTACTAAAAATTCATAGACAATTAGTTCAGTATGTAATGCGGACTTCAACAATTCAGCCAGCGATTAAACTTCCACAGCTGACCCCTCACCAGGGGAACACAAATAAAATTACACCACAGAACATCCAATCCTGCCTAGGTAAAGTTCCAGCTAAACGGGAACAAATACCATTCTGGTTGGCACAGAAAATTACCCAAATAGAGGCGGTGTTTCCTGACACCACCCCGCTGGAAAAACACAGGATTCTGACTATATGTCTCCCAATGGGAATCGCACCACACATTGAGGACTGTGACACTTGGGGTACAGTCTTTGCTTCCATCTATACAAAAACGCACGGTGTTCCATCCATTTCGGTAATACCAGATGTGCTTAAACAAATTCAAGATGAATACGGTCCAGAACCTGCTTTAACTCTTGGTATGAAATTACTAAAAGACTTCAAACAGGTTTCGGCTATATTATTAGCCAACATAAAAGGTGAAGCAGCAAACGTGGCGATCCGCCAGAGGTTTAAAGAGACAGATATAGCAGACCAACCAGCTGAAATTGCCAGAATCATAGAAAAATCCTATGAAGAACTAGGCAGAGATAGTCTAGGTGGAATACCAGTAAAACCGCAACTGACTACAAGTCCAGAAAAAATGTTTTTTAATAATAATAATAATTCACCAAAAAAGAACTGGGATGGAAATAAACAATCCAATCCTAAAGAAAAGAAATTCCAGTCCAGAGGAAGGTCTCCTAGGCGAAGAGAGAAATCTCCAAACCCGAGACAAAGGTCACCCCAGAGTGACCCCTCTGGGAATAGATATAACCTTAGAAATAGGGATAATATTAAAAAACCTGATAGATATCAAGACATTGATACACGTCCCTCTCAATCTTTTCAGAATTCCTCGCAGAAATCGGAAAGAAGAGGACGATCAGAAGAGCACGCCAAGTCCAAAGACAAGGAACCTGCTCAACTGAAAAAGAAATCACAATTTCCAAAAAAGAAGGTAGCCAGTATCAAGGTAGTTAACAATGCCGAGAATACTGAGGACACAACTGAAAAACGGAGAGTGGGCTCAGACAATGCTAGACAGCGCAGCAGAGGTGAGCATAGCTCGCAAAGTCCTTATGAATCATCTGGAGACAGTGGACACGAATTAATACCTTCAAGTGGAAACTGCAGATACCAGAGTTAGCAAGCCCCACAAAATATACGAGATAACATTACGTATAGAGGGAGATAAGACTAGGAAAATTAGGGGACTATTTTGGGATAACCTCTCCAAAGGCTATGACATCCTTCTAGCTGAAAAAGACTGGCCACCAGAGTTTGTCAGGGAGTGCCCTCATGGCGAAGAAGTAATTATGCCTGCCTTCTCGAATCAAATACCGATTCAAAAAAAATATACACTTGCTAGAAAGTGGGCAGTGGCCTTAGCACCTGCTTTATATAAAAATCATGTAGGATGGGATGAGGATTCTCCTCCTCACAAAGTCCAGTTAAAATCACAACCAACTGCACAAAGGCAGTACCCAATTAAGCAAGAAGCTAAAAAACAAGTAAATGAAATACTAGATCAGCTAGAATACCAGGGGGTGATTGAAACTTGCACCTCACAAATGAACAATCCTTTGTTTCCGGTCGCCAAACCAGACAACTCATATCGTCTAGTTTTGGATTACCGACACCTTAACACATGTTGCAAAACCTTTGCAGTGCAAAACTCACACAGTGCTGCACTAATGAATAACATAGTGCGCAAAAAATACAAAACAACCTTGGACATCTCCAATGGATTCTTTTGTCAAAACATAGCACCAGAGAGCAGATATTTAACAGCTTTCTCAGTAAATGGCACTCAAAAACAATTCTGTCGGTTAGCCCAGGGGTACAAGAACAGCCCGGGGGTATTCTCAGCGAGAGTAACAGAATTACTACAACTATATGATGATGAAGCATTATCTTATGTCGATGACATTTACTTAACAGATGATGACTTGGAGACTCACTTGAAAAGAGTGAACACCATAATACTTGGTTTCGCTGCAGAGGGTTACAAATTCAACTTCAAAAAGTCCAGAATTGCCCATCTGACGGTCCTATTCTTAGGATATGAGTTATCAAGTGAAGGTAAAAGCCTGGCAGACAATTTCCTAGAGAAATGTGCCGTAATCCAAGCTCCTAAAACACTAAAAAACCTACAGTCAATTCTAGGCTTCCTAAATTTCGGAAGAACATATATTGCAAATTACGCAGAAAGGGTCAAACCCCTTTATGATCTAATTAAACCAGACTTTAAAAGATCCAGTTGGACTCAAGCACACACAGAAATTTTGAGATCCTTACAAACAGACATGCTAATTAAAACAAAATTAGAAACCCGTGATAATACACGCAACCTTGTGATCCGAGTCATCCCAGGGAGATGCGGATTCACATACCTAACCTCTAATGAGGGAGATAAGGTACCAATTGCATTCAAATCACACTTGTACACTAAGGCTGAAATGAAATTTAGCCCAACGGAAAAAATTCTTACAGCAACACATACAGCTATAGCAAAAGAACGAGCCCTGGCACAAGGTAAACGAATAGTAATCGTGACACCAATACCAGCCTTAGAGGCGGTAACAAAGGCAAGCATTCCAAATGCTAAAGCACTCCATCCGAGATGGATACAATGGGCTAACTCTCTTGCTGCAACAGACGTGGTGTACGAATTTGATCCTTACTTAAAAATACAAGAATTTCTCCAATATGAATTTGAATGTCCTCCGCCAACCGAAATTCTGCCTCTAGAACACTACGGCTGTATAATATATACAGACGGATCAGCACAACCCGCAGTAGGGGGTAAACAAGCTTACAGTGCTGCGTGCGCGATTGTTAAAGGTCGTTGGCACGAAGGGAAATTTAAACCAACCCTCACTAAAACACAATCTCTAGGAGATTGCACAGCTCAGAGAGCTGAACTACTAGCATTCAAGATGGCGCTTGAAAATACCGATCGAGAATTCCCCACACTTATAGTGTGCGATTCGTATTATTGCGTTCAGTCTTATAATGAATACTTGCAGATCTGGCTTCAGAACGGTTTCAAGGATGCGAAAGGTGGCACAATCAAGCATAAAATGCTCTGGGAACAAGTAGCTCTTTTACAAAAAGAACTACCAAAGACTCACGTGATACATACACTGAGTCATCAACGTGATGGCGTTCACGTTGCAGGGAATTCATTGGCTGATGAGGCCGCGAAAGCAGCTGTGCAAACGGCTTCCGTAGCAGCCGTCACCCGGTCAAAAACAAAAATAGACAGCGAAATATTACAAGCTGTCAGCGCTTCAGAAAAGGATTCGATAGAAACACTCCCTAAAGGCTTTCCAGTAAAATACTCATACATAACTGATGAAAACAATGTTCCTTTTGCTCGAATCCCTGGAGTGGGGGATAGGGCAATTCCAAACATGGAACACAGATTAGGACTAATAATAGCGGCACACGAAGGGCTTGCTTCTACCCATGCTGGCGTCTCAGCCACAGTATCATTATTAAAACAGAGATACTGGTGGCCACAAATGAGAAGACAAACAAGGAACTATGTTCTAGCATGTGAAATATGTCAAAAAATGAAAGTATCAACTGTGAGACGTCCAGCACAGACGCCCCTTCTAATCTCGGATAAACCATTAGCATGTGTTTATCTAGACCACTGCGGTCCCTTACAAAGGGATGGTAACTATAAATATATCTTGGTCGCAGTGGACTCATGTACGAGATTCATATGGATGTGGCCCCAGCGAACGGCTGACGCCAGAACTGTTATAAAAGATTTGCGGGTCTTTATCGGCACATACGCAATTGGCATTCTGCATTCGGACAATGGTCCTGCTTTTAGCTCTCGGGCTTATAAGGAGGCCATGGTCAGCATGGGCGTGCAATTGCGGTACTCTTGTCCATTTCACCCTGAGGGGAACGGAATTGTTGAAAGAAAAAACCGTGACATAAAGCAATCTATAACGGCAAAGGTATTAGGTTCGGGAGCTGGGTGGGTCAAACATCTAATAAGTGTCCAACGTAGTCTAAATAACTTGCCAAGAAATTCTCTGAAGGGATTCAGTCCGTACGAATTATTATTCGGAACTAGGATGTTGATCTCTGACCTTGATAGTCAGACTTCAGTGGTAATAGAAAAAACCTTTGATGTCAAAGACCGTTTGGCTATTTTGCAGGACTTAAACAAAACAAGAAAAGACCTGAGCAACATACAGTTGAAACAACAGCCAACGACCACTGAAGATTCACCACCTGTCCCAGCAAGACCTGTCTGGATTCCAAAAGTCGGGGATCTAGTCAGGGAGAAGATCGCGGTAAAGAAGGAATTTGGGCCTTCTTACAGAAAAGCAGTTCCTGTCTTGTCTGTCAACGGGACAAGATCAGTTGTACTACCGCCACTTGCTGGAAAAAAGGAGAACCGAGTTGTATCCATCGACCTGGTAAAACCACAACATGTGGCCGATAACAAACAGTAGGCCAAGTGGACTCCCAATAAGTAGCAGAACACCAAGGTTTGCTACCAGTACAGAGGTCCTAACAAGGAGGCTCATCACATTCGAAACGCCTAAAGAAGAACAACAAGGACTATGCAACAATGCAATAGAACTCAGACCTCTGAAAACCCAAATAAAGACATTTAGCAGAGACACACCAATCTACAATGAAGTTCCAAGTGAAAATGCAAGAAACAAAAATCCTGAACCAATTGGAACAATTGACAGAACTGCATCTGGTTACTTCATCAACTTCGATGATTCCTCTGAAGGTTTCAGCGAACAAAAGACACAGCCATCATCAAAATCCTTTAAAGACAAAGCTAAGGAACTTTTGAAACAACTGAAAGAAACATATCTGGTTACTCCATGGATTGAATTTTGGGTGGGTTTTGGTGCATTTATCCTCATACTTTGGCTCATCATGGTATTTACCTTGGGACGCTTCATTGAGGGAAAATATGCTAAAATGGACACAGCAAGTCAGAACATCAACTTGGTCCTCAAACCACACACATCTTCACACGTCGAGAAACGAGAACTTTCTTCAGAACTTTCTTCAGCCAACTTCACAGCAATTCCAATACCTGGTGGGGTAGCCTGGGACAACACTGACTATGAAATTTATGGTCCGGTCGAGATCCTGAAATATCCACACCAAATCAAGATCTCCTTGAGTGATTTTGCAAAACCAAACTCATTTGCTGATGATTGGGACTTTGAAAGTATAAACAATATGATGTCTGACTTAGTAATGTCTGCTAAATTTACAAAACATGATTATTTGCAAGGTTCTACAAATTATGATAGTATGTATTGCTATAACCATTATGGTAACAGTTTTTTGCATAAATCTGCACAACCAAGAAATGTTTTAAATTATAATCAATGGGAACATTGTGCTACACCTCCAAAAGGGAGCTCTAGAACCGTTTATGACAAATATTCATACTTTCAAGGTTTTAACACTAGTAATGCTGAAACATTTTATTACAAATTGTCAAACAAGACAGGGATGAAAACCATGATAACCAACACAAAATTGATTTATTCTGATTCGTTCTTTGAAAAAATGAATACCTTTGGATTTGATTATTGGGACAAAAATGTTGATTTGAAAAGTGTTTGGGGTACAAAAGAATGGCAAGTACAGGGTTTAGAAGCTTTGTTTAGAGCCTGCATGATCCCAGAACAAATGATATTTTTAAATGACACTGTTCAACAAACCACCTGTCTTGGCTTAGCCAAAATCAAAGATTTAAATAACCTGTCTATTCCAAAGCCAACAATGTTTAGCAATAGCTCTGAAACAGATGAAGAAATAGACATAAACCATATACTTAACCAAAACAGAACACATCCTGATTGGAAACAATGGTTGATCTGGCCCACAGATACAAATAACTGTCAAGATAGATTCCTGAATAAAACACAGGGTTTCAAAATGACCAGGCCAGACCCTAGATATCCCCAAAGACATCACCCAGGGATAATAACAACCTACAGTGTGGGCAAATTATGCCTTCAATGGCTACAAACTTCCACACTGCCTGAAATTAAGCAACACCTAACTTTACTTACTGATGGTGCTGACTTGCGTGATTTCATACTGGGACCACGCAAACAGCGTCAAAAGCGTTTCATAGCAGCCTCTGTATATGCAGCATACAATGAGGCCTGGAAGGTTACTCAAATTGAAACAGCAGAAAGAATACGGGAAATTGACAGTATTAATTTGGAAAAATCACTTTCTGTAGTGGACAATGGGTTAATGACTCTGTCCTCCAGAATTTTTTCATTGGACAGCATTGTGTCTTCAGCAATCGATATATTATCGCAAGACTTACTGTTATTACAACATGGACAGTCACAATTGCGTTCCATTGTACAGCTTGGCTGGACGTTACAAAATCTTCGTTCAGGCTATGTGCCTTGGCGTTTAATCAACACAACGTCACTATTCCAAATCTTTAACCTTACTGATAGACAAATCGGTATGGCGCAGAAGGGTGCTGATTATACAATCTTGAGCATTGAAAAACTAGAAAGATTACCAATGACAATGTCAGAACGACCTGTCAGTGAATGGATAATCCACGGAATCATAAATATTCCAATCTCAACCTTCAGGTTTCAATACTGCCAAAAATATATACAGGCTGGCATGTACGAGAAATTGGGAAAGGGGTACCTTAAAACAACTTGGAACCTGCCCTATTCACATGCATGTGTCAGTAACAAAGGACAGAAAGTGTTTCTTAGTGGCAACAATTGTGCTATGTCACTAAGCGGCACGCTTCTGTGTAACGGTATTAGTTTGCACGGAGCCTGTGAAGGGAATTCATACAACCTTTCATGTCACCAGCAAGGCGCACCTGCAACTGAAATATAACCATTCTTTCAAAGACTCTATAATGGGAGTTACATTCTTATTGTAGACCGCAGATGTTGTAGTCTTATGCCCGGGACTCCTTATCTCGTCACTATGACGGCGAAGGTCAAGTGCTGTGGACGTTCTTTGTTCCCCAGCTCCTTTCCAGACAGGGAGGCAAGGGCATGGCCCGGTTTGAAAATTACTTCTATTCGAATAGATACTTTAAGCAGAATGAAAACAGTGCTTCTTCAGACGCCTACAAGGCTCACGTCATCAAAAGAAACGTATGATCTACAAGTCGCAAGGACGACTGCAGAGATACATACATTATTATCAACTAATTCCCCCGTACATTTCGCGGAAATCCTAAGCGAAATCTTAAATATTTCTGATACCACTGGGGTCTCAAAGGTATTTAAGACAGTATTTTCGATGGCATTAACACCATTCAAAGCCATACTTGGTATTTTTCCAGATTTCGTCCATTCGATTTTTGGCGGACTTCCCCTGATCCTGGGACTAATTGCAGGAATCCTATTCCTAGTCCTTATTTTCCGTTATGGCAACCCATGTCACAGATCAAACTCTCGCGACAATGGAAGATACGATCCTAGCCATTGGATACCGGGACCGGATATCAAAAATCCTGGGACTCTCCCGGCTTAGAGACCTAAACATGACTTGGTTTCTATCATTTCGACCAATGTGGCAAAGGTGTGTTTTACCTGTACTAAGGTGTCTGCTATGCGGAGAAGAATGCGTGTTAGACACCTGTCTGACGCTACAATCGGATGCGCCGGTGGATGCAGATACACTGTTGGTTCCTACCAAGGTTCACGCACTGTGCTGCCCTCAAAGGCTGCCAATTCTGATGACGGCATTCCTGGAATCTTCACCACTACGATTGAAGGGTAGTGAAGTTCGAGATGAAAGCAGCATCGAACAGGTACGACCTTCTGTCAGCAATGCAAATCAGAATGTCAATGGAGACAATCATGCGCACGAATGCATGGTTACCCCTATTTCCGACTTAGTGGAACTTTCCCATGAAGCTGTTGACAGTTTTTTCGAAAGCCTGAATGATATGATGTTCTCTCCGGAACAGAAATAGAGACTTTTGAGTAAACTCGCACACGGCGTTCCCTGAATTCGGCCTTCAACTTTAAAAATAAAGTCACATGAACAATTACAATCCAGTTCACGGACAGCAAATTTTTTCAGCAAGCCCTTAAAAAAATTTTCTATATATTTTTTCCCCGGGACACTGATCTTCTGCTTAAAGTAAGAAACTATTCCTAGAGAACTAAGATTTCTATTTTAGATACTTTATATAGACTTTAGCTGCCCGCTGGTATGTTCACAAATATTTTATTATGTGATGAAATGGTCTCGACCTTCCTTTCTGTATAGCTATATTAAGAGCCATTTCATGTGTATTTCTCATATACCAAAAAGCAATAATGCATTACAATGCGTGTTTACTTTTGCATTTAATTCTTAGCTTAAGTGCATACATTATATATATGACTGCAATTTTTCAGTATATTTGAAAATTTCGAAATGCATTTATGTATTTTGGGGTGGTAAGGTATACACTATACTCTATAGTATGTTGTACTATGTTATACTATGCATAGATTAGTAGATATGACCATAGTTAGCGTGGAGTGGGTGTCGTGTATTTCTATAGGTTCTGAATCGATCCCCCTATTCCTGACCCTATTCTGGTTAAACTACCTAGCTAGTTAACTAACAGTCAGCCCATGAGGCAAGAAAACCCCCATGATGCAGATACCGTTATCTGACGCAGTCACACTACGGCACAGGAACGTGTTATCTGATTAGGTCATAACGCTTGAGATCTAATTAGACAAGCGACATTCCTCCAGCCCCTGATAAGGCATACGACGTTCTCATAACAAATCAAACCTATGACAACCTGGATAATCCGTGCGGCCATTGTTTTGATTTCACAGAGAACTTTAGTAAAGAATGTGCTAACGAGCAAGTCGTATGACATCTTTATTGACGTACCTATGTCCATCCTTACGTCAATCTCGGCACCTTTAAGGTATAAATATTGCCGACCTTGCCCTATGCAAACACACGCGTGGTGACAAGACGGAGCAGCCATACTTGCCGAAGCCGAGAGCAGAAGCAGACCCCGCTGGCGCAGCCCCGCCTTCCTGACGCGCTGAGAGACGCGCTGCTATCTCAAGCCGAGAGACCCAGCACCGGCGCTTTCGGGCAGCCCTCGCAGGCAGCCTGGAATATCGAGAGCAGAGAAAGAGATACCATTCCTCATTCATCCTAAATTCCAGGTACAGAACTGAATAACCCCTCACAGAGAATTCTTTAAGTTATTCACTTGGCAAAAACAAACTTAACTTAAACTGTAACTTTCTATTCCCGCCCACGCATTAGACTTAGGTCAGGTACACGGGGTAGGCGTATTTAGAAACACCAGTTGAGTACGTTTAGTCAAATGTATATGTGTATGTAAATATATTTTAATCATTTTAAACATCATATGTCTCAGAAACCATATCAATGTTTTTACAGTATAATTTTATACTATTGCTTCTAATGTATGCACTTTACTTAACTATAAGTATTGCAATAATATCGATCCATTTCTCTTGTACGAGAAAAGAGACTGATCAATAAATAACATCTTTTATTGAACACGCCCGTCTCTTCCTTTTCTCTACATTCTGATGAGACTAAGAATGCACGTACTGACTGAGTAAAATAATTGCCTTGTGCTCACACGACTCTCGAGATTGACTCTTGATTAGGGGAGAGCAAAGTTGTCATGTTCTATGGTTGTCAGAAACTAAATCCCTTCTTGTCTAATCAGGGAAGTTAATCCTTCCTTGAACATTCGAGAAAGTTTCTAGCGAACTCTGAGCTTAGCTGGCAAACCCAAAAATTAAGTCTAGTATCGACAGTAGTAGACCTAGTTAACGTCTGGCCTAGGCCTTTACTGCTGTAGGTACTATTCCAATGCGCAGAGCCTATTGGGAAAATAGGAGCTACACTAGTCTGTAGTAACAGTTGATGCAAGCCAGATTGCACTTAGTGCAGTTCTGGGCCAAGTGGAGAGAGATGAAGAATCTCTGAATGCCTGTTCCTCATGCAAGCTGAGAAATCTTGAAACTAGATACTCAGTGATTGAGGGTGAGATTCGGGACGGATCTGGGACTCCTAAAAGTGTTTCATCATGTCTTTGGGCTGTGACAAAAATCAGGACTTTCCTATGAGGCAGGAATTTTATCATCCACATCGACCACAAATTCCTTGTGAATTTATTGGAGAAAGGTGGACCTGAAAAGAAATGTCCAAATTAGCATGTAAGCTACATAAATATGTCCTCACTGTAAAATACATTTATGGGCTGAACAATATCACTGTTGATTTCCAGACCTGCATGCCCTGTAATCCCAGTGGTGACAGTGAAAGAGATGCACAAGATGGGGGTGTGGCAGTTGCATATTTACTGGATGAACCGATTGCAGAGAATATTTTCATCCTCAGGAAAGGGATATGGGATTCTGTGTAATTCTGAGTATATCAAGGTGTTGGAGGACATGGTGAAGGGTTGGCTGAAGGGAAATGTCTAAAGAGCAATCTACAATCTTACTGGAAGATTAAAGCCAACCTCTCATTCATTCCTCCCTGGAGTGTGCAGCTTGGATTAGAAATTTAGCAGCACCAAAATGTAGATTTTGCAGCACACATTTGCGTCTTCTCTGCTTTATAGTGGCATGTTATTTTATAAATTGTCTTTACTTTTTCAATACTTTTTATTTATGAGTTACATTTAGTAGTAGTAAGGTAGTAATAGTCCCATAGTGTTAATTTCTGGGCCATGCTACAAAGAGACCTTGAAGGAGATTGGAGGCTGGCCAATGAGCTCAGCTCTGTAACGAGCTGGTTCATTTACTAATATGTCAGAGCTGAGAGCCATGCATGTTACTTAGAAATGCGAGAAAGTTGCAACATGGAAGGGAAGGATCAGAGTTTACTGAAATCAAGCAACTTTCCTATGTAAACCAATACTTTTTTTAAGGGATAATTGCACAGGTGAACAAGGATCAGCTTTAAAACACTATTCAACATTCAACCCTTTCCAAAGAAGTCTGGGGAACACAGAGACTTCTCTTTACATAATTAGAGACATGCATATTTGTGAGATTACCAGATGCCTCCATGTCATCAGGTTCACCATTTTTTGTTATGGCCATGCTTCTTAAAATCCTAATGCAATCTGGGAGTTGTAGTCTCAGTTCTACGGCCCCTTAGATCCTATTTAATTAGGGTACTGTTTTCCACCGTAGACCTGTTGGCTCCTAAATCATAATAAAAAACAAGTATTGGCAAAGCTAATAGATCTCGCATTTAGGACACATTTGCTTTGCCAATGGTTTTTAGTGATGCCGTATTGCATCCTTGAGGCTGTGCAGCACGAGTAAAGCAAAAAAATATATATATGGCCTATGATGGGGTTGCCTGCGACAATTTGTGTCCCTACAAAAGGACACAGGTGCGTTTTTAGTTTATTAATACTAGTTGGATCAGTAAATATAAAGAAAAACATGTGCATGGGTGTGTTTTTTAAAGCGGTTGGAGGAGAAATATGGGCAGGCTGCAAGCCCCTCTATCTTCCTGGTAAGTCCACAATATGTCTTTTGCAGCCAGACAGCCATGCTGTGTAGAAATGTTCGATCTATTGATATTATACTTTGCAATCTAAAACTAAAAACCACTAGTTTCAAAATAAATGCAAGCTTTGTTGATCAAAGAAAAGAATATCGCACATTCGTGGCAGTCACTTAGATATCTTTATCCACTGGCCTGATAACCTGAATCATGGAAAACCCCAAAAATCTGTAAACTTTAAGAAACATCCTTGACCAGCAAACATACAACGTAAAAGGACTGGTTGGTTTGAGGGCATATTCCTTTGGATATGAAGTTTATATGAAATCTGCCATTTAGAAATAAGATTTTTGTCGCCTTGTGTTATATCTCCACTGCTTATCCCGTGAATGCCAGTGTTAGAGATTTTTGTAATTTAGGCATCATTCTGTAGCTGTTTAGAAACTTGGCACTCTCAGCTTAACAGCTCTTGTCTTAAACTCAGTAGGCCAGCAGGCGCTGTGCTAATTTTGACTAGCTTGGGAAGCAGAGGGACTATTTCTCCTCTGTTGAAAGTGTACACCTCCCAGTGTAGGGCCTTCATATCAGTTCCGCCCTGCAGCTGGAGGAAAAAAACGTATTCTTCGCCGAATTATGCTCCTGTGGTATGCTCCTGTGAGAAGTCTTCGCTCTTCTTCGGCGAGACTGACAAAGATTCCTAGATTCAGGAAAGTTAGGGCAGGTGGGAGATCCTTTGGGATTTATGCTACCAAAATTTGGAATCAGCTCTCATTGGAGCTTAAACAAGTTAGTGATCTTCTTGTCTTTAGAAGGAGACTTAAAACCTGGTTGTTTCCTAAAACTTAGTTGGATGTCGGTATTGGGGCACATTTTCCTTTCTTTAATCTGAGCTGCCAGCACCAGGATGCCTTTTATGTGACAGTGCGCTTTATAAATCAAATAAATAAATAAATAATTGCAACCGTCTACCCCAATTTTTATTATCCATTCAGAGCTCTAACCGTGTTACATTGTAAATAAGGTCCGGGTAGACCCACTACTGCTATGGGTCTCGATATGGGCTAACCCAGCGGCATCTTTGTGCAGTGACATTATTTTGGGTTGTCTCAGCCTGGAGAAGGGGACCATATACCGTGGCTGAGTTATATCCGTAAATCACTAAACACGCTGGGGCTCTCCCCCCGTTTACCAATCCCAGCAACATCAATAGTTCAGCCAAACCAAAGGTTAAAGCCGCCATTTTCGAGCACTGTGAAGAAATTAGAAAGAAAGTGGAACTATCCAAATGCTTACTATACAGACTTAATTTAGATATTTTGCTTCAGTGGAACCTATTCTATATTTAACCTTAGATCTCTCTCGAAAGGAAAGATCGCTTCTGTTTCATTTTAGAGCAGGAAATATGCACTGGCTTTTGCGTTTTAAAAAAGTATTTAATAAAGAGGCAAATGATGTATCACTATGCCCATGCGACAACATATCTGAACAATCACTTGTGCACTTTACTTTTCTCTGTTGTTTGTACAAATTTTGTTGAAAACACTTTTTAAAGCCTCTACTAGTTAGGGAACCACTGGTGTAGAGAAGCACTGTTCCATCTGCAATTAATTCGTTCTTTCAATGTATGTTTTAGTATGCCTTATTTTTTTTTAATATGCTATAGAACCAGAAAATGGATGGAGGAGAACTTTTAACAAGGGTAAAAATACTATATGAATTATGAAATCTTTTAATGTGTTTTTTTTTTACTGTTAAACTTTTCCACACCTTATTATGTATATTGTCTTTATGTATTTATTTTGCATTTTCTTTCATGACCTTATTTAGGTCGAATAAAGATTATTTGAATTTGAAATTTGATATGCTGCCCAGTTAAAGACACTGAAAAGAAAGAAACATGCATATTGCTACAGCAGAGATGATGAGATAGGGGTTGGAAATAACACCTTTGCTTTTCATTCTGTGGAAGACTTAGGGTTGCCACCTGGCCAATTTTATAAAGGCATGACTAATATTTTGATGCCCCGTTGTGTACAAAAATTAAGAAAATACAGTATTTCTTCACTTTATCAGTACACACATATACAGTTAATGAAAAAAGAAAACACATTAAAATAAATGTGTTCTAGAGCTGCCTTAAGGATCTCCGACTGATTGTTAAAGGAAACAAAAACAGAAAGGGCTTTATAAAATGAAAATAAATATTTTATACAAACATCTATTTACGTATCGTGCTTCAGTATTTGCTGAATCTTAAAATATGAACATATGTCCAGCATTTTTCTGTGGGATAGGAAGCAAACATGCTAGCAGTTCTCTCACTCCTTTGTCAGGGGGATGGTTCACAGCGGGGGGAACAGTCACTGCTCTCGACTGCAGAAGAAATAAAAAAAGTAAACATTCTCCCCGTCTCCCCATGGCATTTTTTCCTTTGCTCGTGCCTGTGAATTCTTTTACTTGAAAATGTGCGGAGTCAACAGACAAGCAGCATTTTCAATGAAAAAAAAGAAAACAAACTCCAAGGGGAGACAGTTTATTTCATTATTGTGATTTAAGTGGAAATTGTGGGCATTGCAGGTCTTTGGCCTTTGCACCTAATTAGCAATTTGTGAAATTGCTAAAAGCTGGACGGTCTTCCCATTAGAAAATGATGTTGTGGTCAGGCAATATGTTTTGGTGGAGTCAGGTGAACTGAGATCCTGCCTTATTGCTGTTGAAAATGAGGTCCAGCCAGGAACGATGAGTATTTTATTTTTATTTATTTTATTTAAAGAGTTTTGTATAGCGCGAACAAGACCCTTGGGTATCAGAGCGCTTACATTGCATGAGGTAGAAATTAAACAAATCTTGTATAGTAAGGCTATACACAGTGATATGACCTAATTTAAGTAAACAACCCTAAGGATAAAAACAAAAAGAAAATATCCGGTTAATACAATATATACAGTATATGAGATTAGATTTGGGATATAATTATCTCTATATTGTGAATTCCTGATTCCAGAAAGATTTTAAGTGACCTTTCCTAAGCGTTCTATATTCTGCAAATTCTAGGTCCAGGATTAGTATAGTACCGGTTGAGCCTATCTCCCCAAATGTTATTAGGTCTATACAAACGGGTTAACATAGTATGAACAGTGATATGAGGTAGGTTTGGTATACAGCCCTGTAAAAGGATTGTAGTTCACTTATCCTGTAAATTCCATCTTCTCCATCCCTGGAGTAGTACCCTCGAGTATGTCCAACTCAGCTGTTGTGTTTCTTTTCACTTCCTTTGAGTAAATGTCTTGGTCCTTGCACTGTCAGAGTGTTAAAGATGATCCATCTAGACTATGGGAGGAACTTGCTCATAAGAAATATTTTCGTTTCCCTCTTAAATGTTGCTGTGTTTGTTATTTTTATAATGTTTGGTGGAAGAGAGTTCCAGATTCTGGGGGCTACTCCTGAGAAAGCTCTATCATAAGTTCTCTTCTTCCGGAAAATGGGTGGTCTCAGAACCAGCTCCTTGGCACTCCTAGCAGGTTTATTTCCTGCAGATAATTCAAATATCTGAGCATGGTATCTTGGTGTGTTGTAATGAAGCGCTTTTTGGGTGATACATGCCATTTTTAGCTGAATCCTGGCTTTGTACGGTAACCAATTTAATGCTTTTATGTGTGGAGAGATATGGTGGAACTTCCTCGAACCGGTGATAATACTTGCAGCTGCGTTGAGGCATGCTTTTAGAGGTGCTGTGGAGATTTGTGATAAGCCTGCTAAACTAGTGCACCCATATTCAATCCTCGAAATGACCAATGATTGGACTGCCAGTTTGAGGTCTGCCTTCAAAATGAAAGGTTTCACTTTTCTAATGTAGTTCAGGTGAAAGCGGGCACTTTTTGCCATTGCTTTTAAGTGGGCTTTCATATCAAGGTTCTCGTCAAGAGTCCTAGTGATTTAGCTGAATCAACTAAAGTAGGGGTGCAGTAGAATGGATAACTGGTAGCTAGGTATGATTGAGACATGAACATCTATGTGTGAGTGCCAGCCATGTAGGAAATATAATTAAATACTTAAGACCAGAGCTAACCCACTGACCCTCCTATATTGACCTGAAGCACAGAGGGTAGGGTGTGGTTTTATTTGGACTCATGAACAAGTTACTATCTTCCATGCGATGTTCCATAGTAATGATAGATTACTATAAGAAATGCATGGAGGTAAAATTAATGGAACGCCTAATTTCTGGGGTAGTGTTTTTTAAGGAGGATATTCTTTGGAGAAGACTTCCCCAAATAATGATTCAGCATCAATGGTACTCAGTTCTTAATCATTGAAGACGTCACATTTTTAGATGCAAATGTTATCTCTCATAGGAAGGCGTCTTTTACTACCCACAGAGTAACAGGCAAGTAGAGAAGAGCAACTGTTTAATCAAATGGACCAAACTATTAGCACTCAAAGGTGGCATATCACTTACTAATGAGCAGAGAATTGGCCTGTTGACTTACTAGACCACTTCCCATACTGTGACTGGTGAAATACTCTTTTAACTTTTACAGTTCGGAGTAGCTGTTATTAAACAACATTATCATTGGTTTAAGTGAGAAGAGGGAGGGAGAGTTTGCATCCTCTACACCAAATGAAGTAGTACACAACAGTGCTGGGTCCAAACAGACAAGTATGAAATATCATTACAACAAAGAGAAGACTGTGCCCAACATTAAGGTCAATGTAGGTGGCTTTCTAATGAGGAAATGTCCATCAGCAAAGCTCTGGAGTGATAAGTTCAGCAAGTGTTTGCAGGTCATGTGAATGACTGGATCAGCTGTGTTGTTTTAGGTTGGCCAAGTGTGGACTGGCTCTCGGGCCATGATCACAAAACCCTCAAGTTGTCCAACGATCCCATGAGCTAGAAAGTGGAAGTGGGTTGAATGAACGTGGTGCTATTTGTGACTACTTTGCTTGGTGAAGTGTGTCCTGTCCCCAAAAGCAATCATGCAGATTATGGTTCTTATGTAAGCGCTGACTCTGGGGAAATTTCAAACAAGATGCATGTTGAGGTCCCAGCATATGACCGTGGAAGCCCAAAATCTTGCAATGTGAGATCGCTGAGCAGATTTAAGGACTGGAGAAAGATCTTCTTTACCAAATAAAGGAAGAAAGGAGGAGACGTAATAATGTAAATGTACCTTATACGTTTTCAATTAATTTTCCTTGCCATCTGTTACACCCTTGTGGACTTTCATCCCC
Organism: Lissotriton helveticus; assembly: GCF_964261635.1. Classification (NCBI taxonomy): domain Eukaryota; kingdom Metazoa; phylum Chordata; class Amphibia; order Caudata; family Salamandridae; genus Lissotriton; species Lissotriton helveticus. The sequence goes on from NC_136073.1 coordinate 342,532,882, forward strand.
CTTCCCTTCCTTCTCCTTGTGTGTCTGTGTGCGTGTGCCTACTCAGATGCTGGTCATGCAATATTCCAGGTAGAAGGGCGTGTGGGAATCAGTCATTAGACATTTCTGCTCAGTAATCTGTTAGGATAACACACAACAAACCGAAGTGCATAATAAGTATGCCTCAGTCTTTACTGAAGCTGTCATCGTGATAGATGCTGAGATCTATAGCATAGTCAAGCCCACCATTCACTTTATTATGTTTGCACCGGGACATTTCATTAGATTTGCTTCCTTGAGGGATTTTGCCAAATAAAACTGGTGCACACAGGGTTCCTCCTGGAAAACAATAGTACTTAATGCAATAAGTATTTGCATGTGTGATAACCATCTCATTCAGTACTCATCACAAAGGGCAAACATTGCAACCTGATGATATCAAGTAAGCAAAGAGGGCTCCATATGCTGGTGTGAAAAATCGGAAATCATTTAGCAAATCTCCATATTAAAAAACCTTATGTTAATAGGTATCCTTCTTTGTATGTATGTAAGTATGTATGTGATTTATATAGTGACAATTTAGAAGGGGGATGAAGAGCTGCACACGTCTGGGGCACAAAGGTGAGGCGAACCTGGCACATATAGTTGATATTGGGGTTTACTTTCAGCACAAGACATCTTTTGCACCTGGAAAGTATCTCCAAAGTAATTCTTTGTGTTACTTTTCGCTACTTTGCATCAAGATGGTGTACCATGTATGATTCAATCGGCATTCCAATGCAACCACTACTGGTATTCATGCAAATCCATATCTACTAACATTGGCAGAGAGGGGATTGCACCAAAAATATACAAATGCAGATGTAACTTTAGAGAACAGTTTTCTTTTTCTCAAAGCATTTCTAACTTTGCATGTGTGCAGTACTTCCTGCTCATATATAAAGTTATACATATAGTTTCAACAGTCCCCACAGTCTGCGCTAACGATAATAATGCTGCAGCTATTAATTTCCTTATGCTCAGTCGCAAATATCTCAAATACAACATCTACATTGCTCTCTCCTCACCAACATGCTTTGTTTCAGAAGTAACAATGTCCCTTCATCAAGGCGTCGCTGGAGCGCAAAATTCTGATATTGTTTCTAATTTTTCATGATAATGTTTACATTTTTTCAAAAAGGAAACCAAGATGAATTGAATCGCTGAATACATGTTGATGGGAGTTGTTGAACCAACAGAGATGCTGGAGTGTGCACAGATGGTTGTAAAAGTGTTAAATTATGTAAACGCACAGTATTTTTTAAAGGAAGCATTCCCTTTCAGTACAAAACCCATGCTTACATCAAACACACCCTTGCACTGTGGTGCAAGGATGTGTGCCTTGGCGCAAGGTGACCTAAAGTGCACCAGCACAGTGGGGAGAGACACAGCCCCATAAGTTAAGAGATATGGTGCTGGCCTGCTCTCTTCCTTTCACAAATCACAGTGCAGCAGCTTGTTTGCTGCACTGTGTTGTTTGAAAAATACGTAACTTTTGCCCTGGGAATCTCACAGTGGACAATGCAGAAACCTGTGGTGCTTAGTGATGAGTATAACAGATTTTAAAGCAGAAGACAAAAGATCACAGAAGTGAGAAGAGGGTGCAGGACATGGTTTCGGTGAGGTTCGGGCAGTGAGGGGAGTGGCGGAACCATACGCGGAAGAGGGTGTTTTAGGAACAGAGATGGAATGAGATGTCTCCAGAGGTAGTCCAGTACATCAGAGTTTATATTGTAACTTAGTCTTGCCAGAAGATACCTTGTTTCAGCTCCACGGGTGATTAAAGAAGTGATGGAGGGTGGTAGATCTGGACTGTTTACATGCATTTGAAGCACAGCTAAAGAATGCAGTCTCTCATTTCATTTTGACATTTCCTGATTTCTGTTCTGGCAATGTGCGTGCCTCTGTAGAGAGCTTAATGTTGGTTGCCATTTATGGTGGACTGGGAGAGTCGCCAGCCTTGTGGATTTGACAGCATGTCTTGAATGAGATGGGGATGAGATTTAGTCGGGCTACTAAAGAGCTATCCTGTTATATGTGCAAAGGCATATGATGAGGCATGGCTATGCAAGGGAGATGCTCTGCAGGGGAGTTAGGTGATCTCAGTGAGGACAGCCCGAAAATATTTGCCTCTGTTAAGATGGCAGAGGACCAAGCCCCGGATGGCAGATCTGAAGTCAGTTTCTGGTAGGAACAGCATCAAGAACTGTTTTTGTTTCTAGTAACTGGTGATGGAAACAAACTCTGCTTCTGTATGGTTTCGCTTGTGGTAGAATTCAGATGTTCAAAAGTGAAAAGTAACAATTTGGTCCTTCTGGCAATTACTTTTTTGACCCGGTGACAATTCAAGATAGAGATGCTTGTATTACATGGTGAGTATGCTAAAGTCCTTGTGCCTCCATATACTTGTTGAAGACCAGTAACAAAAGAGTGGAAGTTTTGATTAACTCATTGGAGATGTGGCCAGCATTGATTCTTCAGCAGGTCATCTGGATCCGCTGGGTTCTGTTCCGCAAATGTGACATGTACTGTTTCAGGATGTTGCCATTTGGTTCTTTTCGGGATTTGAAGGTGTCAAATAGGATACACTGGTGATGATAAGGCTGTGTATTCATTGCCCTCCATTATATATCAAAATAGACCAAGCAGCATGAGTATGTAAAAAAATTACATTATACATATATAAACAGAGAGAGGTGCTCCTGTAATCACACGGGGCACTCCACTCCCCCTTTGCAAAATCCGACATTTGTTTTCTCTTTTTCTGGGCAAGTCTCATTTTTGATTTTGCAGGATTAGCCAAATCTGAAATCAAATCTTACATGCATGTCCACAGCATGGTGGTAATTGACTGCCTGGGTTAGTAATATCATTTACATCCCGTCAATTGTGATAAGTTGAAGCCTTATTCAGTATTTAGCAAACATTTAGAAAATCCCCGCATTTATACATCCCAAAGGGACTCGCGTATTGGGGTAGACAGACTACCCCATGCCTCGTTGAGTAATCTCTCCTTTACACTTACTCTGCATAACTCACTTTTTAAAAATACATTTTCAGTAGAATTTCTTGTTTTTTTCATATATATCTTTGCGACTAGTTACCACGTATCATCCTGACTGACTAGTCCCTTGAGTTGGCATCATGTATATGTTTCGGCCACTCAGCCTGCCTTTCTTTATACGCCATATTGAAATTCTAGAATGTATACTCCTTTCTATGTTGGCGAACGTAAGTGGTGCTTTTTTGTTTTAGGACGTCCCGGCCCTTCTCTTTGAGTTGAAACGCTGGTGACACGTGAGACATTTAGATCAGACAAACCGTTGTCTACATAGCCTTATCTGATCTGCATAGTTGTTTTTGCTTCCGTAATATTCCATTTAGAATTGTCTTTCATCTCACAGGCTGTATTAACACTCTTGCATTTATTGCATAAACCTTGTAATGAATGATCGCAAGAGCCCTGAGCACCCCATTTACCTATGTATTTACCAACAAACAACATATAGAATACTTTTGTGAATATTGATGCTGCTTTGTCTATTTTTATTAACCAATAGCAATATACACATGTGTACACTGTGTTGCAAATAATTGAGGAATCTTATATATTGGTATGATTGTTACCAGAGTGAACCATTATTGATTACTGTACATAATCTCATCATTGAGGTTTTGTAGGACTCCTGTTACTATTGTATGATCTGACCCCGGAACAGTAGTACTGAAGGTTGACAATTGATATGTTGTAGTTTTGGGTGCGTCTCCGTCCCAGTGATCTATCATGGCAATGACATGTGGGTAATTGCATGATAATGTATGGAGTCGTCAAAGCCCAGGATATACTTTGTCAACATAGCCAGGAATTGTCCAGTCTAGAGTGCATCTCGGAAAGATCCTCATAAAAACATATTGAAAATGTTAAATCAGAGCTATTTATTACTGTTGGGATGACGTCATCATAACTACAAAGACACTGAAAAGACCGAAATCATCCACCATATGTGGAGCTGCACTTTTCTAGCATTTGTTTTATTTTCTTTGCAGAATTTATTGTGTTCCTGCTTGTGGAGGACACCTAAAATTGCATTTCTAGTGCTCCCTTAAGGGCATCTTTGACTTGCACTGACATTGGAAGGCATTTCATTGGTTTCTCCACTCTGTTGTAGTAAGACACTGCAGGATCCCTGATATACAACCACCTTGTTGCTGCACTGCTCAGTTGCTGTTTTTAATGTCTGTACACTGTTTGCTATTTGAATTTAATTTGAAAGTTTCTTTACTGATTGATTATAATGTGCAATAGATATTCACCATGAAATGCTGTGCTTACCAAGAATATTAAACAGAAAGTTCTTAACAGTTTGTGTGAAGAAGGGATATAGATTTTTGCTAAGTTAAATGTTAAATGGCGGTTGAGAGGCAAAACACTACGAGAAACACATATATCTTACATATATATAAACAGCTGGAGCTAATGACAAAATAGTAAGGATGATGTATCTTGAGAGAACAAGGAAGTATTAATCACAATTGCTCACTTCCTTGAAAAGGTGGTTTGATTGAAGGAGCTACAAATCACCATGATGCCGTAAGTAGCGCCACATCTTTCTGGAGGCTTGGCACCTTGTTTCAGTTCCAACGTTTGCAAAATGAGTATAACTTGTATTCTGATAGTCCAAAAGGACCCGGCAGTACATGGGCGGCAGATGAGACAATCATTGGGATAATTACAAGTTCTTCATCTCTTTCCATAAATGGACACATGGATTTTTTCACCGCTTTAATATGGTCCCCAGGAGCAAGACGATGCTCAAAAAGCATGTTGAAAAGAAGTGCAACATTCCCCCCACATATGTGCTATGTGCAAAGGGAGATTCCACCAGTGACATAACGAAATTTGAGGGCCCTCTTGCAAAGCACATGGAGGGGGCCCCTCCAACCACAATCAAGGTGCTCTCAAGACTAGGTACTGTGCTAAGGGTGCCCTCTGGAGCTCGCCCCCGCATACTGGGGCCTTTGTTGCGCCACTGAATTCCATTTATTCGAGTTGGATACACTCCCTTCCAGTTGCTCTAAAACTACTCTGTTTGAGTCCCTGTCCCACTCACTCTTCTTAAAGAGGTTTGGAAAGGAAGCTTAATATATTGCAGGTATTGGGAAACTGGCAGCCCTTCATTATGCGGACTGATGTCTCTGACTATGATAATATGTCATTTCTCTCCCCACTCAATGAAAAGGTGAAAAGCACTGGTGATTGCTAATAAGAGAATTCAACTAGGTTGCAATCAGGCTAAAATGCTTTGCAATCGTGGGGGATTGGAGTGGTTCCATCCTGACATGTTTGGAACTTCCTTTCTTGTCTACAATGATTACAAGCCCTCAAATGGATCATGATCATGAATGGCGACAAACCCAAGTTGCTCCGGTAGGGTGCCTCTTGTCAGTATATCTGCCTTTACTTGTGAACACAGGGCCAGAATCTACTGTGGGACTGCACATAGGCTTTTGAAGAAATCTAACCCAACCATTTACATAAGCAAAACTCCATTGGTCAGCCAGAAACAGATTCCCACCAGCCTACTAGACACCTGTTGTCTGCTTCCCTGGCCCTCACCACATAATCCATCGTACTCGAGCCAGAGGACGCTCCTTCTCCCACCACACTGCCAAGGCCTGGAACAACCTCCACACCCACCTCCGAACCTCCACCTCCCTCGCCAAATTTAGGAGTGTGCTCAAGACCTGGCTGTTCGAATAGCCCCACCCCATGCAGTGTGTGGATACCCTTCGGGGTGATTAGTGGGCTCTATAAATGATTGATTGATGATTATTCTGGAAAGTTTGAGCAGTAATGATGAACATCTCTGCCTATCTGTGCAACTGTATAATAACCACAAGATTTCCTTTTATTCTTAAATGCTTCTGTATGTTTTTCTACTTGGTAGAGTTAATTGGTCTCCTGATTCGATGTACTCCTGAAACTGCAGATCTGATGCTTCTCAAGGACTTCTTTGGCATGGTCTGAAATTGGGTGCACCCTCCACATGTCTTGTAGAAGCCTAGTAGTATTGAAGAAGCAACCTCTCTTGACCCACTAATCAAAACCCTGGCTGGTGAGAGTACTGTACTGTTTTGGGATGACATAGCTGCTTACTGGGGTGAAACATACTGCAGTCCTCTCTATATAAACTTAATGTCCTGGGTCAAATGGGATCCTTTCGTCTTTGAAATATTTGAGAGGTAGAAATGTAAGTGAATATTATGTGCACTGGTTCTGATTATGGAAACATGAACATCAGAACATGTGCACCCTAAGGATAGTTCATGACAATTTTCAGTGCATTTGATTTTACACTTACTTGAAGCGGATTGCAAACATCTTTCTATTTCTTCCACAGGTATTTGAAGGATGCTTGACGATTGCTGCCTACATAACATAAGAAGAGCTGAACATCACTCATATCTTCGTCCTCTCCTGATTCCTTGGTCTCAAGGACTGGTCTGTAGGAAATTAACATAGTTTAAAAACAGAGCAGCCACCTTGATGATATACAGGGCTGGATGTATAAAGGGTCTGGTTCCAACAGTTCATTCTTGGAAGACACCAAGTGATGCCCCTCCAGAAGCCCCTCCTGAGGAGCTAAACAAAGCCCAACCTGATTGGTTAGATGCTCAAACTGAGAAGATGCCCTGACTGTGATTGGCAGTGGGAAGCTACCCAAGTGCTCAGAACTGGATATATGAACTTGAGTTACTTTCCAACTCAAGGAAGATGTCACAAATGCTGCTTTTCCCTCCTGGCTCAGAAAAAGTCTAAATGCCCTACTGAAGGTCTGTTGGTGTGCCCTGCTGCTCCTGATAAGCTGGCGCCAGCTAGCCCAACTGGTCAAGGTATATCAACAGAATACTTGAAGTCCTTTCAATCCTCACCAAAAGCTAGAAGAGGGCTGCTGACAAAAAATCAACATTGAAATATAGATGTTAGCTGAGTGAATACTCTTCTTGGTGAGCACACTTCATCACTGTACACCCTTTTGGTATTTAGGGTTCACTTCATCTCTGCCTAATGTCACAAAGTCCTGCATCCATTTGGGTTGATCGAAATCTGGATCAAAAGGGCCTCAGCATTCCCAGAGTGGGCTTCATGTGGCTGTAGGATTTCAAACAGTGCCCTGGTGAGCCGGTTGTCTTCCCCCTTCCCGTCTTTATCATCAGAAAGCTAGGTCCAGGGATATCCAGATGAATGGGGATTGGCCACCACTTAGCCTAAACATGGAAACCAACTAACCTTTCTGGTCAATTTTCTCTCCTTGAACTCTGAGATAGGTTACATATTCTTTGTAGATGCATTTGATCGCTTGTTTATCAATTACTACTGTGTTTCTTTGTTTTAGCCATTTGCCATGACCCTTGCTCACTAGAATCATGAACAGTAAATACTTGCAAACTTGAGAAAAAGTATCCATATCTTAGTGGAAGGATGGCGATTATCCATTTTAAAATATGGTGCTTGCTGTTGGGTAGGGATCATGAATGTTACATGTTTGCGAACATTCTATAAACCATCCACCCACTGAAGTTGGTTTTCTGTGTTTTTATTCTTCCGAATTTTTCCATTGATTGCAATCATTTATTTAACATGGATAATATATACTGTATTCATTCAGGGATCAGTTGTGCTGTTTGTGTATTACTATTTTATTGTTTGTTGATTGAGCCATTTTTGATAATGGGTTTCCATTTTACTCTGCATATATGGGACTGTTTTGTGATGTTATTAAATTGGTGCCTCTTTACAAAAAACCACAACTCTGGCTAAAGTTCATATCTTTAGCGAAATTCTAATAATTGTGATGAAGATTAACCCTACTACTTTCTTTGACATAAAGTAATTAACTACTCATCCATAGTTCCCTAGAAAGTCAAAGAGGCCTTGTGGATTCTCACTTTCTGTCACAAATCAACTATCTAGTTTAAAGGGAAAGAGAATGCCAGTACACTCAACCTCACATTTGAGAGTGCGTAGTTGACCTTGTGACTGTATTGATTGTTAAAAATGTCAGAAAGTAGCCTGGTCAAGTGGCCAGGCAGTTGTTGAACTTGATGGTGACCTGTGGGTGTTCTGCTTAGAGGGATTGCCTTGGTAATGTCAAATGTGACTGTATTGCTTATGTGCAAGATGAGAGAAAGGTATGCGTGAGGCTACACCCGGTTCTCCAACAAGTAGTTCGGAAGCTACTGGTATCTCTACAGCTACGAGAGGGAAGCTCCCCTATGACTACATTTACATAGTAAATGAAAATCTTTTGTTTGGTTGAATTAGGCACGTTTGCTGAAGCAAAAATGATGTATTGAAGGATAATCTGTGCATTTTCAGAACTGGTAAGTTGATATTTGCAAATGAGTGTTGTGACATGTAAAGGAATTTAATGCCACCTGTAGCAAGATGATCAAGTATTGTGTAAAGGCCACACTTAATCCCTGATCTACAGGGCCTTGGAAATGGCCACATATTTCCCAGGATGCCAGTTAATGAGAGAATTTTTAGCGAGCACCCAACAAATGTGGATACTATTCGCAATACTTGGCTGTATTCATATAATTTAGGTCAAGACCAAGACAAGAGGAGCAAAGCTGTGTTGGATGTCTTACATCTGTGACAGTTGTGGCAGTGATCTATTTTGTGCAGTGTGTTTGGTGTGTGATATGTTCAGTGTAGAAATTTAAGGTACAGTCATTTTTGCCTATAACTGAAAGAGACTATAGGATTTTGAGTCCAGCCGTGTGCCCAACTTTCATCATTTATTTATTCCCCAAAGTCTCTCTCCCATGCACCTCTGCTGCAAGTAGACTTGCTTGTCTGTGCCCTTCTAAATGTAGAGTGTAATTTGGCTAACAAACGCCTGGGTTCAGTAGACTGTGTTATTTATGATGCTTTTTTAAAATCCTTTGAGCAATATTGAAAGTCTGATTTTGTTCCATGAATTAAAATATGGAAATATCTCTAAAGCTTTGAAGACATGTCCATCGTGTATTGTTCAAGTGTAAATAATTTCCAAAAATGTACAGATGCCCCATTAGCGAGAGGCGTACCTTAAGCAATTAGCCCACCAATGGCTGCTCTCTGGTCAGGAAGAGGAAGGACTGATGGATAAGAGGGACAACGGGGGACTCGATAACAGCCAGATCAGCCTTCATACACATTTCTTAAGTGTCTTCTGTAACAATCTCACTCCATGCAGATATGTGGTGCAAACTGTGTTACTACCTGTTTACTCAGTCTCCAGTATGAGATGTGGAAGACTGAGCACTAGGTGATCCTGGGCAGCCATCTAGTATAATCCCAGATCAACGACATCAAGTCCACTTTTCTCGTATGGCAGTGTTAAGATCTCCCAGCTAATATGCAACTATTCCCACCCGCACACATCTGATAAAATAGCATTTGTTAAGGGGGACTGGTATATTTGTAAATAAACATAGAAATGTGGGTCACTCTGACATTTTATTGATTGAAATTCAGCCTGGCGGAGAAAGAGGAAGCCTATTCAAGGTGTCTGGGTTTTGTATTAACTTTTCAATTACTGGACCATAATTTGTTCTAGTGTTTTTTTTTAGCACCACTCCTAAGTATTCGATTGGCTCTTCACACCAGCATATCGGACAATTTAAAGTTTGATATTTGTGCAATGTTTTCAGCAAACCGACCAACAAAAACTAGAGTATCATCTGCATACATGAAAATAAGAATACAGCCAGTTCTGACTTAGTACCCAGCTTGATACATGTCTCTTTTAAACAACATGTAGAAGAGTTCCATGGCTATACCGAAAGCTATAGATGAATCCGTGCCTGGTGCCCCTACTGATATTAATTCGGTCAGATGTCAAACCATTGATACATACTCTGGCTAGTGGTTGTTTAAAGTGGGGTAATTAGCTGTGACATCTATGATCCTACCGCCGGTCTGTAGAATGTGGTCATCAAGAAGGGCCATTCTAAGGAGTCAAAAGACTTCTTACTGAGAAGATGAACAGCCACGACCTCCAGCTGCAGGTTTAATTAGACCAGTGCTGCAAAGATTGGCAGCAAATTAGAGGAAAGGGATCTGACCCGCACAAAGCCTGACAGATCACTGAAAAACAGACCTTTCATCAGAAAAACTAGTCAACCCACAGTTATGTTAGGTAGACTTTGTTATCTAAGTTTAGCAGGGAAAGAAGATGGTGGATCTGATATTTGGTAGTGTCTGTTCCCTGCGTAGGGAGAACTGCAAAAATTGCACCTGGGATGATCGTCTGTGTAATCTCACCTTCCTTCAGAGCCTCCTTATACAAATCAAGGAGACATGTGGGGCCAGCTGCTCCATGTATTCTTTATAAAACTCAGGATGTCAGGTCACCCATGCCTATGCCCCTGCCCCCTGCCTTGCACTCGCAATACATAGGATGATCAGGTTTGTCTCATCCACTGAGACAGGATTGTACAGGGCTTGTGTACATGAAGATTTTCCCGTCAGATTCTGGCTATTTTATCAAGAACACAATATTGTCCAATATCAGAATATTATTTGTTTGCTTGCGAGGTGTATAGTTGTCTGCAATATATACTGCATTGAACCAGTATATTTTCTCAATTTGTTAATAATTCCCCTTTGCCTTATGATTTAAGTGACATTTGTCTGAGCGTTGCCATTCTTCAGTGGCCAAGCCAGTGTTCTCTCAAGGCCCTCCTCCTGTTTTGAAAGTGGGTTATTAGTAGTGGTAAATATGCATCTACCACTGGCAATAAGGCCATTAACATAGTCTAGGGCTCGACATAGGTCTCAATAAATTATTCCCATGCTCAAGCCGGTTTAAGTTTTGAGAAAGGTATGTAAAGCATTTAAAAATACCAATTCAGTAAATAATTAAGACATAACACACAATAAAAATCCTACACCAATTTATTAAAATAGGACATATTTATATCTTTAAAAGGACACCAAAACAGCAAAGATCCAATGTAGGGAACCAGAGATATGATTTCATTAAGATTTAGCACTATATAGCACTTGGAAACCTGTAGCGCTACTTTGGGACATCTGATAGTCATGCTTGACCGGGACAAAGTCTCAGGACAAAGAACAAAGTTTCAGGCTGACCATGATGGAGTCCTGCTTGGTTTTCCGTCGTGGTAGGCCTTGATCAAGATTTTACCTTCAGACTAAGAAACTTTTCTGGAGCTTTTTCTTCCAAGGTCCTCAATGCTCTTCACCAGTCCAGATTTTGGGGCTCATTGCGTCCGTCCGTGACCCCTGAGTAGGAGGGAACCTCCGCATGGCCTGCGGAGTTCCCTCCTGTGAAATTAGGATGTGACCACCACCCTGGCGGTCACATCCTCTATTTTTACCATTGCTGCCGGTGCAGCTTCAAGCTGCACCCGCCGCAATGGTAAACATGCAAACATTGCATTTGTATGCAGAAAGCGGCTGGCACCGTGCGGTGCCTACCGATTTCTGCATACAAATACAGGGGGGTACCATAGGTACCCCCCATGTGCACCCCCCACCCCCCCTTCACCCAGGGGGCCCGCAACGGGCCGCCGCAGTGAAGTTCCACATGCTTTTCCACGGCAGAAAACCCGCCGCAGAAAAGCATTTTTTTGGACACATCCTAATATGGCTGGCGGTGTCTGGGAGACACAGCCACCATATTAGAGCTTTTCCGCCGCGGTTGTAAGCCGACCGCGGCGGAAAAGCGGCGGACTTAAACCAGGAACCACCAGCCATCCTAATGTGGCGGTGGGTCTTTGGTGGGTCCGCAGCGGTTTCCGCCGGCCCGGAGGATGCGGGAAAACCGCGATCGTAATGAGCCCCTCAGTGAGGATTCCCCAGCTTACTTTCCAGAGAGCGCCCGGTCAACCTCGGTAGGTCTGGCCTCCAGAGCTTTTAAGTGAGACAAACCACCAGGTCAAGCTGGGTTGCGGTTGAAGGTGTTCGGCTTGGCCATCGCGGTTGAGTGGGTCCACTTATGGAGATTTTTTCCAAAGTTGCTCGAAACATCTGGAACTTCTTCCTGCAATTCCTCTTGATGGTACAAAGTGTCCAAAACACAATCCAAGGATCTTGAATCTCCAAGATAGTCCTTGAAAGGTTGAGACCACAATTCCCACAAGGCAGCTAGACAAAACCCTTAAAATCCATTTGACCCACTCAAGGCAGGGGATTCTTGGTGGTGATGGTCCAGGTGACCTCTGTCAACCTGTAGATTGCATGGAGTCTACTCTTTATTTCTCCTCAAGCAAGATACACCCAGAGGGCTGTAGTTCTAGATAATGCAGCAGGTGCAGTCAGCCAGAATGCAGGGCCTGATGGTGCAAATTAAGTTTCCAACTGGGCAAGCTTTTTTCTCTTAGTTTCAAGCAGCAGATCTGAGAGGTTCTGATCCTCACACATATTTATTCAGTGTTCTCTGGGATCAAGCAGGAGAGCACTCTGTCCAATGCGGTTCAGGGCAACACTCCAGAGCATAACCACTTCCTCCACAGTGTGTCATAGGCTTCTCACTGAAATCACTATTCCTCAAAAATGCAGTATGGCTGAAATCCGAGCAGAGGAGCAAGAACTAGTTAAACCAAACTCCACCAGGGCTCATTTCCATAGCTCTCCTACTCCTACCATCTGCAAATTCGTGCCTTAAAACCGCCGTCTGGCTGGGTAAGAGGGGTTGGTGGTAGATCGGCCTGGTATTCTTTGCCTGTCCTATCCTGTTAACTCTGATCAATCAGGGAATAGGGCAGGAAGTCTGAATTTTGGCTTACAAACAAGAAAGTCTTATAACTTATTTTCTGTATACTTTAGGATAAATTCAACAGTGGCATATTATTGCATTTACGAATACCATTCTCCTAAATCCTTGAATGGTATTTAATTTAATCCCTAGCAATATTTATGCATTCATAAACTATTGTCTTGTTATTCTATTATATTTTACAGCAGAGTAAACAAACACATAACACCACGTGCTCCCAGCACGTCGAAAAACTCTATGTCAGATCGACAGGCATTATTGTTCATTATTATTGTTTATTAGTACTGTTTAAAACTGATTGTCAAACTTCGTATTTATATTTCTTGATGAGTTTTATGTACTGACAATTACATGTGTCACTCACTAGATTTCATTATTCTAATAATTTTTTTACACTTGGGTGAGTTGCTGCACTTCACGAGTATTCGCGTGTTCAATAAAGTTTGTACAAAGTTAAGCGTTTGTTTAGGAAATGGCTCGTGGAGCAACACTGATGACGTCTTCGCACGTCTTCGCACAGTGAGATACAATGAGCGCGCTGATTGGTTTAAGCCGTTTCAACCCAATAGATTGGTCAGATAGATCGTGGCTCTATGGTTGTTTAAATATATGCTTGTTCGGGTTTCTCTCAAAACTCGAATGCTTTGAGTCAAACGAAGGTTGGATATATGTTGTCTTGAGAGGATTCTAGTAAGTGAGAACTTTATAAGTTCGTAGCATTTTTCTTACATTGTTTTGGAGCGCGAGTGATATTGACCATAGCTTTAATATCCCCAGGGTATGGCGAGGTTAATGTGAGTGGCGTTTACGGTGTCGGAAACAAGTGGCAGAAACACCGGTAAGCGTTGTGCTTGGCATTAGACTTAATGAGTCTTTGTAGAGCTTGTGTGACATTAGAATTTCTTTGTACTTGACGCTTACAGCGTATTCTTGGTTTGAACCCTCTGGAGAAGGAGCTTTGCAAAAGATTGGACTTGTTAGCCCTTAAGTCATCTCATTATAGGCATGGGTACGTCCCATACTTTGGTAATATTTGGTCTTTAGTTATTAAAAATGACACGTTGTGCAACCAGAACATTTTGGGATTTTTTCAGAGCCTTTGTTTAAAAACTGATTGGATGTATTCAGTGATAGAGGGACCGGCCCTCTAACAGTGAAGTGAGTTTAGATTTATTCAACTTCTGGGCACTGAGGTGACATTGGTGGTGGTGGTGCTATACAGTATTGTTTTTTTCCATGTATTGTTTTTTCAATGCTTTTTTTAACTTGACATGAAATATCCTGTTTGATTAACGCTCAATGGATCTTTATTGATGTCTTCATTGATATGCTTGTACATTACTTTTAGATTTCAACGTTGCCCTTGACGAAGGGACTACAAACAAGTGCCGAAATGCATTGGGCCCTTCTACATCTTCAAAAAACATTGTCTATTGAATGATTTTCATAATTACAAATTGTATACGTATCTGTTTGAAAAGTATTTTTCAGTTTTGTTAGATTTTACTTTAACTGTGAAAGAAAAAGATTTAAAAAATAAACTGCAAAGATTAACAGTATAAATCATGTGTTTTGAAATGTGAAAAGAAACATTGTAAAAATCATATTAGTAGTGCGCACTTAAGTTCCAGCTGGCATTTCTGCCAGCTGGCCACTTGTTAACTTTATGCATAAGGAGTAAGTAGGTTTTACTCAATTAGGTGCAGCACACAGATCGTTAGATAATAGAAGATATCAGAATAAGAGTTTAACAATCAGGTGTGCTCCAAACACACATATTTATTTACAACTCATGTAAGGTCAGTTCTACTGTAATGTTTGTTGCCAGCATAGCCTTCCTTCTTGCCAGAGTAGTTCAAGCAACACACTAGAGATGGGGTCCCCTAGCACAGACGGGTCTACCCTTTCAGGACGGAGGTCCAGCTTCACATGCTGGGAAGCCTGTATTGGTCACAGGGTGACTATTAGGCCTGTGTGGAATTTCAATGATGCCGGAGTTACTGACTCAATTTGGTAATTCCACCTTACTCTTTGACGTGGAATTATGATACCAACATGATTAAGCCAGCTCAGGTAATTAAGAGTCATTTGGGGGAAAAGGACACTTAGCAAGTGTGAATGCTGCTCAAATGCTGTTTATGTTCTGTTGCACTTTCGGGCTATTTTCTTAGCGCAAAATGCATCCTCAAATCCGTTTTGTGCATGAGAGTGCATTTTTGCTATTAAACCAGCACTAATGCTGGGAGTAAGTTGGGGAAAAATCCTACCCCAAGTGCTGATTTTGCACTATTTCTTAGAACAAAATGCATCCTCAAATCCACTTTGCACATGAGGGGGCATTGTTGTGCTAAGAAATTAATGCTAAATGCAGAATTACTCTTTTTGCATGTTCCGCATAATCTTTTTGCATTTCAATTTAAATCAATATGATTGCGCTAAACAAAATTATGTGAGTACACCCACCCCTAGGCAATACTTAGCTCACTACATCACGCTCCATTGGCCGGATCCACACAGCCATATGCTAAATGGGCCAAGACGGAGAATGCAAATCTTTTGGCCATGCTGCCACTATCACTATAAATACAAGTGTGCCAGAGGGTGCCTTGGCATGGAGTAAGGGTTGAGGGGTGTGGTCCCAGCTTGATACAGTAGGCTTGGTGAGTCAGGCTTCAGGCTCACTGATGGCCCCTCACCGCCAAGGCTGCTTTCTGCTCATGGCCACAGATGTGGATAGGCCTTTCCAGATTGTACTCAGATCTTTTGCCACAAAGACCTTCAATGTCCCCCCAACCACATACATACCTGCACAATCGCCAGAAAAACCTCTTGATGGATTGATGCAAAAGGATGTTGATTCCAGGAGCAGGGAGTGTTTAAGCATTGACACAGCCATGCCACCCACAAATCAACATATTCTTAAGAGACGAGATTGGCAAAACTGACGCATCAACAGAAGAAGGCAGTTTGCCAAATTTAAACAAATGCATTTGTACATTTTTGAAAGCCCACCCTCAGCATTATTTTTTATTTAACTAGGTCATATTGACAGCAATGTTCGAATTAAGCAAATGTGCGACAACTTATATTGATTTTTAGGTAATTCACTAAGGATTGGTGACTTAATAATCAATTTGAATGCTGTACTAGATTATTTCTATGTAGGCAAGGATTTGGACAAATTGTCACAGGACATAAACCTCTAACACCCAGGGTGTTTATAAATAGCATTTACCTCCAACATTGTAGAGTATATGTGCGTATCTCGACTTTTGAGAGTGTGGAAAACAGTAGTGAAAATGAAGAGAGACAGACTGAGAGAGATTATGATGTCAACTGTGTCATTACCTGAGAAAGCATGTAGTTGGAATGATGTGCTCCTCACATTCTTCATTCCCTGAATGGACACCATGGTGGATCTTCATTTAATTAAATGTTGTATTTGGTGTTTATTGTATATCTAATAGGTGCACACACAAGGACCTTCTCTTCTCATGTTTTGCTGTGATCTCAATGAAACAATGAGAGACTCTGAATATCTGAACAGAAATTTTGACTGAAAGCTCTAAACCCACTTCAAATCCTCATTGATGCTCACCCTCTGGTAGCTTGGCACAGAGCAATCTGGCTTATCGTAAGAGGCAATATGTAAATTATCTGTGCAACACACACACAGTAACAGAATGGATACACCACAAAAATGTTTTACGCAGGGTTAGAAAAATACGTTATTGTATTTTGAATACAACAAGACCAAAGCAACAAAAATCCCATGTATAGAAGTTGAGATATTGAAATTCAATTGAATAATAAAAAAATAGCACCTAGAAGCAAATAGTGCTTTATGGGTTACTTGAAGTCATGCTGGACCAGAACAAAGTCAAAGTACAGGCTGACCGTGATGGAGCGCCGGCTGGCTACAGGACCCACACAGTCCACAGTGAACAAAGTACCTTTCCAGGTCGAAGCTGCGAGATGCCTCAGGATGAGGTTGCGTGAATTCTGAACCTGGGCCATAAAGGTCGTGGTTCTGTTACGATTTTGGTAACAGCGAACCGTAAACAGTGAGCTCAGCAAGTATGAGTGTTTTCGTCATGTTACACCGATGGATTCACTGTGTATTTGAAGATTTCGTTCTGAACCCTTGGGTTCCATTTTGTGCATGGCAGCCATTTTGTGGTTGCCCTCACATAGGCCGATGACTTTAGCTGACTTTTAGATGACCTGAGTGAACTGACCCTGTTGCCTGAAGCTGACCTAGTTAGGCCAGTTCCTTGCCCAGTAGCTGATCAAGATTAAGGATCAGAGCACAGGAGATTGTAAAGTTTGGTATGCACATACACACCCCTTATCCTACTTCTCATCTGTTTCTGTTCTTTCTTTTATTACCTGTTTACGATATGGGTTGTGGTCTTTTATTATGGGTTTGGCCGGCTTGTGTAAGAAGGAATGTTAGGCATTTTTGCATGCTTGCAAAAGCTAGGACTGCCCCTTACTTGTATGCTGAAGTTTGTAACCCTAAACACATAAAAGGCCTCTGCTTTCTGTACTCTGCAGACTACCTCATTCAGTTGCTACGGCTTCTGTGTGACGTGGCCTCACTTAATTAAGTTTAATAAATATGGCTTTTCATATTTCAGCTTCTGTGCCAAGTTCTTTGTTATATTAGTAAGTATTCCCTGAGAATGAAGATTACAGTTCTTCAAGGAGATGCGTTGATGTCAATCCCACAGATAGAGGATACGTAGATTCTTGTCCATGCAGTGATTGCGATGCGCTGGTTCTGAAGATGAGTGTATTGTACAGGAGAGTGATTCCGTTGTGGACTATGGAGTCTGGAATCACTATGTAATTAATCATAGAATGGTCTCTCCAAGACCATCAATCAAATCTTTCTTTAATAGAAGCAATAAAAAAATTGTTCCTTATGATGTCTATGATTTGACCTGTTATTATTTTCAGCAGAGATGTACTCTCAGATATATCATGCCGGGGTGTATTGTTCTTGTAATTCTGGATAGAATGAGTCAGTAGTCCTCTTTCTCAAATTACTTTTTCATTGTTTTTTTATTAAAAAAAGTTTTTACATGAAAACCTTGTAAATGTAGTGATTACATTTACAAACACAATAACAGGGGACAAGATTTATACAAATTAAAAACATTACATGGCATCACTTGTTGAGTATATTGTTAGAAGGGGCGAACTCAGAGGGCCAGGTTATGCTCACCCGGTCACCCCCAGACCCACCTCTTCCACAGAACTTGCCGAGTCTTGATTGAAAGGTCCTTCACCGGGGAGGACTTCGGGTCTAGGATCGGACACACTGAGCTCACACCACACTACGAACAGACACCACACCGTTGGATTCTAGTAACAAGTTCTTTATATAAGCAATAAATGAAGAAAGCACTCGTGTATACACAGTGATTGAGGGACCACAAAGTCTTTGAGGATTTGGGAAGGGGGAAGCGGGACAGTCTTTTAGTCTCTGGGTCAGTACGAGGCGTACCCTGCGCACAGCTCTCAATCCTCGAGCCGGGGGGTACGGGATGATGGTCGTGCCGACTGCTTCACTTCTGACGGGTTGGCTCGGTCGTGATGGTGGTCTCGATGGTCCAGCCGGACCAGAGTACTCCTCGAGCCGCGACAAGGTCAGCAAGGGTCGATCTGGAGAAGTTCGGGAGGAGCCGCGACAGCGTCAGCAGGGCTCGGATGGTTGCAGGTTCAAGCTTGAGGCGCGACAGCGTCAGCAGGGCTCCGGTGGTCTTTAGAGAGGACGAGCCGCGACAGCGTAAGCAGGGCTCCGATGGTACGAGTTCAAGCTCGAGCCGCGACAGCGTCAGCAGGGCTCCGAGGTCTTAGAGAGGACGAGCCGCGACAGTGTCAGCAGGGCTCTGATGGTTACAAGTTCAGCTTGAGCCGCGACAGCATCAGCAGGGCTCAGGTGGTTCAGTTCCTTGAGGCGAAGAAGGAGCCGCGACAGCGTCAGCAGGGCTCAGGGGTTCAGGATGAGTCTTCTTAGGGTCAGCCGCGATCAGATCAGCAGGCTTCAGGTCCAAGATACAACTGCCCGCTAGTTGTCGGGCGGGCCCAGTTATAGTCCTTTTGCTCTTTGATCTCCGGACCCTCGCAGGCAGAGGTCTCCTACCCGGGGGGGCTGGTCGTTGGCGGGGTCCGGCGGTCGGCTCTTTGATCCCTTTGAAAGAGGGGTCCGGGAATTCCCAGATGCCCAGCGGGTCTGGAGCCAGCCCTCGGGGAGGCCAGAGGGGTGATCGAAACTGGCCCACAGGGGAGGGCCAAAGGTGTGACAGATACCAGTCTCTCAGGGGAGGCCGGAGGTGCCATCGAAACTCCCTGGCTTATCTCACTCTGGGAGCCCTTTACCCCCCAGCCGGGACTGGCGCGCCTTTGGAGTCTGGGTTTCGCTGGGGCCGGGGTCATGCTAGGCCCAGGGAGCCAGGGATGTCGGGAAGGGAAGATGGCGTCCGGGCCTTGTGGGGCATGCAAGGTTAGGCGCTCGGTGCCGGACGTGGAGCGGGAAAGGCAGGCCTGGTCGAGGTTCTAGGGTTAACTGGAGTAGGTCGACCAGGCTCGGGGTGCAGGCTACACTAACGGGTAGGCTGCGCAGGGGACTCGGGGTACAGGCCTACGCTCACAGGGTGTGGAGGGACAGAGATGAACCACGCCACGAGGCCGGGTCCAACATATATGCAAAGAATTCAACAAAGAGCATACAGCAAAACACATGAAATTACATATCTAGCATCCTACATTGTCATATTGGTGGGACATTTGCCACTTCCATCCTCTCATCTGTAGTGCTAGACAGTGCTACTTGTTCCTATTGTGGTAGGGGTCAGAGCATAAATTTGTAATAGGATGAGATCCTAAATTCCATCTCCCTTGGTGCATAACATTAAGCGCATATTAACACAATTAATGGGAGCTCTCGGCCCTGTATGTAATTGAGCTGTTGCGTTTTAACCTTCGTACTGGGCCTGTGATGTGTTTCGGGGAAGGTCGTCTTCAAGGCTGTAAAATTTGTGGCACGTTGGATCAGCTATTTCCTGAATTTCATTTGCGGCGTCTATCACGTTTCTTCATGGCAGGCTCCTGTTTTAGCGTAAAGTCCTTTGAGTATATTTTGGGGAAACCATCCTACTGTTTTATTTGCTGGTATCAGGATGCTGACCTCCTCTTCTGGGGGTCTGTTCATGTACATGCAGTTCCTTACGGCAAAGATCCCCCTCAGTGGTCTTTCTCATATCCCATGTCCTGCGAGGCACTGCGCAGTGAAACCAGAGCAAAGTCAAAGTACAGGCTGACCGAGATGCAGTGCCTGCAAGCTACAGGACCCACATAGGCCCCAGTGAACAAAGTTCCTTCCCAGGTCAAAACTGCGATATGCCTTGGGAGATGCGTTGATGTTGATCCCGCAGTTCGAGGATACGTAGATTCTTCTCCATGCAGTGATGGTGATGGGCCGGTAATGAAGATGAGATGCCTGGTTCTGTAGAGTGATGCGCCAGGTTTCTCCACGCAGTCAAGGAATTTATTAATCTCTCTGAGCTGTAGTGACGGAGATGCATGGTTCCGATGTGTTGGGCTCTCAAGGTCCTGCTTTGGTTCTGAGAGAGAAGCAATGATTTTACTCCTGCAACTGGGTTGATGCACTTGTTCTGCTACACACAGACAGGTGATGCGTCAAAGTCCATGATGCAAGTAAGTGGGTCACTCCCAGTGAGTCATGGACAGGAGCAGTGGTAGAAACTTTGATATCCTTGAGCCTCAAGCAACAAAGGTAGGCCACAAGCCCTTGGAGTACACTTGTAGAAAAGGCAGAGTCCAGCTCTCCTTCAGCAAAGTCAGACAGCAGCAGGCAGCAGGGCAACAAACAGAAAAGCAGGGCTTCCAAATCAGCAGTCTCAGTTGAGTCCTTTAAGCAGCACAGCAGTATTTTCGGCAGATATTTGGTTATAAGTCCAGTAGTGTCTGATTTTAAGGGGTCAGAGACCCAGTACATATACCCAAAAGTGCCTTTGAAGTGGGGGTGATGACATCAAACAATGAAGTGCACAAGCATCTTTTTACTCCAGCCCTGTCTCCCAGTCTATGTATGTGAGGTAAATCAGTCCTTTGTGTGGAAACAGAACACTACCCATTCAGTGAAGTGTTAGTCCCTCCCTTCCATCCTGCCCAGGACCATCAGAATGCAGATGTATGTAGTTGGGTATATCCTGTATTTGTGGATGTCTAGAGGGAACGCACAAATTGTAGCTGTCACCCACCCCAGACGTTTATCGGAGACAGGCTGTAAGGCACACAGAGCAGTAAGTGTACAGAAGTGTCCCCTTTTGAAAAGTGGCATTTCTAAAACAGTACTGTTTAATCCAGCTTCACCAGTAAAGAGGATTTACCATTACCATTCCAAAGACATAGAACATGGACTGGCTACTCCTCTCTGATCAGGAATTACAGCTCAAAAGTGTATGAAGGAATTTCCAGTGTTAACCTATAAGAGGGGTAGGGCTCATAGTAGTGAAAAACATATGTAGTTGTTTGTCACTGCCAGGACATGAAAAACATAAACGTGTAGTCCTACCTATTACTCACACAGCGTCCTGCCCTTAGGGCAACCTAGGGCCTACCTTAGGGGTGGCTTATGTGTAAGAAAGGAGGAGTTTAAGACTTGGCAAGTAGTTTAAAATTGTTATGAAAGTAACTGGTTAGTGATGAAATATCACAACCCTACCGATCGCACAGCAGTACTGTTGTTTTTACTCCTACTCAAGTTTAAAAAAAAAAAGAAAATTGGAAGAAATTATTACTCTACTTTTCTGTTAATTTTCCAAATTTATTCAAGTGATTTCATCTTATTTTTTGATTGCACTTCAAATTCAAATCATGAATCTTTACATTCTGTGCTTATTATGTCAAAATTACATTTGATCATACATTTATAATATGCTCCATACAAGTATCATAAACATTATTCCGACGATTGTTGGAATGATTGGCCCGACGCAATTCGGGACCGATGTCCCTTCTTCGGGGGCCTGTATGTTAAACGATTTTGAGATTCCTTAGCTGTGTAAATCCAGGTAATCAGGCCTATTTCGGGTTCTGATAAATAGGAAGATCAATCGTGATACTTGTATGGAGCATATTATAAATGTATGATCAAATGTAATTTTGACATAATAAGCACAGAATGTAAAGATTCATGATTTGAATTTGAAGTGCAATCAAAAAATAAGATGAAATCACTTGAATAAATTTGGAAAATTAACAGAAAAGTAGAGTAATATTTCTTCTAAAAAATTTTTAAAAAAAACTTGAGTTGGAGTAAAAAAAACAGTACTGCTGTGCGATCGGTAGGGTTATGATATTTCTTCACTAACCAGTTACTTTCATAACGATTATTCGCCTAGGGACAGGCAGCCCTTGGATACCGAACAGCACGCCATAGTAGGATAACTTGTTCAAAACAAACAAACAGATAATTAGGAACATTGATAAAAGGAGTGCCTGCAGCCACTACTCGTTGTTTTTTTAAAAAAAAGTAGTTTAAAATGCCAAGTCGAAATGGCAATAAACTTCTCTCCCAGTCACTGCAGTGGAAGATCTGAGACAGGTTTGAAAGGCTACTTCAATGAGTGAAGTAGGCGCAGTGTAAAATATAGGCAGTGCGACCACTGTGCTGGCGGTCGCATTGTAATGCCTACCATGGGACTGCCAATAGGGTCTTGGGCGGTCCCAATCCCGGATACGATGGCAGACGTATTGAAGTCCGTCCGCCATTGTAATCAGCCCCTAAGTACAAAGATAAAACATTTGACAGTGTTAAACCACAAACACTTACCTGGCCTTGTTTCATTGCCACTTAGCCTCAAAGAGTGCCTCAGCCCTGTGTTCCATCAACATTAACCGACACAAATCCTTTCCTGATCTTATTCCTTTGCCAGTCAGATGGAAGCTAGACCTTGATCATCTGCACCTGATTCACATTGAGTTTTAACCCTGCTTCTTATAGGTTGATTTTTTACACTTCCAACCTTATTTGTCAAATTTCCCCCAATTTTCACTTGTATAATATGGGTTATACATTTTGCATGTTCACGTGATTTTCTGTGTGTTCAATCTTTGCTCATCACTTGTTGCATGCCTGGACCTCCTTCCTGCCTCCCCTTTTGTATGACATTTGCTCTAATTTCCCATCTCATTCACTTGCAACCGATTCCCCTGCCCTACTTCCTAAGCAGTGTGATGCACCCTACCAAACTTTCATCGCAATCATTTCATTTCATTTCATTTCATTAAGCTTTTTCGACTACCAAACTTTCATCGCAATCATTTCATTTCATTTCATTTCATTAAGCTTTTTCGAAATGTATTATCAAGTTCATAAAAGCATACAGTATTTAAACAACATCATGATAAAAAGCCTTACAGTACACTTTTTTAAAAGAAACAACATAAAAACAATACAGTACTCGGATAATTCACTCATACAGTGTTGAATTTAAACAAATCATAACATTTAATGGCGTTTTCAGCTCTGTCTAATTTTTAGATGATCTTCTAAGGCTGCAAAGAGGCCCTAGCTTTAATGACTGTTATTAAATAGGATGATACAGCTTTAATAACATAGGGGGTTTCTAAAGTTTTCAGTCTGTGAAAGGCCACCCTGCAGGTACGTATGCCCCAGGATCGTAGTAGGGGTTTCAGAAATCTACTCCTCGGGTGTCCATAAAACCTACAAAATAACAAGCAATGAATGCTAGACTGAGGGGAAATGTGATCACAGGGACAGCTCATCAAGTTACTACTCCAGTTATTAGAGTTTGGGAATGTTATTAGTCTGTAGAATGTATCAGTGTGGAAACGGGTCAAGAGCATGCAAATATAGGGAGAAGGTTCTATGATTAAATACGTTTGTAACCTTTCACTATCAGTGATACCTAAATATTCTACAACCTTGGTCTTGCCCATTTCAGCAGACCGTCTTTGATTGTCCATGTGCAACAACACCATTTTTTTAGAGTGGCTCTGGGCAGGGTAATCAGATTTTCTGGGTGGTAAAAGAATTCTGGATGCCCGATGTCGTTTAACAAGATTTTAATGTACTTGAGCCACCTGATGTTGTCAGCCCCAGCCAAATGAAGACACTCCCTGATGACTTCCCTGTTAAAGCCAGTTTCTTGTTTTACCCAGACTTTGTGCCACAGTAAGATAGGTGCGGAACGTATAATGTCAAGGATGTAAGTGAGACCTAGTTCTCTATGTAGCGCATATGTAGGGGTCCCCCGGGGAACGGCGAGCAAGTATCGGAGGAAACGATTCTCAATACATTGTAAACTTTCCGCAGCTGCGATCCCCCATAACCCAGATCCATAGGTGCCAGTAGATATACATTTGGCCCTATAGATCTGTAAGAGGGGTCTAACCAGCCTTCCTCCTAGTTTACGTGAAAAATTAATAAGCGCTCTAATTGCCCTAGATAACCCGGTGCCCCTTGCTGATACAGCCGCTTGCCAGGTGCCCCTTCTATGGAAATTAACTCCCAGGTAAGAAAAGTTATCGATATTCTCTAGTTTTCTGCCTTCCAAATAAATGGAACATTGCTTATTTCTGGGGCAATTTCCACAGGATTTGGTGAATGTTTTGGAGGTGTTTACTTTTAGACCCCTACATTTCATAAAATCAGTAAACTTCCCCACTGCCCGTTGTAGGCCTATGCGTGTTTGCGACATAATTACGGCATCATCCGCGTAGAGCAGGATAGGGATTGGGGTCCCATTAATAGTCGAATAGTCATGATAGACTTTGTTAAGATGGTCACGACTGCAATGATGTAGAGGGTAAAGAGCAGGGGAGCTAGGATGCACCCCTGTCTTACCCCTCTACGAATATAGAATTTTTCGGAGCACCTGCCCCCTTTTCCAAATCTGACCCGGGCTCCCGCTCCTCTATAAAGTTCCTTTATAAATAAAATAATTTGTTTGTCTACGCCAATGTCTGAAAAGGTCGCGCAAAGTAGCTCATGATCAACACAATCTAAGGCGGAGCTGAGATCCACAAAAGTGACGTAGAGATTGCCCTTTTTTGCCTGTGTATATTTGGCAGTTATTAAGGCTAAGTTTAGGCTTTGTTCGATGGTCCCCTTGCCTACTCTAAAACCATATTGTAATTTTGACACTACATCACGTTCTTCAATCCATACCTGCATCCTATTAAAAATAATTCTCCCGGCCACCTTCATTAGGGCGTCAAGTATTGAAATAGGACGGTAACAGGAAGGATCATTCCTGTCACCTTTCTTGAATATTGGCACTACTATGGCCTCTGACCAGGTAGGAATAAAACCAGTTAAAATAGATGAATTAAGAACATTGGTTAATAATGGTTCCCAATGGTCGATCATTGATTTATATACATCAATCGGGAAACCGTCAGGACCGGGAGCCTTTCCTGACGAGCTTTCCTTTAAAGTCACCAAAACTTAATTACATTCAAAGATAATGCCTAACGGAAATGCCCTAGATTGTATTTGCCCGGTTGGTACATTCAAATCAGTCATAATCTGAGCCTCCTTCGGCTTCACTGTACTTAAATGAAACTTCAAACACGAGAAATTGTGAAACTGCAGGAAGTGCCAAAGTAAATTGATGCACAGAATATGTCACAAACCAAAACCGCCAGAGCTCCTGTTTCTAAGTTAACACTTTCAATTTACATAATAAAACAAAACACTTGCGAATTTACACAATGATTACATTACATCAGCTATCCCTATTGACATGTAACACATAGAAATATGCAGTTCACAGTGGAGAAAAAGCACTGATAGAAGCACAGCCCTAAGCTATTCCCTCATTTAGTCAAGTTGCATGCAGTACACAGGAGGCTTCAGTAATAAAGAGCTCACAGGAAATACGACACACACTGCCTAATGTTAGAGCTCAGGAAGCAGAAGATGTTCAATGCCTGCTCTGTTTGAATGCTTTAATTGGGAACAGTGACGAAAGTCAAATTAAAATAAACTAAGGGGCATATTTACCAGCCCCTTGAGCCTCCGATCTGTCACTTTTTGTGATGCACCGGTGGCGCATTTTGCTGCCCCACATTTACAAGGACACATAAAGTAACCCTGCATGGCTTTTCGTGTCCTTGTAAATATGGCCCCTTTTCATGCAGTGTTTTGTGTGAAAGGGGCGTGCCATGGTGTTTTTGTGGATGCTCCCACTCAACACCCATGGCTTCTGCAGCATTCCCAGATTTGCACCCTTTCGTAAACCTGGGAATGTGTCAGAATGCTACACCTCCCGAGGGAAGGCATAGGGAGGCGCAACTAGGAGAAATTATTTAATTTCTCTTAATGTTTTCCTGTTTCTATGTGTGCTGCATTCTGCAGCACACATAGAAAGAGGAATTAACCTCTTGTGATTGTTTTTGTGCAGGAAGGTGTCCCTCTCTGCACAAAAACAATCTCCCCTGAAATGCAGACAACCTTGCACCATGGAGTAAGGATGCATGCGTTGGTGTAAGGCAGCCAATTGTGCACCAGCGCAAAGGTAAAGCACAAGGAAGCAACATAGTATTGTAAATATATCTCATGCTCGTGCTTTGAAAGGGGGAACATCCATTACGACGCGGTGTTTACACCGCACTACCATTACAACAATGGTTTTACAACGCAGGTTGTTACCAAGACTTGCGCTGGAGGGCGCTCTAGGCTAAGGAATAGTGGATTTACTATTTCAACACCTTCCCTACTGTACATAGGCTGGTGGTTACTATTCCTAAGTCCAGCACCCTACAGCATAAGTCGTGGTAACGACTTGCGTTGTAAAACCAGCGTTGTAATAGTAGTGCGGTGTAAACACCGCATTGTATTGACATACAACCCTTTGAAAGTGACTCAGTGCTGCCAGACAAAGTGCTTGCAGAGCTGCGCTGAGTCACTTTCTTGTAGATAAGGACCTAAATATTTACATCTTACTATCAATACAAACAAATTAAAGTATTGAAATAATTGATGCATTCTCTTCACATCAGCTTATTCAGTGTAAACACATTGTCACCATTTCAAAGATTTTACCCTTCAACAGGAGAATTAAAAGTGACAGAATGATGTCTACTATCGATAATGTTGAACTCGTAGAAACTAGAGCCCATGGTTGAAGAGTAATGATGACTACAGCCCTATTGGACAAACATAATCATCCTTGTGCTTTTGACATTTATTTTGTTTCAAGATAACTTGTGAATGCTACATTGTTTAGGTTGTTTGACAGTGTTCACGGGAAACATCCATTACAACGCAACTATTACAACGTAGAGCTATTACAACGCAGGTATTACAACGTAATTACTATTACAACGCATGTTTTTACAACGCATGGTATTACAACGCTAATGCTATTACAACGCATGTATTTACATCGTATTATAATTTTTATAATTTATTTTGGGTATTTAGATAGATAGTTATTTATATAATTATTTTATTAAATTATTCTTATTTTAAAAAATTAATTATAATACTTAGTGATTATTAGTAGATTTTGGATATTATAGATATATAGAGAATTATTTATTATTTTAAAAAATTTAATTATAATACTTATATAGATATATAGAGAATTATATATTTATTTATTTATTAATTTATTAATAATTGATATATATATATATATTGAATTAGTTTATTAGTATTTCATAAATATAGGAAGTATTAATATTTAGAAAATTATGTATTATAAATAAAAAATTAAGTATTAATACTTAGGTACTTTTTACAAGATAAATATCATGTTTGTTATTACATTATTTTTTATTAAAATTAATTATAATATTTAGTGATTATTAGTAGATTTTGGGTATTACAGATATATAGATATTTATATATTTATTTTTTTATTAATAATTTATATGGGGCTATTAAGATAAACATTTATTTTTTATAATTTCATTAATTGTTTTAGTTAAATATATATATATATATATATATATATATATATATATATATATATATATATAATAGTGTATTACTATTTTAAAAATGTTGAAAGTATTAATATTTAGGTAATTATTTATTAATAATTAAAATTTAAGTATTAATACTCAGGTACTTTTTACAACATAAATATCATGTTTGTTAATACTTTATTTTTTGGTAGTTTAAATTAAATATTACATTATTAAAAAAAATAAAGAAGATTAAAAATCAAATTTTAATACTCAGGTTTTATTTAAAAAAAGACTTTAATATTGTAAAATGTTACATTAGTAATAAATAAATCTATTTAATATTGTTTAATGTTTATAATATTTTTAATGAAATAATAATATTTTTAAAACTATTTATAAATTCATATTTATACTTTTTCCCACGCTTTTGTATTGATTTCAATGAAGCGTTTTGTCCTTCATTTATTTCGTTGACGTCTTGAATGGGATCCGCGGGTAAGTTTGCTATGCTTTTAAAATAACGGATGCAGGAGGGAGAAGAAGGAAATAAGGGTAGACAAATGGTAAGTGATAAAAAACATAATTTTTTATGTGTTTATTGTAATTAATAACGATTAAAATAAAAATAATAAAAATAAAAACCACATTTAGTTCGATTAAATTTTTGTTTATTGATGATATTAAATGTAAAAAAATATATATATTTTTATTTCAATTGCAAATATTTTTATGATTTTAATTATTAACAAATAATAGATTTTGAAACTAATATAAACATATAATATAATATAATGTAATAGTCCATTTTCTATTTTGATGTTTTTGGATGACGTCTTCACGTTAACGTCGACGCAAGCCGCCATCTTGGATTTTCCGATTGCTGGAAGTAGCAGGAAGCTGATCTGCGCTAAAGGTAGGAAACTTTTCGAACTTATTTTACACTAAAACATATTTAAAAAGATATATATAATGTAATGAGAGGTTAAGTAGAGGTTGCTTATTAAACTAATAGTTGTTTTGATTATATTACAACATGTCACCGAACATTTCACTGTTATATGCCATTGTCGGATTATTTTTCGGGACAAATAAAGGGTAAATATGTTTAAAAAGATAGAGTGATGATTTATATTGTATACATTTTGAACGTAATATGTTTTGTGTAGTGGTAGATTAGTTTGGATTCTTTTCATTAGATGAACACAGATAGGAAATGTTAGAAACATTTTATTAGAAAATTGATTGCATTTGGCTTGTTTTGTATAAGAGAAAACTGGTTTTTTGGAATTTAAAAGAAAGATCGTTGTTTAAATACCATGCAAAGTTTCGTTTATTTGCTTTTTTGAGCATTTATAAAAATGTTCAAAATTGATTGATTTAGTTACATTTTGATGTTATCGATTTGTTTGAGAAAGTTGATATCGAGGTCCGTTATTTTAGAATGAAATTGTTTACATATTGGAAAAAAAAGGATTTTCATTGAAAGTAGTAATTTTTTTTTAGTGAAAATGCCAATTAGAATATTTTAGTTAGTGAGAAATACTGCAGTTAGGTTGTTTAGTTAGCGAGAAATACTGCAGTTAGGTTGGTGTGAAATAAATAATGAAAAAGTCAAATTTTTCGGGGTAGATTTGATACAAAACAAATAATAATGCTTTAAATTAAAAAAAAAAAAAAAAGGATCTTATCTTTTACAAAAAATATTTCTGTTTGAAATAGCACAGAAATTTTTGAAAAATATAATAAAGAAACAGATATATTTTTCTATATTTGTACCAGTTTACTAATATAATTTTTTACAAGCCAGCATCAATTTTCTAAAATAAAGTGGTGTTATTTTGTATAGTATAAATTTTCTTGGTACGTTCAGAATGTTTACATTATTTAAAAAAAAAATGGAATGCAAATTATTTATATTTTAGTTTTCATAAAGATTTTTAACAACTATTATGTTAGGGTTTTATTATTTTGAAAGAGATAAGAAAATAATTTTTTCTTATTTTTAACAGGTGTACTTAGAGAGAAAAAAATCTAAAAAAGGTAAGGGAACCCGACAAGTAATAATTTAAAAATTTAAAAAAAAAAATCCAAATGAATTAAAATATTGAAAAATTAGTTTAGGGCAAAGCAGGAAAGTAAGTTACATAAAATATAGTTAAAAATGTAAAATATTAGCAACATTCTCTAGGTAATCCAAAGCCACACACAACGAAAATTGTTGTAGTACACCCAATAGTCTCTCAGACATTTCCTTTGTTTGCCTTGAAGGACGTGGGTTTAGAATACCTGACAATGCCTGAGCAAGTCTCATTTCTTGAAAACTTTGCTCCTTCTTCAAAGTTTTCAAGAAAGAGTAGAAATTAGGATGGTGTTTGCCAATCGTGTGACTGAAGGAGTTATGCCATCCCTCTATGGCATTATTTGTTTTTGCACCACCTTCTAAGCAGGTTGAGTAGCAATTCCACCACTCCACATGGTAACGTGGCTTCCTCCTGCGACCCGATCTGCCTAGACGTCCAATCCATGTGTCTTCGAAATAATTTAAAATTGGTGCCAATTTTTCCTCATGTTCTACAAAATATTCTGACTCTGAAATTGCTGTGTAGTAGTCATCTACACTATCAGGTGGTACAAAACAAAGTGCAGTTAATTTTTTTAGTTCGACTTGTAATTTGCTATCAGACGAGTAATCAGCAACCAGGGATGTTTTTTGAAGCTTACGCCAATATGCCTGGGAAAAATGAAAAAAACATCCCTGAATTTGGGTATCCGTGTACAATTTGTTGATGACATTCATCATTGTCAATTCAAAATCTAATATGATTTTCCTAGGACTGATTCCAGAAGTTTTTTCTTTAATAACTGATAAAAACTCAGTATAGGTTGCTGATTGCTTATCTGGTAATAAACTGTATACTAAAGGTACTACATTATTATTAATTTGAGCATGAATACTGTAAATTTGGGTGAATGGATGGGGCGTACTTTTAAACGTCCCATCCATCATCCAAATTTCTGTATTTTCTAATTTAAAAAGGTTACGGGGAGTGCTAAATATTAACATGCGTTTCAGAGGGTTTTGGTTATCATACAGTAGAAAAGGTTCATTAGAGAAGGAAAGAGTTAAATCATGAGGAATTACAATGTCAGCAAAAGTTTGAGGAGTAACAGTTTGGGTGTTACTTGCCTGCTTTTTTCTTTGAATAATTCTACGCAAATTTGGGATTGTTGGCATATTACAAGCAACATGTCCAGGCACATGTTGAGCAACCTCTCTCAAAATCTGACCAGGAGTTTGATTGGAGGTGGATGCAATATCTTTCATTTCATTGATAGTATCGCGTATTTCAATCTCCATTGCAGAGGCAGAGTGGTTATGTTCTGTGGTTCTTACCACTATCTCACCAACAGTAACCGCTCTGCCGCTGCAATGGGCGGTATAATATTTTACACACCTCCAATGTCTCCTGGGTTCACTTAGCCTCTCATTACAATATATATACCCACAATGTTTCAGGAGTCTGTTCCCTTTTCGAGATTTGGTGTAAGTTGCAGTATTTTGGCTTGCCATTTCCTGTTGAAAAAAAGAAATATAAATTATATTCTATTTAAGATACACACATTTTTGATTTTTCTTATTTACACATAATTTGAAAAATATTTATTTGTTTTTACTGTTGATTTTAAGTTTAAAATGTATTTTTTTCTACTTGGAATTGTAAGTGACACTTTTAGACTATCCAACACATCCTGTTATTTAATTGCACTATCCAGCACTTTCTCTGAATATACACTTTATTTGAGTTAGAATACTAAAAAGTAATAGGAAACTATCCTGCATTTTCTTTGATTATGCATTTACCTGGAGTTTGATTAGAAAGTGGCATTGGGACACTATCTAGCACCTTTTATACTCATGCACTTTTATGGAGTAGGAATAGTAATTGGCACTTTTTGACTAATCAGCACTTTCTCAGATTATTCACTCACTTGGAGTTAGAATAGTAAATGGCACTTGGACACTATACAGCACTTTCCCTACTCATGCACTTTCACAGAGTTGGAATAGTAATTGGAACTTTTTCACTAACCATGCACTTTCTCTTAATATGCACTTACCTGGAGTTAGAATAGTAAATGGCACTTGGACTCTATCCTGCACTTTCCCTACTCTTGCGTTTTCACAGAGTTGGAATAGTAATTGGCACTTTTTCACTAAACAGCACTTTCTCTGAATATGTACTCAATTGGAGTTAGAATAGTAAATGGCACTTGGACACTATCCAGCACTTTCCCTACTCTTGCACTTTCACAGAGTAGAAATAGTAAATGGCACTTTTTCACTAACCATGCACTTTCTCTGAATATGGACTTATCTGGAGTTAGATTAGTAAATGGCACTTGGACACTATCCCGCACTTTCCCTACTCATGCAATTTCACTGATTGGGAATAGTAATTGGCACTTTTTCACTAACCAGCACTTTCTCTGAATATGCACTTACCTGGAGTTAGAATAGTAAATGGCACTTGGACACTATCCCGCACTTTCCCTACTCTTGCACTTTCACAGAGTTGGGATAGTAATTGAATAATTTTACTAGTTATTATTCTGCACTTATAATGCGTTTAACAATGTTTTTTAATTGCTCTGAAATATGATACTCAGATGTGTTTATTTAGGAAAATTACCTTGGGTTTCGGAAGGTTCGTTTAGAAAAACTGTTGTATATAGTTGTGGAATAGGCTGGCTTTTTGTGGAAATCTGCCTTGCAGTGGTTTCTGGTAGGCTGTGAAGAAAACAAGTTGAAAAGGTGTTCAATGCTTAGAAAATGTATTATTTTATTGGCTGCTCTATATATATGTGGGGGGAAAAGCATTTACCTTTATGCATGTTTATAAATATGGCATATGTTATCATTAAACTGTACTTTCTTTCAATATGCAATGATGTGGTGTTTAAATAGTAAGAGGCAATTTAAAACTATTCTGCACTTTTTCTACTCATGCACTTTTATGGAGTAGGAATAGTAATTGGCACTTTTTGATTAATCAACACTTTCTCATATTATTCACTCATTTGGAGTTAGAATAGTAAATGGCACTTGGACACTATCCAGCACGTTCCCTACTCATGCATTTTCACAGAGTTGGAATAGTAATTGGCACTTTTTCACTAACCATGCACTTTCTATTAATATGCACTTACCTGGAGTTAGAATATTAAATGGCACTTGGACTCTATCCTGCACTTTCCCTACTCTTGCACTTTCACAGAGTTGGAATAGTAATTGGCACATTTTCACTAATCAGCACTTTCTCTGAATATGCACACACTTGCAGTTAGAATAGAAAATGACACTTGGACACTATGCAGCACTTTCCCTACTCATGCACTTTCACAGATTGGGAATAGTAATTGACACTTTTTCATTAACCAGCACTTTCTCTGAATATGCACTTACCTGGAGTTAGAATAGTAAATGGCACTTGGACACTATCCAGCACTTTCCCTACTCATGCACTTTCACAGAGTAGAAATATTAATTGGCACTTTTTCACTAACCAGCACTTTCTCTGAATATGCACTTACCTGGAGTTAGAATAGTAAATGGCACTTGGACACTATCCCGCACTTTACCTACTCTTGCACTTTCACAGAGTTGGAATAGTAATTGGCACATTTTCACTAATCAGCACTTTCTCTGAATATGCACACACTTGCAGTTAGAATAGAAAATGACACTTGGACACTATGCAGCACTTTCCCTACTCATGCACTTTCACAGATTGGGAATAGTAATTGGCACTTTTTCACTAACCAGCATTTTCTCTGAATATGCACTTACCTGGAGTTAGAATAGTAAATGGCACTTGGACACTATCCCGCACTTTCCCTACTCTTGCACTTTCACAGAGTTGGGATAGTAATTGAATAATTTTACTAGTTATTATTCTGCACTTATAATGCGTTTAACAATGTTTTTTAATTGCTCTGAAATATGATACTCAGATGTGTTTATTTAGGAAATTTACCTTGGGTTTCGGAAGGTTCTTTTAGAAAAACTGTTGTATATAGTTGTGGAATAGGCTGGCTTTTTGTGGATATCTGCCTTGCAGTGGTATCTGGTAGGCTGTGAAGAAAACAAGTTGAAAAGGTGTTCAATGCTTAGAAAATGTATTATTTTATTGGCTGCTCTATATATATGTGGGGGGAAAAGCATTTACCTTTATGCATGTTTATAAATATGGCATATGTTATCATTAAACTGTACTTTCTTTCAATATGCAATGATGTGGTGTTTAAATAGTAAGAGACACTTTAACACTATTCTGCACTTTCCCGACACATGCACTTGCACAGAGTAGGAATAGTAAGGGGTACATTTTCAGTATCCAGCACTTTTTGAGAATAGGCACTTACCTGGAGTTAGAATAGAAAATGGCACTTGGACTCTATCCTGCACTTTCCCTACTCTTGCACTTTCACAGAGTTGGAATAGTAATTGGCACTTTTTCACTAACCAGCACTTTCTCTGAATATGCACACACTTGCAGTTAGAATAGTAAATGGCACTTGGACACTATCCAGCACTTTCCCTACTCATGCACTTTGACAGATAGGGAATAGTAATTGGCACTTTCTCACTAACCAGCA
Source organism: Lissotriton helveticus (assembly GCF_964261635.1). Lineage (NCBI taxonomy): Eukaryota > Metazoa > Chordata > Amphibia > Caudata > Salamandridae > Lissotriton > Lissotriton helveticus. The sequence goes on from NC_136073.1 coordinate 342,567,327, forward strand.
CTTTCTCTGAATATGCAATTACCTGGAGTTAGAATAGTAAATGGCACTTGGACACTATCCCAAAATCTCCCTACTCATGCACTTTCACAGAGTGTGAATAGTAATTGGCACTTTTTCACTAACCAGCACTTTCTCTGAATATGCACTTACCTGGAGTTAGAATAGTAAATGGCACTTGGACACTATCCCGCACTTCCCCTACTCTTGCACTTTAATAGAGTTGGGATAGTAATTGAATAATTTAACTAGTTATTATTCTGCACTTATAATGCGTTTCAAAATGATTTTTAATTGCTCTGAAAAATGATACTCAGATGTGTTTATTTAGGAAAATTACCTTGGGTTTCGGAAGGTTCTTTTAGAAAAACTGTTGTATATAGTTGTGGAATAGGCTGGCTTTTTGTGGATATCTGCCTTGCAGTGGTATCTGGTAGGCTGTGAAGAAAACAAGTTGAAAAGGTGTTCAATGCTTAGAAAATGTATTATTTTATTGGCTGCTCTATATATATGTGTGGGAAAAAGCATTTACCTTTATGCATGTTTATAAATATGGCATATGTTATCATTAAACTGTACTTTCTTTCAATATGCAATGATGTGGTGTTTAAATAGTAAGAGGTACTATAACACTATTCTGCACTTTCCCGACACATGCACTTGCACAGAGTAGGAATAGTAAGGGGTACATTTTCAGTATCCAGCACTTTTTGAGAATAGGCACTTACTTGGAGTTAGAATAGTAAATGGCACTTGAACACTATCCAGCACTTTCCCTACACATGCACTTTCACAGAGTAGAAATAGTAATTGGCACTTTTTCACTAACCAGCACTTTCTCTGAATATGCACTCACTTGGAGTTAGAATAGTAAATGGCACTTGTACACTATCCAGCACTTTCCCTACTTATGCACTTTCACAGAGTAGAAATAGTAATTGGCACTTTTTCACTAACAAGCACTTTCTCTGAATATGTACTCACTTGGAGTTAGAATAGTAAATGGCACTTGGACACTATCCAGCACTTTCCCTACACATGCACTTTCACAGAGTAGAAATAGTAATTGGCACTTTTTCACTAACCAGCACTTTCTCTGAATATGCACTCACTTGGAGTTAGAATAGTAAATGGCACTTGTACACTATCCAGCACTTTCCCTACTTATGCACTTTCACAGAGTAGAAATAGTAATTGGCACTTTTTCACTAACAAGCACTTTCTCTGAATATGTACTCACTTGGAGTTAGAATAGTAAATGGCACTTGGACACTATCCAGCACTTTCCCTACTCTTGCACTTTCACACAGTAGAAATAGTAATTGGCACTTTCACACTAACCATGCACTTTCTCTGAATATGCACTCACTTGGAGTTAGAATAGTAAATGGCACTTGGACACTATCCAGCACTTTCCCTACACATGCATTTTCACAGAGTTGGAATAGTAATTGGCACTTTTTCATTAACCATGCACTTTCCCCACTCATGCACTTTCACAGATTATTCATTCACTTGGACTTAGAATAGTAAATAGTACTTGGACATTATCCTGCACTTTCCCTACTCTTGCACTTTCACAGAGTTGGAATAGTAATTGGCACTTTTTCACTAACCAGCACTTTCTCTGAATATGCAATTACCTGGAGTTAGAATAGTAACTAGCAATAGGACACTATCCCGCACTTTACCTACTCTTGCACTTTCACAGAGTTGGGATAGTAATAGAATAATTTTACTAGTTATTATTCTGCACTTATAATGCGTTTCACAATGATTTTTAATTGCTTTGAAATATGATACTCAGATTTGTTTATTTAGGAAAATTACCTTGGGTTTCGGAAGGGTCTTTTCGAAAAACTGTTCTATATAGTTGTGGAATTGGCTGGCTTTTTCCGGATGTCTGTCTTGCAGTGGTTTCTAGTAGGCTGTGAAGAAAACATGTTGAAAAGGAGTTCAATGCTTAGAAAATGTATTATTTTATTGGCTGCTCTATATATATGTGGGGGGAAAAGCATTTACCTTTATGCATGTTTATAAATATGGCACATGTTATCATTAAACTGCAATTATTTTCAATATGTAATGATGTGGTGTTTAAATAGTAAGAGGCACTTTAACACTATTCTGCACTTTCCTGACATATGCACTTTCACAGAGTTGGAATAGTAATTGGCACTTTTTCACTAACCAGCACTTTCTCTGAATATGCACTCATTTGGAGTTAGAATAGTAAATGGCACTTGGATATTATCCAGCACTTTCCATACTCTTGCACTTTCACAGAGTTGGGATAGTAATTGAATAATTTTACTAGTTATTATTCTGCACTTATAATGCGTTTAACAATGTTTTTTAATTGCTCTGAAAAATGATACTCAGATGTGTTTATTTAGGAAAATTACCTTGTGTTTTGGAAGGTTGTTTTCGAATAAATGTTGGCTGCCTTTTTGCGGATGTGTGCCTTGCAGTGGTTTCTGGTAGGCTGTGAAGAAAACAAGTACAAAAGGTGTTCAATGCTTAGAAAATGTACCATTTTATTGGCTGCTCTATATATATGTGGGGGAAAAACATTTACTTTGAAGAATATTTAGAAATATGGTAAATGTTATTATTATACTGCACTTATAATCTTTACTACATTGCTTTTTATTTGCTATAAAATCTGTAAATGCAATATATATATACATGGAAATTACCTTGGTTTTTTGGAGGTTGTTTTTTAAAAATTCTTCAAAATACTCTCGATTTTGGTTGTTTTTTCGACGTTCTGTGACTTTTGCTACTTCTTCAGTTTGGCTATAAACAATACAATTTCACAAGTTTTATTTAAATGTGGTGTTTTTTAATAATTTAAAAATAGAAAAATAATATATTACTGCACATTATTGTACGATTTCGTATTAGCATTTTAATTTTTTCCAATAGAATTGAAACTTATTTTTTTATATATATATATATATATAAACTCTTTACACTGAGTGGGGGTATATAGACGGTTCGTTTTTTACATGCCTAGTTATTTTCAATTAAATAATAAAATTTAAACAAACCATTTATATTTTTATAAGCAGTTATTTGATTACGATTTTTTTAATATACATTTAATGTTCCAATTTTATGGAAAATATTTTTCAATAATCCACTTTATTTAATTCAATTATCAATTTTGTTTTCCAGTTAGGTCTGGCTGAGATAATATTTCAGGAAACTTTTGAAATGGATGAATAGTTGCGTTGTAATGGATGTTCACCTTTTGAAATATATGTATTATTTATTAATAAATCGTTTACCATGCATTTGGATGTACGAATAAAGAAATATTACTTTTAAACCATCTCTCATTAGTTTAGAAATGTAGGCGTTTCTATAAATAAATTATTAAAAAAGTTTATTACTTAACGAAATATTTTAAATCGTTGAATTAATTATAGTTTGTTTATCCTTCATTATATACATTTATTTCTCTTAAAATATTTTTTAACTCTTATTACCGTTCATAATGTTAACAAAAAAACGAATCAACCTTACATATTATGTTCTAAGTGTTATTAAATTAATGTATACTACTATATTAATTAATACAAAATTTAAACAGTTTAAGGAAATATTACGCTAATAATATGTTAACCTAAAATATTTTACCAAATCGTTTAAAATAACTTACTGTTCTATAAAATAGAAATGCTTCTACGTTCGCTTTCGCTGATATTTATCTCAAGAGGTCAGAGGGTCAGGTTTTCACGTCTGATTACTCTGCTAGTTGATAATCAACTGTTTTCAAAATGGTGGGATACGTCTATTTATAAGTTTTATTAAATAGCATTATATTTTTCGTAAATTATATTGTTTTCTTTCATTTTTTTGGGGGATTCATTTCATGAGAAAAACTATAATTTAAATTGTTTTATTTAAAAGTAAGCTCAACAAACTTTCGTCCCGTTTTAGCATCCATTTTGAATGTCTTGTTGACATTGGAGGGCATTGAAATAGTAGATGGACATTATTTTTCATTGCTGTGTTTAAAATGGCGTTCATTTCTTTGTAAGGTCATTATTTTTGTCTTTCGAGTATTGGAAACTCTTATTTCTTCTTTATATTCTTAAAATATATATATATTCTTTTGCGTTGTTAAAGAATTCCATGGTATACAGTATTTTTAAAAGTAATCGAGTATTAATTTATTAATGGTCTAAATCGGTATCGTGTTATTATTTTAATTTTTGAACCCATTTCTAAATATATTTAGACATCCCTAACCTCTATTTTCCATGTAAGTCGTTCTACGTATTATTTAATAAAATGTATTTATTTATTTTTTTGTGTGTCATTATAGTAATCGATGTTAAATAGTATTATTTTTTTATAATTGGGTATTAATTTATTAAATAAATAAATATGTTTTTTAATACTCGGCTATTAATTTATTAAATAAATAAACCGAATTCGTAATATTATAGTAGTTTAATGACCCGTTTTTTAATACACTTAACCACCCAAAAACCCTAATTTCCTTGCATCCCGTGCCAGATTTTATTTTCTAAAAAAAAAAAAATATATATATATGTAATGGTATGCTTTGAAATGTATTTTTTTTAATACTCGGGTATTAATTTATTAAATAAAAAAATATCTTATTTTAGACTCGGGTACTCGGGTATTAATTTATTAAATAAATAAACCGATTTCGTAATATAATAGTAGTTTAATGACCCGTTTTTTAAAACACTTACCCACCCAAAACCCCTAATTTCCCTGCATCCCGTGCCAGATTTTATTTTACAAAAAAAAAATATATATATATATATATGTAATGGTATGCTTTGAAATGTATTATTTTTTAATACTCGGGTATTAATTTATTAAATAAAAAAATATGTTTTTTTAAACTCGGGTATTAATTTATTAAATAAATAAACAGATTTCGTAATAAAATAGTAGTTTAATGACCCTTTTTTTAATACACTTACCCACCCAAAACCCCTAATTTCCCTGCATCCCGTGCCAGATTTTATTTTACAAAAAAAAAAAAATATATATGTAATGGTATGCGTTGTATTAAAATGCGTTGTAATAGTATTTTAGAATCAGTAACACTATTTTACGATGTAATAGCATGCGTTGTTAAAAAACGCGTTGTAATAACAGTTGCGTTGTAAAAAATGCGATGTAAAAGCATGCGTTGTAATAACATGCGTTGTACTGACACCAATCCGTGTTCACATTTCTAAGGTCAAAACAAGGGGACCAATTACATTTTTGGCAGACGAAGTATTTTCCATTGGCCTGGCAGAGGACTAAATGTCTGCCAGGCTGAGGCTACTAGACCTGCCAAATTAAGAAATGACTGCCAAGCCCCGGCCATTTCTAAAGCTTTGTCAGGAACCGCCTTCATGACGGTTCCTGGCAATTCTTTTCTAAGTTTGACGCACAGCTCTGTCAACATGATGGATCAGTCTGCCAAACATATATTTTTTTTATTTTCAAAAACAAAATCCTGAAATGGGAAAAGCATTGAACAGTTTCCATTGCCTCTTACTGCCAGGGTTACTGATGGTGAAAGGCAGTGAAAACTGACCGGTGTATTTGCCCTTCTGAATTAGATGGGGGATATAGAGGTCAACCTCAGACTGACCCTTACTGCATCGGGCCGCCGGTGGGGGTATAACAATGGCAGAGACAGAGTAGTCTCTGCCATGGTTACATCAAAATGTTTGCCTGCATTTAAATCAGACCTTGACGTTTGTAGTAATGATACTCCGATGCCGTTGCAATGAAGTATTCTTACTGCCAGCATATAGTGAGCTAAAAAACGGTGATGGATCAAGCCCTGATCTGTTGACTGGGTAGGAGTGTTCTGATTAACTCAGATACTCTGTCCATCACCACCCCCTTTTTGTAATGATTTTGGCCACCATGAGTGCGGAAGGGTATGCTCAGACATGAGACCCTTACTCATTGCACCATCACGATTCAAGCAAGCCGGGCCGAAGACGGCTGTAATGCCAGAAACCGGTCCCCGGAAGCTTGTTTCCTTTCCAGTGAAGAATTGGCTTGGTAGTTTGGTCTGCCCTGTTCCCATGATGCACTGGGCCAGGGACGGACTAATTTGCATATAGCCAGGTTCTGAACTGGGATGGTGCAGTGAGCTAAAAAACGGTGATGGATCAAGCCCTGATCTGTTGACTGGGTAGGAGTGTTCTGATTAACTCAGATACTCTGTCCATCACCACCCCCTTTTTGTAATTATTTTGGCCACCATGAGTGTGGAAGGGTATGCTCAGACATGAGTCCCTTGCTCATTGCACCATCAGGATTCAAGCAAGCTGGGCCGAAGACGGCTGTAATGCCAGAAACCGGTCCCCGAAAGCTTGTTTCCTTTCCAGTGAAGAATTGGCTTGGTAGTTTGGTCTGCCCTGTTCCCATGATGCACTGGGCCAGGGACGGACTAATTTGCATATAGCCAGATTCTGAACTGGGATGGTGCAGTGAGCTAAAAAACGGTGATGGATCAAGCCCTGATATGTTGACTGGGTAGGAGTGTTCTGATTAACTCAGATACTCTGTCCATCACCACCCCCTTTTTGTAATTATTTTGGCCACCATGAGTGTGGAAGGGTATGCTCAGACATGAGTCCCTTACTCATTGCACCATCAGGATTCAAGCAAGCTGGGCCGAAGACGGCTGTAATGCCAGAAACCGGTCCCCGGAAGCTTGTTTCCTTTCCAGGGAAGAATTGGCTTGGTAGTTTGGTCAGCCCTGTTCCCATGATGCACTGGGCCAGGGACGGATTAATTTGCATATAGCCAGATTCTGAACTGGGATGGTGCAGTGAGCTAAAAAACGGTGATGGATCAAGCCCTGATCTGATGACTGGGTAGGAGTATTCTGATTAACTCAGATACTCTGTCCATCACCACCCCCTTTTTGTAATTATTTTGGCCACCATGAGTGTGGAAGGGTATGCTCAGACATGAGTCCCTTACTCATTGCACCATCAGGATTCAAGCAAGCCGGCCGAAGACGGCTGTAATGCCAGAAACCGGTCCCCGGAAGCTTGTTTCCTTTCCAGTGAAGAATTGGCTTGGTAGTTTGGTCTGCCCTGTTCCCATGATGCACTGGGCCAGGGACGGACTAATTTGCATATAGCCAGGTTCTGAACTGGGATGGTGCAGTGAGCTAAAAAACGGTGATGGATCAAGCCCTGATCTGTTGACTGGGTAGGAGTGTTCTGATTAACTCAGATACTCTGTCCATCACCACCCCCTTTTTGTAATTATTTTGGCCACCATGAGTGTGAAAGGGTATGCTCAGACATGAGTCCCTTGCTCATTGCACCATCAGGATTCAAGCAAGCCGGGCCGAAGACGGCTGTAATGCCAGAAACCGGTCCCCGGAAGCTTGTTTCCTTTCCAGTGAAGAATTGGCTTGGTTGTTTGGTCTGCCCTGTTCCCATGATGCACTGGGCTAGGGACGGACTAATTTGCATATAGCCAGGTTCTGAACTGGGATGGTGCAGTGAGCTAAAAAACGGTGATGGATCAAGCCCTGATCTATTGACTGGGTAGGAGTGTTCTGATTAACTCAGATACTCTGTCCTTTACCACCCCCTTTTTGTAATTATTTTGGCCACCATGAGTGTGGAAGGGTATGCTCAGACATGAGTCCCTTGCTCATTGCACCATTAGGATTCAAGCAAGCCGGGCCGAAGACGGCTGTAATGCCAGAAACCGGTCCCCGGAAGCTTGTTTCCTTTCCAGTGAAGAATTGGCTTGGTAGTTTGGTCTGCCCTGTTCCCATGATGCACTGGGCCAGGGACGGACTAATTTGCATATAGTTCAGGTTCTGAACTGGGATGGTGCAGTGAGCTAAAAAACGGTGATGGATCAAGCCCTGATCTGTTGACTGGGTAGGAGTGTTCTGATTAACTCAGATGCTCTGTCCATCACCACCCCCTTTTTGTAATTATTTTGGCCACCATGAGTGTGGAAGGGTATGCTCAGACATGAGTCCCTTGCTCATTGCACCATCAGGATTCAAGCAAGCCGGGCTGAAGACGGCTGTAATGCCAGAAACCGGTCCCCGGAAGCTTGTTTCCTTTCCAGTGAAGAATTGGCTTGGTAGTTTGGTCTGCCCTGTTCCCATGATGCACTGGGCCAGGGACGGACTAATTTGCATATAGCCAGGTTCTGAACTGGGATGGTGCAGTGAGCTAAAAAACGGTGATGGATCAAGCCCTGATCTGTTGACTGGGTAGGAGTGTTTTGATTAACTCAGATACTCTGTCCTTTACCACCCCCTTTTTGTAATTATTTTGGCCACCATGAGTGTGGAAGGGTATGCTCAGACATGAGTCCCTTGCTCATTGCACCATCAGGATTCAAGCAAGCCGGGCCGAAGACGGCTGTAATGCCAGAAACCGGTCCCCGGAAGCTTGTTTCCTTTCCAGTGAAGAATTGGCTTGGTAGTTTGGTCTGCCCTGTTCCCATGATGCACTGGGCCAGGGACGGACTAATTTGCATATAGCCAGGTTCTGAACTGGGATGGTGCAGTGAGCTAAAAAACGGTGATGGATCAAGCCCTGATCTGTTGACTGGGTAGGAGTGTTCTGATTAACTCAGATACTCTGTCCATCACCACCCCCTTTTTGTAATTATTTTGGCCACCATGAGTGTAGAAGGGTATGCTCAGACATGAGTCCCTTGCTCATTGCACCATCAGGATTCAAGCAAGCTGGGCCGAAGACGGCTGTAATGCCAGAAACCGGTCCCCGGAAGCTTGTTTCCTTTCCAGTGAAGAATTGGCTTGGTAGTTTGGTCTGCCCTGTTCCCATGATGCACTGGGCCAGGGACGGACTAATTTGCATATAGCCAGATTCTGAACTGGGATGGTGCAGTGAGCTAAAAAACGGTGATGGATCAAGCCCTGATCTGTTGACTGGGTAGGAGTGTTCTGATTAACTCAGATACTCTGTCCATCACCACCCCCTTTTTGTAATTATTTTGGCCACCATGAGTGTGGAAGGGTATGCTCAGACATGAGTCCCTTGCTCATTGCACCATCAGGATTCAAGCAAGCCGGGCCGAAGACGGCTGTAATGCCAGAAACCGGTCCCCGGAAGCTTGTTTCCTTTCCAGTGAAGAATTGGCTTGGTAGTTTGGTCTGCCCTGTTCCCATGATGCACTGGGCCAGGGACAGACTAATTTGCATATAGCCAGGTTCTGAACTGGGATGGTGCAGTGAGCTAAAAAACGGTGATGGATCAAGCCCTGATCTGTTGACTGGGTAGGAGTGTTCTGATTAACTCAGATACTCTGTCCATCACCACCCCCTTTTTGTAATTTTTTTGGCCACCATGAGTGTGGAAGGGTATGCTCAGACATGAGTCCCTTGCTCATTGCACCTTCAGGATTCAAGCAAGCCGGGCCGAAGACGGCTGTAATGCCAGAAACCGGTCCCCGGAAGCTTGTTTCCTTTCCAGTGAGGAATTGGCTTGGTAGTTTGGTCTGCCCTGTTCCCAAGATGCACTGGGCCAGGGACAGACTAATTTGCATATAGCCAGGTTCTGAACTGGGATGGTGCAGTGAGCTAAAAAACGGTGATGGATCAAGCCCTGATCTGTTGACTGGGTAGGAGTGTTCTGATTAACTCAGATACTCTGTCCATCACCACCCCCTTTTTGTAATTATTTTGGCCACCATGAGTGTGGAAGGGTATGCTCAGACATGAGTCCCTTGCTCATTGCACCATCAGGATTCAAGCAAGCCGGGCCGAAGATGGCTGTAATGCCAGAAACCGGTCCCCGGAAGCTTGTTTCCTTTCCAGTGAAGAATTGGCTTGGTAGTTTGGTCTGCCCTGTTCCCATGATGCACTGGGCCAGGGACAGACTAATTTGCATATAGCCAGGTTCTGAACTGGGATGGTGCAGTGAGCTAAAAAACGGTGATGGATCAAGCCCTGATCTGTTGACTGGGTAGGAGTGTTCTGATTAACTCAGATACTCTGTCCATCACCACCCCCTTATTGTAATTATTTTGGCCACCATGAGTGTGGAAGGGTATGCTCAGACATGAGTCCCTTGCTCATTGCACCATCAGGATTCAAGCAAGCCGGGCTGAAGACGGCTGTAATGCCAGAAACCGGCCCCCGGAAGCTTGTTTCCTTTCCAGTGAAGAATTGGCTTGGTAGTTTGGTCTGCCCTGTTCCCATGATGCACTGGGCCAGGGACAGACTAATTTGCATATAGCCAGGTTCTGAACTGGGATGGTGCAGTGAGCTAAAAAACGCTGATGGATCAAGCCCTGATCTGTTGACTGGGTAGGAGTGTTCTGATTAACACAGATACTCTGTCCATCACAACCCCCTTTTTGTAATTATTTACAACAAGGAGTGGTGAGGGACAGAGTCTCTGAATTAAGCAGAATACTCTCACCCAGTCAAGAGATCAGGGCTAGATCCAACACCGTTTTTTAGCTCACTGCACCATCCCAGTTTCAGAACCTGGCTGTATGCAAATTAGTCTATTCCTGTCCCAGTGCATGATGGGAACAGGGCAAACCAAACTACAAAAGCCAATTCTTACACTGGGAAGGAAACAAGCTTCCGGGGACCGGTTTCTGGCATTACAGCCGTCTTCGGCCCGGCTTGCTTGAATCCTGATGGTGTAATGAGCAAGGAACTCATGTCTGAGTATACCCTTCCACGCTTAGGGTGGACAAAATTATTTACAACAAGGAGTGGTGAGGGACAGAGTCTCTGAATTAAGCAGAATACTCTCACCCAGTCAAGAGATCAGGGCTAGATCCAACACCGTTTTTTAGCTCACTGCACCATCCCAGTTTCAGAACCTGGCTGTATGCAAATTAGTCTATTCCTGTCCCAGTGCATGATGGGAACAGGGCAAACCAAACTACAAAAGCCAATTCTTACACTGGGAAGGAAACAAGCTTCCGGGGACCGGTTTCTGGCATTACAGCCGTCTTCGGCCCGGCTTGCTTGAATCCTGATGGTGCAATGAGCAAGGGACTCATGTCTGAGTATACCCTTCCACGCTTAGGGTGGACAAAATTATTTACAACAAGGAGTGGTGAGGGACAGAGTCTCTGAATTAAGCAGAATACTCTCACCCAGTCAAGAGATCAGGGCTAGATCCAACACCGTTTTTTAGCTCACTGCACCATCCCAGTTTCAGAACCTGGCTGTATGCAAATTAGTCTATTCCTGTCCCAGTGCATGATGGGAACAGGGCAAACCAAACTACAAAAGCCAATTCTTACACTGGGAAGGAAACAAGCTTCCGGGGACCGGTTTCTGGCATTACAGCCGTCTTCGGCCCGGCTTGCTTGAATCCTGATGGTGCAATGAGCAAGGGACTCATGTCTGAGTATACCCTTCCACGCTTAGGGTGGACAAAATTATTTACAACAAGGAGTGGTGAGGGACAGAGTCTCTGAATTAAGCAGAATACTCTCACCCAGTCAAGAGATCAGGGCTAGATCCAACACCGTTTTTTAGCTCACTGCACCATCCCAGTTTCAGAACCTGGCTGTATGCAAATTAGTCTATTCCTGTCCCAGTGCATGATGGGAACAGGGCAAACCAAACTACAAAAGCCAATTCTTACACTGGGAAGGAAACAAGCTTCCGGGGACCGGTTTCTGGCATTACAGCCGTCTTCGGCCCGGCTTGCTTGAATCCTGATGGTGCAATGAGCAAGGGACTCATGTCTGAGTATACCCTTCCACGCTTAGGGTGGACAAAATTATTTACAACAAGGAGTGGTGAGGGACAGAGTCTCTGAATTAAGCAGAATACTCTCACCCAGTCAAGAGATCAGGGCTAGATCCAACACCGTTTTTTAGCTCACTGCACCATCCCAGTTTCAGAACCTGGCTGTATGCAAATTAGTCTATTCCTGTCCCAGTGCATGATGGGAACAGGGCAAACCAAACTACAAAAGCCAATTCTTACACTGGGAAGGAAACAAGCTTCCGGGGACCGGTTTCTGGCATTACAGCCGTCTTCGGCCCGGCTTGCTTGAATCCTGATGGTGCAATTGTGGTAAATAAATAAATAATACCCTATTTTTGACTAGGCATATATCATAACAGATAGCTCAATAAATAAGAGTCAAGATTCGAGGTAGTAGGAGTTTTGCAGGTTTATTACAGCATAAGGACAGGATCAGGACAACCTGCATAGACAGGGGCCCGGCAGCTGCCGGGGCTAGATCTGGGATGAGCGCGCTAACTTCTAATAACAATACAAGAGCATATATACATAACGCAAACACATAGCATTACATTGCAGTAGGCGTAGCAGTGGGTGGAGCAGAAGGCGTGACGCGTAGCAGTCGCGAAAGATAACAGTAAAAGTAGGTGTAACTGGGCGTATACATAGACATGTGGTGCAAACGTAACAGAATATGTCATAAATGGGGCGGAAACATAGGAGGGGGCTACCTAAGGAGCCGGGACCTCTAACCTGGTGGTGCGCGCAAACTGGCAATGACGTGTTACAAGGAGAAGCTGGGGGCTATGAACTTCTGTGCTAGGAGCAGAGACTAAAGTCTGGAGGGTCGGAGCGACATGTACCTAAACCCTATCTAGTATCTGATGTTTAGGGAACATGTTGATATAAACTAGAAGTCATGAGGGGAAAAGCTAACTTGACTCTAAGACTGGACCATGCATTATTCTACATGTAGTGCGTGATGAAGAATATTAAATGACCAGTAAATACAGTATTTCTCTAACATGGAGACGTGAAGGCTAGACAATGACGGAAACTGTTGATGCAGTTCAGTAGCTTAGGAATGCAGAGAAGGAGGACTAAACTGATAGCTGGAATCATAACATACTCTTGGCAGACTCAGAGGCAGAGCCAGGCTGCACCGGGCACTGTGAGGCAGGAAGCAAGTGAAAGGTCGAGGATACAGGTGGGGGCTGTATCGCTCCTCAGCGAGGCTTCAGGAGACAGGAGCTGAATCTAGTGTCCGGGCCCTGTTGAGGCCTGGAAACGGGGACTTTATAATGAAATAACGTGCACACTGGGAAACGTGGCAACGTAGCTTTACATAGGCCTAATATTCGTAGTATTCACGAGGACTGAAAACTGGCATACTAGAGGTGGACACAACTGTAATTGCGTCATTAATCGGACGTGGGGAATAACATATGCATATTGGTCATGCACACATAACATATGATGGATGAGGCGTAGGGACACAGAACATGGCAAAATTTACTTTTCCACATTCCCTCCTTGTCACTACGTTTCCATCAGGAAACATCAATATTCATGATACCATCTATCATTTCATACAGTACCATTTGTTCATCTCGAATTGTCTTGGAACGGGATTTAGAACGGGGCTTGGGACTAGGAATACAAGAGGTAGCACAAATGCCGCAAATCGCAGGGCCACATTGTATACAGAGACAGCAGCTAAATATGATCGCTACTGCAATACCTAGAAAGGACAGGACTTTCCATCCCCATGCGGAAATTATATTCCAGAACCAACCGGACCATGTCCAGGTGCCTGGATCTTGATGTAACAGATGGGCAATTTTATGAAGTCTGGTTATAGCTCAATAAACAGACGGCGCGTTATTAGGAATGAAAATGCAGCAACTAGATCCGAGAACTCTACAGGCCCCGCCCCTATCGGCCAGTATGACGTCAAGGACGAGACGATTCTGTAAAACGACAATTCTCATAAAGGATTGCTCTTCGGTTAAGTTACCTAGAGCAGAGGCAGTCTCATCTACTACAGCTTCAAGGGTTCTTGTTAACCTACGGATTAGCTTACTGTTTACAACTGTGCCTAAATAAGGGAAAACACCTTTATCAATATCAATGAATTGCTCTGCGGCAGTTTCAGTATAATCGACAATCGGGAGATATCTCTTGTGTCTAGTGTGTACTAGGAAGGAATTCCTATGGTAATCAGGTGGGGCTAGAAAAACAGGTGGCAGTAGGAAGGCAATGTAACAGGTTCCCTCCCAATCGAGGGGCAGATGAACATATGCAGTTTGACCACAAACAAAATAAGAATGACGTGAAGCTTTAAAATTAGATTTCCCACTGTCATTATACTTGATAATAGTAGTACAATCACTATGTCCTACGTGTACGGAACCTTTATTTCGGACACATAATTCGCCTTTGACTGGTAGTACTGAAATAGCAGGTGAGTCTGGAGTAGTATCAGACTGGACATTCAGGACCATGAAATTCGACGAATAGTTACCTAAATTATACACTTCATTTTCTAGATCTAAACCTGTTCTGTGGGGGAGACCTTGCTTGTCTGGGAAACATGTGCTGTTAAGAAAAGACATATCTGTTGAGGAGGACGTTAACGTGGACCATGCTCCACATGAACCATTATGTGAGAATGGATAAGGAAAGAGTGGCAGAACTCCCTTCGGGGTCTGGAAAGGGGGGAGTCAACCACACACCCAACAATTAGTGGCATTGCTGGTCTGGTGTGAGTAATGTAACATACAGATAAATGAATTGTTACGCATAGCGAGGCGGTAAGCATATTCGTGAGGAGGCAGATCACTAAACGTGTGCTCTACTGTAACATTAGCAGACTTATTTACATGAGGAATTGAAAAATACAGGAAAAATGCATAGCTGGTGCAGGAAATCATTATGCTGATGAATAATATGAAACTTAGAAAAACGATACATTGAATTGAGCTTTGACTGACTCTCTCACTATGGGGGTATATTTTATACATGTCAGAAACAGTCTAACCGTTTCACCTAGGGGAGGACTTAGACAATCAAACTGACTGACTTATTTTACTAGACCGGAGCTTTAACTTATACTCCTGCTGCGGAGTTTTCTCTAACAGGGAAGGGGTTGTAACAATGTCTTTTGCGGGACAGTCCTTAAGAGCAATAGTTTGGCAGTCCTTAAAATCCTGGGAATCCTTGGAAAGGTTTTTAGAAACGGGTTTTAATCCATTGAAAAGTTTTACATGAGAAAGATGGACCCACCCCTTCCTGCCTTCTAGCTTGACGGCAGTACGGGTGGTCAAGAGGACCTGACGTGGCTCCTTCCAACGAGGTTCCAGCGGACTTGATCTGTCAAAATTTCGGATCATCACCAGCGAACCTGGAACGATTTCATGCGGTGCCACCTCGGTATTGTCTGGAAATGCGGCGGCAACCTGTGAACGACATGAGTTGAGGGCAGACATCAAGGAAGCTAGGTAATCTGTCAGCATATTACATGAAACATCGGTAATACTTCGGGGTCTAGGAGTACCCCACATGTTAGGGGGACGGCCGAATACGACCTCATACGGGGACAGACCTGATCTGGAATGTGCGACCATGCGCATATAAAATAAAGCGACTGGCAGGGCTACTAGCCAGTCCACACCTTTTTCTTTACAGACTTTTGCAATGCGGATTTTCAGGGTCTGATTATGTCTCTCTACTAGACCGGCTGCTTCAGGATGGCGTACACAATGGAACTTCCACTGGTACCCTAATAACAGGGAAACGTGCTTCATGAGTTCAGATGAGAAGGGCTGACCGTTATCAGAATATACGACTCTAGGGAGTCCATATCTAGGGAAAAACTCACGAACCAACTGCTTGGCAGTGGTCGCGGCTGTGTAATCTGGGACTGGATATGCTTCTGTCCATCTGGACAAAGCGCATACAACTACAAGGACATACTTGAAACCTCGACATCGCTCCATCTGAATATAATCCATCTGGAGGACTTCAAAAGGGTGGTCAGGAGGCTTGAAACCACCTTGTTCCACCGGGACACTTTTACCTGGATTAAACTGACAACATATCATACAGGTACGGACTTTCTGCTTGGCTGCAGCTCGTAAATGCTTGTTGAACCAAATGTTCTGGATACTGTCTAACATAGCTTTTTCTCCTAAATGTGCTGGACTATGTGCGGTATTAATGATGACCTGAACCATAGAGTCGGGGAGAAACCATGTGGCTCTACCCTTCGTTAACCATCCTTGATCTGTCTGGACCCCTCCTTGTTCGGACCATTTCTTGATTTCTTCAGGAGTAGCATGTAACTGGATATCTATGACATCTTGTGTAGGGTCCTTAACTGTCATACATGTAGTCGGATCTGTGGTATGTGTCTGTGTCGGATTAGCTTGAATGTCTGGAGTCTGAGCTGTAAGCTTGGCTGTGCGATCTGCTAGATCATTACCTTGGGAAATAATGTCAGTGACTTTCGTATGTGCTTTGCACTTCATGATAGCAATAGATGTCGGTAAGTGTATGGCATCTAACAGAGCTTGAATAAGGAGACCATGCTGAATCTTGGTTCCATGAGAAGTCATAAAACCTCTCTCCTGCCAGAGCACTCCGAAGTCGTGTACAACTCCAAATGCGTAACGTGAATCTGTGTAAACATTAACTTTCAGGTTCTTGGCGTGTATGCAGGCTTGTGTCAGAGCAACTAGCTCTGCTGCTTGAGCGGACAGGGTATCAATACGGTGTGTTTCAATAACTTCGGTGTCAGTAGTCACTGCATACGCGGCGACTAGTTCTCCTGTACTAGTTCTCATACATGAACCATCCACATAAAGTGTCGGGTCAGGATCTGGTAATGGAATATCTGTCAGGTCTTGTCTTGGCTTTGTCGTAATGTTAACTACTTCCACACAATCGTGTGTGGCTGGATTTGAACTAACTGATGGTAACAGTGTAGCAGGATTCAGGACGTTGCAGCGTCTGATTTCTATGTGTGGCTGGAACAGTGTCAATTCATAACCTGTTAAACGTGCAATTGTCAAGTGCTGAGTTTGTGTTCGGTTTAAAAGAACTTCTACTGAATGTGGAACTTGTACTGTCAGGGAGTGTCCTAAAACTATGGAATCACTTTGTCTGATAGCTAGTGCTGTGGCTGCAACTGACTTGAGGCACGCAGGCAATGCCTGGGCGACTGGATCTAATGTGCTCGAAAAATAAGCACAGGGCTTGTATTGACCTGCTTGATCTTGTGTGAGAACAGATAATGCTGTACCTTCACGTTCAGTGACGAAAAGTGTAAAAGGCTTACTGTAGTTCGGTGTAGCTAGAACTGGAGCTTGGCATAGGGCTTTCTTTAACTCGTTGAAACTAAGTGTATGTTCAGATGTCCAAGGGAGGACAGTCGATACGGCTGCCTCCTGTGTCGTTAACTGTATCAGTGGCTTGGCTAAAAATGCATACTGGGGAATCCATTGTCTACAATAAGAAGTAAGGCCGATAAAGGCACGTACCTCCTTCTGGGTTCTGGGCTGGGGAAGACTCGCTATCAACTGGATACGGTCGGGTGTCAACTGCCTACCCCTCTTGGACAGCAAGTGTCCTAAGTATACCACTTGCTGGACACAGAATTGAAGCTTCGAAGGTGACACCTTGTGCCCCATCTCGGCTAGGAAATACAGAACTGTCAGTGATGCACGCTCGCAGTCACGTTCAGAACGGGCTGTGATCAGTAGATCATCGACATACTGGAGCAGGGCAGTGTCAGTTGGCATATGAATGTTGTCTAGTTGTCTCTTGAGTGCTTGACTGTAAATACTAGGGCTTTCTGTGAAACCTTGAGGAGCGCGTGTGAACATATAGCTCCTTCCATTTAAACAGAATCCAAAAAGAAACTGGCTGTCTGGATGAATGGGAACACTAAAAAATGCATTCTTGAGGTCGATGACAGTGAAGAACGTAGCTTCGGAATCAATAGCTGTCAATAGGGAAGAGATGTCTGGGACAACTGGATACTGCGGAATAATACATTTGTTAAGCTCTCGTAAATCAATCACTAATCGATATACTGGGGGTGCATTCGGATCAGTACGTTTCATGACTGGAATGATCGGAGAATTACATACATTGGAGTCAGTTTCTACAACTACTCCTTGTGCCATGAGCTCGTCTATAATTTTGGATAAGGCTGCTACAGCCTCAGGTGGCAATCTGTACTGTCTGATTCGTGGTAACACTACACCTGGCTTGAGAGTCACACGATGGGGTGTGATTTGCATATAACCTACATCAGTTGGACCTTGCGCCCATAAATGCTGCGGAACCTTAGACAGTCTAGAATCAAAATCTCGTAATACATAGTGACCCTTAAAGTCACGTAGAAACAGACGTATTCCCTCTGGGGAACAGCAAATGACTGCACCTAATTCTTTCAGTGTCTTAATGCCTAATAGGTTTTCTGGACATGACTTAGTAAGTAACAGATCAGTAGTGCGGGACAATGGACCTACTTCTAGAGTGACTGGCTTTGATATCTCGTTAACGATAGGCTTTCCTGAAAATCCAAGGGAAACATTTCTTGAGCCTGAGAGCGGAGCCCCTGGAACTTCGGCATGACTAATTGTGGTCCTACTTGCCCCTGTATCAATCAGAAACTTTCTGTCTTTCCCTAATACTTGACTGTGAACATAGGGACCTTCTTGATCTACAGGTATCTCGATGAGAGGCAAGCCTACCTCCCTCTCTAGGCTGTTTCATGAATATGGCTGGTACTCTGGATACTCAGACTGCGCATACTGGTACATCTGTGATGTGACATGCTGCGTTGCAGCAATAGGCTGCGGTGCTGTAACTGTCTGTTGTGCATTCTGTGGCTGAGGAATCTGTGAAACTTGTTCTTGTCTAGGCGGGCGTGGTCTTTCTTTAGTCTTACCAGTAGCTATGTTGTGTTTCAGAACTGCACACTCATTTATAAAATGACCTGGCTGTTTACAATAATTGCAGTTCCCTTTAACGGGAGCTGCAGGATGACTGGCTTGATTCGGACCCCTCTTCTGACTGTCTTGAGGAACAGATTGTGCAACTAGCACTTTCATTTTCGTGTCTTTCATACGTTTTCTCTCGTGTTCTTGCTCTTCTCTGATTCTATTCTGGTGGTACTGGAGCATCTGGAGCATCTGGGACGGGGTATTAGCTTGCCAGGTGCTTTCGACTTTCAGAACTCGATTTTTAATTTGTGGACTTGAATTCTCGACTAATTTAGTAACGAAAAGGTGAGGGTATGACTCACTACTTGTCTTGAGACCACTGTTAATACTAAAACATTTTTCAAATCTAGAATAAAAATCACTAATATCTTCATCTTGTTTCTGTTTACAGGCTGAGATTGCATCCCAGTCTTCTTTTCTCGTTGTCAATAATCTGGGTAAGACTTGAATTAATAATTCTGGTAACTCTTTACATTTATCTCCAAGACCGGTACCTGGTACTCGTGCCTTGTCTTCAGCTTCTAGAACTGCCCAATCGATCTTTTTCTCTCCCACCTCCCATTCTTTTTCCTTTAGCTTTTCATACACCCCTGCGGGTAGCAGAACCTTTAACATTTTAATGATATCTGGGTAAGTATATTCTCCCATACGGAGCATGTCTTTTAATTCTCTATGGAACCCTGCTGGATCTTTGTCATGACAAGGAATTAATTTCTTCATCTCGAGAAGTTCCATCTTTGTAATCGGAGTGTATACAAACACTCGTTGCATTTCGCCACCCGTTCCTTTAACTGGGTGGACTTCTCGTAACGGATTCTGTCTGTCTATGTAAAATGGTTTACTTTCTGGGGGTGAGACATGAACAAAATGCGGGTTCAAGAACGTTCTATATTTGTGACGTTGTTCTAGAATAACACTAATTAAATCGGTACCTAGACCTCTCCATCTGTACTGGAGTAACTCGTTCAGGATATCATGCAACGGACCTGGATCAGAGTGTTGACCCTCATACAGAGTAATGAGGTGCTGAATCATATACATTCCCACCAGTCGCTGCTCGGCTGGGGGCAGTTTCAGAAACATTTGTGCCACTATTTCGTCTGGAAAAGTGGTAGAATCAGTAATCCATCGGACGGCTGATCGGGCTAGTTCTTGTTCATGCATGGTACTTAACTCACTATAACCGATTCGTGATTTCAGAATGTGATCGGTAGCTTGAAATACTTGTTCTAGAGAACCTTGTTCTGGTGCTGAATGATGGAAAATAGACTTGGGTTCTAGGCGTAAATGGCGATCTGGAAATCTAGATTTTCCTACATACGCTATTCTGGCGGGATTCTCGTCCTCTTCTTCTTCGGGATCAGAGATACTTTCTTTCTCGCTTACTTGTGCTGCTTTACGCTGTTCGTGTATCTTTATTATTTCTTTACGGATTTTCTTGTACATACTTTCCATGGCACCGACGGTCTTGTGCTTACCCTCGGCTATATTATCACTCCACCTTGTCAGGATTCTCATTTCGGCAGAATCTTTAGACGGGTAATCTTGTTCTCTTATTAGACAATTAATCAGAAACTTTAATATCATGAGCTGGATCTCGGCTTTCCTTTGAGACATGGCTTCGTGAATACTTTCTGGATCATCCCCTGTACGGATGAAACGATATATTCTGTCTAGATCTTCTTTCATATTCGGTAAGGTGACTAGATACTCGGCCACCTTTCTTACGCGGAACGAATATAAAACCATATTATCCTCGCCTGGGACTGGATCATAGACACATTCGGCAAGGGATTTTCTTATTTCTGCTACAGTCTGATGTCTAGGCGTACGCTGTGACGCTTGTGCATGTAATTCGGCTAACGTTAAACGCTTGTGTGGCGGCGGGGTTTGAGGAGGACCTCCTCCTGCGGCCCCTAAACTGGAGTCCTCTACTGAGGCTCTACGTCCTGGCAGAGTGGGCAATGGAAATGTAGGCTGGACTTGTATGGCGGGCTGGACCGGGGGTACCGTAACAGGTACTCCGGTGTCTGGAGGAGCGGGAAGTGCCTGATTTACAGGGACTGGCGGAGCGCGAACAGGATTTGCATATTCTGGGACTGTGTCGTCCAAATAGGACGAAATAAAAATATCAGCTGCGGTCTGTTTGTGACGTAGCTTGGTCGGAACTAATGGTGGCGGGAAATTACTGGATGCCTCCGGGGTCGCTTTCGGCAAACCCTCAGCAAGAAGAGGATACATACCCTTAATGAGGGCATGCCTCTGTCTGTCTAACTGTTCGGCTTTGACTTGTTCACCTATCTCGATTAATTCTCTTTCTTGGGCTCGTTCTTGGGATTCTCTACTTAACTCTGACTTTCTGACTTCCTTTTCGGTTCTTCTATGCGCTTCTTTACGCCATAACTCGATGGCATCTTTCTGTGACTGTCTGGCTTTCTTTTTCCATAATGCTTCTTCTACTCGCATGATACATTCGGCATCCCATGTACCCGATACGGGCCATCTATACTTTTCTTCTAACTGTTTGGTATACTCTACCCATAAATCTAGATACAATATGGCGCTTATGCCATGTTTCTGATACATAAAATGACCTGGACTGTCCCTCGGCGGGACAGGAACTGCTGCTTCCAGCAGACCCTTTCTAGTTTTTAACTGACGTAACTTGGAAAATATAGGCATGACTGAACTGTAATCTGGACAAAATACAATACACAATAAACACGAAATCACGTCACACTCATACCACAACATTAAAATACATGAAGAACATTATAAATAACAGTTCGGACAGAATATTACCTGGAATACTGAGAGCAGAAATACAAGAATTTTCTCGAGAACGGAACAGACTAGAGTTACTGGATGCACTGCTGTAACAGTACGGAACATACCGGTCCCATAAAGGGACGCATCAAGACCCGTATCCACCTAGGTGAACACTTCGTTTGTGAGTCTGGGTACCACCAACCCACGGACCAGGAGTCAATTTAGATTGGTCCTGTCTAGATACTACCCCAGCAATGGTACTCACCGGGCAGCACGGAACGGAAAGCCTCGGATCGGACTGGACTGCTACGACGAACTTCGGACTTCGGACTTCAGTTACGGGTGGGCCTCCGGATACCTCGGACCTTGGACTCTCGGCTTGGGCTCTGGTCGGGACTCGCCGCGTTCCTCCACCGTCTCGTTTGGATGCTGGACCGCCTCCTCCGTCTCCTCCGTGGGCCTGAGGGATACTTGAAGCAGAAATATCTGCACGTGGCCGGTATGGTTCCGTCACGGCTGCAGAGGGTCAGGGGGTCGGCGTGGCTTCACCGACGCGTGGGGAAAGGGCAGGTCCCTATTCGGGCGCCATTATGTGGTAAATAAATAAATAATACCCTATTTTTGACTAGGCATATATCATAACAGATAGCTCAATAAATAAGAGTCAAGATTCGAGGTAGTAGGAGTTTTGCAGGTTTATTACAGCATAAGGACAGGATCAGGACAACCTGCATAGACAGGGGCCCGGCAGCTGCCGGGGCTAGATCTGGGATGAGCGCGCTAACTTCTAATAACAATACAAGAGCATATATACATAACGCAAACACATAGCATTACATTGCAGTAGGCGTAGCAGTGGGTGGAGCAGAAGGCGTGACGCGTAGCAGTCGCGAAAGATAACAGTAAAAGTAGGTGTAACTGGGCGTATACATAGACATGTGGTGCAAACGTAACAGAATATGTCATAAATGGGGCGGAAACATAGGAGGGGGCTACCTAAGGAGCCGGGACCTCTAACCTGGTGGTGCGCGCAAACTGGCAATGACGTGTTACAAGGAGAAGCTGGGGGCTATGAACTTCTGTGCTAGGAGCAGAGACTAAAGTCTGGAGGGTCGGAGCGACATGTACCTAAACCCTATCTAGTATCTGATGTTTAGGGAACATGTTGATATAAACTAGAAGTCATGAGGGGAAAAGCTAACTTGACTCTAAGACTGGACCATGCATTATTCTACATGTAGTGCGTGATGAAGAATATTAAATGACCAGTAAATACAGTATTTCTCTAACATGGAGACGTGAAGGCTAGACAATGACGGAAACTGTTGATGCAGTTCAGTAGCTTAGGAATGCAGAGAAGGAGGACTAAACTGATAGCTGGAATCATAACATACTCTTGGCAGACTCAGAGGCAGAGCCAGGCTGCACCGGGCACTGTGAGGCAGGAAGCAAGTGAAAGGTCGAGGATACAGGTGGGGGCTGTATCGCTCCTCAGCGAGGCTTCAGGAGACAGGAGCTGAATCTAGTGTCCGGGCCCTGTTGAGGCCTGGAAACGGGGACTTTATAATGAAATAACGTGCACACTGGGAAACGTGGCAACGTAGCTTTACATAGGCCTAATATTCGTAGTATTCACGAGGACTGGAAACTGGCATACTAGAGGTGGACACAACTGTAATTGCGTCATTAATCGGACGTGGGGAATAACATATGCATATTGGTCATGCACACATAACATATGATGGATGAGGCGTAGGGACACAGAACATGGCAAAATTTACTTTTCCACACAATGAGCAAGGGACTCATGTCTGAGTATACCCTTCCACGCTTAGGGTGGACAAAATTATTTACAACAAGGAGTGGTGAGGGACAGAGTCTCTGAATTAAGCAGAATACTCTCACCCAGTCAAGAGATCAGGGCTAGATCCAACACCGTTTTTTAGCTCACTGCACCATCCCAGTTTCAGAACCTGGCTGTATGCAAATTAGTCTATTCCTGTCCCAGTGCATGATGGGAACAGGGCAAACCAAACTACAAAAGCCAATTCTTACACTGGGAAGGAAACAAGCTTCCGGGGACCGGTTTCTGGCATTACAGCCGTCTTCGGCCCGGCTTGCTTGAATCCTGATGGTGCAATGAGCAAGGGACTCATGTCTGAGTATACCCTTCCACGCTTAGGGTGGACAAAATTATTTACAACAAGGAGTGGTGAGGGACAGAGTCTCTGAATTAAGCAGAATACTCTCACCCAGTCAAGAGATCAGGGCTAGATCCAACACCGTTTTTTAGCTCACTGCACCATCCCAGTTTCAGAACCTGGCTGAATGCAAATTAGTCTATTCCTGTCCCAGTGCATGATGGGAACAGGGCAAACCAAACTACAAAAGCCAATTCTTACACTGGGAAGGAAACAAGCTTCCGGGGACCGGTTTCTGGCATTACAGCCGTCTTCGGCCCGGCTTGCTTGAATCCTGATGGTGCAATGAGCAAGGGACTCATGTCTGAGTATACCCTTCCACGCTTAGGGTGGACAAAATTATTTACGACAAGGAGTGGTGAGGGACAGAGTCTCTGAATTAAGCAGAATACTCTCACCCAGTCAAGAGATCAGGGCTAGATCCAACACCGTTTTTTAGCTCACTGCACCATCCCAGTTTCAGAACCTGGCTGTATGCAAATTAGTCTATTCCTGTCCCAGTGCATGATGGGAACAGGGCAAACCAAACTACAAAAGCCAATTCTTACACTGGGAAGGAAACAAGCTTCCGGGGACCGGTTTCTGGCATTACAGCCGTCTTCGGCCCGGCTTGCTTGAATCCTGATGGTGCAATGAGCAAGGGACTCATGTCTGAGTATACCCTTCCACGCTTAGGGTGGACAAAATTATTTACAACAAGGAGTGGTGAGGGACAGAGTCTCTGAATTAAGCAGAATACTCTCACCCAGTCAAGAGATCAGGGCTAGATCCAACACCGTTTTTTAGCTCACTGCACCATCCCAGTTTCAGAACCTGGCTGTATGCAAATTAGTCTATTCCTGTCCCAGTGCATGATGGGAACAGGGCAAACCAAACTACAAAAACCAATTCTTACACTGGGAAGGAAACAAGCTTCCGGGGACCGGTTTCTGGCATTACAGCCGTCTTCGGCCCGGCTTGCTTGAATCCTGATGGTGCAATGAGCAAGGGACTCATGTCTGAGTATACCCTTCCACGCTTAGGGTGGACAACATTATTTACAACAAGGAGTGGTGAGGGACAGAGTCTCTGAATTAAGCAGAATACTCTCACCCAGTCAAGAGATCAGGGCTAGATCCAACACCGTTTTTTAGCTCACTGCACCATCCCAGTTTCAGAACCTGGCTGTATGCAAATTAGTCTATTCCTGTCCCAGTGCATGATGGGAACAGGGCAAACCAAACTACAAAAGCCAATTCTTACACTGGGAAGGAAACAAGCTTCCGGGGACCGGTTTCTGGCATTACAGCCGTCTTCGGCCCGGCTTGCTTGAATCCTGATGCTGCAATGAGCAAGGGACTCATGTCTGAGTATACCCTTCCACGCTTAGGGTGGACAAAATTATTTACAACAAGGAGTGGTGAGGGACAGAGTCTCTGAATTAAGCAGAATACTCTCACCCAGTCAAGAGATCAGGGCTAGATCCAACACCGTTTTTTAGCTCACTGCACCATCCCAGTTTCAGAACCTGGCTGTATGCAAATTAGTCTATTCCTGTCCCAGTGCATGATGGGAACAGGGCAAACCAAACTACAAAAGCCAATTCTTACACTGGGAAGGAAACAAGCTTCCGGGGACCGGTTTCTGGCATTACAGCCGTCTTTGGCCCGGCTTGCTTGAATCCTGATGGTGCAATGAGCAAGGGACTCATGTCTGAGTATACCCTTCCACGCTTAGGGTGGACAAAATTATTTACAACAAGGAGTGGTGAGGGACAGAGTCTCTGAATGAAGCAGAATACTCTCACCCAGTCAAGAGATCAGGGCTAGATCCAACACCGTTTTTTAGCTCACTGCACCATCCCAGTTTCAGAACCTGGCTGTATGCAAATTAGTCTATTCCTGTCCCAGTGCATGATGGGAACAGGGCAAACCAAACTACAAAAGCCAATTCTTACACTGGGAAGGAAACAAGCTTCCGGGGACCGGTTTCTGGCATTACAGCCGTCTTCGGCCCGGCTTGCTTGAATCCTGATGGTGCAATGAGCAAGGGACTCATGTCTGAGTATACCCTTCCACGCTTAGGGTGGACAAAATTATTTACAACAAGGAGTGGTGAGGGACAGAGTCTCTGAATTAAGCAGAATACTCTCACCCAGTCAAGAGATCAGGGCTAGATCCAACACCGTTTTTTAGCTCACTGCACCATCCCAGTTTCAGAACCTGGCTGTATGCAAATTAGTCTATTCCTGTCCCAGTGCATGATGGGAACAGGGCAAACCAAACTACAAAAGCCAATTCTTACACTGGGAAGGAAACAAGCTTCCGGGGACCGGTTTCTGGCATTACAGCCGTCTTCGGCCCGGCTTGCTTGAATCCTGATGGTACAATGAGCAAGGGACTCATGTCTGAGTATACCCTTCCACGCTTAGGGTGGACAAAATTATTTACAACAAGGAGTGGTGAGGGACAGAGTCTCTGAATTAAGCAGAATACTCTCACCCAGTCAAGAGATCAGGGCTAGATCCAACACCGTTTTTTAGCTCACTGCACCATCCCAGTTTCAGAACCTGGCTGTATGCAAATTAGTCTATTCCTGTCCCAGTGCATGATGGGAACAGGGCAAACCAAACTACAAAAGCCAATTCTTACACTGGGAAGGAAACAAGCTTCCGGGGACCGGTTTCTGGCATTACAGCCGTCTTCGGCCCGGCTTGCTTGAATCCTGATGGTGCAATGAGCAAGGGACTCATGTCTGAGTATACCCTTCCACGCTTAGGGTGGACAAAATTATTTACAACAAGGAGTGGTGAGGGACAGAGTCTCTGAATTAAGCAGAATACTCTCACCCAGTCAAGAGATCAGGGCTAGATCCAACACCGTTTTTAGCTCACTGCACCATCCCAGTTTCAGAACCTGGCTGTATGCAAATTAGTCTATTCCTGTCCCAGTGCATGATGGGAACAGGGCAAACCAAACTACAAAAGCCAATTCTTACACTGGGAAGGAAACAAGCTTCCGGGGACCGGTTTCTGGCATTACAGCCGTCTTCGGCCCGGCTTGCTTGAATCCTGATGGCGCAATGAGCAAGGGACTCATGTCTGAGTATACCCTTCCACGCTTAGGGTGGACAAAATTATTTACAACAAGGAGTGGTGAGGGACAGAGTCTCTGAATTAAGCAGAATACTCTCACCCAGTCAAGAGATCAGGGCTAGATCCAACACCGTTTTTTAGCTCACTGCACCATCCCAGTTTCAGAACCTGGCTGTATGCAAATTAGTCTATTCCTGTCCCAGTGCATGATGGGAACAGGGCAAACCAAACTACAAAAGCCAATTCTTACACTGGGAAGGAAACAAGCTTCCGGGGACCGGTTTCTGGCATTACAGCCGTCTTCGGCCCGGCTTGCTTGAATCCTGATGGTGCAATGAGCAAGGGACTCATGTCTGAGTATACCCTTCCACGCTTAGGGTGGACAAAATTATTTACAACAAGGAGTGGTGAGGGACAGAGTCTCTGAATTAAGCAGAATACTCTCACCCAGTCAAGAGATCAGGGCTAGATCCAACACCGTTTTTTAGCTCACTGCACCATCCCAGTTTCAGAACCTGGCTGTATGCAAATTAGTCTATTCCTGTCCCAGTGCATGATGGGAACAGGGTAAACCAAACTACAAAAGCCAATTCTTACACTGGGAAGGAAACAAGCTTCCGGGGACCGGTTTCTGGCATTACAGCCGTCTTCGGCCCGGCTTGCTTGAATCCTGATGGTGCAATGAGCAAGGGACTCATGTCTGAGTATACCCTTCCACGCTTAGGGTGGACAAAATTATTTACAACAAGGAGTGGTGAGGGACAGAGTCTCTGAATTAAGCAGAATACTCTCACCCAGTCAAGAGATCAGGGCTAGATCCAACACCGTTTTTTAGCTCACTGCACCATCCCAGTTTCAGAACCTGGCTGTATGCAAATTAGTCTATTCCTGTCCCAGTGCATGATGGGAACAGGGCAAACCAAACTACAAAAGCCAATTCTTACACTGGGAAGGAAACAAGCTTCCGGGGACCGGTTTCTGGCATTACAGCCGTCTTCGGCCCGGCTTGCTTGAATCCTGATGGTGCAATGAGCAAGGGACTCATGTCTGAGTATACCCTTCCACGCTTAGGGTGGACAAAATTATTTACAACAAGGAGTGGTGAGGGACAGAGTCTCTGAATTAAGCAGAATACTCTCACCCAGTCAAGAGATCAGGGCTAGATCCAACACCGTTTTTTAGCTCACTGCCCCATCCCAGTTTCAGAACCTGGCTGTATGCAAATTAGTCTATTCCTGTCCCAGTGCATGATGGGAACAGGGCAAACTAAACTACAAAAGCCAATTCTTACACTGGGAAGGAAACAAGCTTCCGGGGACCGGTTTCTGGCATTACAGCCGTCTTCGGCCCGGCTTGCTTGAATCCTGATGGTGCAATGAGCAAGGGACTCATGTCTGAGTATACCCTTCCACGCTTAGGGTGGACAAAATTATTTACAACAAGGAGTGGTGAGGGACAGAGTCTCTGAATTAAGCAGAATACTCTCACCCAGTCAAGAGATCAGGGCTAGATCCAACACCGTTTTTTAGCTCACTGCACCATCCCAGTTTCAGAACCTGGCTGTATGCAAATTAGTCTATTCCTGTCCCAGTGCATGATGGGAACAGGGCAAACCAAACTACAAAAGCCAATTCTTACACTGGGAAGGAAACAAGCTTCCGGGGACCGGTTTCTGGCATTACAGCCGTCTTCGGCCCGGCTTGCTTGAATCCTGATGGTGCAATGAGCAAGGGACTCATGTCTGAGTATACCCTTCCACGCTTAGGGTGGACAAAATTATTTACAACAAGGAGTGGTGAGGGACAGAGTCTCTGAATTAAGCAGAATACTCTCACCCAGTCAAGAGATCAGGGCTAGATCCAACACCGTTTTTTAGCTCACTGCCCCATCCCAGTTTCAGAACCTGGCTGTATGCAAATTAGTCTATTCCTGTCCCAGTGCATGATGGGAACAGGGCAAACCAAACTACAAAAGCCAATTCTTACACTGGGAAGGAAACAAGCTTCCGGGGACCGGTTTCTGGCATTACAGCCGTCTTCGGCCCGGCTTGCTTGAATCCTGATGGTGCAATGAGCAAGGGACTCATGTCTGAGTATACCCTTCCACGCTTAGGGTGGACAAAATTATTTACAACAAGGAGTGGTGAGGGACAGAGTCTCTGAATTAAGCAGAATACTCTCACCCAGTCAAGAGATCAGGGCTAGATCCAACACCGTTTTTTAGCTCACTGCACCATCCCAGTTTCAGAACCTGGCTGTATGCAAATTAGTCTATTCCTGTCCCAGTGCATGATGGGAACAGGGCAAACCAAACTACAAAAGCCAATTCTTACACTGGGAAGGAAACAAGCTTCCGGGGACCGGTTTCTGGCATTGCAGCCGTCTTCGGCCCGGCTTGCTTGAATCCTGATGGTGCAATGAGCAAGGGACTCATGTCTGAGTATACCCTTCCACGCTTAGGGTGGACAAAATTATTTACAACAAGGAGTGGTGAGGGACAGAGTCTCTGAATTAAGCAGAATACTCTCACCCAGTCAAGAGATCAGGGCTAGATCCAACACCGTTTTTTAGCTCACTGCACCATCCCAGTTTCAGAACCTGGCTGTATGCTAATTAGTCTATTCCTGTCCCAGTGCATGATGGGAACAGGGCAAACCAAACTACAAAAGCCAAGTCTTACACTGGGAAGGAAACAAGCTTCCGGGGACCGGTTTCTGGCATTACAGCCGTCTTCGGCCCGGCTTGCTTGAATCCTGATGGTGCAATGAGCAAGGGACTCATGTCTGAGTATACCCTTCCACGCTTAGGGTGGACAAAATTATTTACAACAAGGAGTGGTGAGGGACAGAGTCTCTGAATTAAGCAGAATACTCTCACCCAGTCAAGAGATCAGGGCTAAATCCAACACCGTTTTTTAGCTCACTGCACCATCCCAGTTTCAGAACCTGGCTGTATGCAAATTAGTCTATTCCTGTCCCAGTGCATGATGGGAACAGGGCAAACCAAACTACAAAAGCCAATTCTTACACTGGGAAGGAAACAAGCTTCCGGGGACCGGTTTCTGGCATTACAGCCGTCTTCGGCCCGGCTTGCTTGAATCCTGATGGTGCAATGAGCAAGGGACTCATGTCTGAGTATACCCTTCCACGCTTAGGGTGGACAAAATTATTTACAACAAGGAGTGGTGAGGGACAGAGTCTCTGAATTAAGCAGAATACTCTCACCCAGTCAAGAGATCAGGGCTAGATCCAACACCGTTTTTTAGCTCACTGCACCATCCCAGTTTCAGAACCTGGCTGTATGCAAATTAGTCTATTCCTGTCCCAGTGCATGATGGGAACAGGGCAAACCAAACTACAAAAGCCAATTCTTACACTGGGAAGGAAACGGTGATGGATCAAGCCCTGATCTTTGGACTGGGTAAGAGTGGTCTGCTTAATTCAGACACTCTGTTCATCACCATCCCCTTTTCTGAATGATTTTGTCCACCATAAGCGTGGAAGGGTATACTCAGATGTGAGTCCCTTGCTCATTGCACCATCAGGATTCAAGCAAGCCGGGCCGACGAGGCTGAAATGCCAGAAACCGGTCCCCGGTAGCTTGTTTCCTTCCCAGTATAAGAATTGGCTTGGTAGTTTGGTTTGCCCTGTTCCCATCATGCACTGGGACAGGAACAGACTAATTTGCATGTAGCCAGGTTCTGAGCTGGGATGGTGCAGTGAGCTAAAAAACGGTGATGGATCAAGCCCTGATCTTTGGACTGGGTAAGAGTGGTCTGCTTAATTCAGACACTCTGTTCATCACCATCCCCTTTTCTGAATGATTTTGTCCACCATAAGCGTGGAAGGGTATACTCAGATGTGAGTCCCTTGCTCATTGCACCATCAGGATTCAAGCAAGCCGGGCCGACGAGGCTGAAATGCCAGAAACCGGTCCCCGGTAGCTTGTTTCCTTCCCAGTATAAGAATTGGCTTGGTAGTTTGGTTTGCCCTGTTCCCATCATGCACTGGGACAGGAACAGACTAATTTGCATGTAGCCAGGTTCTGAGCTGGGATGGTGCAGTGAGCTAAAAAACGGTGATGGATCAAGCCCTGATCTTTGGACTGGGTAAGAGTGGTCTGCTTAATTCAGACACTCTGTTCATCACCATCCCCTTTTCTGAATGATTTTGTCCACCATAAGCGTGGAAGGGTATACTCAGATGTGAGTCCCTTGCTCATTGCACCATCAGGATTCAAGCAAGCCGGGCCGACGAGGCTGAAATGCCAGAAACCGGTCCCCGGTAGCTTGTTTCCTTCCCAGTATAAGAATTGGCTTGGTAGTTTGGTTTGCCCTGTTCCCATCATGCACTGGGACAGGAACAGACTAATTTGCATGTAGCCAGGTTCTGAGCTGGGATGGTGCAGTGAGCTAAAAAACGGTGATGGATCAAGCCCTGATCTTTGGACTGGGTAAGAGTGGTCTGCTTAATTCAGACACTCTGTTCATCCCCATCCCCTTTTCTGAATGATTTTGTCCACCATAAGCGTGGAAGGGTATACTCAGATGTGAGTCCCTTGCTCATTGCACCATCAGGATTCAAGCAAGCCGGGCCTACGAGGCTGAAATGCCAGAAACCGGTCCCCGGTAGCTTGTTTCCTTTCCAGTATAAGAATTGGCTTGGTAGTTTGGTTTGCCCTGTTCCCATCATGCACTGGGACAGGAACAGACTAATTTGCATGTAGCCAGGTTCTGAGCTGGGATGGTGCAGTGAGCTAAAAAACGGTGATGGATCAAGCCCTGATCTTTGGACTGGGTAAGAGTGGTCTGCTTAATTCAGACGCTCTGTTCATCACCATCCCCTTTTCTGAATGATCCCTTTTTGTAATTAGCATATAAATGAGGTTCTCACAGGCAACCATCCTAGGTGAACACTAGTAAATAGTGTTTACTCTTAGTGCAAACATTTTTTTTTGTCTGACCAAGTCATCTCCTCAGTTGAACAACCACACCAACATCAGCATTGACTAACTAATGAGACCCTTCAATTCTCCTGGAACAAGAATGCAGGGAAAAGGGGAAAATTAGTAACAGTAGGGCCTAAACATTCTCTGTAGAAGGGCAACACCAGCCTTGGTCTGATTCTAGGGCCTAGATTTATGATTATGCATCAAGGTTGCCTTGCTTCTGGGGTGCCCCCTGCTGCAAATTCATTTTTGGCACTTACTAAGCACCTCAAAGTCACTTTGTGTGTCTTTGAGTGGTTCGAAATTACTATGCCACGCACAAAGCACATAGCACAGCCTTGCATTACTGTGCATCAGGTAAGCAATACATGAGCATAGCTTAGGCATTCCCATGCATCCACCCATGTATTTTGATGCAAACCCAGATTCACAAAGACTTGTTAAACTTGGTCTGCACCAAAATAGTGTGCCTGCTCCAATATCTTTATTTCCTCTGTATTTCTTCTTTCTATGTGTGGGGCATTCTGCAGCATACAGAGAAAGTGGAATAAGCCTCTTTGGATTGTTTTTATGCAAGAAGGAATCCTTATCAAAAACAAATCCTGTCGGTCACACAGGTACACTTGCACTATGGTGCAAGGGTGCCTGTGTTGCTGCTAGGCAACACACGTGCACCAGCAATAGGAGAGAGCATGAATTCTCTCTATTTTTGTCAATGTGGAACATTTCAGATTTTTCCTTTCCATGAAATGCAACACAGCAAGTTTTGTTACTGTACCCCAATGTAGGAAGCAACAATAATATGCCCTTGGGCTGCATATGCACCTTGAAAATACTTTTGTTGTGTTTCTATTTTTCCAACTCTATGCTAACCTTTGTTGTGTTTCTATTCTTCCAACTTGTTTCTGATTAACACTCTCATTACCCTCAACCATTCCCAAGGTAATTGTAATTACCAGAATAAAATTAATGTTTAAGCTAAATTATGTTACATTACATCATTCTGTCTTCTGTTGTGTTATGTTATGGTATTGTTTACTATCTTGGTTATTTTAAGCAGAAACATAATTTTTTCCCCATAGCGTTAAAACTGCAGAAACAAGTAATCACCATCATAGGGGAAAGGTGCTGGTGTTCTCGATGAATCATTGTACTGGTTATTTAGGGCCCAATTTATATGTTGGTCAAAAAGGTACTCCATCACAAAGTACCCTTTCCTTCAACATAGTGTTGCCTACCCCAACACCCCAAAAGTGCAACCTGAGAAGCTTATGGCAGCCACTTCTCACTGAAGGGGACCAATCTTGATGCTGAAGGGGACAAACGACAGCCCAAGCCAAAGCAAGAGGGTGCAAATGACAAATGGTTCACATGGGGCCATGCTGGCCCTCCTCTATCTGGCTGACATACAGGCGACCCATTGCTGGATCTCTGCATCAGGAAAAACAGAATCAACACAGAACATTTGAACGTGACTTTGGGTGGTCAACCCCAGTTTTCTCTTTTTTTTTAACTCAACTTCTAGTATTCTTGAATTTTAACACTGGGACACTTCTTATCAGGGTCCATTGTATGTGCCCAGTGTATGTGCTGTCACCCTTAAAACATGATGAAATTAGTTTAAACCAGATTGAAAAATTTAACTTTCCTATAAGTCCACAGTATATGGTGCAGAAATACACTACTGATATAGAAAGTTAAAAGCAGCTATTAAGTCATTCATTACAGTGGCAGTGAAAACATGGCTTCGGGCCTACCCTCAGTAGTCCGATGCCTGCAGCCTGAACCCTGCTGTGCAGAACTGTCAAAATCCCTTTTTTGGGCTGTGCTTTGATGATGGCATCTGCTTGGTGGCCTGAGAGTCTCTAGCTGCCCACCTCCCACAAAAAAAATCCTGGGGGACTTAGAAGTGTACGCTTGCCATTGCTTGCGCACCACACAAAAAGTTTGGAAACTTTTGGACAATTATTCTCCAGAGTCAAAGGAATCTACCACAAAAAGTACCGGACTGGTAATTTTACAATTTTAATACAATCTCATATTTGTCCCCCTGAAAAGCTTCAGTCACTCTGAAAAAATGACAAAGGGGCATATTACCAAGCAATAGCAATAATTATCGCTATTGCTTGGTTAGAGACAAAAATTTACCGCTGAGCTGCGGCGATTTTTATGGCAGATAAACCTTGGTATTACCACGGTTTATCGCAAATGCGATAAAAAACGGCCGCAATGCATTAATATCGCTGAAAAGTCAGCGATATTCATGCATTACCGAGCTAATGCTCTTAGCCATGTTATCCACCTCCCATTGGATAACATGGCTAAGAACTGCTCAGGGCAGGTGTTAGATTTTGGAGATATTCGCGCCTCCATGGCCACTACACAGGCTGCAGAAGCAAGCAGCTGGCATTGAGAACAATGTGGTCTGAACTCTGTTGCTGAGGTCCTCTTCAGGAGAGGAGGGAACAGTCACTACATGTATCTGTAGCACACACACAGCACAAAAGTGCATGTAGATAGGTGGACAGACACCAGCTTAGAGAAAAAATTGTGCAATCGGCTTTAAATGCTTTGCCTGAAGATTGGTGCACACCACCCTTAGCACCTTCACAAATCATGAAAACAATTATAATCACCAGATATTATAACCTCTTAAAATTAACATAGAAATAACATATATATTTGTAATTAAGATATGTAATTTGTACATCTGTGCGTATTGAATTACTAAATCCAAATAATTTGTATATATATGTATATATATATATATTTGTTTTTATTATAATTATGGGCTTCCAATCTTCAGAATTGCCCGTGGTTGGTGGACTCACCAGT
Organism: Lissotriton helveticus; assembly: GCF_964261635.1. NCBI lineage: Eukaryota > Metazoa > Chordata > Amphibia > Caudata > Salamandridae > Lissotriton > Lissotriton helveticus. Next base: position 342,601,892 of record NC_136073.1, read on the forward strand.
TTTGTCTGTGGCCCCTTGTACGGACCTTGACAAATCACCTCTAAAGGTGCTACTGATAGTTTAACTAATTAATTTATAAAATTATTCATTTAGTTAAATCGAATGTAGTTAAGCATTTTTCAATTTCCAACAGCTCGCTTGTTTGGTGTGCTCTCATTAATTGCATCAGATTTGACCTTGGCATACCCCAAAAAGTGCTGAGACTGTCAAACACTAAAGCCTATATCCTTGTTTGCTTCATTACCTCCAGGAAGGCATTTGGAGAGAATAGTACTATGGTGTGGCTGTAATTGGACAGGTAGCGCAAAGGACAGGGGGGCATATTACCAACGATTAGCAATATTTAACGCTAACGAGGCTTAGCAACGAATTTTTTAACGCTAAGCATCGCCGGAAATTATCGCAGAGATAACTTGCTATTAGCAAGGTTTATCTCAGAAGTCTGCCAAATCAGAGATTATCACTGGAAAACCAACGATAATCTCTCGAAGTTTGGAGTTAGCTTGATGATAGGGGCTCACAAACTTAGCCATGATATCCACCTTCCATAGGATATCATGGCTAAGTCAGGAAAATACCAGGTGTAAAAAAAGCAGTGCTAACCACGGTTAGCACTGCTTTTTTTATCACTAACCGGGATAGCGAAATCCTTGATAATAGGAGAAATGTCGCTTAACAACATTTCACCTATTATTTTTCTCTGGAACGCCCCCTTTGCATCTCATTAGAGATGCAAGGGGAAGCATAGAGAAAAAGGGTGCTAACATGCGAATTTGCGTGTTAGCACCCTGTTGCTGATAGGGAGATAATTTTATCTCCGCTTTCTTGGCTTTTAAATCCAAAAAAGCGGAGATAAATCCCTTGATAATATGCCCCAGGATGTGGAGCAAGGTACAGAGGGACAGCAAGCTTAATGGTGAAGCTTGAAAATAAGTTTGTTAGAACATTTGTTTTTGAATAGTAGCAGGTACATTGCACTTGCTGCAACTTTGGGAGGTGCTGAGGTGCTTACCCAAATGGATAGCAAGCGACATCATGCAGTGTGTGGTTTCCATAACATGTGCGATGACGACAGAGGTGCGGTTATTGTGTATGAAATGCAGCATTTGTCAGTGTCATGAATTGAACAACGTGAGCTAGGTTCACCTTCTTTACAGTTTTTGGAGTGCTAACTCTGGCAGTAAGTCATCGATTCTGAGAGCTTAGGGATCTGGTAGAGATAACAGGTGTATAGAAGGAGTGAACTGAGGTAGAAATACAGATGAAGGGAATGAATGGCAACTAACATGGTGATTGATGGTGAGGAACACCAGATTGAGGGAGAGGTTGCACTGAAGTACGGCAAGAGGTGGAATGTGAAGGATCTCAGCAAGTGGATTTAGGGAAAAAGTGCTAGGATGAAGGTCTGAGAGGGACAGCAAGCCAGAGTCAGGAGATGCCAGAGTGGGCTCAGGAAAGGGACATTTATAGTGTTTCCTGGCAGAGGGATTCACTGTAGGTAGGAGATCCAAGAATCTCATGATGTCAGAAAAATGGGGATTGCAGGGATCAGGAATTTGATTTAGAGCAATTTTATAAATGGCAATTGTACCTTTCTGGGCCTTTAACAATGTCAAAATACTCCACTAAACCCCTTCCTTCGGATTTACTTACAAAAAAAACTGCCACTGAAACTGGCATGGTTTTAACCAGGCATCAAGGATCTGGTATAAACCTAACCTAGAATTTAAGGCACAACAAATCACCGCCGTCATCACACCTCCATGTTTCAAACTGCAAACATTAACAATGATGCAATCAGTCCCATGCCTGCACTTATTTCCTTTCTGAATTTGTCTCTACTTTCAAAGTTAGGCCAGACGTATTTTGAGCCGTTTTCCTATATATATATATATGTATGTATATATATATATATATATATATATATATATATATATATATATATATATATATATATATATATATATATATATATATATATATATATATATATATTCCAACACAATTTGACTTGTTAAGTCAAAAGAACAGCCAGCACACCGATATCTGTTACTGGAATAGTTTATTACAAACCCCTCACCCCCGACAGATGCGTTTCACTTCGCAGCTTCGTCAGTGTCAGTTTGTGTGCTCATAGTGTCGCCATTTTAACCAATCAGTTGCCAAAAGACAACAACATAGAAGACGTGCCACATACAGCTATCGCTAATGTGGCAGCCATTTTTAAGTGTATAAACTTCCATATATTGCATAAGGTTAAAAATGGACTATAATAAAGTGCTGTAGTGCAAATATAAAACCCTACAACGACAAACAATTTGTAAAATACAAACAATGCTTTACAACACTCTTGGAAATATAAAGCACTTAATTACTATATTTGCCCTAATTCGCATTTGTATATGCATAGCTTATAGACATATGACCAATTCATGTGTATATTTTTCATTAAAATGATTTTTCCCTTAGGTTGTTTGTTGTGTAGCCCTGAATGGGCAATACATTTTCCGTATTTGAGATTGTCAAGTGACTGGAAGAACTCATTATGTTGTTAAGTTGGGTGTATGCTGTTTCTCCTGTCCCAATTATGACATTTGCCCCCCCAGTACCTATTTATGCATGATCCCATGCGTGTCCTAGAGGTGTACCCACATCTCTTCGTCATTGTTAATTCCCCATGGTGCCTTGGTTTTCAAATCGATGATATATTTGGATTCAAATGTACGAAGTGCCTTCACTCTATCCCCTCCCCTTTCTGGGCGATCTATTTGGTCTATGCAGTAAAAACGCAACAGGTCCCTGTTGCTATGATGTAATTCTGCAAAGTGGCGTGCTACAGGATAAGATTTATCGTTCTTCGTGATTGCACGCATATGCTCCAGAATTCTCAATTTGGTGGGGTTGATCGTGCTCCCTATATATCTTTTTTTTTTTTCTTTTTTTTTTTTACAGGGACATCCTAGGCAATAAATAGTATACTCCGAATTACAATTCAGGAGTTTCCTGATCTGTCTGTTGGGTTTTCTCTCATTCATTCTTCCTGGGTATTCTGAAACTTTTTTACTACTCTTACATGCCTTACATCTAAGGCATGGAAAAAAATAAAAATATATATTAAACTATTGAATAACAGAACTTCCCCTGAGGGCCGCGTCCTTTGAACAATGATATATATATATATATTCACAGAAAAAACCATAGGTTATAGACCATATATAGTTAGGAATTAGCATTTACAAAACCTTGAAAATTCACTGAAAAAACCATAGGTTATAGACCATATATAGTTAGGAATTAGCATTTAGAAAACCTTATTTTACTCACACAAAACCATTGAAATTCCATATATAGTTAGTTGCACTAACTATATATCGCGCACCCGCAATCCACTGCTGATGATGTCACATATTACATCATTCATGACATGGTCAGTGACATCACTGATGACATCACTGATGACATCTCAAATGACATCACTGATGACATCACTGATAACAACATCCAGTGATTTTTTGTTTCTATAAAGTTTAAATATGTCTTACATATTGAAGAATGAGTGGATGTGTAAGTGTCTGGACGAAGGATTTAGTAGGTGCATGACTGACTGTATGAGTGAGTGATTAAATGTGTCTCACTGACTGCATGGGTTAGTGACTAAACTGTCTTAATTTGTGCATCATTATGTCTGTTGTTCTGTAAACTGCTGCATGTGTTGATCAGTAGCTATATGAGTAACTATATGGGTTATTGATTGATTGCCCAAGTATTTGTATGGGAGACTGAGTGTGTGTGTGGCTAGCTGGGAGGTGTGTGACTCTGTGCAGATCAATCTGTACTTGTATCAATGATTGTATAAGAAGGTAAGTATGTGTTAGTATATGTTTGAAAATGTAAGGTGCTCTATGTTTAACTGTATAGACAAGAAAATGGAAGTGTCATTGATACTTTACAGGACTGACTAGGTGTGTGAGTAACTCCATGGATGAGTGGCAGACTGTGAGTGTCTGTATAGGTGTATGAGTGCATATGATAGTGTTGTAAAGATGAGTGATTGTATGTATGAATGATTGTATGGGTGAATGAGTGAAGGTGTGTGTAGACGTAGCAATCAGTGAGTGCGTATGTAGTAACTAGTATTGGTGTGTCAATGGTTTCAAAAATTATACTCTCTTTTTAACACTGGGTGAAACAGAGGTTATATTAAAATGTGAGGAGATGCATTGTATTGTCACATGAATGATATCATCAGTGATGTGGTCATTGATGTCAAATGAGATGTCATCAGTGATGTCATCAGTGATGTCATTTGAGATGTCATCAGTGATGTCATCAGTGATGTCACTGACCATGTCATGAATGATGTAATATGTGACATCATCAGCAGTGGATTGCGGGTGCGCGATATATAGTTAGTGCAACTAACTATATATGGAATTTCAATGGTTTTGTGTGAGTAAAATAAGGTTTTCTAAATGCTAATTCCTAACTATATATGGTCTATAACCTATGGTTTTTTCAGTGAATTTTCAAGGTTTTGTAAATGCTAATTCCTAACTATATATGGTCTATAACCTATGGTTTTTTCTGTGAATTTCATTGGTTTTTTAACAGCTAATATCTGTAGCTGTAAAATGTATTCTTCTTTAAATCCAAAAATATATTTAATATGTTTATGAATAATTTTTTTTTTAAATATTTTTTTTTCTTCGTTCCCGCTTCGCGAATCGGGAAGCTTCCCGTTAGCTGACCTTGATGCCGCGAAATAGACCGCGAGCCGGTAAACGTTTCTTTACCGCAAGTGCCGCGTTAGAAAACAACATCGTGACGCCTCCCGTCCGCATGACGTTTCACGTTGTCGCGTGATACGTCATATGACGTGCTACGTTAGCGAACTGGTACGCGAAGTGAGTCGCAAAGCGCAGGTTTCTGGAAGCAAACCGGGAGGCCCTGCAAAGCGCTTAACGTAAACACAGCAAGTCATGTGACTTGGTAATAACACTTTTCATTGGTTCATTTCACTTTTGGTTTCCTAATGATGTAAGACTAGGTCATATAATCTAAAATGAACACTTTTGATTGGTTGAGAACTCTTGTTTTTCCCAAATGATGAAAATCCCTCCTTCTTTCCTCACTCTGACTTTCATCATTGTGAGAGAAAGACCCTTTGTGATCACTGAGCAATGGCTTCTTTAGTAGCTTCAGCTGGTGCTTCCCCACCACCTCCACCACATCCAAGGAAGAGTGGACCACCTGCTCAAGTTATAATTCAACAAGAAGAGGAAGAAGAGGAACAGGACGACGAGCACGAAGAGAGGCAGTTTTTGCCTGAGCAGCCCAGGACGTCTCACCGGAAAGAAAACTTCATTTGGCAATTTTTGAAAATTCCCAAAGGTCAGAAAAAAGTAAATGCAAGATACTTAACTTGCCTTATATGTCAAGATAGACTGTCCAGAGGAACCGAGAAAAAATACAGTTTCGGAAACTACACAATGCATCGCCATATGACTAGGTGGCATCCTAACAACTACAGTGCTGCACAGTTTCGGAACGACCTAGATAATTTCCCTATTATGGCCAGAAGATCTGTTGTACCGGAAGTAACGGGACCAGAGGGCAGGGAGATGGTGCCAAATATACAAATGAAATTTGGTGAAGTAAAACACATCTGCGTATTTTGCGATGGATTCATTTCCTACGGAGAAAAAAGCATCACTCTGATCAACAGAGCTATTGACTATCATATGCAAGTTTGTACGAAACGCCCAAAATAATAAATACTTCTTTTTTTGTTTTGTTGCTCCTGTTGAGCCCTTTACAATGAATCGTTTTCATTGCCCCCTCCAAGAAAAACCCAAAAAAATATAAAACTGTTCAGAAAAATTCAAAAAAAGTAAAAAAAAATTCCGAAAAATAATAAAAAAATATAAAACAACAAAAACAATTAAAAAAAAAGTTCTTTTCAGAACTACCTCCCCGTTATTAAAAAATTGGTACAATATTTGGAACTGTGCCAACCTCTATTTCTCTTAGTTCGCTTCCCAGTTCGCTCGCCGGTACGCGAACCAGAAGCGAACCAAAAACAGTAAGTATAAGGGAAGGAAACAGACACTTATGTTAAAAGAAAGACAGCTATAGGGGAGTAAACTAGAGATACTATTACCCGTAATCCACTGCTGATGATGTCACATATTACATCATTCATGACATGCTCAGTGACATCATCAGCAGAGGATTGCGGGTTTTTTGGCAACGTGCCTTATCCACGGTTTAATAACGCTGCCTTTTGCTTTATATAAGTTTTCAAATTGTATGAAATATATACCAATAGGTCGTTATGAACCTTTAGGTAGTGCTTTTCTTCATGAGGTCTGGTCGCTTCCATACACATACAGATGTTTCAAAGATGATCAAGAAGTTTATCTGAATGGAGAGGAATGCACTGAGACGCCAGATCATTCACTAATGTGTAGGCACATACAGTTACACGGTTCATGCAACAAACACCGACCAAATATGGCTTGCGTGTTGCAAGGCACGCCAGTTCCTGCTATCATCCCCACGTTCAAGTTGTTGGAAAATGGTAGTTATTTGATGCTCAATAATGAAGATTGTTCTGAGTTAATTAAAAGTATTCCTTTTATCGTAACAGTAAGTGAACGGGTTATTTGCTGCAGAAATGTTCTATTTCCTCCCACACATGAACATAGGGAGTTTTCAATCTGGCCACAAATACCAACCTTGGGACAGATTTCAACGGCATGGCAAGAATAAGAGCTCTTTTGTCTCAGAGAGAGGTGGCCTTGAGTTCGGCCCGTGAAACTTTCGTGCTTCACATAGCGAACACCCGTACAGAGGTGCAGACCCTTTTCAATTCAGATTTGCCTTTCAATTTCAGCAAGATGGTTCCGACTATCTTTAACGCATCCTCCACAAAGACCCTGGCGCACTTTTTTAAAGTTGTTACCAGTGGTCTCGTGACTTCATTTGAGAAAATCTTTGGAGTCATCCCTGCTTCCTTTCATTCTATTTTCTCCACTCTGGTTCGTGGATTGGCATTTTTACTTGCATTACCAGCGGACGCTCTTGTGCTTTTTTACATTTTTAAATATGGATGTCCCTCCTATGCAACCTCCCACCCTGCAGCTGCTGACACTGTTCCGCAATCGCATGCTAGAATATTATGGCACAATGCCGTTGGCGATATTAAGCACGGCATATGGATTATCTTTTCGATTCTCCTACTTCACCTGTGTCCAGCCTGTATTTCACTGCCTGACCTGTGATTTCGATTGGGCCATTGATTTGTGTCTCTGCGGACCGGTTTCTCCTGACGTCGACTTTAATCAGCTGATGACTCCTATCATTACTCACGAGTTGGTTTGTCCTGGCGAAAGGATTATGGCTGTGGCATTGATGCATGGACTACTTGGTCCCTGGAATTTACTGGCGGCAGCACAGTCTTTCTTGGAACAGAGCTTTCTTGAAAACCCACCGAGCTGTCCTCTGATGGTGATAGAGGATCCGGTGCTGGGAGAGCACGTATGTTCTTTTCCGCTTTTAAATTGGATGGCTGAACTGTTTTCGGATGAAGACGGTGACTTCCTATTGGAGGCTGTTGCAGCTTATTTTGCATACACAGTTATGTCATAGACCTTTTTCATGTTTGATATGCTGAGTACTAGCATTTCATTGACAATTCATTGACTTATTTGTCAAGTTTTTATTATTTACCTTGCCTATTGGCTTAAGACTCGATAAAGTACTTGGCTGTTTTATTTTTCTTTAGCATTAAATTTTCCTAGTTTTTAATGCTTTACCTTGCGGACCGTCCACATATAAACTTACAATCTGCTCTCATGAGATGGCACTTCTATTATCTTATTCAGTTTGTTTCCGGATCATGGGGAGGTGTCATCTAGGTCCTGGATATCTTTACACCGTGTTAAGTTAGCATGGGCTCATTACCGGTTTAAACACCATTTTTCCTTTTTTGCAACTTCTGCACACGACACTTAGTTGTTGCTTTAGCTTTCCACCTAGTAGTTCATCGTGGTTTACATGAGAATAATATGTTATTGCTCTACTATCTGCTTTGCTTGTTAAACTATATCTGTACAGCGAGTGCTAAAGTTTCAAGAACAACACGATACAGAATTGTTATGAGGTCTGATCTCCACGACTTCATACTCATAACATAAGTGCAACTTCTGCCAATTCTGGGCATGAGGCGGGTTTTATATTGCTTTGCCGAACACACATACACAACAGTTGATGCGGTTCACATGAAGAGAGAGCTGGTGTATGCTGATGTGATTCCTTCAAATCTAAGACACTAAAGTATGGGCACGCCCTAAACCAACACAAAGAGACCTTCTTAGCAAATAATATAATATGTGTATTAGGGAGGGTGAGATATAAGCAGCCGCGGGCCGTGGAGGGAGTTACGGTGAGGCAGGGAGGCGGGGAGGGGGAGAAGCAGGGTGGAGCCCTCTCTACCTTGCCCCTCCCCCTCCCCGCCTCCCTGCCCCACCGTAACTCCCTCCACGGCCCGCGGCTGCTTATAAGTGTTGCTAACTCTTATTCATTTACAGCATGTTAACATACTGTCATCATTCGCTTTTTATGTACTAGTAACTATGCTGGTAATTTTGCTACTGATAATATGTGTACTTGTATTCTCCACCCTGCTTCTCCCCCTCCCCGCCTCCCTGCCTCACCGTAACTCCCTCCACGGCCCGCGGCTGCTTATAAGTGTTGCTAACTCTTATTCATTTACAGCATGTTAACATACTATCACCATTCGCTTTTTATGTACTAGTAACTATGCTGGTAATTTTGCTACTGATAATATGTGTACTTGTATTATCTAAGATACTACGCCTGAGAAGACGGCATTAGTAAATAAACATTTCAAATACACATGTGTTCTTCTTAACTCCATGTTCTGGTTTCTAAGAAATATATAACGACCGACTGTTCATGAGTTCCACGTATCCTGAGGTACTATAAGTTCATATTCTGGATTGTCTAAACATTGAGAGTTTGTTATATCCAATGTGACACTGTACCTAGCTTGCTAAGGAGTTTTTGATTACTAACGTGAGTTTTGGGACACCCTAATTCGCCGAGGTTCCAATCCTCTGTCCACAGTTCTGTGTGAGAACAGAAACCCTGCGACAGGGGCACCCCCGACCCTTGCTGGAGCTTCATCACACTTGCGATACAACTCCAGCAATGCGCCACCTTTACGGCACAGATACATCACGCATCTGTGCTGTTTTTGCCCCATGATGCGCCGCATTGTAAATGCAGCACACCATAGGTGACGGAACAGCGGCACAGAATGACTAACACATCCCTGGTGATGCGCCAGTCATCATAAATGTATCCCTATGCTTCTTATCTTGTTAGAGATGAACCGCCATATGTATCATCAAAGTTTTTTGCATTTCCTAAATAGCGAACTTTAAGGAATAAATAGCGATTCTTTACCATTCCTAGTTTGCGATTAGCTATTTGCTAATTACAAATTACCCATTCATTTCCTTCATTTCCATAGGGCGGTTGGACTCACTTTTAGCTCGAACGGCTGAATGGATTTCCACGAAACTTGGCAAAATTGTAGGGACTGGTAGCCCGATGTGCCTTTGCTATGTCTCAAGATATATGCTCCAGTGGTTTTTACGAAAATTAACTTTGAAAAATATATATTGGGCTACATTGGCCTATATATATGTTGGAGCCCAAATGTAGCCCAATGTAGCCCAATGAAGCCCAATGTAGCCCAATGTAGCCCAAAGATGGCCGCCAGACACACAAAAAAACAAATGTAGCCCAAATATCAGCCAGATGTAGCCCAACTATAGCCCAGTGACAGAATGACCAATCAGCTTCGCAAACCTCCGTTACGCGAAGCGGAGCGCTGTTACAGATATATATCTTTTTTTGAACGTTAATTTCTCAAACTCCACTGGAGCACATATATTGAGACCTAGCAAAGGCACATCGGGCTACCAGTCCCTAATATTTTGCCAAGTTTCGTGCAAATCCATTCAGCCGTTCGATTATTATTATTATTATTTTTTTTTGCCCCGCGGGGCCCTTTTAAAACCTCCACATCAAACCTAGGGGGTCAGCGAGGATCTACTATGCCCCCTTATAGTTATTTCCCCCTTTGTTTTGACCTCCTCTTGTCTCTCGATCCTACCGAGAGACAAGATGGCGGCCGCTACGGACTTTTTGGAATGTTGACAGTCGCCGGAGAACCAATCAGCTTCGCTTCATAAAGCTCCGTTGCGCGTAAAGTACGCGTCCTGGGACGCTGCCAGGTCCGCTGTTACAGATATATATCTTTTTTTAAACGTTAATTTCTCAAAATCCACTGGAGCACATATATTGAGACCTACAAAAGGCACATCGGGCTACCAGTCCCTACAATTTTGCCAAGTTTCGTGCAAATCCATTCAGCCGTTCGGGCTAAAAGTGAGGCCAACCGCCCTATGGAAAACTCAATGTTAAAAACACGTTTTGGGACCCCCCTTTTTTCTCGGCCCCCCCTTGACGAACCCCCCCCAAATTTTCAAGGGCTGCTCAGAAACAAAATGTGCCATTTTCCTGAAAATTTCAGCCAATTCCGTCCACAAACGCCAAAGTTATTAGACATAGAATTTTCAAAAATCCCATAGAGAAAAAATCCTAACTATATATACCTACTGGCGACCGCCAGTAGGTAATATATATATATATATATCTATATATTACCTACTGGCGGTCGCCAGTAGGTATATATAGTTAGGATTTTTTCTCTATGGGATTTTTGAAAATTCTATGTCTAATAACTTTGGCGTTTGTGGACGGAATTGGCTGAAATTTTCAGGAAAATGGAACATTTTGTTTCTGAGCAGCAACAGAAAATTTGGGGGGGGTTTGTCAAGGGGGGGCTGAGAAAAAAGGGGGGTCCCAAAACGTGTTTTTCCCATGTTAATTTCCATAGGGCGGTTGGCCTCACTTTTAGCCCGAACGGCTGAATGGATTTCCACGAAACTTGGCAAAATTGTAGATATTGTTTGCCCGATGTGCCTTTGCTAGGTCTCAAGATATATGCTCCTGTGAATTTTGAGTAAATTAGGTTTAAAAAAAGATATATATCTAGAGCCGCGCCCCGGTGCGCGTACCGGGGAGCGCTCCGGGCGCGCCACGCGACTTGCGCACGGCAAGCTGATTGGTTCTCTGGTGTCTGTAAACATTCGAAACAGTCCGCAGCGGCCGCCATCTTGTGTCTCGGTAGGATTGAGACACAAGAGGTGGCAAAAATCAAAGGGGGAAATGAGCAAAAGGGGGCAGGGTACACCCCCCTGACCCCCTAGTTTTGATGTGGGGGCCATAAAAGGGTCCCGCGGGTAAAAAAAAAAATTACAAAAAAATTCGATTTTCGCAGGGGGAGCGCCAGGTACGCGCACCGGGGAGCGTACGGGGGAGCGTACCATGGAGATAAAAAATGACACTTTTTAAAAAAAAAATAGCTTTTTTTTATAAATTGGAGGTAGTTCTGAAAAGAACTTTTTTTTGTTTTTGTTGTTTTATATTTTTTTTAGACTTTTTAAAACGATTTTATATTTTTTTTGGATTTTTGTCAGGGGAAAAACAAAAACAGGGATTCCAAAACTGCTCAACAGGAGCAAAAAAATGTGAAAATTTAGGGACTGGCAGGGCAGCGGTGTTGCTGTTTCTTTATGGCAATGAGTTCAACATTCTTCTCCCCATAGCAGAGCAGTTCGTCACACTCCGTGCACAGAAATTTGATGCCTGCAAACACCGGCTGTATGTTAGGGACCATTCTTCCACGGGGTGGTCCCGAAGGTGTTGCTCCACCAGTGGAGGTGCTGCCGCCATCTGTGGGTAAATTCCGTGCCAGCTCTCTGACACTCTCCCTGGCAAAGTTGTTAGGGTGTCTTCTTTTCACATGCCTGATTAAATTAGCATTTCCAAAACAATATTTTTTCAGAGGATTGCCTCTGGATAAACTACTACCACATATTTTGCAGGTTACTTTTGGAGCGTTGACTTTTTTTTGTCCTTCAGGGATGTCATAAAATTTCCAGATGAAATGGGTTTTTTTCTTCTGCTGAGGAGGGTCCTCATCTAAAAATCCGTCTGAATCACTGCTGGATGACTCTCTTGCAGCCATTGCTGTAGATCAGAAAAGTAGGAGATGAACAAAGTACACTGAACAGCTCTTGCTCTCTCCAAGTACAAAGCAATAGTGAGAGAAATGGGTGGGTTTCACACAATTTGGAGAAAAAAAAAGTTCTGAACCAATGAAAAGTGTTATTTTAAAGTCACATGGTTTGACGCGCTTACGCTACGTGCCCCGGGGCGCGTCCCGGGGCGTGTTTCGTAAGCGCATCAGGGCGTTTATGTTGCGCGATCGTATGCGCTTCCGGGTGCGCTTACACGGTGCGTCGTAAGACGCATCTCGCGGCTACGCGATACGTGTCTTATGACGCAAGGCGTGGCGGCTACGCAATACGTCACGATGTTGTTTTCGTTCGCGGCAATAGCGCTATCGGGACGCTCATCAGTACGCACCCCGGGGCGCGCCGCAAGATTGCGCTTACCCGTGCGTTCACCGGTCCGCGCCCCGGGAGCGCACCAAAAAGAATTTTAAAAAAAAATGACATAATTATACAGGTTTTTTAATAGCAAATATCATAAGCTGTCGAATGTCAAGTACGTGGTAAGTAAAAACATTTTCGTGTTTATGCACACTGATCTGCTTTGAATGCTGCCCCCCACCCCTCATTTCTATTAGGAGTACTCTCTCTTTGCAGATAGTGAAGGGTAGTTAACGCAGCCCTTTGCCCCCTTTGTAATCCGTCGTGCCTGCTTCTCTCTCCATTTGATTGATTGTTCTCTTTGGTTCATTCTCTATTTACAAACAAGCACAGAGTCGCAATACTCTGTTTAGTCTTTGCAGATAGCGAAAAATCGTGTAAAAAAACAAAAGGAATCGAGCAAAATCAGTAGGCCACTAATGGGTTCTCTTTTTGACCTCGCTAAAATAGAAACATTAGGAACAACCTGTTGAAAATAGCAATGCGTATGTACATAAGCGGCGTTCATTTGTGTTCACAGTACCCCTTGTTGATTGTTTCAATCGAGTATTGAATTGTTCGAAGTTAATTCTCTTAAGGATCTTCTCTACCTGCAAACGAGGAAGAATAGGAATATTCTCTCTCCCTTTGCAGATAGTGAAGGGTAGGTAACGCAAGCCTTTAACACGTCGTACCTATTTCATTCCTCATTGATTGATTGATTGTCCGAACATTGACTGTTTGGGAATTAGTTCTTTTTGGAGGTATTCCCTGTTTGCAAATAAACGTAGGAAAATCTTTGCAAGTAGTGAAAGGGTACGTAATGCGGACCTTTCTCCCCCGTTGTAATCTGTCATGCCTATCTACTCCCCACTGATTGATGCACTCTTTTTCACCCGGACCATTTACTAGAGATACGTCATCTGGCCCGACCAGAGAGCACCCCTAGTGAAAAGGACATATGCAATAATAACGAAGTGATCACTGTATCCTGTTAACAGAAACTTTACCATGAAACAACCTGGAAAGAAAAAAATAGGAAAACGAAAATCAGTAGGCCACTGATGAACATGAACTTTTATTAAACAACGAACAAAGAAACGATAACATAACGTAATGATAAAACCTATTAATGTCCTAGAAACAAGAAAACGTTAAAATATGCCAGTGGTGAGAGACCAGAAAAACAGTAAGAGAAACCAAATCACCCCTCGCTGTCCCACCGCCTGCCACGCCAAAAAAATCGATAGACTAGGGAAAATGCAAGTCAGTAGAACATCCGCCCCCACTCTGGAAACTTCCAAGGTGGGGCAGGGTTCCGGCTACGCCCAGCCGGGAGCAGCCCATATAAGGCAGGTCCTGCTGCCACGCCTCGGCCAGGAGATCCTAACGTAGGGTGTAGCCGGAGGAGAGGCCGAGGCCAGCGGGACCCGGCCAGGGGATTGCCTTTACAATGCTGAACAGTTGCAGGGGGGGGGAATGTCTCCTCGACCCTCCCCTCTCTCTCCCAGTCCGGCCGCGGTGGCCCTTGAGAGTTGCAGGTAGTCCCGCCACATGCTCTTCCGGTCCGGCCACCAACGGTCGGGGGGCCGAGGCCGACGGGATCCGGCTGCAGCCGATAAACCAAGAAACCCGTTCATGGGGCCAGAGCCAGGGGCGTCCGGCCGACATCCACCGGAAGCCCGGCCCGAAGACGGACGGGACACTTCTTTCTTTTATAATGGCTGCGACAACACTGGGGGGGGATGTCTTGCACATGCCTCCGACCCCCCCCCCCTCGTCCTCATCGCCTGGTCCGGCCATAACAAATCTCAAGCGAGACGCCGTGGGGTGCACTGGGAGGGAGAGACGGTGCGAACAGGCCTCTCCCGCCTCCCCAGGTGGAGGCTTCCCAGCTGCACCCTCAGCGCTCCAGGCGCCCGGAAAAGGGTTCTTCCACTGTGGCCATGCTGCAACGTCTCGCCCGGCAGGGTGGAGCCCGTCCGCTCATGTGACCCTGCGATCGCCGGTAGCTGCCGAACTCTCAAAATGGCGGTCGACCTGGCAAGAGCGGGCCCAGCATAAAGAAATGGCCCGGTCACTGGTTGACTCCACCACCGTAGTCCTCCACGACCTTGAAGATTCTAGAGGAGCCGCGGGAGTCTCCGACCCCCGATGGGGAATGACTGCCATGATCGCCCGTGGAGTGACGAAACTGTATCCGCGGGACGTCGGCGCTCCCATGCTGGCGCCAGCCTCACTTTGAATTACTAGAATCCTGCACACCTCACTTCCGGTGAAAGCACAGTGTGACCCGGTAGGAAAAATTATTGCACCCCCTCCCCTTTTTGACTGATAGTTCAAACCACCGATCCTTTCCTTTGCCCTTTTAACGGAACTTTGGACTGCCTCCCCCTCTTTTACATTTTCTAGAGAAAACAAAACATTAACCACTACATTAGCATAGCAGTTGACACCAGAACTGTTTTCAAATTGAAAACCAACAACATCTTCAACAGAATCCTTTTTGTTTCTGCTGTGACCCTGCTACAGCACAGGCATTGTCCCCAGCAGTAATTCTGCAATGCCGGTAAGAATAGCTGTGGTGCCTACTGGACTCACTCACCCCCGCGGCGCCCCACGCCGTTTTTTGCTGGGCGGCAACTTACTAGACATCACTTTCGTGCCATCTAGATTTCAGCGCGTTCTGCTGCCTTGGAACTATTCGCACAACAGACCGCTACTGACAAGAATATTTCATTATTGGTGCTGTCAATTTCAATAAATCTATTGGATAATTCAAAAGAAATTGCCACGGTCTCTTCGTTGTTTAAATGTTTTTACTGTTTTTGTTTTCTTGTATATATTTATATGTTATTAAAGTTTTATATTCCTACTACTTTGTTGGAGTGCTATATATTTTTAATGTGACACATAATTGTAAAAACTTTGATGTACAAAGAGTCATTCCTGGAATCTTCCGCTTCAGGCTCGGTCCCCTCCCCAATCACAATACAGGATGGTTTTCAGATAGTAGGAACACGTGTGGTGTGACGGATCTCATCGGGTGTGGGCCTTGATCTACTATAACTCCTTTGAAGAGGGGTGATTCTTTACAGCTGGGGCCATAAACTACATCTGCAGGGCTAGCTGATAGCCTGGACAATCGGACACAGAGAAAGAGGAGTGTCAGAGGGTGCGGTAGTGAATAGGGCGAAAGGGAGGTGTCGGGCGGGCACAGAGTGTGATTCTCAGGGAAGAGCAGCGCAGATGGGGGGAGGTTTATTGCCCATGCATAAGACAGAGAGCGGTGGTGACCAGTGCCTAGGGAAGATGCTTGCGTGGGTGAGGAGCCATGCTACGAATCGACAGCGTGCAGAGAGTGGGTCTGGTCAAGACATCTAAAATGGCTGCCGTGCACGACAAAAGTGTGGCATTTCAAAAAAGGCAAGATGGCGCAGACAATGTTTTTCAACACTTCCTCATTTCCTTCGAATCGAACGTTAACAGACGTTGGGGCATATTACCAAAGTTAAGCGATATTTATCGCTAACGATGCTTACCAACCAATTTTTTACCACTAAGCATCGTCAGAAATTATCGAAGATAAACCTTGCTATTATCAAGGTTTATCGCAAATGCGATAATAAACGGCCGCAATGCATGAATATCGCTAAAAACTCAGCGATATTCATGCATTACCGAGCTAATGCTCTTAGCCATGTTATCCACCTCCCATTGGATAACATGGCTAAGAACTGCTCAGGGCAGGTGTTACTTTTTGGAGATATTCGCGCTTAGCGCGAATATCTCCAAAAGTTGGTAATAGGAGATAGATATCTTGCATGTTGTAATGCAAGTTATTGTGGTATATGGAACTCATACCATAATCTCTCAGGAAAGCAGAAACTGATCCTTTTGGGACCGCCTAAAAAGGCCTAGGGGGTGAGGAGTACTCTACTTTGCCCCCTTTTCACGTTCCGAACTATTTTATTTTACTCTCTTCTGTAATTACACAAAATAGCAGCGATAAGATGCATCGGAGACACACAGTGAGAGAAAGGAGGCCGGAGATGAAGAAGAGATGTCAAATACACATTAGAGATAATATAGTGGCAGAAGGGAAGTAAATATGAGTAAACTTACCATGTAACATAAAAATGTTGCACTCTATACTATAAGTCTCATTTTATACTACAATCACTTCGCTACAACCTCATAAATTAAAAATAAAAATGAATAATGTCTCAAACAATTTTTGATTTCTAAATATAAATTTATTCTTCAGAATTTTCTAAATTTGAAAGAACTAGTAACATGTCCTCATCAGCAATGTCCTCATTAAAAGTCTCCAATGATGATTCTTGTAACTCTATGGTCTCCAAACACTCGATAAATTCGCCATCAAGAGATTGATCAAAAAAATCATTCAAGTCATCTCCTCCTTGTGACAATATTTCATTATTGGTGCTGTCAATTTCAATCAATGTAGTGGAATCATTCAAGTCATCTCCTCGTGACAATATTTCATTATTGGTGCTCTCAATTTCAATCAATGTAGTGGAATCATTCAAGTCATCTCCTCCTTGTGACAATATTTCATTATTGGTGCTGTCCATTTCAATCAATCTAATGGAATCATACAAGTCATCTCCTCCTTGTGACAATATTTCATTATTGGTGCTCTCAATTTCAATCAATGTAGTGGAATCATTCAAGTCATCTCCTTGTGACAATATTTCATTCTTGGTGCTGTCCATTTCAATCAATCTAATGGAATCATACAAGTCATGTCCTCCTTGTGACAATATTTCATTATTGGTGCTCTCAATTTCAATCAATGTAGTGGACAATTCAAAAGAAATTGCCACGGTCTCTTCATTGTGAGCCATTTTATTTTGAAATTGCTTGCTGTAAATTGCAGAAAAAAATAATCACTTTCATTTATCGTTTTTAGTAATACATAATATAAAACTAACTTTATCAAGTATTTAGTATAACAGAAGGACTGCAAATAAATAACAGAAAACATTTTTCAAATTATCTTCAAGTGTACAACATAGTTCCCCTTACAAATTAACAACTCACCTTTTTAAAAGTAGCAGAAGTGTTAGTACTGTGTAAATCAAACACCAGAAATTCACCACCAAAAATTCCTCACAAATGTACCTCAGACAGTAGTATCACAAAATGGCTGTGGTTTCCTCTCATTTGACATATATACATAACCAATTAACTTTCATCACACACAAATACAAAACCAAAGTAACATTTTAATTGGTTCTAAATTTCAACACTTTCAAATGTGTTTTCCCCATGCAATTTTCCATAGGACATTTACATACGTCTACAGCCTGAATGGCTGAACGGAATTACACCAAACTTGACAAAATGGTACATCAAACCTAAGAGGTCAGGAAGGATCTACTATGCCCCCTTATGGTCATTTCCCCCTTCGCTTTGGCCTCCTCTTGTCTCTCAATCCTACCGAGAGACAAGATGGCGGCCGCTACGGACTGTTTGGAATGTTGACAGACGCCGGAGAACCAATCAGCTTTGCAAAGCTCCGTAACGCGAAAAGTACGCGAAGCGGAGCGCTGTTACAGATATACATCTTTTTTTGAACGTTAATTTCTCAAAATCCACTGGAGCACATATATTGAGACCTAGCAAAGGCACATCGGGCTACCAGTCCCTAATATTTTGCCAAGTTTCGTGCAAATCCATTCAGCCGTTCGATTATTATTATTTTTTTTTTTTTTTGCCCCGCGGAGCCCTTTTAAAACCTCCACATCAAACGTAGGGGGTCAGCGAGGATCTACTATTCCCCCTTATGGTCATTTGCCCCTTCGCTTTGGCCTCCTCTTGTCTCTCGATCCTA
This sequence comes from Lissotriton helveticus, assembly GCF_964261635.1. Lineage (NCBI taxonomy): Eukaryota > Metazoa > Chordata > Amphibia > Caudata > Salamandridae > Lissotriton > Lissotriton helveticus. The sequence goes on from NC_136073.1 coordinate 342,620,345, forward strand.
CCGAGAGACAAGATGGCGGCCGCTACGGACTGTTTGGAATGTTGACAGACGCCGGAGAACCAATCAGCTTCGCTTCACAAAGCTCCGTTGCGCGAAAAGTACGCGTCCTGGAGCGCTGCCCGGTCCGCTGTTACAGATATATATCTTTTTTTAAACGTTAATTTCTCAAAATCCACTGTAGCACATATATTGAGACCTACAAAAGGCACATCGGGCTACCAGTCCCTACAATTTTGCCAAGTTTCGTGCAAATCCATTCAGCCGTTCGGGCTAAAAGTGAGGCCAACCGCCCTATGGAAAACTCAATGTTAAAAACACGTTTTGGGACCCCCCTTTTTTCTCAGCCCCCCCTTGACGAACCCCCCCCAAATTTTCAAGGGCTGCTCAGAAACAAAATGTTCCATTTTCCTGAAAGTTTCAGCCAATTCCGTCCACAAACGCCAAAGTTATTAGACATAGAATTTTCAAAAAACCCATAGAGAAAAAATCCTAACTATATATACCTACTGGCGACCGCCAGTAGGTAATATATATATGTTTGCTCCCAGAAGTACACCAGCCTGCTGCACTCGCGAGCGGGTGCTCTCTCAGGTGGGGGTGTGCCCATCCAATAGATTCTTGCTCCAAAATCCAATCACAATCCTGTGAAATTAGACAACAGCACTCGCAGGGGGGTATAAAGCCAACGATTCTTTATTTGGCTACCAGCACAGACAAGACGCGTTTCGGCGATGAGCCTGCGTCAATAGCAATTGACGAAGGCTCATCGCCGAAACGCGTCTTGTCTGTGCTGGTAGCCAAATAAAGAATCGTTGGCTTTATACCCCCCTGCGAGTGCTGTTGTCTAATTTCACAGGATTGTGATTGGATTTTGGAGCAAGAATATATATATATATATAGATATAGATATAGATATAGATATAGATATAGATATAGATATAGATATAGATATAGATATATATATATATATATATATTCACTGAAAAAACCATAGGTTATAGACCATATATAGTTAGGAATTAGCATTTAAAAAACCTTATTTTACTCACACAAAACCATTGAAATTCCATATATAGTTAGTTGTACTAACTATATATCGCGCACCCGCAATCCACTGCTGATGATGTCACATATTACATCATTCATGACATGGTCAGTGACATCACTGATGACATCACTGATGACATCTCAAATGACATCACTGATGACATCACTGATGACGTCATCCAGTGACTGTATGTTTCTGTAAAGTTAAAATATGTCTTACATATTTAAGAATTAGTGGATTTATAAATGTCTGGATGAAGGATTTATTAGGTGCATGACTGACTGTATGAGTGAGTGGTTAAATGTGTCTCACTGAGTGCATGGGTTAGTGACTAAACTGTCTCAATTTGTGCATCATTATCTTTGTTGTTCTATAAACTGCTGCATGTGTTGATCATTAGCTATATGATTAACTATATGCGTTATTGATTAGTTTCCTACGTATTTGTATGGGAGACTGAGAGTGTGTATGGGTGGCTGGTAGGTGTATGACTCTGTGCATAGATGTGTGAGCAGTTGATTCACTAGATGTATGGGTTCAAAAGTGCATGTGGAAACAGCTGTATGGGCGGTTGACTGTGTGCATGAGTGTATGGGTGAGTGAATGGATATCTCAGTGCTGCATGTAAAAGTAAGTACATATGTAAAACACAGTACATGTGAGAGTTGACATATATAAATAACTGTGCATAAGAGCCAGTGAATGTGTGAGTGGCTGTATGGATCATTGTGAACTTGTATCAGGGATTGTATAAGAGAGTAAATATGTGTTAGTATATCTTTGAATAAGTAAGGTGTGTATAACTGTATAGTTGAGAAAATGGATGTGTGATTGATTCTTTCCATGACTAACTAGGTGTGTGTGTAACTCTATGGATGAGTGACAGTCTGTGAGTGTCTGTTTACACTTACTGTATCTAAGGTTATATTAGAGTCTGAAGAGCTTCATCGTATTATCACATGAATGATGTCATCAGTGATGTCATCAGTAATGTCAAATGAGATGTCATCAGTGATGTCATCAGCGATGTCATTTGAGATGTCATCAGTGATGTCATCAGTGATGTCATTTGAGATGTCATCAGTGATGTCATCAGTGATGTCATTTGAGATGTCATCAGTGATGTCATCAGTGATGTCATTTGAGATGTCATCAGTGATGTCATCAGTGATGTCACTGACCATGTCATGAATGATGTAATATGTGACATCATCAGCAGTGGATTGCGGGTGCGCGATATATAGTTAGTACAACTAACTATATATGGAATTTCAATGGTTTTGTGTGAGTAAAATAAGGTTTTTTAAATGCTAATTCCTAACTATATATGGTCTATAACCTATGGTTTTTTCAGTGAATTTTCAAGGTTTTGTAAATGCTAATTCCTAACTATATATGGTCTATAACCTATGGTTTTTTCAGTGAATTTCATTGGTTTTTTAAAAGCTAATATCTACAGAAGTAAAATGTATTCTTCTTTAAATCCAAAAATATATTGTATATGTTTATTAATAATTTTTTTTAAATATTTTTTTGGTTTCGCTCCCGGTCCGCTAACCGGGAAGCTTCCAGTTAGCTCAATTCGATTCCGCGATCCCGTCCGCGAACCGGTAACAAATCAACATAGTGACGGTATTGCGTTGCCGCGTAATGCGTCTTATGACGTACTGCGTTAGCGCACCCGGAAGTGCCCCGGGGCGCGGACCGAGGCGCGAAACGCAACTCCCCGGAAGCGATCCGCGGCGCGAAAGCGCGACGTATCGCGTTGCCGCGAAATGCGTCTTGTGACGTACTGCGTTAGCGCACCCGGAAGTGTCCCTGGGCGCGGACCGAGGCGCGAAGCGCAGCGAACCGGAAGCTAACCGGGGAGCGTTCCGCAGCGCGTAACATGAAAGTTAGAGTCATGTGACTTGTTAATAAAGCTTTTCATTGGTTCATTTCACTTTTAGTTTCATAATTATGGAAGGCTAGGTCAGGTGACCTAAAAATAACACTTTTCATTGGTTGAGAAGTATTGTTTTTTCCAAATGATGAAAACCCCTCCTTCTTTCCTCACTCTGACTTTCATCATTGTGAGAGGAAGACCTTTATTAATACTTGAGAAATGACTTCAGTACTTGCTTCAGCTGGTGCACCCCCACCACCACCTCCACCTCCTCATGGGAAGAGAGGACCACCTCCCCAGGTGATCACCAACACAGAGGAGGAAGAGGAAGAACTAGAGGAAGAGGAGAGAGAAGAACCACAGTTCTTGGAAGAGGTGCCCCGGGTTTCCCATAGGAAAGCCAGTTTCATCTGGCAGTTTTATTCAATCCCTCCAGGGCAAAAGAAAGTGAATGCGAGGTATGTCACCTGCCTCATCTGCAAAGAGAAATTATCAAGAGGGACTGATAAAAAGTATAGCTATGGGAACTATACCATGCATAGGCACATGACCAGGAAGCATCCACTTAATTACAGCCGGGCGGAAATACGGGATATGGAACAAAACCCAACAGCAACTCCTGTGGCCAGGTCAACATCGTCAATATCATTGACACCAGCAGAGGCACGGGAAACTGTGCCAAACATCCAAGAGAATTTTGGGCACATGAAACATACTTGTATGCACTGTGGTGCGTTGATATCATGTGGTAACATGAGTATTAATGCCATCAACCTGGCTTATGACAATCATAATTGCCCTAACCGCCCCCAGTAATTTTTTTTTGCTCCTGTTGAGCCCTTTTCAACGCCTGTTTTTTGTTGTTCCCCCCCCCAAAAAAACCAAAAAAAATATAAAATCGTTCAAAAAATACAAAAAAACCAAAAAATGTTCAAAAAATACAAAAAATATATAAAACAACAAAAATATTTAAAAAAAAGTTCTTTTCAGAACTACCTTCCCTTTCCAAAAAAATTGCTAGAATGTTTAGCACTCTGGCAAGCTCTATTTCTTTTGGTTCGCTTCCGGTTTAGCTTCCCGGTACGCGTACCGGGAGCTAACCAAAAAAAAAACTTTTTAAAAAAAAAGAGTAAGTATAAGGAAAGTAAACAGAGAGTGATGTTTCAAGAAAGACAGCTATAGGGAGTAAAGAAGAGATACTATTTAATAGATCTATTTACCAAAGAACAGACAGAAGATGGTATAATTGTGAAAAACAAAATAGATAACAAAGTGAAAGAAAAACAAGCATTGGCATAGCCAATAGGTATCGACTTTTGGACCTTCTAAGTCTTTAGTTATGCAGCATAATATCCTTGGTGCAGCAACATCAACTGTTGCATGGCTAAACACGTATAAGGTCCCAAAGGCGAGACCTATTGTCTATGCCAATGCTTGTTTCTTAAGTAGAATTGCAATACGTATGGCTCTTCCATGTAAAAAAAATCTTATCTTGTGCTCTAAAGATTGCTAAAGTCTCGACAGAGAACAGGCTAGATTGTAAGTAGGGTAAATTGCGCTTGGTGATCTGTTTGAGGGAGCGTCTGCTTTGCCTGGTGTCTTTGGAGAGCAATTTTGATTGTTATACTGGACAATATAGCCCTAATGTAAATAACATAGGGGCATATTATCAACATAGGCAATACAAGTTTTGCAGCTTTTATCGGCAGAAATGTGTCGCTAAAGCTGCTTTTGCGGCAGAAAACTGCCGCTAAAGCCGCTTTTGCACCAGTTTTCTGCCAATAAAAAGAGCAATAATTTTATTGGCTGCATTCATAATATGCCCCTTAGTGTGCTTCAACTACACAGAGAAAGCATTATGAACAAATAGTGATACAGTGATCAGTCAAAGACACTAAGAGTAATAGAGACGGAGTGAGTGAACAAGAGTGAGGAACTATGAGAAGAGAGGGACTGAGAAAAAAAGTGGAAGGAGTTGAGTAAGTAGGTAATAGAGAAAGGAATGAGGGAAGTAGCAAAGGCAGGAAACTGAGGATTAAAGAAATGAAGCAGTGGAACTAATAGTAGTTCAATGTGATAGAAATGTAACGAAAAGAGTACAAAATACTTACCTTATAATTGTCGTTAAATTCCTCACTTTTTATTTTTATACTTTCAATCTGTGAAAGAGAGAACAAACATTTGAAAAATATAAAAACATGTATTAAAAAATTACAAAAGACAAGGGCAAAGATTGAAGGACAAACAGTTTTTCAATAACTTTGACACTTACAGAAGCTACACAGTCCTAAAGATATACATTTTAAACTAACACTATCTTGATGCAGATGAAGTGAGGCCTATCTTAAAACATGGTGCATCTTTTGCATTGCTGTTGTCTCAGAAAAGTGTCGCAAGACACTAAAATTTAAAATAATTGCTTCAGGATGCCAATAAGATGTCTACTATCCAGAGTTTTGTTTCAGGTGAGGCCTACTCAGGGTTGCAGATGAAATTTCGAGTTGTTGAAGAGAATAGAGGACATAATACATGTGAAGGTCTACCAATGAAGTGAGTCATGTCCACTGCAATCTTCAACAAAGTCCAAACCTCCTATGTTTCCCTGGACAGACCTAAACTTGATCTGCACAATGTGATTCGTAATGATAGGAAACACACATGATGTAATTGAAATACATGCAATTTATTTTGCTCATTTCACAATCACGTCACTTGTGTTTCCTTTGCTTATTTATCTCATTGTGCAGATGTAGTCTAGCATATCAAAGAATACGCAGAAGTGCAGCACTGCATGCAACAACTTTGACACTTACAGAAGCCTCACCTTCTCCATGCCTCCTACACAGTTCTACATATACATCATAAATGCAAACAGTACAGAATTAATTATACATCTTAAATGGTTTATTTTTGCTGTTCTCAGAATGTATCAAAATTCACTAAAAACAGTGACTTGAAGGTATTCATCATGTAACAGCGGGGAAAAAAAAACACAATCAAAATGATTGTGTTTAAAAAACCCATACAACATCAGAAATTAAAATTCAGAACTCCTTAAAGTTAACTTACTTTCCATGACGTCCAAGGATGTCCTATGAACAGCTTACACTCTTTTGTGCTGTTATTACTTTCAGCCCGCCACTTTCTGAAAGAAAACCTCCATCGTTTTTAAAAACACGTTACATGCAATAAATGACTTCTTGCTCTGTACCACTATTTTCCACAAGGCCAAATCTAGTCAGAGATATTTATAACTCTTGGATTTCTTGTAAGCCAATCCCATCATTTGGCATTTCCGCAACTTTCACAATTAAAATGTTGAAGATCATTTTCACAATCCTGGAATAGTAATATCTTCCCCTTCTTGCTCAGTCATGTTCTACATTTCCTATGACACTGATACTGCTTAATATGAAGCAGACTTACACTACCTCTATGAGTAGTACAATTATTTAATTCTCTACATCACTTTTAATCACAAAGCAATGTAAAACAGTAGACAGCATTGCAGACTTACATTCCCTCTACTCCATGTTTTGATTGGCTGCTTCAATTAGCTTATGAAAAGAAACAATTTTTCTGAACTCATTCAAAGTGCACTTATTTCTCCATGATGTCCAATCCTATGATTAGAAGTTATGTCTCTGAACTACACTTATCCTCAAGGCCAAATTGTGTAGGAGCCATTAGAACTTCTTGAAATTCCACAGAGCACATCCCGAGATTATTTCCCTAAAATTTTGGTTTTAAAAACACCAGGTAAGAGTTTTTAAGGTCATACGGCAATTTTTTTTTGAAAATTAAAACAGAATCATTGCAGAATGACCAGCCATTTCTAGACTTTAAATAAGCTGTGTAATGTCCTGATGATATTGAAGGGCCGTCATGATATATAATTGCTGTAGTTACAAAAGTCCTTCCTGATATTGACAACTGCGAAGCTACAACATTTTTTATTAAAGTTGTCAATTTTGTTCCATTAGGCCTACATCGTTGGAACATTAAAATGACGTACTGGCCATATGTTCGTATAAATAATGTGGACATCATTTCAGATTTACATTGGCTACACTCCATGTTGTGATTAGCAGCTTTTACTAGCTTATTAAAGGAGACTGATTTACTGTCTGGCAAAGTTAAATATATAAATCTTTCTGAGTCTACACTAGTAGTACTTGATACCATACAGTTCTCGCAGTCATGCTGCCATTGATAAGAAAGCCCAAACAGCTGATCTACATCTACACCTTCAGCATGTAATACATCAAGCATATACATTAAAAACTCCTGACAATCTTGCTGAATATTTTGAGAGAATTGTGTTTGGCCTGAACATCTATCTAACAGATTTCTGATTTCAGACACACTTTCTATGTTTCTTCTATCAGTGGTACATTTCTCTAACACAGAATTTAACAAACTGCAAAATCTTTGATCAGAATTGACCACAATCTCTTCTTTTACATTTTTTAGAGAAAACAAAACATTAATTACTACATTAGCATAGCAGTTGACACCAGAACTGTTTTCAAACTGAAAACCAACAACATCTTCAACAGAATCCTCTTTGTTTCTGCTTGTAATTTTAGGTTCATCGACTTTTCGTCTTTTTGCTACAACCTCCCCAGTATTGGTCACATTTCTTCGTTTCCGGCCTACCACACGTTTCTCAAACAAAGGATACTGAGGCAAATGTGGCGCATACTCTCTTCTTAACCTATTGTATTCCTTAACACAATCTAGATCCGCACAAATGTTTGTGACATCACACTCAATCAAGTACAATCCCGATAAAGTTCTAACTCGTGACAATGCCACGTATGCCATACCCTCCTTGAACACAGAACTGCCAATATTCACCAATGCACAGTCTACACTTAAACCTTGCGATTTATGGATTGTCACCGCATATGCCAAGCAAACAGGAAACTGCTTACGGCGAACATATAAGTCTTTCACAAGCAAAAATCTAGCAGAGCAACGACCAATTAGCTGTACTTCTGTTGTATAACTCCTATATATCCCTATATCGTGTTAAGTTAGCATAGGTACGTTTGAGATTTAAACGCCATTTTTCCTTTCTTGCAACTTCTGCACACGACCCTCATTTGTTGACTTAGCTTTCAACCTAGTAGTTTGGCGTGGTGAATGTGAGAATAATATGTTATTGCTCTGATATCTGCTTTGTTTAATAAAACATGTCTGCACGGAGAGTGCTGAAGTTTCAGGAGCAACACGATATGGAATTGTTATGAGGTCTGATCTCCACGCCTTCATAGTCATAACACAAGTGCAGCCTTTGCCAACTTGGGCTTGAGGCGGGATTGATATTGCTTTGCACGAGAATTGTTAACACACTTGATGCGGTGCACATGCAGAGAGAGCTGGTGTATGCTGATGTGATTCCTTCATGCTAGGACACTAAGGTATGGGCCCGCCCTAAAACAACCCAAAGAGACCTTCTTAGATAATAATATAATATATGTGTTAGGGAGGGTGAGATATAAGTGTTGTTAACTCTTATTCATTACAGCATGTTAACATGCTGTCACCATTCGCTTTTTATGTCTTAGTAACTATGCTGATAATTTTGCTACTGATAATAAGTATACTTGTATTATCAAAGATACTGCGCCTGAGAAGACAGCATTAGTAAATAAACATTTCAAATGCACATGTGTCTTCTTTACTCCATGTTCTGGTTTGTAATGATAATATAACGAAAGAGTGTTCATGAGTCCCACGTACCCTGAGGTACTGTAAGTTCATGTTCTGGTTTGTCTAAACATTGGGTGTTTGATATGTCCAATGAGACACTGTAGCTAGCTCGGTAAGGGGTGAGTTGGTTGCTAAGGTAAGTTTTGGGACACCCTAATTTGCCGAGGTTCCACTCCTCTGTGCACAGTTCTGTGTGAGTACAGAAACCCTGCAACATGGCGCCCAACGGTTTCGGTGGTCTTATATCATGACACTCGAGTAGTTTATCATTCATGCCTTAACCCCTTCACATCCGTTTCCGGAAAACGGGGTGTTGGTGAAACCTACCTATTTTTTGAAATAGGTCTTTATTCAAGCTTGATTCTTACTTAAACGGTTTCTTTGAATTACTACCCAGTTGTGCTACAAAGTATTCTTTGTGTTTTCTTGTTTCCAATTCTGTAATGGCGGCAGCGGTGGCTATTGCGCAGCATAGTCGCGTAGCGGTACGCAACCATCTTCAGACGTACCAGGTCCCAGTAGATGGGATGGCTGTGATTTTCGTGGTAAGTGCAGATCCGGCGTTTCCTTACGAGTTGTTTTACTCTTGGGTTACGTTTCCGGCTGTGGACGCTAATTCTGGTTTGTTCCACTCCTACACCGCCTCGGATGTCCCGGCTGAATATACGCCATACAGGGCATTGGAAATACCTATTGATCATTGGCAGCATCGAGTTTGGTTTGATGGCGCCCTCCCCCACTCTTTGTCCCGTGCGAGGTTAGGTCCACTCTCGATTCCAGGTACGAATTGGCCTGCATTGGGTGGCTTTACCCCGCACCCGAATCACGGGGCTTGTACCCTGGCAGAAATTCGCAGGCTTCATGTAGTTTCCATTTCCGTGATTCGTGCTTTAGTGCAATACATCGGTCGACATCTTCCTGGTGGTCCCCAGGGGGGTGCGGCCGCTCCCATGGAACGAGGCGGAATGCGTCTCAATCCAGTGATGGTAAATTCGGTTTTTGGTGCGCGTCCTGTTGACAACGATGACTTCCCATTCTGGCTAGCGGAGAAGTTTGATCAACTGGAGGCGGTTTTTCCGAATTCTACTCCTGCTGATAAACATAGAATGTTGACGATTACTCTACCGAAGGATATTACTCCTGAACTTGCTGACTGTGACAGCTGGGGAAAAACATTTGCGGCAGTTTATACAAGGTGCTTCGGCACCCCGTCTATGACTGCCCTGCCTGAATCGTTCGACGTGTTCAGAATGATCACGGTCCAGAGGCAGCGGTTGAATTGGGTATGCGCCTGTGTGGTTCTTTTGAGATTGTAAGTGATCTCATTCTCTCCAATGTTAAAGGAGATGCAGTTAACTTTCAGGTGTCGAATGCTTTGGCTGCTCTGCCCGATGCCGACAAACCCCGCCAGTTAGCAAAGATTGTGGTGGCCGCTTATAAAACGATTGGCCGCACAAGTAGAGGTCTGAAATATTTTCCAGTGAAGGAGAAAAAACAACCACAGGGGCAATCTGCAGTGACAGATGCCCAGCCAAAGTCCAAGAAACAAAATTGGCCTAAAAAACAGACACAGGGGAAGCAGACAATGCAGACTCAGAGTTCTTTTCCTGCAATACAAGCTCCTGCGCCATCCGAAAAAGTTTATGATTTGCGCGACCGCGCGATGATTAAATCACCTGATCGTTTTCAGGGTTCTGATCAACGCTCTCCTCGTTCCTTTCAGGACACATCGGCCCAGAAAACCGGTGGAGGAGGAGGACGTGGACGTGGTGGCCAACAAGGAAGTGGTCAGTCCCGCCAGACGGACGGCGCAGTGAAGCAGGAGGATTCTACGCCTCGGCGTCCGCAGTTTGCGAAAAAGAAAGTCGCAGCCTTAACAGCGCATCGATATGCCACAGATAGTGAGAACGCGGCTTCGGAATCTGACGTGGGCTCTGACCTTGCTGGACAGCGCGGCGGAGATAACCATAGTCAGAGAGGCGCTGCGTCCACTACTGAGGGTGACAGCGACTGAAGTCTACGTTGTGATAGAAACAGCGGATACGAGACTTGCTCCCCCTGAAAGACTATATGAAATTGTCCTGTTAATTGAAGGTGACATACAGCGTACCGTTAAAGGTGTATTTTGGGAGAATCTGTCTTCTACATATGATATTTTACTTTCGGAGGCTGACTGGCCCCCACCTTTTGTGCTCGCGGCGCCGCGAGGGGAGGAGGTAATCCTACCCAGTTTCGCGAACACTGTCTCGAAAGAGCATGCGCAGCATTTTGCAGAAGAGTGGGCTCGGGCTCTCGCGCCGGCTCTGTACCGTAACCAATGTGGTTGGGATAAATTGTCGCCTTGCCACGAAATTCCGTTGCGGTCTCAGCCGCAGCCTCAACCTCAATATCCCATTCGGCGTGAAGCAAAATCTTCCGTCGCGGAAATCCTTGAACAATTGGAATATCAGGGAGTTATTGAAACGTGTGTGTCACCGATGAATAATCCCCTTTTTACTGTGAATAAACCTGACGGATCATATCGTTTGGTTTTGGATTACCGGCATTTGAACTCGCATTGCCGTAACTGTGCAGTACAGAATACCCACGGCTCTGCCCTAGTGGATAGTCTCGTGCGTAAGCGTTTCAAGACAACGCTTGACATATCCAATGGTTTTTATGCCCACAGATTGGACAGCTTTAGCTCCCAATGGACCAGTTTTACAAGCGCTGGAGTCCAAAAGCAATTCCGGCGTCTTCCAATGGGCTACAAGAATAGTCCTGGTGTATTTACCGCTCGAATTGTCTCTATTCTGGAGGCACTCGACCCTGATGCTTTTTCGTATGTGGATGACATATATCTCACAGACGACGATATTTGGGAGCATCTGTGTCGTGTGAATTCTCTTGTTTGCAACTTCGCAGACATGGGTTACAAATTCAACTTTGCAAAATCGCACATTGCTGAACACACAGTGTTGTTTTTGGGCTATGAGCTCAACAATGAAGGTAGAGGTTTGGCTCCTCACTTCTTGGAGAAGTGCGCACAATTGCGCACACCAACAACTCTGAAAAAATTACAATCCTTACTGGGCTTTTTGAATTTCGGCAGAACTTACATTCCGGAATATGCCCAGCGTATCAAGCCTTTGTATGCTTTGATACAACCAACTTTCTCAAAATCATGCTGGCTGCCTGAGCATTCAGCCATTTTGCAATCCTTGCAGGCTGATCTGCTCGCTTCTAAATATTTACTGACTCGTGATAACCACACCAACCTGGTCATAAGAATAATTCCTGGGACGGTGGGTTTCACGTACCTCACTTTTAATGAAGGTGACACTGTACCTATTGCTTACAAGTCACACTTGTACACCTCGGCTGAGATGCGGTTTCCCACCATAGAAAAGGTTTTAACTGCTGTACAGATGGCTATTCTAAAGGAACGAGCTCTGTCGCAGGGGAAGCGCATGCTAGTGGTAACACCCTGTCCTCATTTAGAGGCAGTCACGAAAGCCAGTGTACCAAATTCAAAGGCTTTGCACCCTCGGTGGATACAGTGGGCTGCGTCATTGTCATCCGCAGATGTCATGTTTATTTTTGACGCTTCCTTACGGTCGCAGGAGTACTTGCAGTATGAATTCGTTCATCCTGCTCCTCTGGCGATGCGACCTTTGGAAGACTTCCATTGCATCATTTACACTGATGGGTCGGCGCAGGTTGCGCATGGCTCTAAACATGCCTACGTTTCCGCATGCGCCATTGTGGTCGGTGCTATGTTGAATGATGAGTTCATTTCCAGGGAGGTACACACGTTGCCCCTGGGCGATTGCACCGCACAATTGGCAGAGCTTCGTGCTCTCTTACTAGCTTTGGAGTACGCAGATCCAAGTGTTACTACTCTAATTGTAAGTGATTCTTACTACTGTGTCCAGTCTTACAATGAAAACTTGTTCTTTTGGATTCAAAATGATTTTCATGATTCCAAGGGTAGCACAATAAAACATAAAATGATCTGGGTTCGAGTGGCTGAGCTTAAGGCTATGTTGCCACTCGTTTATGTGATTCATACTCTCGGTCATCAGCGCGTGGGAGTTCACGCTGTTGGCAACTCGCTTGCTGATGAAGCGGCGAAATCAGCAGTATCTACATACTTAGTTGCAGCAGTTACTAGGTCTAAAACCAAGATTGATAGCGACATCTTGGCAGCGATTGCTGCCTCTGAGAAGGGAAGTAAACATCCTCCGGGATTCCCTTCGAAGTATAAATACCACTTAAGTCCCGAAAAGGTTCCTTTTGTGACAATTCCTGATGTTGGGGAACGGCTGATTCCCAACTCGGATCGCAGAGCAGACTTGATTACAGCGGCTCATGAAGGTGTGGCGTCTGCGCATGCGGGCGTCTCGGCCACTGTAACTCAATTACAATTACGTTTCTGGTGGCGGGGACTGTACAAACAGACGCGTGATTATGTCCTTCTGTGTGACATATGCCAGCAGATTAAACCTTCAACTGCTACGCGTCCGCCTCAGACTCAGTTGTACATTTCTAATAAACCACTAGGCTGTGTTTATTTAGATCACTGCGGTCCATTTTCATCTGATACTGCGTATAAATACATCTTAGTAGCAGTTGACTCATGCACACGCTTTGTGTGGGTATGGCCACATCGCAGCGCTGATTCCCGGACTGTCATCAGAGATTTGCGTATCTTTATAGGGATTTTTGCCTGTGGTACCTTCCATTCGGATCAGGGTCCGGCTTTCGCCTCTAAGGCGTATAAGGATGCCATGACTTCGATGGGGGTCCAAGTCAAGTTTTCGTCACCCTACAGACCCGAGGGTAATAGTGTAGTTGAACGAATGAACCGTGATTTAAAGCAATCTTTGACAGCCCGAGTTATAGGCACTGGCAGAAACTGGCTGGCTCACCTCTATGGCGTGCAGCGTGCTCTTAATAATCTCCCTAGAAGGTCTCTGGGTGGGCGGACCCCATACGAAATGCTCTTTGGCATCAAGATGTTCGTCCCTGACCTTGACGGTCTAGACTCGGTGGTTCGCGCCACTTCCTTTGACGCAGATGAACATTGCAATGTTTTACAGAATCTACAAAAGACGAGAGACACTCTTGCAAAGGAACATTTGCCCTCCACATCGGATGATGCGTTGCAGATCCCGGTAGTTGGCTGGCTACCCCAAGTTGGAGAACTGGTTCGAGAGAAGATCGACAACAAGAAAGAGTTTGGTCCCTCCTATCGAGCTCCGGTCCCAGTGCTTGGAGTGAAGGGCACAAGAACAGTCATTTTACCACCACTTCCAGGTCGTAAGGAAAACAGGTTTATTTCTATTGACAATGTCAAGATACACAGAGTGGCCGATTCTTCTTAGCATGACACCGGCTGTTTCCTGTCCTTCCATTGTGAGAAATTCAATTATGCCCACTGCTTCTAATAATGAACCTGAGGTGGCCATCGAATTACCTGCTGTTTCCAGTCCATTATTGAATAATTTACCAGGAACTAACCTTGATGAGACAGACTATACATACCCCACTGATTTGTCCATGCCTGACATGCAAGCTCGTTTAGCCACGGAATCCAGATTTTCATTTGACTCTGCTTCCCTTGCCTCGAAAAAACCCTCTAAAATTGCAGTATATGCTAGCCTGTTTAAAAAACATTTTTTGATACCTCCTTGGATATACATTTGGCTGGTCCTTTTTTCAGTTTACCTTTTTATGTCAATTGGTTTTGTGTTTTATTTTTTTCGCATTATGAATGGACACTATGTCGAGGAGAGAACTTGCATTACTCATTTGAATGGCACTTTGGCCCCACTTTCCTCTTCACATTCTACACACAGATTAAAAAGAGACTTGACTTTGGTTAACATCACAGCGTGGCCTGTTCTGGATGGAATCGCGTGGGATGCAGTTCGTTTTCAGATACATGGTCCAACGGAAGTCGTTAATGTCCCTAATGTACTAAGAGTTAATATGGGGGATGTGGTGAAACAAAACATTCGTTCTGATGATTGGGATGTTAATGCTGTGGAAAGTTTGTTTTCTGATTTGAAATATTATGCTGCTTTTGATGCTGAGGATTTATATTTAGAATCTGCTAATTATGGTGAATTGTTCTGTTACCAACATTATGGCAATCACTTCTTACACAAGACATCTTCCCGAAGGGATGCGGTTAATTTTACTCAGTGGGAACATTGCCCAGCACCAACACAAGGGAGTTCAGAAACGTTTCTTAAAAAGTATACTTATTTCACTGACTTTAATCAGTCCAATCCCGAGTCCTTTTATTTTAAATTTCACAAACAGCCACTGTCCAAGGTTCGACTTACAAATACAAAATTGTTATATTCAAAGGCCTTCCTGGATCAATTAGTTACTGGAGGGTATGAGTTATGGAAGGATACCATAGACCTTAAATCAGTTTGGGGCTCAAGGGCCTGGCAGGTACAAGGCACTGAGGCTTTGCACCGTGCATGTCTCATCCCAAATCATATGTGGTTTTTAAATGAAACCATTTCCCAGACCACGTGCTTTGGATTGGCTACATCTAAAAGGTTAAACACCCCGTCTTTCCCGGAGTTGGAGGAATATAAGAATTGGAGTAATTTTACTAAATTGTCCATTAGAGATATACAGGCTCTGCTTCTGAATTCCTCCTTTAACATTTCCAGTATGAATCCCAAGGGTTGGCTGCTTTGGCACCGTGGTGCTGATTCTTGCCAAAAGAGATTTTTAAATATAACTGACGGTTTTAAGACTGTTAGATCTGATCCCCGTTTTGATTTGAGTCATACTGTCACCTCTTACTCAGTTGGCAAGTTGTGTCAAGCTTGGCTGAAACATTCAACTTTACCTGCGGTTAAGTATCACCTTTCCAAACTGAATGCAGACGTGGATTTGAATGATTTCATTAAGGGCCCAGCTAGTGGCAGGTCTAAAAGGTGGTTATATGGTGTTTACAATGAAATTTGGAAACTCTCACAGATTGAGGCTGCTTCACGCCTTAGGGCTATTGATCAGGCAAATCTTGAGAAAGTGCTTGCAGTGGTTGACAATAGCATTAACGTGCTTTCCTCTAGAATTTACACATTAGATAATATTGTGTCGTCTGTTGTTGATATTGTGCATGATGAAGTGTCTGTATTATACCATGGTCAAAATCAATTACGTTCAATCATGCAGTTTGCATGGACACTACAGACTCTAAAAATGGGTAAAGTTCCCTGGGGATACATGAACGTTTCCTCTTTATTTGCACCGTTTAATTTGACAGACAAACAACGCTTGCTTTCAATGCGTGATGCTTCCTTTTCTATGCTCCATATTGAAAGATTGGAATCTTTACCTTTTTCTGTGGCAGAGACCACTGCTGCTACGTGGCTTATCCACGGTTTAATAACGCTGCCGTTTGCTTTATATAAGTTTTCAAATTGTATGAAATATGTGCCAATAGGTCGTTTTGAACCCTTAGGTAGCGGTTTTCTTCATGAGGTCTGGTCACTCCCATACACATACAGATGTTTCAAGGATGAACAAGAGGTTTATCTAACAGGGGATGAGTGTACTGAGACGCCAGATCATTCTTTAATGTGTAGACACATACAGTTACACGGTTCATGTAACAGGGACAGACCGAATATGGCTTGCGTTTTACAGGGCACGCCAGTTCCTGCTATCATCCCCACGTTTAAATTGTTAGAGAATGGTAGTTATTTAATGCTCAATAATGAAAACTGCTGTGGTTTAATTAAAGGTATAGCTTTCATAGTAACGGTTAGTGAGCGAGTTATTTGCTGCAGAAATGTTCTTTATCCTCCCACACGTGAACATAGGGAGTCTTCCATTTGGCCACAGATACCGACCTTGGGAGCAGAATTCAGCGGCATGGCTAGAATAAGAGCTCTATTGTCCCAGAAAGAGGTGGCCTTGAGCTCGGCCCGTGAAATTTTCGTGCTTCACATTGCTAACACCCGCACGGAGGTTCAGGCTCTTTTAAACACTGATTTGCCCTTGCATTTCGGAGCCATGGTCCGTTCTATCTTTAACGCATCCTCCACAACGGGCCTAGCACATTTTTTTAAAGTTGTTAGCGGTGGTTTCGTGACTTCCTTTGAGAAGATATTTGGAGTCATCCCTGCATTCTTCCATTCTATTTTTTCATCCTTATTTGGAGGGTTCCCGTTTTTGCTTGCATTAGCGGCTGGCGCATTGGTGGTTTTCTGCCTTTTTAAATATGGATGCCCTTCCTGTGCAAGACCACGCACGGCTACTACTGACGCGGTTTCGCAACCGCATGCTTGATTACTATGGCACACTGCCGTTAGCGACTCTAAGCACGGCGTTTGGATTATCTTTTCGGTTCTCCTATTTCACCTGTGTCCAGCCTGTATTTCGCTGTCTGACCTGTGATTTCCTTTGGGCCATTGATTTGTGTCTCTGCGGACCAGCATCTTCTGACGTCGATTTTGATCAACTGATGAGTCCTATCATTGCTCACGAGTTGGTTTGTTCTGACGAAAGGGTTATGGCCTTGGCGGTGGCACATGGACTAATGGGTCCCTGGGATGTGTTGTCGGCAGCGCAGAATTTCTTGGAACTAAGTTTTCTTGAGAACCCACCGAGCTGTCCTCTGATGGTTATAGAGGATCCGGTGCTGGAAGATCACGTATGTTCCTTTCATCTTTTAAATTGGATGGCTGAACTGTTTTCTGATGAGGACAGTGACTTCCTCCTGGAGGCTGTTGCAGCTTACTTTTCATATACGGTCTTATCATAGACACTGCCTCAAATTGACATGCTGATTGATAGCATTTCCTTGATTTTATTGACTTTTGGTCAAGACATTTTATTTTTTGCTTGCCTATTGGCTTGAGCCACAGTATATTTGTGGGCTATTTTTTTTAGCATTAATTTTTATATTTGAATCTTTATTCATGCTCGTTTATAAATGGATTCTGCTCTCATGTGATGGCACTTCTGTTACCTTATTTAGTCCGTTCTCGGATCATGGGGGGGTGTTGTATAACTCCTATATATCCCTATATCGTGTTAAGTTAGCATAGGTACGTTTGAGATTTAAACGCCATTTTTCCTTTCTTGCAACTTCTGCACACGACCCTCATTTGTTGACTTAGCTTTCAACCTAGTAGTTTGGCGTGGTGAATGTGAGAATAATATGTTATTGCTCTGATATCTGCTTTGTTTAATAAAACATGTCTGCACGGAGAGTGCTGAAGTTTCAGGAGCAACACGATATGGAATTGTTATGAGGTCTGATCTCCACGCCTTCATAGTCATAACACAAGTGCAGCCTTTGCCAACTTGGGCTTGAGGCGGGATTGATATTGCTTTGCACGAGAATTGTTAACACACTTGATGCGGTGCACATGCAGAGAGAGCTGGTGTATGCTGATGTGATTCCTTCATGCTAGGACACTAAGGTATGGGCCCGCCCTAAAACAACCCAAAGAGACCTTCTTAGATAATAATATAATATATGTGTTAGGGAGGGTGAGATATAAGTGTTGTTAACTCTTATTCATTACAGCATGTTAACATGCTGTCACCATTCGCTTTTTATGTCTTAGTAACTATGCTGATAATTTTGCTACTGGTAATAAGTATACTTGTATTATCAAAGATACTGCGCCTGAGAAGACGGCATTAGTAAATAAACATTTCAAATGCACATGTGTCTTCTTTACTCCATGTTCTGGTTTGTAATGATAATATAACGAAAGAGTGTTCATGAGTCCCACGTACCCTGAGGTACTGTAAGTTCATGTTCTGGTTTGTCTAAACATTGGGTGTTTGATATGTCCAATGAGACACTGTAGCTAGCTCGGTAAGGGGTGAGTTGGTTGCTAAGGTAAGTTTTGGGACACCCTAATTTGCCGAGGTTCCACTCCTCTGTGCACAGTTCTGTGTGAGTACAGAAACCCTGCAACACTTCCTCAATGCCATCAAATTTAATTTTTAAAAATTCAATTCCATCTCTATTTCTGTATTTTACAAAATCAACAACATTACCCATTGACCCATTTACCAGACCTCTTTCAACATGTAAATTCCTTCTTAAAATTATACGGCAGTTCAAGCACACATTCAGAGTCTTTTCAAAACCTGCAGTTTTAGATATAGTCTTCTCTAATGAATCCAATTTTGTTTTCAGATTCTCAGACAAAATAATTGTTGATCCCATATGCTCTACTCTGTCAATAGCTTCCAGTTTCACAATCTCTTGCTTTTCTAAATTCAACATTTTGTTGTTGAATTTGGCACATTCTGCAAGAGTTGGCATCAAACATATTCCAGATTTCTTATCAGTAATTTTCTGAAAAATATTCTCAGGCACAACATCTTGTTCTGGATACAAATTTGACAGTAATCGTGCATGTAAAGCTTCTTTCCCATGCTCGGTCACTTTTCCAATTCTAACATCTTGTAGAATAGTCTTGTAAACTTCATCCTTCGCCTGACGCATATTTTCATGCAGTTCAGCATAATTGAAGTTTAACCATATATTGACGTTGCCAATGCTGCCTAGGCACTTCCTGGTATCTTCATGCGTGAGCATTTTGAACACAGGTTGCCCTTTCACTGGTGTCAGCTGCAGAAGATCTCCGAAAACAATGATGTGTTTGCCACCAAATAACACATCATACTCTGTTTTGAGAACTTCTTGCATCCTCAAATGCACAAAGGCAAGCATGACATTGGAAACCATGCTTACTTCGTCAATGATAAGAAGTTTCATTTTCCTCAAGATTCTTGAAACTTCAAAACAAGCATCTCCAGATAGCTTGTGATATTCTAATTTGTTGTCATGCTCCACTGGCAGCATCAGTAAACGATGTAAAGTAATCCCTTTAATATTATGTGCTGCCAGTCCAGTTGGAGCAGTGACAACACAAGACAGCGATGACTCTGTCCTTTCCTGCAAATAGCATGAAATTGCTTTAATGAGGAAACTTTTTCCAGTTCCCGCTTCTCCACTCACGTACAGTCGGACAGGCTTCAACGACGTACATGAGCACTCTTTCTTATCATGACTTAATCCATGATCAATTTGCATGGTAACTTCGTCATATATTTTCCTCTGCTCAACGTTGAGTTGCCTTTCCAACTCTTCTAAGTTAACCGCATCCTCTTGAGCATGTGCCATGGCTCTTTCCACTTCATTCATAGCAGTGGCAGCTTCATTTTCAATAAGAGGTCCTCCTAGTGGATCCTGACTCAATGAAGCAGAACTCTGACTGTCCTGAGAACTGTCTCTGGCAATCTCGGCTGCAATCGTTGCTTCCTGCTCAATTTCCGCATTCAACATTTCTACATATTTGGGAAAAGCAGGACATTCTATGGTCTCCTTGGCGGCATTGAAAGAGTCTTCGTAACAGAGGAAATCTCCAAGCAGTTCCTCTTCTGCACGCCAAGGCTTGAAAAGTTGCAAAAGTGCTAAATAGAAAAACTCCTTTTTTTCAGGAGATTCGCCACTCAATTTTCGATGGTTTATCAAGTGGCATTTTCTTTGCTTGACCAGACATCCCTCACTTCCTATTACAGCATACACTCCTTTCTCAGTATCTTCTTTGATGTTCCTCTTGAACATGTAATTTTGCAGAACCTCATACAGACAAACATTCTCTAGG
This sequence comes from Lissotriton helveticus, assembly GCF_964261635.1. NCBI lineage: Eukaryota > Metazoa > Chordata > Amphibia > Caudata > Salamandridae > Lissotriton > Lissotriton helveticus. The sequence continues at coordinate 342,640,647 of NC_136073.1, forward strand.
TGACTGCTTCGATTTGGATAATATGTATCCAACATGTTTGTCTTCAAAATGTCGGTACTGTTTGGCTCCTTTTCCGCCAAATACTCAATTTCCCGCACAGGTTTGAGAACTCGATTACGCGTTGCAGCAAGACCAAGACTCGCCCAAACGATACTCCTGGACTTGGCATAGAGACTTGCTGAAGACAACCGGTCAGAACATTCGTACGCTCCGATTTCTCGATGCGACAACATCTTCAGACTGAAACTGTACAACTTCTTGCTGAGGCTCTTTTCATGGGAAATGTCCTCCCACATATCCTTCAATTCTGTCTTCTCTTTTTTGGTGATGTAAGACGTCACATACCGAGCAACAGCCATACAGTTATCAGCCACAAACTGTATATCCATGTTAGCATTCCACATGGACAAAATCACCGGGTTGTAGTCGTTGATGTACTTGGACTCTTCGTTCCTCTTCAAATTGTATGTGTTTTTAGGTGATTTCTTCATCACATTGTGTCGCAGCGAAGACATCAAACTGTTTACTCTTCCTTTAGAAATCACCGGTCGTGGAAAGCCGAAACGACATTTGGTGTAGAACTTGTCTTTGTTTCGGAATTTACGACGGCAGTACTTTCCACATCGATGGCTTTGGAAACGCAGAACTTTTTCTCTTAGGCTTTTCTTCTCCTTTGCGTTTGGAACAGCACACGTAGAATACTGTTGGATGAAACTCATCACTGAGTCTTCTGGATCCGTTCCAAATTTAGGTGCATCCTTGATCCACAGCAACATATGTATATGAGGAGCACCTCTTGCTTGGTACTCCTTTCTCCAGAAGAAATCCAACACCTCTCCAAGAGGTGGATTCTTCTTATTCATGATGAAAGACATCATAGCTTCAAATCTATGATTGAAGTACCTACATACATTGACTGGATCCAAAGAGCACAGTTCTCCGGGTGTCTTGAATTCGATGTTTTCTACGTTAGCATTTGCCTCTCGTAGAAATTGAAGTAAGTCTTCCCAGCCATACTCGGCACAACTCAGAGTGAGGAACCATGTGGGAGTACCTAAGTTCCTCAGCATACATTTTAAATCACCATGACGACGGTACCAGTACTCATTAGTACCACGCTGACACGCCATGAGATTAATCAGGTGAGAATCCAAAATACTATCTTGGACATTCACTTTATCCATAAAATCACTTGCCGAGATGTTTTGCATGTGTATACCACTTTTCAAGATGTGGTTCACTGCATATGACAGTCCAGACAGATCGCTTTCAAACAGGAGATGAAACAAATAAGGAATGCATTGTCGAAACCTAGCATCTCCTGCATACAATCGCAAAGTCCGGTATTCAGAAGCAGGAATTTGATGAGGTCGCTCATCATATCTTCCTCCCTGACCTGTTGGAAAAAGCTGTGGGAAACACCGAGCTTCCAAACTTTCCTCCCAAACACTAATGGGACTCCCTTTGGCTTGTTTCATTTGAAACAACTCAATAGCATTCCCCATGACTTCCTTCGAATGCAAAGGATGAACACTATAATGTTCATATATTTCCTCACTAGTAGAGGGTTCTACTTTCTCAATTTGACCAGCACACAAATCGCTATCCTCTTCCTCACTTACTTCCTCTTCTGCAACATATACATTCTTATAGTATTTATTATTTTTTTTCAAATACAATGTTGCCTTTTTAACTTTCCTAACATCTACTAAATCTTGCCATATTTTCTTATTCTTTGTCGGAACCCCATTAACTAAGATAACCAGAGGTTCCTCTTCCACTTTTTCTACTCCAATTGTGTTAATGTTTTTCTTGAAATCTAGAGGCAAATAAACAACTCTTCCCTTTAATCCTCTCTGTAAATCTGATGGAGGCAATTTCCCTGTCTTTGGCTCCATTCTTACAATAGCCTGAAAGGGATGGATACTTTGAATCAAAATAGATTCATAAGTATTTAAGTCCTTCAATTCAGAAGGAATCTCAACCAATTCCAGATTATTATGAACTGCTCTAGCAGGCATCTGGTTTTGTTTTAATTTGTTACAACAATAAGTACACACACGTTGATCCAATCCCAAATCAAAACAATTTTCTACCATCAAGTATGTTGCAAAATCCTTCCATTCACTATTATTTTCCCTTTCACTTTTTGCATATAAATCCACTAACTTAGTCTGATTCTTATAATAAGTGCGTCTACAACACACACAAGTGAAATTAGGCCTCTCACTTGATTTCATGTCAAACGTCGCAATTTCCCTCTGGAAATTATCTGTACTGGAAACATGTACACTATCTTCCAAATGACCCTCTACTTCTTGCTCAATTTCAACATTCTCCTCTTTACTTCCAAAGTAACAAAACTCAATTTCTTCACATATATTCTTCACATCTATTTCAGAACCATGCAAAAGAGCAGCGCATAATTGTTTCAGCATAATTGCTGGACTCTTAGCATAATACAACAGTCTAACTAACTTCCTCACTTTGTTATGATGCACTGCTAGCATCCTGAAATGATGAAAAACACTCTGGCATACTCTCCTGGATAGACAAGCCAGTGAATGACCATGCAAACCTGTCACTTCTCTTACTCTGCAAGGATCTAATTCTTGCAACAACCTCATTTTCTGCTTCAAACTTTTTTTGTTAAATGACCGTACAAAATCACAAAGCAAATTGATGGAATCCTGTCGCACACTGCAAATACTACTACACTTCCAGGTGTACACAGGACCCTTAGCACGTCTTCCTAAAACCTCATTACCTAACAACTCTTCTGCCTCTGTTGTCACAAGTTTTTCTTTTTCAACTGGACAACCATCTTTCACTTCATAAGCACGACCACTGATGTCAACTGCATGCACCAAATCATTATCCTGGAAATAACTCTCTTCATTAAAAAATGCCTCACAGCTTGAACTATGTATCCATTCTCCAGAAAAAACTTCACAAAAATTACTACGATTAACTATTCTCTTCCATCTACTATTTCTTTTGAAATCAAAAATTGCCTTGTTTAGCTTCCTAATTCTATTGATTATCAAAATAAATAACTTACGTTTAATTTCAAATGCCTGATCAATAACTTTCTCAACTTTTTTTTTTCTCTTATAAAAAACTAGTTTCTGTTGACCTTTCTTAATATTTTTTAACAAATTGCCAATTATCCTGTTACGGAACATTCGTTTACGAATCTCCCTAAACTGTTGTTTCCTTCTACTATCATGCACAGATTTATCTCTTGCTCTAGCAGTAACATTTTCATTTGTCCTTTTCTTTCCATTTGATTTACTTCTCGTGTTATGGATTGAAACATTTTCTGTAGTAATATTTTTTTTATTACAAATATTTCTTATGAAATATTTAGAGCTCTTACCCGGTGCTTTCTTCGTGGCTTGAGAAATCTTTTTGTTAGAGGACTGCTGCGTTTTTTTTTTCTCCTGCTGTCTTTGACGTTTTGCAGCCTTTATCTGTCTTAGTACTGTAGGCATATTGAAATCTTGAAATGATCTGCAGTTGAATCTGAGGAAAAATATAATAAAAAATGTTAATAAACATTATTATCAAACAGTAAATCAGTAATAGTGATCAAAAACATAACACACTACTTGACATTTTAATTTGAAGATTTTTTAGTCATTGCCATTTTTACAATACAGAAATACCAGAAAAGAAATGACATTTATATTTATGTTACCTATGCTATTTTATATGTGAATCTGATCTAATTTTATGAGCATATTTTAATATTTTATTGAAGACACTACACATAACCTGTTTTTGAAGGTGTCTTTATTTTTAAATTAAACGGTTTACTTTTTTACTTTTTATTGATTATAAATTTTAAAAATAAATGTTTATAATTCCAAAGGCTCAAGCAGGTCAGCTTCCCATCCTATATCATATAATTCGGACAAATCTGCATCCTCATCACGCTCTTCTTCATCCTCAGGATTTAAATCATCCAATGGATCAACATCCACTGATGTTTCAATTACAAGTTCAATGATGAGGTCAAAATCAACTGATTGCAGATTGTCGCTCATGTTGAGGTTGTCTTTATCTTTAAAGAAAGATAACAACAATGAGATGTTGCAGAGTAAGAGACAAATCTCACAGATTATAATAGTAAAATTATTTAACAAGAGTAACATTTTGCAGCTATTATTTAGCCATGTCCAGCGATGCTGAGCAGGTGAAGCCTATGTCTAATTTTTCACTGAACAGGACTCATCTGTTCTTAACCTTGGATAAGCCTCAACGACTCTGTGTCCCCTGCACATACTCAAATGTTAAAGTGCAGATTTATATTAAATGGCACATCCCCAGGCATGCACCAGTTAATGTGCACCACTGCTTTACCACCCATGGTGTGCCGCATTTACAATCAGATAGGAGAAAGCTGCTTCAAAACCCTGCGCCTGCTTGAAGCTGGCATAGGTCTTGACGCAGCATTGTAGAGATGGGGCACCCCTGAGCCTTGCTGGAGCTGCATCGCACTTACGATACAACTCCAGCAATGCGCCACCTTTACGGCACAGATGCGTCACGCATCTGTGCCGTTTTTGCCCCATGCTGCGCCGCATTGTAAATGCAGCACAACATGGGTGGCGGAACAGTGGCGCAGGATGACTGTCACATCCCTGGTGATGCGCCACTCATCATAAATCTATCCCTAAGCTTCTTATCTTGTTACAGATGAACTGCCATATGTATCATCAAAATATTTTACATTTTCTAAATAGCGAATTTTAAGGAATAAATAGCGATTCTTTACCATTCCTAATTTGCGATGAGCAAATTGCTAATTGCAAGTTACCCATTCATTTCCATGGCCTAGGAGGCTAATATGAATGAAGGTTTAATTTGCGATTAGCAATTTGCTCATCACAAAGTAGGAATTTTTCCAAGGGTGCAGGGGTGTCTCAAGAACACCTGCTGCACCCCTGAAAAACAAATTTAGGGGCATATGGCACACATACATGCCTTAAGGGCATGTGTTGGCGTCATATGGCACCTTTTCTTTTTTTGAAAAAAAGCTTTTTGAAAAGAATTCACAAATTACCACTAATTTACCACAATAGTTTCCAAATCCTTAATGTCATTTTTTACATAGTTTTTGTTTGATACATTGCATTTAAGTAGTCACAAAATTTACAAATGCTTCAGTGCAATCGCAAAATAAGGAATAGCAAATTTTGCTACTCCTTATTTTGCATCAAAGTTGTTTGATACATACCATTTGTCTAATTAACATTCGCAAAGGCCGAAATTCATAGAATTTTGATCTTTGCAAATGCTAATTAGCTTGATACATATGGCCCCAAGTGAGGCCTGTCTTGCGACATGGTGCATCTTTTGCATTACTGCTGATTGGGTTTTATGTGGTACGTTTTTTTTTTACACTATGACATATCTGCCTAAATGCATCAATTTTTAATGTTGTCACCTCATAGCAAATATTATGCACCACCGCTGCATCATAAAAGTGACGCACAGTGGCAGAAAAAAGGCATACACCTATCATAAATCTATCCCTAGCATTTTAAATGATTAATCCAGGATGACAATAAAGTGTGTCCTATCCAGAGGTTTGTTTAAGGTGAGGCCTACTCAGGATTGCAGATTAAAGTTACGCTTGATGAAGAATACAGAGGAGATAATACATATAAAGGACTACCAATGAAGTAAGTAATGTGCACTTTATTGCGCCAGTCATCATAAATGTATCCCTAAGCTTCTTATCTTGTTACAGATGAACCACCATATGTATCATCAAACTATTTTGCATTTCCTAAATAGCAAATTTTAAGGAATAAATAGCAATTCTTTACTATTCCTAATTTGCAATGAGCAAATTGCTAATTGCAAATTACCCATTCATTTCCATAGGCTAGGAGGCTCATAGGAATTAATGTTGCAATTTGTGATTAGCAATTAGCTCATCACAAAATAGGATTTTTTTCAAGCGTGCAGGGGTATCTCAAGAACACCCTGCTGCACCCCTGAAAAAGAAATTTGGGAGCACATGGCACACCTACATGCCCTAATGGCATGTATGGGCGTCATATGGGACCTTTTTTTTTTGTTGAAAAAAATGCTTTTTGAAAAGAATTCGCAAATTACCACAAACTAGAAGTTGGTGGTAGTTTCCAAATCCTTAATATCATTTTTTACATATTTTTTTTTGATACATTGCATTTAAGGAATCACAAATTTTGAATTATTGACATTTTAAGTAATTTCCACATGTGCAGTGTTTTCAAAATATAATTTGAAAATCGTTTTTGGGGAAAAGTAATGGTTTGCAAATTTATGACAAGGACATAATGGTGTATGCTTCTCTATAAGGCATTTCAGTATCTCTAATGTCATTTTTCCCATATTACATTATAAGACCTTTCCCCATGAAGCACATTCCTTGTAAATATGCTCCCACCTGTGCATTGCAAATTTAGATTTTGACTGTTTCAGACACATAGCCATGTTGAAAGTGACCCAAAAAAATTGCAAACGTTTTAAAATAACACATTCATGTGTCTTAAGGACATTTTAAGTCATTTCCCCATGGACAATGTTTTCTAAGTGGCACAAAAGAGGTATACACCTATCATAAATCTGTCCCTAGCATTTTAAATGATTAATTCAGGATGACAATAAGATGTGGCCTATCCAGAGGTTTGTTTAAGGTGAGGCCTACTCAGGATTGCAGATTAAAGTTACGCTTGATGAAGAATACAGAGGAGATAATTTATTGTAAAGGCCTACCAATGAAGTAAGTGATTTCTACTTCATTGCACCAGTCATCATAAATGTATCCGTAAGCTTCTTATCTTGTTAGACATCAACCGCCATATGTATCATATAACTATTTTGCATTTCCAAAAAAGCGAATTTTAAGGAATAAATAGCGATTCTTTACCATTCCAAATTTGCTTTGAGAAAATAGCTAATTGCAAATTACCCATTCATTTCCATGGGCTAGGAGGCTCATATAAATGAAGGTGCAATTTGCGATTAACAATTTGCTCATCACAAATTAGGAATTTATTCCAAAGGTGCAGGGGTGTCTCAAGAACACCCTGCTGCAACCCTGAAAAAGAAATTTGGGGGCATATGGCGCACATAAATTTTAACAACATTCCTTTACCTCAGCAACGATTTTCAAATCATAACTTCAAAACACTACACATGGGAAAATTACTTAAATTGTCCTTAAGACACATAAAAGCGTTTTTTGATTGGCTTTCCTGCATGGTAGGGTCACTTTTAACATGGCTATGTAACACAAACATTCAAAATCAAAATTTTCCATGCACAGGTGGGAGCATATTTACAAGCAATTTGCGCCACAAAGAAAGGTCTTACATTAAAATGGGAAAAATAACATCAGGGACAGTCAATTGCCTTATAAAGAACCATACACCATTATGTCCTTCTCATGAATTTAAAAACAATTCCTTTTTCCCAAAAACGATTTTCAAATCATAATTTCAAAACACTGCACATGAGAAAATGACTTAAAATGTCATTGAAACACATGAAAGCGTTTTTTGATTGGCTTTCCTGCATGGTTGGGTCACTTTTATCATGGCTATGTAACACAAACATTCAAAATTAAAATTTTCATGCACATGTAAGAGCATATTTACAAGCAATTTGCGCCACAGAGAAAGGTCTTACACTAAAATGAGAAAAATAACATCAGGAACAGTCAATTGCCTTATAAAGAACCATACACCATTATGTCCTTGTCATGATTTTATAAACAATTCCTTTTCCCCAAAAACGATTTTAAAATCATAATTTCTAAACACTGCACATGGGAAAATGACTTAAAATGTCATTAAAACACATGAAAGCGTTTTTTGATTGCCTTCCCAGCATGGTTTAGTCACTTTTAACATGGCTATTTAACACAAACATTCAAAATCTAAATTTTCCATGCACATGTGAGAGCATATTTACAAGCAATTTGCGCCACAGAGAAAGGTCTTACACTAAAATGAGAAAAATAACATCAGGGACAGTCAATTGCCTTATAAAGAACCATACACCATTATATCCTTGTCATGAATTTAAAAACAATTCCTTTTCCTCAAAAACGATTTTCAAATCATAATTTCTAAACACTGCACATCAGAAAATGACTTAAAATGTCATTAAAACACATGAAATCATTTTTTGATTGGCTTTCCAGCATGGTTGCGTCACTTTTAACATGGCTATGTAACACAAACATTCAAAATCAAAATTTTCCATGCACATGTGAGAGCATATTTACAAGCAATTTGCGCCACATAAATCATAATTTTCTCCTTAAAGCACACTATTCTCTATCTAAAGTAAAGAAATATTTTCTCACCTTAGCAAATACTTTCAGTTTGAAAACAGTCTAAGAAACACACCAATTTGTCTTCAGCAGAGCAAAAGGTATGCACTCCAGAGTCTGCAGCTATCAAAAGCACAGAAATGCTGTAATTCTTCACACATATTTCTCATGTCACCCAATCAAAACTCTTCCCTCACTTTTTTTCAAATGAAAACCCTTCCCCCTCTGCCCTTTCTGCCTATTTTCCATAGCAACCACCTCTTGGAGAAACTCTGGTGTTTGCAAGTTCACACAACAATGTTGCAATTGAACTCTGAACTCTCAGTGCACCTGCATATCCAGTGCTTTCTTTCATTTAATGATTTTTTATTGACCACTCAAAATACATCTTTCAAACAACACATCTGTACACCCTAACTTTCTGTTTTCATCAATCAAAATCCACCAATCACTGTTACTACTTCATGAACACAGAAACTCCACAGTTTTTTTCATTTCAAACTCTCATTTTTTCAACTGCCATTTCATTGCCACACTTCATCTGACTGCAGGAGAACCTTCTCTCACCATGTTTTCTGTCTGGATTGTTGGTCATAGTTATATTCACTGGGCTCAAAGGTACGTTGAAAGCAGGAATTTACCTAACCTCAATTTACAAGATGTGGAAATTAAGTGGTTTGGCCACAGAGGATTAAAATGTCACCAATTGATACCATTGGTGAAAACCTTTATGCATTTGCCAAAACCTGACCTGTTAATTGTGCACTGTGGAGGTAATGACTTGGGCACTTTGACTGGTGTAGGTCTGGAAATGCTTTTAAAGGACACCTTTGAGCAATTAATGGCACTTTTTCCTCAGACTGCCTTGGTATATTCAAATATATGCCAAAGACAGAAATGGAGGTGGTCAAACCAATTTTGTCCACAAATTGAGAAGTCGAGGAAGCATGTAAACAAATCTGTTTCAGCTTACATGAGAGACCATGGAATGGGCTCCCTGTACAACAATAACTTGCGTTACTACATGCAAGATATCTACAGAGGAGATGGAGTTCACTTCTCAGATGAGGGCAACAGAGTTTTCACTCTGAATTTAAGAATGTGCATTGGTACCTACTTATAAGTACCTAAATGTACCATAAACCCAAAAGCTCTTCTCAGAGCTACCCTACATCTAATCACTCACAATTATTATTTTACTCTAACTTTTTTCACTAATTTTCAACAAAGTACGCTCCCGGGGGCGCTACCCGGTACGCGTACCGGGAGCTAACCTCGCGAAATTTTTAAAAAAAATGTTTTTTTTTCGCCCATATAAACCTCCTCAGCCACCCTCAGAAAACCTAGGGGGTCAAGATAAGTCTACCGTGCCCCCTTCTACCCATTCTGAACATTATTTGCCCTCCATCTTGTATCTTAATTCGACCGAAACACAAAATGGTGGACTCCCGGAACGCTTAAGGTACGCGAACCGGGGCGCTCAACGGTTCGCGTACCGGGTCGCTCCCTGGGAAGCGCACCATCAAAAAAGGTGGGAAAGTAGTTCACAGAAAAGCCACTTGAGACAATTTCACCAAATATAGATTAGCTCATACTACATACCAATCCCTACCATTTTCACAAATTTGATTGGAATTCCATTTAGCCATTTAGCCTGTAGACCTCTCTAAATACCGTGAGGTAAATTACTTCACAAAACACATCTGAAATGTTGGAATTGACAACCAATTAAAATGTTACTTTCATTTTCTACTTTTTTTACCTGACATTTGATTGGTTATGTACCCGAATATATATAAAGGAAGAGAAGGAAACACAGCCATTTTGACTACTACTTCCTGGTGTACATTTCAATAGGATTTTCATTAATAACTTCAACTTCTTTTTAAAGGTAAGTTGTTATTTTTAAAACTGAAGTATATTGTGCACTTTAAGTTAATATGGCAAACTTTTTCTGTTAGTTATATACTATCCCTCTGTAGTACTTATAAATTTAGATACACTTTTTTATATTCCTACTTCCACTCTGATACTATACACTGCCCAAAGATAAATTCTCTGTTAAAAACTGCCTATCTAAAATTAATCCCAACAGTGCCCTACCTCTACTAATATATATTTTTTTATGCAAATTTCAGGGAAAATGGAAAGTGAACAAAACATTTCATTTGAAATTGTCCTTCCAGAGTCCAACACAGAAATCATTGATCCAAATGAGATTGAATTTATGGATGAAACTTGGGACCAAGAACTACTGCAATGTGTACAAGCAGTAGATAACCTCCTTGCAAATGAGGACATTTTACAACCTCAGAGACTACAATCTATATTCCATGATTATTATGAAATTTCTGACAATGAAATGTTAGAAAGTTTAATAAATTATGAAACACAATAAAAAAAGCTTAAAAAATTAAAAAAAATAAAAAATAATCAACAAAACCAACAATCAATTAACATACAGCATTTGAAAAGTCTATCATTTATTTTTCATTGTGGTACGCTCCCCAGAACGCTTCCCGGTTCGCGTACCGGGCGCTAACCACGAAAAAAAACAAAAAACAAATTTTTTTTTTTTTGCTTCGCGGGGCCCCTTTAAAACCTCCACATTAAACCTAGGGGGTCAGCGAGGATCTACTATGCCCCCTTATAGTTATTTCCCCCTTTGTTTTGGCCTCCTCTTGTCTCTCGATCCTACCGAGAGACAAGATGGCGGCCGCTCCGGACTGTTTAGAATGTTGACAGACACCGGAAAGCCAATCAGCTTCGCTACGCGAAGTTCCGATACGCTTAAAGTCCGCGAACCAGAGCGCTGCCCGGTCCGCTGTTACAGATATATATCTTTTTTTAAACGTTAATTTCTCAAAATCCACTGGAGCACATATATTGAGACCTACAAAAGGCACATCGGGCTACCAGTCCCTACAATTTTGCCAAGTTTCGTGCAAATCCATTCAGCCGTTCGGGCTAAAAGTGAGGCTAACCGCCCTATGGAAAACTCAATGTTAAAAACACGTTTTGGGACCCCCCTTTTTTCTCGGTCCCCCCTGGACGAACCCCCCCCAAATTTTCAGGGGCTGCTCAGAAACAAAATGTTCCATTTTCCTGAAAATTTCAGCCAATTCCGTCCACAAACGCCAAAGTTATTAGACATAGAATTTTCAAAAATCCCATAGGGAAAAAATCCTAACTATATATACCTACTGGCGACCGCCAGTAGGTAATATATATATATATATATATATATATATATATATATATATACAAACACACACCTCCATGAGGAAGAATCAGAGGCTGCCACGGGGATACTGGAGGGAAAACAGTTTATTTCTGTTTAGGCATAATGCATTTCGGCCTGGCAAAAGGCCTTCCTCAGATGCCGTCTTGAATGTACTGGCGACTATATATATCAAAACAAAACCCTTTCAGGCATAGAGTGACGCATAAATTATGCAAAAAAGAAGGAGAGAACTCTGGGTAGGTCTCAGTTTAGGTGGAAAGCAGCTCCTGTTGAAGCACTCTCAACACCAGCGACACTCTAGATCTGCTCACCTCAAATGTCTGTTTTTCTATCAAAGTTTTTAAGCATAGGATTAGCACAGTGCTATCCACGCCGAGATAGAAAATGACAAAGTCTTTTGCCATTTAAACAGCAAAGTCTTTAAGCATAGGACTAGTACAGTGCAGTCCTTGCCGAGCTGTAAAATAACAAAAGCCATTTATCACTCCAGGCACAATATTACAGCTTTGAATTGGTAAAATACCAATTCAAGCCAACCTGAAATGAGTAAAAGCAACCCCTGACATAGTGTTTCGCTCTAATTAGAGCTCTTCAGAGAGGTATAGCTTTGTCCAGACACAAGGGAGCACCCAGTATTAAGTCAAAACAAAACCCTTTCAGGCATAGAGTGACACATAAATTATGCAGAAAAAGGAGAGAACTCTGGGTAGGTCTCAGTTTAGGTGGAAAGCAGCTCCTGTTAGAGCACTCTCAACACCAGCGACACTCTAGATCTGCTCACCTCAAATGTCTGTTTTTCTATCAAAGTTTTTAAGCATAGGATTAGCACAGTGCTATCCACGCCGAGATAGAAAATTACAAAGTCTTTTGCCATTTAAACAGCAAAGTCTTTAAGCATAGGACTAGTACGGTGCAGTCCTTGCCGAGCTGTAAAATAACAAAAGCCGTTTATCACTCCAGGCACAATATTACAACTTTGAATTGGTAAAATAACAACTCAAGCCAACCTGAAATGAGTAAAAGCAATCCCTGACACAGTGTTTTGCTCTAATTAGAGCTCTTCAGAGAGGTATAGCTTTGTCCAGACACAAGGGAGCACCCAGTATTAAGTCAAAACAAAACCCTTTCAGGCATAGAGTGACGCATAAATTATGCAAAAAAGAAGGAGAGAACTCTGGGTAGGTCTCAGTTTAGGTGGAAAGCAGCTCCTGTTAGAGCACTCTCAACACCAGAGACACTCTAGATCTGCTCACCTCAAATGTCTGTTTTTCTATCAAAGTTTTTAAGCATAGGATTAGCATAGTGCTATCCACGCCGAAATAGAAAATGACAAAGTATTTTGCCATTTAAACAGCAAAGTCTTTAAGCATAGGACTAGTACAGTGCAGTCCTTGCCGAGCTGTAAAATAACAAAAGCCATTTATCACTCCAGGCACAATATTACAACTTTGAATTGGTAAAATACCAACTCAAGCCAACCTGAAATGAGTAAAAGCAACCCCTGACACAGTGTTTCGCTCTAATTAGAGCTCTTCAGAGAGGTATAGCTTTGTCCAGACACAAGGGAGCACCCAGTATTAAGTCAAAACAACACCCTTTCAGGCATAGAGTGACACATAAATTATGCAAAAAAGAAGGAGAGAACTCTGGGTAGGTCTCAGTTTAGGTGGAAAGCAGCTCCTGTTAGAGCACTCTCAACACCAGCGACACTCTAGATCTGCTCACCTCAAATGTCTGTTTTTCTATCAAAGTTTTTAAGCATAGGATTAGCACAGTGGTATCCACGCCGAGATAGAAAATGACAAAGTCTTTTGCCATTTAAACAGCAAAGTCTTTAAGCATAGGACTAGTACAGTGCAGTCCTTGCCGAGCTGTAAAATAACAAAAGCCATTTATCACTCCAGGCTCAATATTACTGCTTTGAATTGGTAAAATACCAATTCAAGCCAACCTGAAATGAGTAAAAGCAACCCCTGACATAGTGTTTCGCTCTAATTAGAGCTCTTCAGAGAGGTATAGCTTTGTCCAGACACAAGGGAGCACCCAGTATTAAGTCAAAACAAAACCCTTTCAGGCATAGAGTGACACATAAATTATGCAAAAAAAGAAGGAGAGAACTCTGGGTAGGTCTCAGTTTAGGTGGAAAGCAGCTCCTGTTAGAGCACTCTCAACACCAGCGACACTCTAGATCTGCTCACCTCAAATGTCTGTTTTTCTATCAAAGTTTTCAAGCATAGGATTAGCACAGTGCTATCCACGCCGAGATAGAAAATGACAAAGTCTTTTGCCATTTAAACAGCAAAGTCTTTAAGCATAGGACTAGTACAGTGCAGTCCTTGCCGAGCTGTAAAATAACAAAAGCCATTTATCACTCCAGACACAATATTACAGCTTTGAATTGGTAAAATACCAACTCAAGCCAACCTGAAATGAGTAAAAGCAACCCCTGACACAGTGTTTCGCTCTAATTAGAGCTCTTCAGAGAGGTATAGCTTTGTCCAGACACAAGGGAGCACCCAGTATTAAGTCAAAACAAAACCCTTTCAGGCATAGAGTGACACATAAATTATGCAAAAAAGAAGGAGAGAACTCTGGGTAGGTGTCAGTTTAGGTGGAAAGCAGCTCCTATTAGAGCACTCTCAACACCAGCGACACTCTAGATCTGCTCACCTCAAATGTCTGTTTTTCTATCAAAGTTTTTAAGCATAGGATTAGCACAGTGCTATCCACGCCGAGATAGAAAATGACAGAGTCTTTTGCCATTTAAACAGCAAAGTCTTTAAGCATAGGACTAGTACAGTGCAGTCCTTGCTGAGCTGTAAAATAACATAATCCATTTATCACTCCAGGCACAATATTACAACTTTGAATTGGTAAAATACCAACTCAAGCCAACCTGAAATGAGTAAAAGCAACCCCTGACACAGTGTTTCACTCTAATTAGAGCTCTTCAGAGAGGTATAGCTTTGTCCATACACAAGGGAGCACCCAGTATTAAGTCAAAACAACACCCTTTCAGGAATAGAGTGATGCATAAATTATGCAAAAAAGAAGGAGAGAACTCTGGGTAGGTCTCAGTTTAGGTGGAAAGCAGCTCCTGTTAGAGCACTCTCAACACCAGCGACACTCTAGATCTGCTCACCTCAAATGTCTGTTTTTCTATCAAAGTTTTTAAGCATAGGATTAGCACAGTGCTATCCACGCCGAGATAGAAAATGACAAAGTCTTTTGCCATTTAAACAGCAAAGTCTTTAAGCATAGGACTAGTACGGTGCAGTCCTTGCCGAGCTGTAAAATAACAAAAGCCGTTTATCACTCCAGGCACAATATTACAACTTTGAATTGGTAAAATAACAACTCAAGCCAACCTGAAATGAGTAAAAGCAATCCCTGACACAGTGTTTTGCTCTAATTAGAGCTCTTCAGAGAGGTATAGCTTTGTCCAGACACAAGGGAGCACCCAGTATTAAGTCAAAACAAAACCCTTTCAGGCATAGAGTGACGCATAAATTATGCAAAAAAGAAGGAGAGAACTCTGGGTAGGTCTCAGTTTAGGTGGAAAGCAGCTCCTGTTAGAGCACTCTCAACACCAGAGACACTCTAGATCTGCTCACCTCAAATGTCTGTTTTTCTACCAAAGTTTTTAAGCATAGGATTAGCATAGTGCTATCCACGCCGAAATAGAAAATGACAAAGTATTTTGCCATTTAAACAGCAAAGTCTTTAAGCATAGGACTAGTACAGTGCAGTCCTTGCCGAGCTGTAAAATAACAAAAGCCATTTATCACTCCAGGCACAATATTACAACTTTGAATTGGTAAAATACCAACTCAAGCCAACCTGAAATGAGTAAAAGCAACCCCTGACACAGTGTTTCGCTCTAATTAGAGCTCTTCAGAGAGGTATAGCTTTGTCCAGACACAAGGGAGCACCCAGTATTAAGTCAAAACAACACCCTTTCAGGCATAGAGTGACACATAAATTATGCAAAAAAGAAGGAGAGAACTCTGGGTAGGTCTCAGTTTAGGTGGAAAGCAGCTCCTGTTAGAGCACTCTCAACACCAGCGACACTCTAGATCTGCTCACCTCAAATGTCTGTTTTTCTATCAAAGTTTTTAAGCATAGGATTAGCACAGTGGTATCCACGCCGAGATAGAAAATGACAAAGTCTTTTGCCATTTAAATAGCAAAGTCTTTAAGCATAGGACTAGTACAGTGCAGTCCTTGCCGAGCTGTAAAATAACAAAAGCCATTTATCACTCCAGGCTCAATATTACTGCTTTGAATTGGTAAAATACCAATTCAAGCCAACCTGAAATGAGTAAAAGCAACCCCTGACATAGTGTTTCGCTCTAATTAGAGCTCTTCAGAGAGGTATAGCTTTGTCCAGACACAAGGGAGCACCCAGTATTAAGTCAAAACAAAACCCTTTCAGGCATAGAGTGACACATAAATTATGCAAAAAAGAAGGAGAGAACTCTGGGTAGGTCTCAGTTTAGGTGGAAAGCAGCTCCTGTTAGAGCACTCTCAACACCAGCGACACTCTAGATCTGCTCACCTCAAATGTCTGTTTTTCTATCAAAGTTTTCAAGCATAGGATTAGCACAGTGCTATCCACGCCGAGATAGAAAATGACAAAGTCTTTTGCCATTTAAACAGCAAAGTCTTTAAGCATAGGACTAGTACAGTGCAGTCCTTGCCGAGCTGTAAAATAACAAAAGCCATTTATCACTCCAGACACAATATTACAGCTTTGAATTGGTAAAATACCAACTCAAGCCAACCTGAAATGAGTAAAAGCAACCCCTGACACAGTGTTTCGCTCTAATTAGAGCTCTTCAGAGAGGTATAGCTTTGTCCAGACACAAGGGAGCACCCAGTATTAAGTCAAAACAAAACCCTTTCAGGCATAGAGTGACACATAAATTATGCAAAAAAGAAGGAGAGAACTCTGGGTAGGTGTCAGTTTAGGTGGAAAGCAGCTCCTATTAGAGCACTCTCAACACCAGCGACACTCTAGATCTGCTCACCTCAAATGTCTGTTTTTCTATCAAAGTTTTTAAGCATAGGATTAGCACAGTGCTATCCACGCCGAGATAGAAAATGACAGAGTCTTTTGCCATTTAAACAGCAAAGTCTTTAAGCATAGGACTAGTACAGTGCAGTCCTTGCTGAGCTGTAAAATAACATAATCCATTTATCACTCCAGGCACAATATTACAACTTTGAATTGGTAAAATACCAACTCAAGCCAACCTGAAATGAGTAAAAGCAACCCCTGACACAGTGTTTCACTCTAATTAGAGCTCTTCAGAGAGGTATAGCTTTGTCCATACACAAGGGAGCACCCAGTATTAAGTCAAAACAACACCCTTTCAGGAATAGAGTGATGCATAAATTATGCAAAAAAGAAGGAGAGAACTCTGGGTAGGTCTCAGTTTAGGTGGAAAGCAGCTCCTGTTAGAGCACTCTCAACACCAGCGACACTCTAGATCTGCTCACCTCAAATGTCTGTTTTTCTATCAAAGTTTTTAAGCATAGGATTAGCACAGTGCTATCCACGCCGAGATAGAAAATGACAAAGTCTTTTGCCATTTAAACAGCAAAGTCTTTAAGCATAGGACTAGTACAGTGCAGTCCTTGCCGAGCTGTAAAATAACAAAAGCCATTTATCACTCCAGGCAATATATTACAGCTTTGAATTGGTAAATTACCAACTCAAGCCAACCTGAGATGAGTAAAAGCAACCCCTGACACAGTGTTTCGCTCTAATTAGAGATCTTCAGAGAGGTATAGCTTTGTCCAGACACAAGGGAGCACCCAGTATTAAGTCAAAACAAAACCCTTTCAGGCATAGAGTGACGCATAAATTATGCAAAAAAGAAGGAGAGAACTCTGGGTAGGTCTCAGTTTAGGTGGAAAGCAGCTCCTGTTAGAGCACTCTCAACACCAGCGACACTCTAGATCTGCTCACCTCAAATGTCTGTTTTTCTATCAAAGTTTTTAAGCATAGGATTAGCACAGTGCCTTCCACGCCGAGATAGAAAATGACAAAGTCTTTTGCCATTTAAACAGCAAAGTCTTTAAGCATAGGACTAGTACAGTGCAGTCCTTGCCGAGCTGTAAAATAACAAAAGCTATTCATCACTCCAGACACAATATTACAGCTTTGAATTGGTAAAATACCAACTCAAACCAACCTAAAACGAGTAAAAGCAGCCCCTGACACAGTGTTTCGCTCTAAATAGAGCTCTTCAGAGAGGTATAGCTTTGTCCAGACACAAGGGAGCACCCAGTATTAAGTCAAAACAAAACCCTTTCAGGCATAGAGTGACGCATAAATTATGCAAAAAAGAAGGAGAGAGCTCTGGGTAGGTCTCAGTTTAGGTGGAAAGCAGCTCCTGTTAGAGCACTCTCAACACCAGCGACACTCTAGATCTGCTCACCTCAAATATCTGTTTTTCTATCAAAGTTTTTAAGCATAGGATTAGCACAGTGTCCTGCACACATGCTGTCTTCAAAACACATACAAACAGTGAGTCAGTCATTCATGCATCTGTGCCCTAAGTAATACCCCCACCAAACCATACAGACACTCATTCTGATACTCAAAAAACCAACTAATAACCCATATACACACTCATGTAGCTACTCACCAACCCATGCAGCCACTCATACACAAAGTGAGACACTGATACATATATTTAAATATTTAAACATTACTCGCTAATATATGTATTCATTAAGATACACTTAATAAGTCAGTTAACCAAACAATTTTACAAAAAAAAACATCCATTTAGACACTTATTTACCCATTTATCCTTCCATCGACCTTTAGATATACATATATAAAAAATATTTGTTTTTCAGAAAGACACACATTCACTGGATGATGCCATCAGTGATGTCATTTGAGATGTCATCAGTGATGTCATGAGTGATGTCACAGACCATGTCATGAGTGATGTAATATGTGACGTCATCAGCAGTGCATTGTGGGCGCGCGAGTTATAGTTAGCTGATCTAACTATAACGGGGGAATTTCAAAGGTTTTGTATGAGTGAAATGTCCAGCTAACTATAACATGTGTGAAACCTATGGTTTTTTCAATGAATTTGCAAGGTTTTTTAAATGCTAATTCCTAACTATAACATGTGTGAAACCTATGTTTTTTTCAGTGAATATATATATATAAATATAAATTGCTCACTTCCTCTGAAGCGTCGTGGCACTTCCACACTGGTGCACTGTAGGGTCAGAGGTCACCCTATAACTTTATACGATTGCTCACCAAGAGCACAGAAATGCGCGAGTGCACTCCATCCAGAGAGATGACGTTAATCCAAGAAAAAATTACCCTACGCGGTTTCGGCGGACAATTTTTACTTGGCCCACATGCTATTTTGAATAAAATCCTTATTTTCATCATGATTTTGGATTAACATCATCTCTCTGGATGGAGTGCACTCGCGCATTTCATATATATATATATATATATATATATATATATATATATATATATATATATATACATTATTAATGAGGTTGGTATACGTTTGCTGTTCCCATTACATCATTGCTGCATTCCATGTGCTTGTCTGGATCTTTTCAAAACTAAATACAATTTTGTTGACAAAGATGATGTCAGGCAACAGTACAATAAGATTAGTTCTACTGGCACTGTCCTTCGGCGTTTGATGGAAGAACATGAGTTTATAACTGACCATGAATGGAAGCGCTTGCTTAAGGCTGGCAAGTACTCCAGTTTTAACATTTTTTTGCCCTTGAGTGATGCTAGTTTGGTAAAAATCTAGTAAGAGAGGTATCTACTCCAGTCCTCAGACAGTGAGAATTCCAGCAGTTTGTCCACTAAATGGTGCCTATATGACTTGTGATGTATGTCAGACAAAATGCAGCATCAGGAACACTGCATAAAACTACGACCAACACGACAGCCATCAGCGGTAACATCACAGATGGCACAATACCTTACCGCATTACTGTCTGCGACTCTAGCTCGCGCACAAACATCACATGCAGAGGTACCTCATGTTCGGGATGTGCCACATGCTTAATTTTCAAATAAAGCACAATTATCGCATTACAAAACCGGAAGGTCGAAAAATTGTTGTTCATTGGGTAAAAAAAACTTGACCAGTTAGCCCATGACGATAAATGAGGCCGCAGGACCACTAACAGCAGAAAATGGGTCCTTTCATCCAAATCGTCTTCATCCTACTTAGGAGAGGCACTGACCGGCAGTAGCCCCTCTGTCTCCGGATCGCTGTGCAGCTCAGTGATGTCAACAGCACTAATGAAAATGGGGCTGATTAACTGCTTCTGTAGCATTCATCCCTAAGCTGCTTGAGGCCGAAGCAGATGTTTCTGCATTTTTAGGTCAACACAGTCTTAATTGAACATGATTTTTCATGAACCTCCCTAAATTCCGGTTAGTAGCGGTGCTTGCGATTTTACAGTTTGTACAAGTAATGTTGAAAATCCCATTAGAGTGTCATTTGTGACGGATTTCACATATTAACCCTTCTAATTGACGAACTGGCACGCCATTTTTAAGGAACTACCTTACATGTTTTACGTATTTTTATTACCCTGTATCAAACTACAGCAGTGATAAAAGGACAAATGATTCTGGTGCTAACTGGTTTAACAACTTTGAGACAAAATGTTAATTTCAGGCTTAAACACGAAGCGCGTAGGGTGGAAAGCAATTAAGCAGGAAGGGTTTAGTGGTGATGAAGTGACCGCAAACTTTTAGCTATTTGCAGAATGCATGCCTCTAAAACACGTAGCTGCTTTCCTATCTACATAGAGAATGCGGTCATGCCAGGCTGCCATGTTTCCTGGCTTTCGTATGAAGAATGACTTAATCTGTCAATCAATCAAATCACTTTATTCGGATACTTGATAAAGCATATCATAAAAGCACAGTTCATAATTTATACAACAGTTTTGCATACATGCTAGATAATTGGTTGTGAACTTACCCCTCACTTCCATTGAGTGTGCAGG
The DNA here is from genome assembly GCF_964261635.1 of Lissotriton helveticus. NCBI lineage: Eukaryota > Metazoa > Chordata > Amphibia > Caudata > Salamandridae > Lissotriton > Lissotriton helveticus. The sequence continues at coordinate 342,661,259 of NC_136073.1, forward strand.
GGCTAAATTACAAAATTGATAAAAATGCAAGGACATGCTTAACCAATTTGCTGTGACAGTCAATTCAATGTCCCCAGTAGCAGTAAACTGGTTTCCAACATCTGCAAATATCCCCTGAAGCTTCCTCTCTATATTTTATACTTGGCAAAACTTAGAAACTTTCGTTTCAAAGTCACAATCTTGCAAGTCATCCAGCTTTTCAAATATACGTATGAGAGCACACATTTTACTTAGACAGTCAAGTGGCCATCTGAGCTGTTCTACATTGAAATGAGAGAAAAATTGTTCAGAAACCTCTGGAATCAGCATCATTCAAATATCTTTTTACAAAATAGAAAGGCACAATTTGCAGCAAGGAGCTGTTCGCCATTGTGAATGAGTTATTCAACCCCACAGCCACTGGGAACAAAATCACCTCCCTTCCAAGAACTGTGTGATACCCTAACAGATTTTTTCACGACAAGATTTCAGACATCTATGAATATTTTTAACCCCAACCCCCCACCGCCAACAGTATTAGCCTGCTCACACCCATGAACACATAGCTCAAACAGCTGCTCACCCATTGGGACCCACTCCCAACCCAAGCCACAATCTCCATCATGAACTCTGTGCACAATGGAGCACTCATGGACTCCTGTTCCCACCACGTCCTCAGCCTTGGGAGCAAGATAATTGGCAATGAGCTCAAGAAAGTCCTGAACACCTCCATCACCTTTGCCTCCTTCCGTGAGTACTGGAAACATGCTGAAGTGAGTTCCTCCTGAAGAAGCCATCCACTAGCCCAGCAGAGCCAAAGAACTACCAGCCCATCTCCCTACTCCCGTTTCCAGAGAAGGTTCTCAAGAAGGCTATCAACCAGCAACTCACTGAACACCTGAAACACAGCAACCTATTGGACCCCTCTATATCCGGATTTCGGGCCAACCAGAGCACCAAGAAAGCTCTGATCGCAGCCAGTCGATAACATCAGAGCCCTCCTGGACCGCAGTGAAATGGCAGCCCTCATTCTCCTGGACTATCAGCCGCCTTCGGCACCCTCTACCATCACATCCTGATCAACAGGCTCCACCACATAAGAATCCAGGGAGAAGTCCTAAAGTGGATCACCTCATAACATACCGGAACAAACCAGATAATCCGTCTCCTCCCATTTACCTTGGAACCCAAGAAGGTCATCTGCTGCTTCCCCTAAGGATTATCCGTCAGCGCCACTCTCTTCAACACGTACATGACTCCACTGGCCAAACCGTCAGATCGCATGGGCTTAACATCATTTCCTATGCTGATGACACCCAGCTAATCCTCTCACTGTCAGAAGACCTCTCATTCACCAGAGCCAACTCCCACAGATATATGATGAACGTTGCCATCTGGATGAAGGACAACTTCCTCGCACTCAACATGGACAAAGCAAAGTCCTCAATTTTGGGAACTACACTTCGCCATGGAGTGTTGCATGTTGGTCTACTGAACTCAATCCATCCTCTACCATGCCAGACTATGCCCGCAACCTCAGAATCATCTTGGACAACAAGCTGTCCATGAAGAAACAGGTAAATACAGTCTCATCTGCTTGCTTCATCACCCTGCGCATGCTCCACAAGATATTCAGGTGGCTCCCAGCCAACATCAGAAGGACTGTCATACAGGCCCTCATCATCAGTAGACTGGACTACAGGAATACACTCTATGTTGGAATCAACATTCGCCTCCTAAAGAATCTACAGAAAATACAAAACACAGTGGCCGGACTAATTCTCAACCTCTCCAGATGAATCCATATTACACTTCACCTCAAGAAGCTACACTGGCTCCAGATCCAGAAGAGATGCCAGTTCAAGATGCCGACCTACGCATACAAAGTCCTGCACAACAGGGAACCAGCATACATCAACAAACGCATGACCTTTCATCAACTGACCAGAAACCTACAGTCCTTCTCCCTCTTCCTCGCAGCCACCCCTGAACCCACTGAGTCAACAGAAGAGGAGCTTCTTCTCACACCTGATGGCCACAGCTTCCCCTGTACCTCGGGACCGCCCCCTCACTACAGCAATTCAGGCAAGGACTCAAGACCTGGCTGTTCAAATGGACAGTTCACCACGAAGCAGCCAGCAGCTCCAGTGCCTCAAGAAAGTTGATTTGCCGAGCTTGACAAATCCTTGATTGATTGAGTTATTGATATGGCCCACATTTTTCATACACACACATCAGGATCCAAAGGAGGTGCATAAGGCAGAGCATAGTCATATCTACTGAGATTGTCTGCTGCTGGTGTCTTCCTCTGGATTGGTGCTCAAACAATCGCACCATGTGTAATGGACAGCCTTGGACAATGATGCAGAGGTGAGTGCCCGATGTCAAGGATTTGTTCTGAAAGCATACACTTCAAGCACAAAATACTATGCAAGGGTCAAGGTGAGCACAATCCTAAGCATATGTAGAGCAAGTGATAAGTGGTCACAAAATTTTAAGACAACAATTAAATTTTAGCAGAGTCAAATTGAAGATATCAATAAGTCTTCTTTTTCAGATAAGGTACACAATCAATTGTAGTCCATGAATGTTCATTTCTCCATTTATTCATAAGGCTTCACAGAAGATAATAAAAACAGTCAACAAGAGCAGCCAACACATGTTTCGTCGGTACATCCAATCCGTACCATGACTTTTTCAAGGCTAAATAAACGAATAGGAGCGAGGTGGATCGTAGCCTCGCTCTTTAACCTGAGTATAAGAAGTCTCGTCTTGGACCTATATCATATAAGTGATGAGCACTGTACAATAATCCTCAATATAAAGGTTTGTGAAGTAGAAGGTATGTTTCTCGTGCAGGGGGACAGTTCCAACATGGACACTCAAAGTAAATGAGCTGTAGACGTAGAGTGGTCGAACTCCACCCAATGTGTAGACAGTCCCCAGTAAATGTGTGGCATCGGAGAAAGTCTAAAAGTATGTAGTTCGTTGTAAAGCAATAGGATGGCTAACGAGCACGCACTGCATGGCATTTTGCGATGCAGGGCGCCCTACGAAATTCATTTTATTAATTAAATTGTTTACTTACCTGCAATTATCCATATTCCGGTTTTTAGCACCCACCACCCTGCCCCTCCCCCGCCTGCCTTTCGGCCCCATCGGAACTCCCTCCACGGGCCGTGGCTGGCTACGGATAAGAAAACACCGTGAGTGGAAGTTCCCCTCTTCTCTGCTGGCATTGGCTCGGCTCAACAGGGGCTGAATGGCGGATTGGACAGGTGACTTGAAGTTGTTGGTTCCGCATTCCAGAGCCAGAATGCCGGGGGTTGGACCTCTCCTTGGCATTCATGGCTGTCTGGCAAAGTCTGAGGACAAGGAACGTCCGTGAGGCCATCTGGAGCACATTAGTGGCCAAGAGGGCAATGTTTCCACTAGCACCGAAAGGCACCAGTTACTCTTGTTATTGGTGCGCACCAGTAAACTCTGCTCTGCCAGTTTCTGCAGAGCTTTTGCACAACGTCTTTCTCCAATTTGAGCATAGACTGTTAAAACTCTGCAAACTCTGCCGGCCGAGCGGAATTTACCGCCCACCCCTAATTAAAGCAGGAAATTGTTTAGATATGAAATCCAAAATTACAAGGAGACAAAGGAGATTTCAGGGATCCCAAGGAAAAATTAAGTGTCAGAAAGACAACCTCATTAGAGTAAGATTAAATTGTAGCAAAGGTTATTGATCAAAGTGAAATTTGTGTTTGAAAGTAAATGGGACTTTCAAGGAGAATAATCCATTGCCAAAAGTTTTTGAGTGTGTTTCAATAGAGTTATAGATGTGTTCTAGTCACATGAGCAAATGTTTACCCGAAAAATGCTTGGGAAAAAAGCTAATTTATGAATTCATAATATTAAAGATGCTTTTTTGAATGTATGTGTAATAAGAAAAGAAAACATCCATAAATGAGTTTAATATTGTTTTATGACACAACTTAGTTGAACAGATTCCAGTGAAGATACTGATATTGCTCAATATATGCCCAGGCCACTCTCATACAACTAACCTGTTAAATGCAAAACAAATAATGACTATGAGTTTTGCTCTAAGCTAATTTAATGGCAGTGGCAGAAACATCATATGGTGCCAAAACATCACCAACAGGTCAAGTAAATGAAGTATATTGCATTTTGCAAGCATGCATAACTTAACATTATACAAAATCGACAATTCTCCTACCAGAGTTGGCCCAGTATCAGCACACAAAAAAACAACTCCCCACTACTGGGCAGACTTCCTTAGACCACTGCACCATTATAACAGCATTACATTATTACACAGTACTCCACAGTTCATCTTCCTGCTGAATCACCACCTGCTCCCATCAAATTGTACTCTAATATTCCCACGCAACACTATAACTTCAATAATCCTGCACTACAACCATTTTGACAGGCCTAATCCTTCTTTAAAGTACTATTAAGCCACCCGTAAGTAAGCCTTATTACCCATAAAGGCAAGATGCATGATATTTAAAAATAGGACATGCAGATATTTATGTCGAACATGTCCTTACAGTGAAATAGCCCCAAAAGCTATTTTCACTTTAGTAAGGCTGGCTGCTGTTGTATAGAAACACTGGGCATCATTGTTGCTTTAATTAAATGCTAAATTTGTATTGGCAGCAGCTAGAGAAATAATTCAAGAACTCATTTTTAATAGCAGTTTAAAATCAAACTTAATGATCAAGTTGGATTTTAATTTACTATCATGAAATGACAGTTTTTGAAAGCTGTAATTTTCCTGTCTAAAACCAAAGTATCTGCCTGCCAGTGTTCAGTGTCACTGCTGATGGCTCACATGTAGGTGAGATGTGTTTTGCTCCTAGACAGTGGACAAAGGATTGGCTGAGGGCAGTTTCCGGTAAATTTAAAGGGACATTTCATAGGTAAATACAGCTGACATCTGAGTCTGCCCTCCCTATTCTCCTGCTAGCCAAGTGGACCACAAACCTAGTGGAAGAGGGGAGTTGCCCCAAAACTATTTTAGAATAACCACAGTAGTGTGGCTGCTCGCTTCCATGGGCAAACAATCCATTACTTTTGTGTATACTTAAGTGTGTCACCCTAAGTGGGACGGGTATGCCTAGACGTGGCCCTCGTGCATACTGTGTCACTGCACCAAGCTATACCTGGCTGATGAGTCCTAATTAGAATGAAACTGGGCCTGGGTTGCTAGTGTTCTGGTTCAGGGAGGACCTGGTCTGGCAGTTTGAGCAGGACTATTTACATTGGGGCAGGATCACAACTTATTTGCTTATGGTAGGGTCCAAACGGAGGTGTCATGCTGAGCAAAATAACGATGGACTCGAATGCGGCCAGAGTAATGACCAGTGGCTGAGATTGATTGATTCAAGAATTCCATCCTTAACTTTTTTGTGCACACTTTTGAGTATGCATAGTACTCTGCACATGGGAGTAAGGGTTCTGCCACATTAGATTGTCCCAGAATACAGTGCAGGAGGATTGAGACCGGGGTGGAGGGATGATGTGGTATCTTGGGATTGGCCAGGGGTGCCTGGTATCTTGAATTTTCCACCAACACTTATAACCCCCTGCACAAGGGAGAAACAGTGATCAAGACACTGGGCATAGACAGCGACTACACCAGAATCATGGATAGTTGGAAGGAAAGACCACCTAATTCCCCTGATGGACTAAGGACTTTGCCTGCAGCTGAGACCCCGGACTAAAGGTGTCTCGCTAGTGCATGGTGTGCATTCCTGGCACCAGCTGGTTTTATTTCCTTTTGTTTCTTGCTGTGTGTAGTTAGCTTTCCCGCGGCCTTCTTGCAGTTTTACCCTTGTGTGTCTTATCCATGGGGCTATGGTGCCATTCATGTGGGCTGGGCACCCTGCTGTTTCTGCAGGTGACAACTGGCTTTCCTTTTAGTTTTGCCTTTAGTTCCAGGGTTGGGCTTTTGCGTCACCTTTTTGGGTTTGGTGTGGTGACTGTTTTGGTGCCCTGTTCCTATGCTCCCCAGATTGATTATGGTTGCTTTTTTGTTTTTTTTTGCAGGCCTAATATCATGTCTCGAATTGACTCATTGCCACCTCCTTTGATATTCCAGACCCTGACCCCACAGTCCTACAGGGTGGGGTAACGGATGGTCTCTCTCCTGTTCTTTATTTTTTCCGACTGCCTGGGTTTGCCTGCTAGGTTAAGTGAGTTTTTGTTGCTGTCCTCTGGTCTTATCTGGGTTTATTTCTAAACATCACTGGCTGAGAAATCCAAGGCTGCTGGCTTCTTTCGGCTTCCTTGACCTTCCTATCACATCGCAGGTGCTCATTGAAGTAGACATCCCATCTTTTTGGGGATTTGCACATTTGGGTGCACGGGTGGTACTTTCTGCTTTTTGAGCTTTTGTACCTAGTTGCTTGCTTTGAATTTGATGATGGGGGCTTTATTGCGCTTATCGGTTCAGTTCTCGCTCCTTTGTGACTCAACCTTGCGCTTTCTGTCTCACTACCTCAATGGGTATTCTGTGCCTCTCAGATCTGCTTCAGTGCCTGATATAAAACCTGCCAGTGATCTCATTGCTCATTTTCCAGTCTTTGTCTCAGTATTTATGACTCTTGTGCTCTCCCTGCTGTTTCTCCAACTTCGTTTGTGGTCTGTTGGGATGCTGTGGTATCTTTTCAGTCAATTTAGGAGGCTTCTGGGTTTAAGTGGTACTTTATAGTTACACCTTTTTTCTTTCACATAGGTAGCGGAATGCATGTCTCCAGGGTGTAGACATGGCTCACGATATAAGAACTGAAAAGCATAAGTAGAACGGTTTAAAGAGATAACTGGTAAGTCATCAAAGCTGTTAGTGTGTATAATATTTGCATTCTGATGCATGCTTTTATTCTGGCTTTTGCTATCCTCCATCACAATATATGTTAGCGTCTCTCTCTGCCTGAAGTGTATTAGCATTAGTCCTACTCTCCTACCTGTTGCAAGGCTGAGGTTCAAGGTATGCTATCATCCATGCCCATGCCATGAATCTGAGGCAGACTCCTATACCTAGTCATGCTGTTAATCACCATAGGCTGTTCTATAGAGACATGCTTTAATTATGTGGCATTCCATAATTCTAGACAAGGTTATAATTCTGATGTATGCTAGCAAGCCCAGTTATCATTCTGATGATGCATTACATTCTTCGATGCAGCGTGTTCCTGTGTGATGCTGCAACGAATAAATATGCTGTGTCAGACCTTGAGAACATTGTATCTTTAAATGGACTATAATCACTGAGAGATGTTGGATCTTTCAGAGGAATTTGTATCATTTGGGTTCTTTCTGCTTTTCAGAGGCTTTGTAGCTTTCCTAACTTTTGTATCACTGTTGTACTATTTATTGGTTTTGTGTCATTTGGAGGCTTTGTGTTACTGATGAGTATCTTTCACAAGCTTAGTAACTTTGGAAGCCCTTGCGTCATTCAAAGCCAATGTATCATTTGGCGGCTTTGAGTCATGGAGAGGCCTTGTATGCACAGATATTTTGTCTTTTTTGATTACATTGTGTCCTTTGGATGCATGAGATCTTTTAGATGCTCTGTAGCTGGGAGCTTTATTTAATTAGGCTTTCTATTGTTCATAAGAGTTCAATAATTCAGGGGCTCTATAGCATTGAGATATTTTGTATTGTTTGGAGACTTTGCGTCATTTGGAAGATTTATATAATTTGGAGGCATTATCTTAGAGACTTTGTATCTCTCAGAGGCTTTGACCCTCATTTTGAATTGGCTGACAATTAGTGATATATTTATCACAGTTGACAAAATCTCCTCTATGTTGGAATTTATCATGTGTGATAAATACCACCTAAGTCAGAGTTCACCCCCAATAAAGGGGAATAACATGCAGATATTGGTGCTTACCAAAAAAAAATCAGCATACCCCAGTATTTTCCGGGCATTTTTCACCCGAACAGTATTGACATTGAACCTGCCTAGACTTACCCGGGCAATGCATATTTTCTTTGCAAATTATTTTATATCAGGTCGGTGCAGTAACAGGAGTTACCACACATATCGGAACAAAAAATTAGGGCACATATCAGCTATTCAATGCCTACTCATAATGAGGAGCTTCATATTATTTGGGGGCTAATGGCAATGTATTTTTGGGAGGCATTGAATCTTTCTCAATGGGAGATTTTGCATAGTTTGGAAGCATGTTATCATATGGGGGCTTTATATGGTTTGAAAGCTTTTTATTAATCAAAAGATGTGTACTGTTCAGAGGTATGGTACCATTTAAGACCCTTGGAGGCTTTCTGTCATTAGGAGGCGTCCTCTCATTTAGTGGCTTTGTATCGGTGGGGGTGCCTTAATATAGTTTGATTGCACTGTATCGTTCAGAATGTTTGCTTCATTCTAATGTCCTCTGACATTAAGAGGCCTCAAGTCACTGTCAGGTACACTGAATGCTGCAGCCTACTACAAATAACTCCCAAGCATGTTGTGCTCATAAGCAGTCTCTTTTCACGCCTACAGTAATTCTCCAACAATCTTTAATTTATTCTCTGGGACAGTGGAGTCACATTGAGCACTTTGTTTGACAGAGCATTGTGAGAAGAGTTATTTATTGAAGTGTTGGAGGATAGCTGCTTACAGATCACATTGTTTAATGTGGAATGGGTCTTGAAAATAGGACATTTGCAGTACCGGGGTAAATAGCGCCTACTACTATTCAGGGTCGGACTAGCCTATGCGGCAATCAGGCAGGTCAATGAGCGGGCTGATTTTTGGCTAGATTTCGGTCTGTTTTATGGTCTGCTAGAACGGCTTTTATTGTTGAGTTCCATAATACTAAAAGAAACATTGCGTGCAGCAAGCTCAAATCTATGCAGTCTTCCATACCTTGCAAAACACATATACAGGTTGTCTCTGCATGTTCAAAACGTCCCCGATTTGCAAACATGGGCCACTATTTAACTATCTAATTCACTAAATGGGGGCCACTTTTACTTTGGTGCCTGGGCCTACTCTGTCCCAGGCCGACCTAGTACATTTTATTGATTTTTGGATGAAATGCTCAACCAGCCCCTCTGGTATTTGACACTGACATGCTGAATTCACAGGTCTCCATGGCGAGCCCTGACCTCTCTCACCTGATGGTTTTGTTTTGCTGCGTCTCAGCTTATATTGATCCGGAGAAGCCTATATATTGCTTTTTTGAAACTGGCATGAAATAGGGAATATATTGCATCCCTATAGTCTTTTTTGCACAGAACTCCTAATCAGTATTGCAAGCTCCACGTAAAAAGGAACGCACACCGCTTCACTTCTTTTTAGCTCAGTAAACATGATTTAATGTAATGATTACCCGAGGCCCGCGTCTTCCCCTCAGAGCCCAGCATCATTCCGGCCCTCGCAGTCGAAGTCTTTCAGTGAAGCGAAGGAGGCGAGCACATAATTTATATATTATCCCGAGGTAACATTGGATGTTTCTGTCAATTCTTGCTTCCAAGCTTTTACAAGCTCTGTAAATTAAGTGCAGCTGACGATGTTGCCGTCTGCCCGCTTCTGACAAGCAGCCTCAGAGTGATGGACATCAATATGCCACTGGGAGGGAAAACCATTAATTGAAGCTCCGGTGACTAATCCATTAGCGGCGCGCGCCTCATGGATCCTGGCGTATCTGTTGTCCCTGCAATCGGAGATGCGCTCGTGCAGATGTGACCAGGCCGCTCGAAGATCAAAGGCATTGATTCCTTCCCCTGGCCTATCGCCGGCCGGTGCGGGTCATGATCAGAAAAATGCGCAGGCCGCTGTTGTGGAGACAGTGTAGGTGGCAGCATGCATTCATTCCTTCATTCATCCATTCATTCGTTCGTTCATTCATTCATTCATTCAAGTGCCAAGCAGCCCCTGAGAACATTAAGCCACGACCCTTGAGGGTGCATAGCTAACAGCGGAATGCCAGAAGCTCACGTTGGTGCAGATAGAGTTGGCTCCTTTGTTGTTGTTCTGCAGTTTGTATAGTGCTTTTCTGCCGCATACGAGGCTCAATCCCCCAGATGCATCAAGCATCCATTTTGCGATTCCTTATTAGCGAAAAATAAGGAATCGCTAATAAGGAATAGCAAAATGCTATGCAAGAAGAACTCGCTCAAAAAATAGCGATTTCTTAAAATTCCTTAATTTTAACGTTGATGCATTGCATTTAAGGAATCTCAATTTGAGATTCCTTAAATGCAAGTAAGCGCAATTTAGCTAATTCATAATATGCGAGTTTTGCATTTGGGATGATGCATCCCAAATGCAAAAATACCGGTCGCAAAGGGGCAGATTCTGAGAATCTGTCCCTTTGCGAGCGGATTTTACCTTGATGCATCTGGGCCTATGCTCCTTTGAGTAATGGCATAAGATGCTCCCTCATTTGTTGTGCATGTCATGAAAGTGTAGTTTCGATGTGCTCTATTTGGTAGGAAATGTCGGTGATATTTAGGAGGTTTTGAGACTCTGCTCCAATCAGGTCACGCCGATCTGTTAACTGTGCTTGAACATAGCTTGGAGTGAAGATATGTGTGATGGACGGAGGCGCTATTGCGTCTACCTGCCAAAGTTATTTTTCCAAGTGTATCTCATTAGTGACCACATAATTTAATATGAGAAAGCAAAGGTCGAAACTGAAGAAGGTTAAGTGGTCAAGTCACCACATGAATCAAGGACTTTTTGACCATTTAAAGTCACTGGGGTGAAATCTAAAGGATACCTAGGGAGACAATAGTGTGTTTCTGAACCACTCTGTAAGGTGGAGTGGAGACCAAAGGAAACTCCACAGACATCCCAGAAGTAGGACTCTGGTCCACCTAGGAGCAGCCAAGGCAGATCCCAAGATTCCAGGCATTTGTTCCCTCTTCTGGGCACCAGCAAAGGAATCAAAGGCCTCCCCACCACGGCCGGACTGGGAACCAAAACCGGCACTGGCAAAGTCCTTGCTGCCCCCCCCCCCCCCCTGGTGTTAGGGGTGCGGCATAGCTGTTTGCCAGGGCCGGTTTCGGCCGATTTTGTTACAGGGGCTGATATTGCAGCTATGCTGCAAAAGCGGCCTTGTAACAAAAATGGCCCCCCAGGGGCCCAACCTGGCGACCCACTGGGGAAACGCCCCTGCTCCCCATACATTAGCGCAATTAATAACATGGCTTGATCCAGATCCTAGGAAAGCAGGAGGTTAGAAAGGATATCTGCATCTGTTAATTAGCTTGCCACACTGCACCTGGCACCAGTCAAGCTTACTTGAATAATGGAGGAAGGGCAGCCCACTGGACACATCATAGGAAGGGTTCACCTTTTAAGTTTTGGTTGGATGGGTTCAAGCAGTACTGTCAGACACGGAACTGAAGATGTCAGTGGAGCTCTTTCCAAAGACAACTTCAAATCACCATATTGAATTGTCCCAGAATGCTTTGCAGGAAGATTAGGATAAGGTGTAGTGATTATGTGGTATTTTAGGATTGGCCAGGGGTACCTGGCTTCTATAGCTTTCTAAGGGAGAAGACAATTGAGAATTGAACGGACATGGGAGCAACAATAATGAAAGAATGCCTACATAGTAGGAGAAGCCTCCCTAATGCCCTGCAAGCACGAACTGTGGGACTTTGCCTACAACATAGCCCCAGGTCCAGTATGGGTCTAATCATGGTGAGTGACACTGTTCCCCTTATTCCCCTCAAAGAGCAGTTGGGGGAATGGATCTTCTGAGAGACCCAGGATGGTTCACCTGGACCCTCAGTGGGCTGTCCCATGACTCCACAGATACACAGGTGCCCTTCAAAAAGTTAGGAGGCTTTGGGATGTGAGGAGTGTGGCAGGGGGGGGGTGTTCTGCTTGTTGGTTGTAAAAGCGCTGTACAAGACACCCTGCTAATCAGGAGAACACCAGGAGCCTGGCAGAGGACAGACCTGCTACAGGGAGCCTTAAAAAACCAAACTCCCCATGAAAAGCGACTTTTGAATTCAGGATGGCCAGGATGGCCAGAGAGCTCACAACCAGGAGCAAAATGACTCCTTCCTTATAACAATTGGCCCCACAAGACCTGAGATACAGACTAGTCCCCTGGGGTTCCAGACAGCGATCAAAGTGCATAGAACTTTGTGGCAATGCTTTAAGATTACTCCCAAGGTGAACCAGGCCTTGGGGTTGGTGAAACCTCCATCAATTACCTTTCTATGAGGAGAGGTCATAGATGGGGACCTCTCCCGAGATCTCTCTTCCTACTCTGGGGACCCAATTTCCTGGGCTCAGCAAAGTTCTTGGAGTCCCAGATGGCCTTGTTCTCCTGGGATCAAAGAGGACAGGGACTTCTTGGATGCACTGGTTGCCACCCCGGTGCCTGTGTCTGGGTGGGGTGGATGCATCCAGAGTTGACATTGCTGCTCCCACCACGGGCAGGAATGGTAGAGCTTTGCTCCCGTTGCATTGGAGGAGAAAGGAAGATGCAAGCACCTGAGCCTAGCCCAAGAGTGCACCCACGCGCACCTGAGAGCTAGCTGTGGTCTTTGGGTCAGGCGGCTACCTCCCTTGGCACCTAACTACTTCAAGCTTGTTGGTGTCCTGGGTGTGACTAGGGAACACAAACTAAATGAAAAAAGAAAAAGATACATGAAGCTAGGCTGTAGCAGAAAGCAGCGAAGCCCACCCATACAATATTCAGAGATTCTGTCCTGGAGCAATCCCTAATGCACCACAAGTTTGTGGTTACAAAAAAATGAATGCATTCATCTTTGAAAGGCAGATGGGAAGGGGTGGAACTTTTCAAGTCCCTCCCATTTGCATTTGAAAGTGCCACAAAAGCCCGTATTTAATTCTGAAAGATTTTTCTGATTTATAAAAGGGCTTTTGCAAATAGTAAAAGCACTCTTTGTGGCACACAGGCTCTATGACTGCAAAATGCATTTGTACAGCAGTCTGTGCAGGCTAGTGAAAAGTCATTCCATCTGTAAAGAAACCTGGAATTTGGTATCTAAAGCAGACCAATGTAATCTCTGATAAATTGAGTTTGCATAGGATGGCTTGCTTCGCCGTCCTGTTTTCAAACTTGCTTACTGAATAGCTCAATACATTAGAAAGGAGTGGTGATTCTACCCTTAAGCCCCCCAAGGGATGTTTCATGATTTCACAAGATTGAAGGCCTTCTATGTTTCTTGAGAAAACGCTAATGTTTGATGTTATTTTGCTTATACTAGCATGGGAGGCAAAGTCAGCTGTGAAAGTTACAAGTCTCCTTTAAGGTTTGACTTTTACACATAGTTTCCAGCATTGTAACAGATTTTAATGTCAGGATGCTGTATTTCAAAACTAGTGATGCAAAGTTTGCTAAGGACGGTTTATGTCTCCATTCAGGTCCTAACCTCAACACTCCTGCCTGACCAGCCTAATGTCCATTGGCCAGTGGAGTAACAAAGGCCCTAGCACCCCACACAGTGTGGGGGGTGGCCCCGAGCTCCAGGAGGCCCACTCAGCACAGTAACCCTGGCTTGAGAGCTCACTTAGGAGTCCAGAAGAGGGCCCCTCAATGTACTTTACAGGGGGGCACTCTCAAGTTTCTTTACACAACTACATTGGGCTTTGGCTCAGACCTACATTCAGTACATCTTCCAAAGGAGTTAATTTGTCATCACCTTTATCTTGGCCGAATTGGTGCTGAGCACTGACTCTGGTCTTTAGACACACTGCTGCCTCTGGCAGAGTAGCGATGGCCTTTTAATGAAGTTGTAAGGAGAGGTTGCTACTGTGGGAAACTAGCTTGCTTTGTAAAGCGTATATAGGAAATGCTGCAGAAGTTACTCACAAGCAACATGCACCCCATTAGGTATTAATTGTTTCTGGGCAAAGAGCATCGCCTTTGCAACTCACTGTACAAATTCCTCAGCGCCCAAAGCTTGCAGGGTACAGCTCTCACACTTTCTTTTTTATTATTTGCATTTGTTTTGCAAGATATATCACTGCTGCTCTTTCCCAGCTTTGGCTCACAAAAAGGCTGCTTAGCAACATGCACGCACTAAGTGCAAACGTGTGTGTGTATGTGTGATGTCTAGCACTGGTTTTGTACTGAAAGGGTACCCTTCAAGTAGAAAATACGCTACCCAGACAAACTTTTAAGCTTTTCCCACACTGAAAACAGTACAGCACACATGCAACTTAAGCAATGTTAAGAGAAATAAAAACACTTCTCCTTATTGGGCAATACCTGAGGAGGGGTTTTCTTGGTGCAAAGCTCAACCTGCGATTTGATAGGTCATTGAATCAAATATCATGGAAGGGGAAAAGGTTCGCACGAGAATATCCAAGTAGTACCCCTTTGACACAAAGAAACGCAAAGAAGTGTAAAGAACGATTTGCATGACTTTTAAGGCTAACTTTCGGCACGGCAAATGAAAGACTTTACTAGCACTTTATACCAGCTTGTAGCACTTTTGTGATTTTGCACCGGCTGAAAGCGTTGAGAAATCTGCCCCCTCATTTCTTGATTTAGATTTTTTTCTGGGGCAAATGGCATTTTTCACTCCTTTTGGGTGTGTCCAGGCCATAAATAAGGTTGCTGTGGGTTAACTTTGCCTAGTCTGGTTCTTGAGCATCAGAATTAATTAGGGCATTTTTCTTGCTAGAATAAGAAAGTATCACCCTTGACCCCATATTGTTCAAACACATACTTCTGTATAACTCGATTTAAATACATTGATACACAGCTGTTTTCGAGATTTGAAATTAAATGTATGGTTCTCGTCAAGAAAAAAAGTGCAGCGGTTGAAAGGAAAGTTTTGGGCTTTAACAAATAAAATTTGATTTTTCAGTACAATGTGGGTTCTAGAACTGGTTCAAGAACAAACTACTAACACAGCACTATTTTTTCTTTCATTAATTTCCGTAGAAAATATACAGAAACTTACATCAAACCCCGAAGTAAAACAAACCTGATCCAAGATCCATATTCCTGTTAGTTTTCGTATAATTTTCGTTCCATTAGTTATTGCTGTGCTCCTGAGGAGAATTTCATATGGATTTGAAGGGATGCCTATTATTTGGTCGCCGAAAACAAACTCAGGGGCATATTATCAAGAATGTCGATAAATTTGTCGCCGCTTTAGCGTCAGGAAACTGCTGCTAAAGCGGTGATAATGAGCTTGATAATATGCCCTTGTGAATTCCCATAGCAGCCCAGGTTAACACCAGGCTGCTATGGGAATTAACAAGAGCATATTATCAAACCCATTATCGCCGCTTAGTGGCAGTTTCCTGCCGCTAAAGCGGCGATAATTTTATCGACGTTCTTGATAATATGCCCCTCAAACTTTGGAATCTTTCATGCAGATTTCTGAAACGCAACCAAAATTACGAACAACAGCTTTTCCTATGTACACTTCAACTGTAAATAGAGAGTAGATGTCAACAGCTCTGCAATATAATGGTACAAAAATGTCTTTCTTTGGTTGGTAAGTTTGTTTGAATAACCAAAGATAAGCAAATGAAAGCAGGGGATGTTTACTCCACGACTTTGCACACCAAGCTCCCTTTTACCATAACAATACGTAAGAACAGTCTTATTTTATGAGGTTAACATGCACCACATTGAACAGTTCAATATGTTATGTGTTGCTGGCTTTAAGGAAAGACTTCTAGCATTATATATTGATGTTCAATCTTGTTATTTTTCACAAAAGACAAAACGTTAACCCCATCAATGCAACCCACTGACAAAGTCATCGATTTTTTCCTAGAAATGTGAGCATAGACCCTTAATCCTTTTGTCTCTTTAGGTGAAGAATGGCTATTCAACTAAAGCAGAAAACCCCTCACTGTAGGAAGGATTAGAAAGTAGGAGCTGATCAAGAATTTTTCTTGTCATGTGATTTCTCAATTCCCCTCCTACAAAAAAACTGGTCAGTCTTATTCTACACGCCTACGAGCATTATTGAGGCGGGAAAGTGAATATTCCAGAGAATACCTTGTTCCATTTTCAACAAGACAGGCTCCCAAATTGTTAGACTGCCTGATACATGTCCCAGCGAATTTGTTGTGAATATGAGTAAGACAGGTGAGCACAATTTGATAGCCTCAGACAGAACAGGACGGTACCAAAGTTAGGGAAAGGATGTGGGTAGAAGTATCCAGAACCAACGGACATCGATTTACCAAAATGCCTGGGGTAGTGGAAGTGACATCTTGTGCCCTTTGACCCCCCATGAGGTCACAGGAAGTGACATTACACACTTTGCCCTGGTAACAACATAGGAAGTGACATCATGTGACCTTTGGATTGGCATGACATCACAAGCAGTAGAATTGCACAATCTTTTGCTTATGTGGTATCACAGGAAGATGCATTTGACCTTTGGTTAATTACATCACACACCAGGACTGGAAAATCTACAGCAGTTACTTATAAGGTACTTTATAGCAAACATATTTCTATTTAAATCCTATTAAAATACTCTTACATATGTTATCATTATAAGATAGTATCTTCAGATAGAGAGTTTAGATATTGCAGCATTGGTTAAGACTCTTTTAAATAGTGCACAACAATGGCAGATAGACTGGCTAGATTGAAAGCACCCAATATCAAATAAGTGTTAAGTAGTGAAGGTCGATGAGCAATTACCACCATTTACATCCCTTCCAATGCTCCTACAGAAATCACTTCTTTAGGTGCACCCATACCATACAATAAGTGGCAGCTGTACAAGTGTACTAGTAGGCAGTTTTTTATGTGGGCTGATTACAAGACTCGCAGTGGTCCGTCCCCGCATTACAACTTCAAAGGTTGCGACGGAGGACCACTGGCTGCGCCACAATGTAACATGCTGAGCGGGACTGGTGCAGTCCCGCTCAGCATATTACAAGATCCGCCACTGCCAGCCATTTCGTGGCAGGAGCCCCTCTATCTTAATAGGCTGGTGGTGGTGGAACAAAGGGGGCTTTACCAGACCCGCTTGCGCTCCCTGCCATGGGGGTACATTCAGGGGGTACAACATGTGCTCCCTGTCTGTATTCCCCAAAGTTCCAGCACAGCATGGACGTCAGCATCCATACCATGCTGGAACATTTTTTCCATTCCCATTGCAGTGCCTGTTTTCCAGGCACCCCCATGGGAAAGGAAAAGGGCTGTCTGTCGTACAGAAATTCAACTTGTAATACGGCGGGTGGTCATTGCACGACTTTGGCGCAGCTGTGGTCAACGGAGAGCCGGCACAACTGTGCCAAAGTCGTAATCAAGCCCTCAGTTCTTTCTGTGAGGCTTATCATTTGTAATTGAGAGGAAAGTTAACTATACAGTCACGGAAAGTCAAAATATGGTGATGAACAGGAACAAGATAACACAAGATATTCAAATGAAAGATGGGGAGAGAAAAATATAATTTGGTAACAGAGTGAAAGACTGCAGAGGAAAGTGTGTACTAGGAAGAATGGCAGGATTGAGTTATTCCGAAGAACACTTCTTCAAAAGACCTTAGTGATGCTTAATTCACAGTGCCATATTTTCAGAACTGACACATTTTCAGTTCTAATGGGGTTCAACAAAGTCTTCATTGCTATTAGTGTTTTATACTGCTAACAAGCATTGGTAAAGGCAATAGTTCTGGCTTGTTTTAAGGGTAGTTCCATTATTGTCTTATATGTCTGAATGGAATGACTGAAAACTCACAGACATACATCAAACTACTAATCAGCTTAAAATGCGTGAATTAAAATCCTGTGCTTCACACAGAGCTGATTATTACATGAAAGAAGAGATGGATGCTTGACTTGGGCACTCAGATGGACTGGCCTCACTCCTAAGATCTAGAGCTGACGAATATTGAGGCAAAGGCTTAAAATGTGAAGAGTCTCTGGTTATGGATTCTCCAGGTCTCCAGCAGTTACCATATGCCCTTTGCTCACCACAACTCTTCGTGGTTCACCATAAAATGGAGCATCAGTCTTGTGTGTCCACTTTTGCTCCTTTCTCGAAAACTTTGGCTCATGCGCATCAGAGCTTATCGGCATAGGCTTTCTTTTCGCATTTGCAAGAGTTGTAATTGACACAAATCTCTTCAGGGTCTATTGACTGACTGGTGGTCCAATGTGGTATTTTTGTTCCAAAGAGCTCCCCCGACAACAAGGTGGCAGGACTTTTTACTGTCGTGGAATGAGAAGAGAACAGTAGGCACAGAGGACTGGGCGTATAGCTGACTTGAGGTTGATGCTTTCCACTGCAGCACGCTGGACCCCTAATTAAAAAAACTCATAAATCGTTCAACAATTCCATTTGTCTTTGTCCAGAGAGGTCTACTTTTCTGATGTTTGATGTTCAAACGATTAAGAAAGTCTTTGAACACTCTGCTATTAAAGGGTGAGGACCATTGTCAGATTTGAGCAGGGAAGGAACACTCCATGTTGGAAAAATGTCATCCAGCCTCCTGATGACTCTGTCATGTGTGGTCTTCCACCAGAGGAAAACGTGAGTACTTATCGACAACTACCATGAGATGATGTCCATTAATTAGGTTCCGAAGAAGTCAACAGCAATTCTCTCAAAGACTTGCCTAGGAAGATAAGACATGTTTAGCGAGTGCTGGGTCACTTTAGGAGACAGACAGTTGGACAGATGACAAGCTTTAAGCTCCATTTTAACTTGTTCATCAAGACCTGGGAACCACACTCAAACCATAAAGTTTCTTTTAGCTGCGGCAATGCCACTATGTCCTTCATGTGCCAGTTCAATTACTTGTTGCCTCAGGCTTTCAGGGATAACTATTCTTGCCCCTCTTAGTATGACACCATCCTGTGTAACAAAAAGTTCTTCCTGAACATTCTTGAACTTATGGCACTCAACATTATCTGTAAGAGGTCGAGTATGCTTCCTCATACTTGTGCTGTAATGATTTCCTTGAGATTAAGCATGTCTTTGTCAGTATTAGTAGCTCTCAGAATCTGTTCAATAGAAAGAGCTGCAGGTGCACTTGCACTATGAAATTTATGTAAGCCTCAGCTGCTTTGGACATTGTACTATAATGCTTTAGCTACACTCGTGGAAAATAGTCTGTGGGATTTTGATCCATACCAGGTTTGTGCATGATAACACATACATACTCCTGTAGATGCAACCCTCACCTCTCAATGCAAGGGTGCCTTTTGGCTTTCAAATTTCCGAAAATGGTGAGCAATGCCTGATGATCCGTGACAAGGGTAAAATGCTTTCTGTACAGAAACACATGGAAGTTTTCTACACGCCCTTTCTACAGCTAAACTTTCTTTCTCAGAAAGAGAATACGCTCATTTATTCTGAGATAGACCCTGGCTAGCATAGGCCACAATGTGTCTCTGAGCATCAGCCTGTCTAGTGCTCTGAGCAAGGATTACAGCCAGCCACACCGAGTTTCCATTCACCACAATCTCTTTATTCAATTTTGGATCAACGTAAGCCATTTCAGTTGCATCTTCAATTACATGTTTTATTTTCTTGAAACTTCAGTCACATTTAGATGACTATTCAAATAGAACATCTCGCTTTGTTAGGTCTCTTAGAGGGGCACTCACAGTGGCAAAATCATGAATATACCAGGAGCAATAGCTGGTTGTGCCTAAGATGGATTGCAGCATGGTCATATCGTCTGGAGAGCAAGTGGATGACAATACTTGTACCTTTTCGGGGTCAGAAGTCATTCCCTCTTCAGAGAAGATATGCCCAAAGAATTTAAGTCTGTTTTTGTGAAATTCACACTTCTCAGCATTTAGTGTAGGACCTGCATCAGCAAGCAGATGGCATACTTGTGTGAGTGTTTTGCCATGTTACATTCATGGAGCCCCAAACAGCAGTACATCATCAATGTAATTAAAAGCTTGTGTGACAGGCTCTATTATTTGATACATTACATCTTTAAAGATTTCTGAAGTTGACAACACACCAAAACTGAGTCTTTTATATCTGAATACTGCAAAATGAGCTGAAAACATTAGGAATGTACCTACAGTTTTCTTCCAAATCAAGTTGATGGTAGCCTTTGTTCAGATCAAGGCAGGAGTAGACTTCGGCACCATTCACCTATGTAATCATGTCCTCAATTTGTGGACCTGCATGTCTTTCTCTTGCAATGGGTTTGTTGGCCTGTCGCATATCAACACATATGAGCACTGAACCTCCACTGTTCTTTTTTGGCACCACCACAATGGGTGAAACCCACAGTGTTGGAGCTGCAGAGTGCTCGATGATATCATGCTTTAACAGTGTTTGTAGTTCTTTCTCAATAGCTTCCTGTAGGTAAAAAGCAATTAGACTATGTCACTCATACACATGAACACAGGATCCAATATCTACCAGCACACTATTTCATGATAAGGCACATAAAATTCCTATGCCTGCTCACCAAGATGCACCTCATTTATGATTAGCACGGATGCTCATACTGCATTTTCTTTTGTTCGTAAACATTTTCTGATGATATGCTTGACTGAGAATATTGGCAAACATATAGGAACTTCACAAAAAATGCACTAACTAGAAACATGTAATATGTGCATCTGTACTAATTATAAGAGAGGACAAATGCAACCTGTGCTAACTTAAACATCGTACATATAATACTAGCTTGGAGTAGTAAGTTCTACTGAACTCTCTTAGGTTTGAGAAAGGTTGTCTAAACCCTTAACTTACCCAACACCAAGTTCAGTAGAACTTACTTATACAAGCTAGTATTATATGTACCTAGTACTTAGTGGTTTTCGGTTAATGGATACAAAATGTATCTGGTAAAACAATTCAAGGCTTGAATCCCAACTGCTGCTGACCAATGTAAGAAGTTGGCCTGGTATATGATGTCCACTAATTGAAGTGGGAATCTTGCACCAGTCCGTACAACCCTTATGGTGATTTAAGAGGTCAAAGATAACCATAGAAACCTATCTAAGTGGTAGCTGTGGAGAGCAGGCTTCAGGCTTAGTCTTGAAGGAATGTTAAGCAGCTTGTTTTTACTAGAATGCAACCATAATGTAATGGTTAAATGAAAGGAGAACCACACAGTAGTTATAAAAATATGTATTTATTATTATAACACACCTTAAATACCTCACAGTATCTACTGCACACATATAAACACAAAGCACACAATATTGTAGCACAGAAACAAACATAAGTAGCACTAATACACAGTATGCTCCAGGGTGAGACCAAACCACATACTAAAATAGTGGTATAAGAACCACGACTCGAGTCAAGACAGTATCTAGAGGTTGTAGAATCGCTGGGACCCCAAGGAACCACCCAAGGAGAGTAAGTAGGGACCCCACAGAGGACAGGTGCAGTGAGAACACGACCGCGTGCTACGTACAATTCAATGGGAGAGTCGCAGTTGCAGTTTTAGTTTTTAAGGAACCTTCCCACTGGATTACAAAGAACACCTTTGGAAAATAGAAGGTTGGGGAGCCACCCCACCGATGGATATCAAAGTACCAGAGTTACCTTTCCCAGGGAAGCCGGGTGCATAGGGTCGAAGTGATGTCGGAAACCGCCGCCGTTCTCAATGGGAGCATTCAAAGAAATGCCACTACTGGAAAGAAGAAATATGTACCCACAGGTGGATTTTTGAAGGAAGGAACCTGAATGCAGAGGGGACAGAGTCTGGGTCACTTGGGAGTGACCAGGTGCTCGGTAGGCGAATGCCCACCGATGTCGGGTGCTTCAGGTGCGAAAAGGGAGACCGTGACTCTGCAGCCACGGGAACCAGGAGACATCAAGGATGACCAGTAGCCAAATGCCAACTGTCCCACAAAGAATGTCGAGTGCTGAGGGGTCAGTGTTGGGCTGGAGCACCAACAAGCCTTGGAAGTGGCAACCTATGAAGAAGGCGGAGGAAGGTCACAGTCTGACCCAGCAAGGACCAGGAGACTCACCACAGCAAGGAGAGTCAGGGCAGGCATGGAACAACCAGGGGAGCCCACCAAAATCAGTGTTGTCCCTCAAATAGACCCACAGATCAAAGGCACAGGAGTCAGAAGGGGACCTCTAGCAGTTTCACAAAGTCCCAGCTTGCAGAGCTCAGAGAGTGAGGAGGCCAAAGACCTTTGAATGAACTGTGCACAGAGGGTGTGGCTATTGATAGCTCAATGCACTTAGTTGGGGAATGCCAACAAGCATATGCACTCAGGGAGAGGACAGCTCAACCTCAAAGAATGTAAGAACCAACATCCTGTGTTGCTGGAGCCTTCGGAGTCTGTAGGATCTCAGGATCAGCAGACCAGTCAGTTGCATTATGGTGCCTGCGAATGCAGGGGAATGACTCCTTCACCCCAAGGGAGATACTTTAGATGTCCTAAATGCTGCACAGGTCCTGCACAGAGCCTAAATGGTGCATGGGCACAGACAATGCTTTGGACAGAGAGGGAGATGAAGTCGGACCCAGTCAAAGTCAAGCAAAGTCCAGAGTGTCCCAATGGTCAAAGTTCAGTGGTTTCTTGTTCAGAATCTTGTCCACGTTAAATCTAGGGTACTACAGCCAGGTAAGCCCTTTTGCACCCACGGAAGAGGGTTGGACAGATTCAGGGGTCCCTCTCAGGGGAGGGTCAGGACAGTGGGGAGGATACTCCTATGTCCTTTGTCCAGTTTAGCGCCAGAGCAGGTGCCAATGGCTCCCAGAACTGGTTTGAACTGGACTATGCAAAGGGACACCAAGTGTACCCCAGATGCAGACTTTAAGGCACTTTGGATGTACACCTACCCGGCCCCAATACACTAAATCCTGTCGGAGAGGTGGTCACACCTCCCTGCGACAGGATGCCTATTTTCCTGCCTTCCCCTGCTCGAGCTTGGCTCAGCAGAGGAGGGTAGAAATGTGTCTCTGGTTGGCAGCAACAATTTTGTGCTGCCCTGGTCTAGAAGGCTGGTGCCCAATAGACCAGTGACCCCATGAAGCACACTTCAGAAAGGTGGAATCATATCTCCCACACCGGTTACCGGTGTGGAGGTATGATTCCAAGGTGTTTGATACCAAACACAAACATGTTTTGTTGCAGCTGTTTTCGAGATAGCATTTTACACGAGCATATAATGCACCTCTACCTATATTTTTGGTTGCCTCACCGACAACCTGGGAGAATGGTCTCCAAAGTCTGGAGAGGAGCTCTGCTAATGCAAGGGCACCCTCTCACGTAAAACCCAGCACCCTGCCTTCAGGATTGTCAAGGCCTGCTATAGGGGTGACATAAATTTTAAGTGTAGTGACCTATAGATATAGTAAACCTATATCTTTTGTAAGTGGTACAGGCACCACCTTACACAGGCTGCAATAGCAGGCCTGTAGTTCCATTTTGCATAGCCTCTCATGGGTGGCATAATACATGCTTCGGCCCATGGGAGGACTCCGGGGTACCTATGCCCTGGTTACATGTGTATCATATACTAGTGACTGACAAGGGCACCCCAGTAACCAATCTGGTCTGTACCTAAGTACATGCATAACATTTTTCTGAAAAAACAGAGAGACTGGGGCCATGATTAGCAGGATCCCAGTCAGACTAGACAAAAACAGTGTAACATCAAGCAAAAAGTGGGGGTAACCATAAGAAGCAGATCGTAATTTCCTACACTTCACTACTTCAACTAAATTTCATAGAATGTCAGACTAAATAAACACACAAAATCATAATTGAATTCCATAACCCAGAATGCACATCCTTTGTCATCATCCACTCCAAGACCACTGTTATAAATATAAAAACTCTACATCTCCAATGACTTGAATTTGGAAAACTAAATCAAAAGAAAAACTGAACTCTTTCCTTAGCTTCCATCACTCAAGAAAGAGCCTGTCAACCAGCAATTTATCCACACTTCTCTAAAACACGCTTTGCTATTATTTTTTGTGACTGTTATGACCAGTGACAAAGCTATCTACCCAGAAAACCCAAGACCTTCACAAGTGTTCAAGATCATTATCTCACTATACCTATTGCATCCTGAGCCAGAGATTCCATCAAGTAATCTTTGCTGACTGGCAAGGTTTTCAGGCATCTCAAGATATTCTATGTTTTCATAACATCACATAATATGTATTTATAAAATACACTTTACCTCCTTGTAGCAAATCTCATTTTTTATATGCTAAGGCAATCCTAAAAAGTAAATATCCTAACTAGATGGACTCTTCCAACTTCTGATCAATCGCCAGCTAAATAATTCTTAACAATCTCAATGAATGACCTCCCTTTTCAATGACTAGACAGAGAGAGAAAATCCACCTTGATTGGACTTTGGGATGAAATGAAGATCACCTTTGTCACAAATGAAATTTGATGCACTTCAGATACGGGAACATTCTTCTTTTTTTCTTTCTTTATAATATCACGTAGGAGGTATAATGATAGAAATACTCAACTGATATGCAAATAATAATAAACCTACAAATATTACCATGAACTAAAATAGGGCAAATTATTTTCAATGTTTCAAATTATATGATTCATTACATATTCATTTAATGGACACCAGTATGTTGTGGATTGTATACTCTAGGATTAATGTTTAGAAGAGTAGGCTTAATACAAGTAGTACGAATTTCTGGGGAATGAGGTATGTGTGATAAAATGTTAGGCAATACTTAGATTTCTCTTAAAGGACTTGATGTGGGCTAATAGTGCTCATGAAATTTGCGAAAGTCGGTCAGCGTTATTTTTCTCTGGAAGAAGATATTAGGTTTATTTCAGTAGGGTCAATTGTTGGTGAATCTTAAAATTTGAAACATCATGTTATAAATGCTTCCTAAAGCGCACAGCCATGCCCACCATGTGTGGAAAGATAACATATGTGATATGTTTTATGCAGAGAGGAGAACCTTAATTCCAAAGATCAGTAGTAAATCTAGCAATGAGTTGCGATCTATCTAGAAAATGTCGATATTTGTTTTTTGATAGTCCTTTACTAGAAGTTATTGGGTCTAGAGACTTGTTGACTTCATAGTGTTTGTTATTGCATTTAATTTCAGACCAAAGATTGGTGGAATAGCTGCATTATAATAGCATGCAGACAAGATCACCTGTCAGTTCATGGAAGCTGCACCAGTTGCATGTTGAGAGTATGCCTGGTTTGTGGAGTCTAGCCTGGGTGCAGAAAGTTTTGTGTAGGTCAAACAAGCATGATTGGTCTATTTTTGGGGTTATTTAAGAGTGTAATGGCGACTGTCAGATGTTTGGCCTATTCTCCTATGTTATGGGTAGCACATTCAATATGGTAAGTTTCTTTAACAAGCCATTTTGTGTTTTTTTGTCAATCTAGTGTGGTTGAGGGAGACCAATTTTTATTCTACAGAGAGCATATGGTGCTTCTTTGTTACTTTCGGTAATATTCTAGGGAGTTCAGGTGGGATTAGTCAACCTACTTTCACAACTGCTGCTCATAACTTTAAGAAGAATTATAATGCAAAGTTGTCAAGAGAGTATAAGGTTTGAACGTCTGCATAGAGTTAGGTTGATTGAAGAGAGCTTGTGGCCTGCAGCAAAGAAGTTGCCTTATTTATCCAAATATATATGCAGACAGCAATGCCATTTATTTTTACTCCTGAAAGATACTAAAGAAGACTTGATTATTCTGTTTTCAAGCGTAGCATCTAATTTAAGGTTGTTGCTGACTTGTTCAACAGGATACATCTGGAATGAGGTGTATCTAGCCTTGATAGAGACAACAACAAATATTATAGAGGTGGGAGATACTACAGGGCCTATTAGCAAGAAATAGCAATATTTATCGCTAAACGTGGATAGTGACTTTTTTTAACGCTGGCTATCGCTGGATATTTTAGCGGAGAAAACATGCTATTAGTAAAGTTTTTCTCCATTGTGCTAAAATATCCAGCAATAGCGGTGAAATGCGAGAATATCGCTGGAAATCCAGCGATATTCTCGCATTATCGCCAATGGGGGCTTAATCTGATAATCCACTCCCCATTGACTATACAGGTAAGTCAACGTTTTAGCAGGCATTAGTTTATAGCGATAATCGCGCTTAGCGCGATTTTTTTTATAACTTTGCCTGCTTGCTAATAGGGGATAGCTGTGTTAGCGACTGTTTTCAGTCCCTAACAGTTTGGGTACGCCCACTTTGCATGTCATTAGCGATAAATATCGCTGACATGCAAAGCGGGCCCCATACCTGTAGCTATCGCCTAAAAGCTGTCACTAACTGCTGTTAGCGACAGCTTGCTAATAGGGCGATACAAATATCGCCGCTTTAGCAGGAAAAAGTCCCGCTAAAGCGGCGATATTGCCCTTGCTAATATGCCCCTAAGTCCCTAATTATGAGTTTTGCAGTTCGACTGCCGGACTGCCACTGTGGTAGTTGGGAGAACGCTGCTAAGCCAGCGATACACCGACTGCCATATTAGGACATTACTCCTGTGCTGGAGGTGTGTGGGCAGTGGTGGCACAGCGTCAGCATGCTTTGGCTTATAAAGAAGCCTGAAGAACATGCAGTCACAGTGTAGTGCCACTTGCAGGTCGGGCAAACTATTGCCATGCACGATGTCGTGCATGGCACACAGTGTGCACATGACAGTGCTGGGATAGGGAGGCACAACATGTGCCCCCAGTCACAATTCCCAGTGGGCTAAAATTGCCCTGGCGCCCAGTTTGGGGCCCCTTCCCTTGGGTCTCCTCCATGAAAATGTCAGTGGAAAGGCAGGTTGCGATCACCACGGCACTGCCGGCATCAGCACTGCCTCCAGAGAGCGCCACTTTTCCCACCGCCACTACTAAGGGAACCGAGATCCTGTCAGTGGTGGCGGTCTTGTGGCGGTCAGACCACATTCCTCATTATTGGGCAGTCATACCGATAAGGAGATGCCGGTCATACCGCCAATGATGGTAGAGCGGTCCCAAGACCGCCGTAGTCATAATCAGGGCCTGAGTATCTCTCAATTTGGACCCATGCAGAACTATCAAGGGACTGCAGGAGGAGCCGTTGACTATGTTGTAGAATCAGGAAGGCCACATGATATTTAAAGAAGTTGGAAAAGTTTATTACACCCTGATATTTCTGAAAATGTAGGTTTTTGAAGGAAAATCTTAGTCTTTTAGATTTCCACATGAAAATACTGCTCATCATTTAATGTGATGGAGAGTGTGCTGTTTCTAATGTGAGTGACTATCACTTCAATGATTTCAACTCTACTCAACCATGCTATGCATTATGGATATCATTCTTCTAGCAAGTCAGAGATTTTGTTTAGAAATCATCTGTTTGTAAAATTATTTAATTCTGCAATGTAATTGTAAAAACAAATTCGAAGTTATTATAGATATTTTAGTAATGGGATAAGGTGAGTTAGTTCTATGACATCTGTAGAGCAGGAAAAGTTGAGAGGGCGAACATCAATTTTCAATTTGTTTAGGGTATATCAGACAAATGCACATTATTGATCTTTTCTATAAGTGCACGAAACACTTTATCTGCCTCACTGGTGACATTTTGTGTATCATAGGCAGAGTGCAGTAAATGTTTATGCAGGTTCACTGATTTTGATCTCCATCAGGCTGCTATCCCTCCTGAGACTTTCTAGAAGGGTTTCAGTTGATAGGAGAATTATAAGGATCACAGGCGCTGCCTTATGTCATGTCCTGCCTCAAGTAAAAGGTCTGGATAACTTTTCTTACACTGTCATGTTAGCTCTCGGTGACACATAGAGTGCCATTATCTAATTTATAAAAACTGCTCACAAAACCAAATCTATGAAGGGTGGCATGAATAAATGACCTTGTGACAATATCAAACATCCTTTCTTCATCTAATTAAATATCCACCACCTATGATAGTAATGACTAGTATAGATGTATGTGTAAATTTGAATGTTGCGAAGACTATATGGAAAGAAGCAAAAGCCTGGTCTGTTATGATGTGCACCACAAATCAGAAGATGATTTTAAGACAGAAATACAGGTTTTTCTTTGTGGCTAACACAATTCCATAAATACAAGTTCTTAGTTGATGTTCCTGTTAGTTCTACAAAATTGGTAATCATTTAGAGATGGTTGTTAAGTTGTTGCCTTATTTTTATTGTGAGCTGCTGCCGTTGTTTTCTTTGTAAATGTTTCAACTTGTGTTGTTTATTTTACTTGAAACAGTATAAAGTGCAACTCCTAACCTGAAAGTGACAAGGAATAGTGGAGCAATCAGTCAAATCAATATTTACAATACAGTCTCCGCTCCAATGACATTCGAGAGTATTACTAGATCTTAATTGTCAGGAATACATATAAAAAACTGTTTGAAATCTTTGCTATAAGAAGCAATTGGACATGTTGTTTGAATTTTCAAAATTTTAAATTCTCCTCTAGGTTTACTAAAACCTCTCTTTGTTTTTTTGAGGGATAGAAAGATGTTCGCTCATGGGAATCACAGTAGTAACAAGACGTAATTAACATAAATATGAGTTAAAAATATATAGCCTATATTTTGGCATACCTGTTTTCAGTGTTCATTTTTTTTGTTGATTTCAGTAGTGATTTCTCAGGTGAGCACACTGTCTTCACGTCTCAGCGTCATTACCTCTGAGCATCTTGGTAGATGTAGTGCCTCATTTTCAGTTCTGTATAAAGTTTGTAGTAATAATAGGCTAATGCCTTATTTTGATATCGCGTATCCCTAGACTCGTGTTTCTGGATTCCTCCGTCATCAGTAGGGAAAAAGTCGTAGGTTGCTGGACATGCTGCCGCTTAATTTTCACAGACATAATTCCACTCAGGGCATGCAGGCGCGCCCAAGTTTACCAGCTCAGGTGGCTCAAGGGAGCCAATTTAAACAGTAAAAGGGGGTAGGAGCACACTGTCTTCACATCTCAGCGTCATTACCTCTGGGCATCTTGGTAGATGTAGTGCTTCTTTTTCAGTTCAGTACAAAGTTTGTAGTAATAATGATTTGTTCAGTGTTTGCAAAACATTTTTTTAATTGATTTGAAGTAATTCAGGGCATGTCATGTCTCCCTATTAGCTGTACGTCCACTGGACTTATGCAAGCCTGTTCAAAGCATAGAAAGTTGATGTATTCGACAAAGTAAGAATGCTATATTCAAATATATTCAAATATTTTAATAAACACATTCTTGGACACAGTTGGAGTAATTCACCAAATTCTTACTGATTATTATTACATTGTAGGAATGCTCAACCATGCCAAAAGCATAGGACCTCGTGAAACCTTTAAAAGTTTTTTTTACACCAGATTAATTTGTAGCCCTGAATTCTAAGGCACTACAAGCTTGATGTTTAAGCATGCTCTCCACTGTTTTCTGCACTGTTTAACTGAATACATTAAGGGATGTTGCTGTTGTGCAGACATTCATAGCTATCAAGTGTGTCCAAAGCAAATAACGAACTTTAAACCTGTCCTGTCTTATAAGAAGACATCACATTGTATTCTGGCACTTGACATTTTGCTGCTCTGAATTTTCTAAGTGTGTGGAAAATTGTGTGCCATGTTTTCTCCACTATCCCACATGCATGGTAACAGCACTCTTTTTAGATGTGCCTGTCTCTACACCTTGTACTTGATGTTTGAAGCCTGAGGTGTTTGGAAAGAGACTGTCTATCAATATGACTTGTTAGAAAGGGGGATTGATGTATCAAAGGGTTCTAACCATTCTGTGTCTGTGAGTAAATGCAATAACAAATATTGGTCAAGATTCGGTAGGGACAGCCGTTTCACCAATCAATGAAAGAATTAAACACTTCCAAAAGATCAAATATAATTTAATGTTCCTAGATTCTCTACAGTGAATAAAACAATTAGACCAGACTTAAAACATGATCCTAAACTCTGCAAGTTTAATTCAAGCACACGAAACTTGAGAAAACAAAAAAAGGAAAAAGAATCAACATTTTAATGACATCCCTCCACAACAAACCTCAAGCTGAACACAACAAACCTCAAGCAGAAAAATCTTATACCAATCAGTCTTGCTGCTGTCTTGAACATCACAGTTACATTGTGCTGGCCCCTTCAGGAAGAATTCTAAATGACCCATTCTCTCTTACTTACCAGTGTTTTTAAGTTTACACTGATGAGGGCAGTTTTCTTTTATTTGGGTTTTATCGTTTATAAAGTTTAAAAAGATAGCCTAC
Organism: Lissotriton helveticus; assembly: GCF_964261635.1. NCBI lineage: Eukaryota > Metazoa > Chordata > Amphibia > Caudata > Salamandridae > Lissotriton > Lissotriton helveticus. The sequence goes on from NC_136073.1 coordinate 342,691,362, forward strand.
CTGTATTACAAGCTGAGAAAGTTGTGGGGTTGTCTAGCTTAGAAACATTTAATGACAGAATCCTAGAGCTCACATTTAGCTATCAGTTACTGACAAAATGACAAAATGTTTGGATTTGTGGCTGATTCATTTTCAGGAGGTTATCTGACATCTCATTTTAATGATTACTAGATATGCTTCTGTTCTGGAATTCACCTACAAGAACAAGAAGTGGATAACAATGTGTGTGTGTCATCAGCATCCCACTGACATTCCTGAAAATGAGTGAGGTAGGAAAGTAATAATGATATCAAAGATTAGTGGGTTAGAGATAGGGACCTTAAAAACACCAAAAGTGAGGAAAGTCACACCTGAACATAGAATATCAAACATTCTGTGATGTTTCCAGATAAATGGATAACATGGGAGGTTGTAGTATTAATTGGAAATTGGTCAACAAAGTCTCCCAATTCACTATAGCAAATGCACACAGCAACCCGAAAAGACAAACAATGAATAATTGAATATTGTGAACAGCAGTTAGCCTGCTACTGCAATTATCGGTTAGGGTGGCCACTAACTGATGCCTGGAGTAGAATACGTTTTGTCAGAATGTAAGAATACAGTAAGTGTTATTAAATGGCTTCAGTTAAATTTTGAGTTTAGAGGGGTGTGAGATCTTCACTATGGGTCAATAGGTAAAGGTTTTGACATTAATTACCTATCAGTCGCATCCATTAGCCCTAGCCTTATTTTTTTAGTAAAAAGCACAATGATGGAAGAAATGCTTGAATTAATCTGAGTCACAGGTAAAGGCAAATGCTCATGGCTGCAATCCAATTTATTGTTTCTGCCCACTATACCACTATAGACAGACATCAACATTATTCAAATCAGTCTTGGGCCCCAGACATTTTCTGACCCATCTAGTGTCAGCGAGGTATGGCTAGAGTTCTATGAGCATCGGACCTACATCTGGCCATGCATGTTAAACTTAGGTTATGCACTGCAAAAAAGGATGCAACAAATGCTCAAATTATTCTCAGCAAGTGGTGATTAGTTAGGGCTGCACTAAGTTTTTTCTCACTATCGTGCTATAGACAGTGACCAACCATATGCACATTTTTGTATTTGGTGCACAACTGATTTGTTTATGGATCCTTTAGAGAGGTGAAATGGGCAGAAAATGATGGACTAGTTATTGGCCTGAGCAAATACCAGTGGTTGGGCTTATTCAAACATTTCTACTATTACTTTGCTGCTTAAAGCATTATTCTCCCTTACCATGGTTATGTCCTCTTTCTGAGTTGGAATTGGCCATATAATATTGAATGACCACATGCGCCTACTCACACCCTACTATACTCAATGCAAGTGATGAAGTTTCTCAAGCCATCCCCTACAGATCACCCTTGTGTCTGGTGCTGTGAAGCTATTCATCCACAACTAATCTTGGAGCATCTGGATTGTCAGGGGTCACTACAAAGTTTAGCCCAAGAATGTTAGAGAACTGGTGTGAAGATGAGGCTAACTGGCTGCCTCACATTTTGTTAATTTCTGCTTCCCCATTACTATCCCCTTATGAGGTAGCAAGTGCCGGAAGAATATAATTGTTGGTATGGTCTGGCTGGAGGTACAGCAGTAAAAGTAGCCTGACCTAAGTTCAAGTTAGGCTCAGGCAGATGTCTGGAATGGAGGGCTTGGAGAGTAGCTCAAATTCAGGAATTTAGTGGGTATGCTTATTAGAAAAACACATTTGATTTTTTTAGGTGAGCAGTTGGTATAGGCGGCCTATGTGAAATAGCTTGTATTACTAATAACTTGCCATTGTTTCTGAAGCCTGGATTGATCTTCCAGGATGCAGCGGCAGAATGAGGCTTCATCTGATCTCATGCAACATCTTTCTGTTTCTGGCTGGTGGATCCAGTACCTGTTTTTTTGTTGTTATTTGGTGGGTTGCAGATATCTTATCTGTTATGCTTGAGCAATGGGCTGTGTTTTCTTCTAAACACCAATCAGAGAGAATGAGGGCAGGAAAATCAGGAATTAAAAAATAAAAATAGAAATATCATGTGATTAAATAAAGAAAAGTAACTAAACCAACAATTTCACATTAAGCATTTCTTACCGTACTCCTAGCCAGGTTCATTATTGTAGGCTAAACACCAATACGGCTACAGATGTTAAACCCCATGATCCCAGAAGAACTAGTATATCTAGATGAAGAAAGAATAAATAAAACAGCAAGCCTCATGCCTAAATCATGCTAGTATGAGGAAATCTAAAAAGGGAGACAAAAAAGATGAGGAGATTGAAATATGGTGAAGAACTAGTTGAGTCAGGAAGCTGTGCATCATGATGAAAAGTTGTCAGGCAGCATATGTATGCTCACATCAGGCTTATTTATAGGAAAAACAGGAGAAAACCCATAAACCTCGTTGGGATGGGTGTATCGTGTGTGCAGAAACAATTCCAAACAGGTATTACGTAGAGACAGTTTCAATTTTGTATGCCATAGGCATTACAGAGGAACAGAGACAAGGAGTCAATAGATTCTGGAAAAAGTGGTATTATTCACCAAGTAACAGAGGGGAAAAGAGTTTTTTTTCCTATGTAGGTACAGTTTAAACAGCACTGTAAAGATCAGATCTTGTGACAACCCAGTGGCACTTGGTGCAAGGTGCTATATACAATTAGTGAGGTGAATGTGCAAGTGCTTTTAAAAACAGCAATGGCGACGCATTAATGAAAGTATATACATCAGTTTCAAGCTCCAAACAACAAGTTACAATCACTTGGAAAAAACAATTATTTCTATGGGAGCTTAAACAGTGATATGCGTCATGTAGTTCAGGCTGTATGGTCGACGGCGTTTCGATCCCCTTTGGTCGGGATCGTCATCAGGACAGAGTTGTCGATGGGTACAGTGCTGTTGGCAAAAGAAGGGTAAATTGAGGCGGGGGGCCGGTGGAGGGTATGGCGAGGGGTGAATTGGTGCACAGTTACCGGATCGTATTTAATCAATATAGGTATACTGTGTTAGGGATGTGTGGCTGGTGGTGGCCGGAAAGGGAAGAAGGGTGAGGAGTAGGGGGTGCCTAGTGTGGAGAGTTGGTAAGTCTAAATGATATATCCGGATCGTGGGCGTGACAAAATTCCATAGTCAATAAAAACACTCACAGTGTAGCCAAGCAAGGATGCGAGACTCGCTATGTTCCGTGGCAGAGTAGGATAGCCGAGTGCTGAAGGGGAACAGGAAAAAAGATTAAGTAAGGGGATCGGTCTGATACAAGAAGTACCAAGGCCAGACCAACTTACACGGCGTTACCTGGTCGCGGTTTTCAGTAGGGCGGCTCGCGGGGATTTAGGCAGCGTCTGGAGGGGTGGAGGGAAAAAGCAAGTTAGGGAGGCGTGAGACCGCGGTGGATTAGTAACCACGATCGAGGCGAGTCCAAAGCACATGTGGGCAAAAGGTCTCACCTGAGTAAATCAGTAGGTCAGAAGGCGAAGGCTCGTCTAGCGTGGCGGCTCAGGGCACCGAATGCGGGAGCTGGCCGTGGTGTCTCGGTGCTCTGGGTAATGGCCAGGCAACCGCGAGGTGGGGGCGGGATCCGGGCACTGCCGGTGGGCGGGGTCTGGGGAGTGTCTAGGAAGTGTCACGGCGCCATACACGAATGGAAGGGCGGGTGGGCGGGGACTGGTGTGGTTGGGGAGGGAGCAGGAGGTGTGGGGAACGGTTGCCAAGGAACCGAGGATAAACAGGAACTAGTTCCAGCAGACGCGAGTCAGGGTCGGTGTGGATACACGCATGCGTTGGAAAGTTAATGTACCGGCGTATCCAGTATATGAATGAGGGAAGGGTGGAAAATCGGTTCTGAGGGGAGACTATATACAATCACAATTGGTCCGGGAGGGGGCAAAAAAGCATACAGTGATGCGCAATTGAGAGCGATTATATGCGTTAGAAGACGGTTACAAAAAGTACGCCAAGGTATGAAACCGGACAATTAAGTACAAGGAAGTTGTCTATGCAATTGGTCATACATGCAGGAACAAACTTTTAAGCAGTCAGAGTCATAGGTGTTGGTGACACTTATACCAGGTGTACATATAATATGCAGTTTCAATTCAAAATAGAAGGAGGTAAAGAGCAAGGGATAGAAGGACAGTAGGGTTTAAATGGAGATGGTACTGGCCCATTCATCGAGAGTGTTGAGTCCCTGGTTCACTGAGTCCACCCTAGCGATCCATTTGCATTCGGCTCTATTGAGTAGAGCGACCATGTTGCCTCCTCTAAGGGATAGTGTTGGTTTCTCAATGACCAACCACTTGAGGTCTACGTCCCTGTGTGATTGCTCCAAGAAGTGTGAGACCAACGGTGCCGTGAGCACTTTGCAGTTGATTCTGCTTTTGTGTTGTATGATCCGTTGTTTCACCATTTGGGTGGTCTGGCCGATGTAGATGAGATCACACGGGCAGCGGATTGCGTAAATTACATTTTGGGTTTTGCAATTTGAGTGGTGAGTGAGCTGGTGAGTTTGTCCCTTGAAGGTAAATTCTTTGGTATTTGATGTCAGTTCACAGACGCTGCAAGATTGGCATTTGAAATGTCCAATGACAGGAGGCATGCCCCACGCTGCTGTGATGGTGTGTTTCTCAGTGGTGGTGGTCGGCCAAGTGATGGCACGGACGAGGTGGTTGGCGATGTTATTCCCTCTCTGGTAGGAAAAAAGTGGGGGTGCATTAAATTGTTCTTCAGATCGTAGCACCGTCCAGTTCTTTTGATTATTTTGGCTACTTTGTTACTATCCGGGCAGAAGACAGAGACAAAGGGGATCCTGTTCAAAGTTTTTTTATTTTGATTGGGCCTTAGTAGATCCTCTCGGTGGTTGTACCACGCTCGTTTTTTTGCCTGCTTCACCAAACGTCGTGGGTAACCTCTGTTAATCAGCTTCAAGACCAGGATGTCCGCCTCCCTGAAGTAATCCTTGCGCCATTTGCAATTACGCCGGATCCTGAGGATCTGGCCAAATGGCAGCCCATCGCGTAGACCCCTGGGGTGGTTACTAGAGTAATGCAGTAGGGTGTTGCGTTCAGTGGGCTTGCGGAAGAGCGATGTCCCAAGTTTACCATCTTCGGCATGTATCGTGACATCAAGGAAGGGTAAGTCATTAGATTTGGAGTCACTTGTGAATCTAAGATGTTCTTGTGAGGAGTTCAGCCAAACAATGAAGGGCTGTAAGGAATCAGCCGTGCCATTCCATATTAGTAAAATGTCATCGATGTATCGACGCCACAGATGGATTTGGGGTCGATACGGGTTGATTGGGTTGAGAAATAATGACTTTTCCAAGGCATGTACATATAAAATAGCAAAATTAGGAGCAAAGCAAGCACCCATGGCTACTCCCTTGATTTGAAGGTAGTAAGTACTCTTGTACAAGAAGTAGTTGTTTTGTAGGGCCACTCGTAAAAGGTCCATGATGAAGTCGGTAGGGATTTTGGATGGTTGCGGTCTTGAGATCAACAGATTTTTGATGACATCGAGCCCTTCACAGTGAGGAATGTTTGTGTAAAGGGACTCGATGTCTAGGCTTGCCATTATTTGATTGTCCAGGTCAAAGGGTTGGTCTTCAATGGTGTTGATAAGATCCATGGTGTCACGTATGTAAGTGTCTGTAATGGGCACAAATTCTTTAATAACAGAGTCCACATATTTACCAAGGGGTTCCAAAATGGAGCCACACCCTGATACAATCGGTCGTCCAGGTGGATTTCTGGCATCCTTGTGTATTTTTGGGAGTACATAAAGGATAGGGGTCCTGGGGTGTGGATTGTTCAAGAACTCGAATTCTTTCTTAGTGATAATGTTGTTATCTCTTGCTGCAGTGGTGATAGAAAGAATTTTTTGTCTTATGTCTGCAAGAGGGTCTTTTGAGAGGGCACGGTAGTGATCGGTGTTAGTAAGTTGTCGCTCAACCTCGCTGTCATATTCGGTGTTATTAAGGACAACAATGCCGCCTCCCTTGTCCGCGGGTTTGATGACTATTCCCGGGTTGTTTTGGAGAGTGTTGAGGGCTTCTTTCTCTTTCAAGGGCAGGTTGTACGGGATATAGCGTGGGGTGGTCTTGAGTTCCATGACTTCCTTTAGAACAAGTCTTTCAAAGGCCAGGATTTCTGGAGACATTTGATGGGAGGGGGGGTTGAAGGTGGAAGGTGGCCGAAATGGCGAGATTTCCATCCAGCTGGTATCTGGTTTGTCAGAAAAGAAATATTTCAGCCGAATTCTCCTGAAGAATTTCAGGAGGTTGGACTGTAGTTCCAGGAAATTGGTTCTAACCGTGGGTACAAATGAGAGGCCACGGGAGAGGAGGTTGGTCTCTTCTGGAGTCAGATTGTGGTCTGATAAATTGAAGATGGGAATGGATGTCACCGTGGTTGTGATTTCCCTGTTGATTACTGTGGTTGCCCCCATTGATAGTACCGATTGCGAGTTTGTCGGTTGCCTGGTACTGGGGGTTGATATTGCTTGGCCCTTGTCTGGCGGTTCTGTGGTTGAGGATGTTGGCCGCGGCCTCGGCCTTGTCCTAAAAAACCGGGTGGAAGTAGTGGCTGCGGTCCGGAGGTAGTGGCGTCTGACTCGTCTCCTGAGCTGTTTGAGGAGACAGAGAAGGTCACGCGTTGATTATTTCTGTAGCGACCCCAATTCTTTGTTCTCGGTGGATTCTGCTGGGTGTTGTAAAATTCCTCGTTTAAGTAAGGGTACGTATTTTCGTTCTTGTAGTTCTTAATGTCTTTTTCTATTTTATTGATTTTTTTATTGACCTCAAAGGTATTAAAGGTGGCAATGGAACTGTAGATTTTTTCTAGGAGACTTTTTGCGTCGGTGATGGAGGTGTCTTCTAGGATGCGTTTCTCGAGTTCTTCAATTTCTTGGAGTTCTTGCCGGCTATGTTCGATGGCTGTATCTATTCCTAGGACCATCCAGTGGCGAGAGCAAGTCGTCGCGAGGTGGCTGAAACTGATTCGAAATTTGGGGTCCTGTGTGAAGATAGCCGGGGTGTTGCGAATTTGAAGTCCTAAGGGGATGACACCAGAGCGTAGGTAATCTGTGAGCATGCGGGCATGTAGATCCGTTCTGATCTGCTTCTTCTTTAGTTTTTCGAGTTTATCCAAGAGGACACGGGAAGTGTTAGGGGCAGTAGAAGTGGTTGCAGACTGTGGAGGACCCGATAGTAATGAAGGCCCAGTTAGTCTGGACTGGATGTATTCCTCTGAGTAAGTGAGGGACTCCTTGGACATCTTGTGTAGGCCGGAGGGTCCTACTAAGATGGATACCTTTTTAGCTGAGGTATATTGGATACTGTACACAGAGGTACTACTCTCGCAGCTGGCAAGCTGCTCCTAATATTTATAGGAAAAACAGGAGAAAACCCATAAACCTCGTTGGGATGGGTGTATCGTGTGTGCAGAAACAATTCCCAACAGGTATTACGTAGAGACAGTTTCAATTTTGTATGCCATAGGCATTACAGAGGAACAGAGACAAGGAGTCAATAGATTCTGGAAAAAGTGGTATTATTCACCAAGTAACAGAGGGGAAAAGAGTTTTTTTTCCTATGTAGGTACAGTTTAAACAGCACTGTAAAGATCAGATCTTGTGACAACCCAGTGGCACTTGGTGCAAGGTGCTATATACAATTAGTGAGGTGAATGTGCAAGTGCTTTTAAAAACAGCATTGGCGACGCATTAATGAAAGTATATACATCAGTTTCAAGCTCCAAACAACAAGGTACAATCACTTGGAAAAAACAATTATTTCTATGGGAGCTTAAACAGTGATATGCGTCATGTAGTCCAGGCTGTATGGTCGACGGCGTTTCGATCCCCTTTGGTCGGGATCGTCATCAGGACAGAGTTGTCGATGGGTACAGTGCTGTTGGCAAAAGAAGGGTAAATTGAGGCGGGGGGCCGATGGAGGGTATGGCGAGGGGTGAATTGGTGCACAGTTACCGGATCGTATTTAATCAATATAGGTATACTGTGTTAGGGATGTGTGGCTGGTGGTGGCCGGAAAGGGAAGAAGGGTGAGGAGTAGGGGGTGCCTAGTGTGGAGAGTTGGTAAGTCTAAAGGATATATCCGGATCGTGGGCGTGACAAAATTCCATAGTCAATAAAAACACTCACAGTGTAGCCAAGCAAGGATGCGAGACTCGCTATGTTCCGTGGCAGAGTAGGATAGCCGAGTGCTGAAGGGGAACAGGAAAAAAGATTAAGTAAGGGGATTGGTCTGATACAAGAAGTACCAAGGCCAGACCAACTTACACGGCGTTACCTGGTCGCGGTTTTCAGTAGGGCGGCTCGCGGGGATTTAGGCAGCGTCTGGAGGGGTGGAGGGAAAAAGCAAGTTAGGGAGGCGTGAGACCGCGGTGGATTAGTAACCACGATCGAGGCGAGTCCAAAGCACATGTGGGCAAAAGGTCTCACCTGAGTAAATCAGTAGGTCAGAAGGCGAAGGCTCGTCTGGCGTGGCGGCTCAGGGCACCGAATGCGGGAGCTGGCCGTGGCGTCTCGGTGCTCTGGGTAATGGCCAGGCAACCGCGAGGTGGGGGCGGGATCCGGGCGCTGCCGGTGGGCGGGGTCTGGGGAGTGTCTAGGAAGTGTCACGGCGCCATACACGAATGGAAGGGCGGGTGGGCGGGGACTGGTGTGGTTGGGGAGGGAGCAGGAGGTGTGGGGAACGGTTGCCAAGGAACCGAGGATAAACAGGAACTAGTTCCAGCAGACGCGAGTCAGGGTCGGTGTGGATACACGCATGCGTTGGAAAGTTAATGTACCGGCGTATCCAGTATATGAATGAGGGAAGGGTGGAAAATCGGTTCTGAGGGGAGACTATATACAATCACAATTGGTCCGGGAGGGGGCAAAAAAGCATACAGTGATGCGCAATTGAGAGCGATTATATGCGTTAGAAGACGGTTACAAAAAGTACGCCAAGGTATGAAACCGGACAATTAAGTACAAGGAAGTTGTCTATGCAATTGGTCATACATGCAGGAACAAACTTTTAAGCAGTCAGAGTCATAGTTGTTGGTGACACTTATACCAGGTGTACATATAATATGCAGTTTCAATTCAAAATAGAAGGAGGTAAAGAGCAAGGGATAGAAGGACAGTAGGGTTTAAATGGAGATGGTACTGGCCCATTCATCGAGAGTGTTGAGTCCCTGGTTCACTGAGTCCACCCTAGCGATCCATTTGCATTCGGCTCTATTGAGTAGAGCGACCATGTTGCCTCCTCTAAGGGGTAGTGTTGGTTTCTCAATGACCAACCACTTGAGGTCTACGTCCCTGTGTGATTGCTCCAAGAAGTGTGAGACCAACGGTGCCGTGAGCACTTTGCAGTTGATTCTGCTTTTGTGTTGTATGATCCGTTGTTTCACCATTTGGGTGGTCTGGCCGATGTAGATGAGATCACACGGGCAGCGGATTGCTTAAATTACATTTTGGGTTTTGCAATTTGAGTGGTGAGTGAGCTGGTGAGTTTGTCCCTTGAAGGTAAATTCTTTGGTATTTGATGTCAGTTCACAGGCGCTGCAAGATTGGCATTTGAAATGTCCAATGACAGGAGGCATGCCCCACGCTGCTGTGATGGTGTGTTTCTCAGTGGTGGTGGTCGGCCAAGTGATGGCACGGACGAGGTGGTTGGCGATGTTATTCCCTCTCTGGTAGGAAAAAAGTGGGGGTGCATTAAATTGTTCTTCAGATCGTAGCACCGTCCAGTTTCTTTTGATTATTTTGGCTACTTTGTTACTATCCGGGCTGAAGACAGAGACAAAGGGGATCCTGTTCAAAGTTTTTTTATTTTGATTGGGCCTTAGTAGATCCTCTCGGTGGTTGTACCACGCTCGTTTTTTTGCCTGCTTCACCAAACGTCGTGGGTAACCTCTGTTAATCAGCTTCAAGACCAGGATGTCCGCCTCCCTGAAGTAATCCTTGCGCCATTTGCAATTACGCCGGATCCTGAGGAACTGGCCAAATGGCAGCCCATCGCGTAGACCCCTGGGGTGGTTACTAGAGTAATGCAGTAGGGTGTTGCGTTCAGTGGGCTTGCGGAAGAGCGATGTCCCAAGTTTACCATCTTCGGCATGTATCGTGACATCAAGGAAGGGTAAGTCATTAGATTTGGAGTCACTTGTGAATCTAAGATGTTCTTGTGAGGAGTTCAGCCAAACAATGAAGGGCTGTAAGGAATCAGCCGTGCCATTCCATATTAGTAAAATGTCATCGATGTATCGACGCCACAGATGGATTTGGGGTCGATACGGGTTGATTGGGTTGAGAAATAATGACTTTTCCAAGGCATGTACATATAAAATAGCAAAATTAGGAGCAAAGCAAGCACCCATGGCTACTCCCTTGATTTGAAGGTAGTAAGTACTCTTGTACAAGAAGTAGTTGTTTTGTAGGGCCACTCGTAAAAGGTCCATGATGAAGTCGGTAGGGATTTTGGATGGTTGCGGTCTTGAGATCAACAGATTTTTGATGACATCGAGCCCTTCACAGTGAGGAATGTTTGTGTAAAGGGACTCGATGTCTAGGCTTGCCATTATTTGATTGTCCAGGTCAAAGGGTTGGTCTTCAATGGTGTTGATAAGATCCATGGTGTCACGTATGTAAGTGTCTGTAATGGGCACAAATTCTTTAATAACAGAGTCCACATATTTACCAAGGGGTTCCAAAATGGAGCCACACCCTGATACAATCGGTCGTCCAGGTGGATTTCTGGCATCCTTGTGTATTTTTGGGAGTACATAAAGGATAGGGGTCCTGGGGTGTGGATTGTTCAAGAACTCAAATTCTTTCTTAGTGATAATGTTGTTATCTCTTGCTGCAGTGGTGATAGAAAGAATTTTTTGTCTTATGTCTGCAAGAGGGTCTTTTGAGAGGGCACGGTAGTGATCGGTGTTAGTAAGTTGTCGCTCAACCTCGCTGTCATATTCGATGTTATTAAGGACAACAATGCCGCCTCCCTTGTCCGCGGGTTTGATGACTATTCCCGGGTTGTTTTGGAGAGTGTTGAGGGCTTCTTTCTCTTTCAAGGGCAGGATGTACGGGATATAGCGTGGGGTGGTCTTGAGTTCCATGACTTCCTTTAGAACAAGTCTTTCAAAGGCCAGGATTTCTGGAGACATTTGATGGGAGGGGGGGTTGAAGGTGGAAGGTGGCTGAAATGGCGAGATTTCCATCCATCTGGTATCTGGTTTGTCAGAAAAGAAATATTTCAGCCGAATTCTCCTGAAGAATTTCAGGAGGTTGGACTGTAGTTCCAGGAAATTGGTTCTAACCGTGGGTACAAATGAGAGGCCACGGGAGAGGAGGTTGGTCTCTTCTGGAGTCAGATTGTGGTCTGATAAATTGAAGATGGGAATGGATGTCACCGTGGTTGTGATTTCCCTGTTGATTACTGTGGTTGCCCCCATTGATAGTACCGATTGCGAGTTTGTCGGTTGCCTGGTACTGGGGGTTGATATTGCTTGGCCCTTTTCTGGCGGTTCTGTGGTTGAGGATGTTGGCCGCGGCCTCGGCCTTGTCCTAAAAAACCGGGTGGAAGTAGCGGCTGCGGTCCGGAGGTAGTGGCGTCTGACTCGTCTCCTGAGCTGTTTGAGGAGACAGAGAAGGTCACGCGTTGATTATTTCTGTAGCGACCCCAATTCTTTGTTCTCGGTGGATTCTGCTGGGTGTTGTAAAATTCCTCGTTTAAGTAAGGGTACGTATTTTCGTTCTTGTAGTTCTTAATGTCTTTTTCTATTTTATAGATTTTTTTATTGACCTCAAAGGTATTAAAGGTGGCAATGGAACTGTAGATTTTTTCTAGGAGACTTTTTGCGTCGGTGATGGAGGTGTCTTCTAGGATGCGTTTCTCGAGTTCTTCAATTTCTTGGAGTTCTTGCCGGCTATGTTCGATGGCTGTATCTATTCCTAGGACCATCCAGTGGCGAGAGCAAGTCGTCGCGAGGTGGCTGAAACTGATTCGAAATTTGGGGTCCTGTGTGAAGATAGCCGGGGTGTTGCGAATTTGAAGTCCTAAGGGGATGACACCAGAGCGTAGGTAATCTGTGAGCATGCGGGCATGTAGATCCGTTCTGATCTGCTTCTTCTTTAGTTTTTCAAGTTTATCCAAGAGGACACGGGAAGTGTTAGGGGTAGTAGAAGTGGTTGCAGACTGTGGAGGACCCGATAGTAATGAGGGCCCAGTTAGTCTGGACTGGATGTATTCCTCTGAGTAAGTGAGGGACTCCTTGGACATCTTGTGTAGGCCGGAGGGTCCTACTAAGATGGATACCTTCTTAGCTGAGGTATATTGGATACAGTACACAGAGGTACTACTCTCGCAGCTGGCAAGCTGCTCCTAATATTTATAGGAAAAACAGGAGAAAACCCATAAACCTCGTTGGGATGGGTGTATCGTGTGTGCAGAAACAATTCCCAACAGGTATTACGTAGAGACAGTTTCAATTTTGTATGCCATAGGCATTACAGAGGAACAGAGACAAGGAGTCAATAGATTCTGGAAAAAGTGGTATTATTCACCAAGTAACAGAGGGGAAAAGAGTTTTTTTTCCTATGTAGGTACAGTTTAAACAGCACTGTAAAGATCAGATCTTGTGACAACCCAGTGGCACTTGGTGCAAGGTGCTATATACAATTAGTGAGGTGAATGTGCAAGTGCTTTTAAAAACAGCATTGGCGACGCATTAATGAAAGTATATACATCAGTTTCAAGCTCCAAACAACAAGTTACAATCACTTGGAAAAAACAATTATTTCTATGGGAGCTTAAACAGTGATATGCGTCATGTAGTTCAGGCTGTATGGTCGACGGCGTTTCGATCCCCTTTGGTCGGGATCGTCATCAGGACAGAGTTGTCGATGGGTACAGTGCTGTTGGCAAAAGAAGGGTAAATTGAGGCGGGGGGCCGGTGGAGGGTATGGCGAGGGGTGAATTGGTGCACAGTTACCGGATCGTATTTAATCAATATAGGTATACTGTGTTAGGGATGTGTGGCTGGTGGTGGCCGGAAAGGGAAGAAGGGTGAGGAGTAGGGGGTGCCTAGTGTGGAGAGTTGGTAAGTCTAAATGATATATCCGGATCGTGGGCGTGACAAAATTCCATAGTCAATAAAAACACTCACAGTGTAGCCAAGCAAGGATGCGAGACTCGCTATGTTCCGTGGCAGAGTAGGATAGCCGAGTGCTGAAGGGGAACAGGAAAAAAGATTAAGTAAGGGGATCGGTCTGATACAAGAAGTACCAAGGCCAGACCAACTTACACGGCGTTACCTGGTCGCGGTTTTCAGTAGGGCGGCTCGCGGGGATTTAGGCAGCGTCTGGAGGGGTGGAGGGAAAAAGCAAGTTAGGGAGGCGTGAGACCGTGGTGGATTAGTAACCACGATCGAGGCGAGTCCAAAGCACATGTGGGCAAAAGGTCTCACCTGAGTAAATCAGTAGGTCAGAAGGCGAAGGCTCGTCTGGCGTGGCGGCTCAGGGCACCAAATGCGGGAGCTGGCCGTGGCGTCTCGGTGCTCTGGGTAATGGCCAGGCAACCGCGAGGTGGGGGCGGGATCCGGGCGCTGCCGGTGGGCGGGGTCTGGGGAGTGTCTAGGAAGTGTCACGGCGCCATACACGAATGGAAGGGCGGGTGGGCGGGGACTGGTGTGGTTGGGGAGGGAGCAGGAGGTGTGGGGAACGGTTGCCAAGGAACCGAGGATAAACAGGAACTAGTTCCAGCAGACGCGAGTCAGGGTCGGTGTGGATACACGCATGCGTTGGAAAGTTAATGTACCGGCGTATCCAGTATATGAATGAGGGAAGGGTGGAAAATCGGTTCTGAGGGGAGACTATATACAATCACAATTGGTCCGGGAGGGGGCAAAAAAGCATACAGTGATGCGCAATTGAGAGCGATTATATGCGTTAGAAGACGGTTACAAAAAGTACGCCAAGGTATGAAACCGGACAATTAAGTACAAGGAAGTTGTCTATGCAATTGGTCATACATGCAGGAACAAACTTTTAAGCAGTCAGAGTCATAGGTGTTGGTGACACTTATACCAGGTGTACATATAATATGCAGTTTCAATTCAAAATAGAAGGAGGTAAAGAGCAAGGGATAGAAGGACAGTAGGGTTTAAATGGAGATGGTACTGGCCCATTCATCGAGAGTGTTGAGTCCCTGGTTCACTGAGTCCACCCTAGCGATCCATTTGCATTCGGCTCTATTGAGTAGAGCGACCATGTTGCCTCCTCTAAGGGGTAGTGTTGGTTTCTCAATGACCAACCACTTGAGGTCTACGTCCCTGTGTGATTGCTCCAAGAAGTGTGAGACCAACGGTGCCGTGAGCACTTTGCAGTTGATTCTGCTTTTGTGTTGTATGATCCGTTGTTTCACCATTTGGGTGGTCTGGCCGATGTAGATGAGATCACACGGGCAGCGGATTGCGTAAATTACATTTTGGGTTTTGCAATTTGAGTGGTGAGTGAGCTGGTGAGTTTGTCCCTTGAAGGTAAATTCTTTGGTATTTGATGTCAGTTCACAAACGCTGCAAGATTGGCATTTGAAATGTCCAATGACAGGAGGCATGCCCCACGCTGCTGTGATGGTGTGTTTCTCAGTGGTGGTGGTTGGCCAAGTGATGGCACGGACGAGGTGGTTGGCGATGTTATTCCCTCTCTGGTAGGAAAAAAGTGGGGGTGCATTAAATTGTTCTTCAGATCGTAGCACCGTCCAGTTTCTTTTGATTATTTTGGCTACTTTGTTACTATCCGGGCTGAAGACAGAGACAAAGGGGATCCTGTTCAAAGTTTTTTTATTTTGATTGGGCCTTAGTAGATCCTCTCGGTGGTTGTACCACGCTCGTTTTTTTGCCTGCTTCACCAAACGTCGTGGGTAACCTCTGTTAATCAGCTTCAAGACCAGGATGTCCGTCTCCCTGAAGTAATCCTTGCGCCATTTGCAATTACGCCGGATCCTGAGGAACTGGCCAAATGGCAGCCCATCGCGTAGACCCCTGGGGTGGTTACTAGAGTAATGCAGTAGGGTGTTGCGTTCAGTGGGCTTGCGGAAGAGCGATGTCCCAAGTTTACCATCTTCGGCATGTATCGTGACATCAAGGAAGGGTAAGTCATTAGATTTGAAGTCACTTGTGAATCTAAGATGTTCTTGTGAGGAGTTCAGCCAAACGAGAAGGGCTGTAAGGAATCAGCCGTGCCATTCCATATTAGTAAAATGTCATTGATGTATCGACGCCACAGATCATACCTTGGCGTACTTTTTGTAACCGTCTTCTAACGCATATAATCGCTCTCAATTGCGCATCACTGTATGCTTTTTTGCCCCCTCACGGACCAATTGTGATTGTATATAGTCTCCCCTCAGAACCGATTTTCCACCCTTCCCTCATTCATATACTGGATACGCCGGTACATTAACTTTCCAACGCATGCGTGTATCCACACCGACCCTGACTCGCGTCTGCTGGAACTAGTTCCTGTTTATCCTCGGTTCCTTGGCAACCGTTCCCCACACCTCCTGCTCCCTCCCCAACCACACCAGTCCCCGCCCACCCGCCCTTCCATTCGTGTATGGCGCTGTGACACTTCCTAGACACTCCCCAGACCCCGCCCACCGGCAGCGCCTGGATCCCGCCCCCACCTCGCGGTTGCCTGGCCATTACCCAGAGCACCGAGACGCCACGGCCAGCTCCCGCATTCGGTGCCCTGAGCCGCCACGCCAGACGAGCCTTCGCCTTCTGACCTACTGATTTACTCAGGTGAGACCTTTTGCCCACATGTGCTTTGGACTCGCCTCGATCGTGGTTACTAATCCACCGCGGTCTCACGCCTCCCTAACTTGCTTTTTCCCTCCACCCCTCCAGACGCTGCCTAAATCCCCGCGAGCCGCCCTACTGAAAACCGCGACCAGGTAACGCCGTGTAAGTTGGTCTGGCCTTGGTACTTCTTGTATCAGACCGATCCCCTTACTTAATCTTTTTTCCTGTTCCCCTTCAGCACTCGACTATCCTACTCTGCCACGGAACATAGCGAGTCTCGCATCCTTGCTTGGCTACACTGTGAGTGTTTTTATTGACTATGGAATTTTGTCACGCCCACGATCCGGATATATCATTTAGACTTACCAACTCTCCACACTAGGCACCCCCTACTCCTCACCCTTCTTCCCTTTCCGGCCACCACCAGCCACACATCCCTAACACAGTATACCTATATTGATTAAATACGATCCGGTAACTGTGCACCAATTCACCCCTCGCCATACCCTCCACCGGCCCCCCGCCTCAATTTACCCTTCTTTTGCCAACAGCACTGTACCCATCGACAACTCTGTCCTGATGACGATCCCGACCAAAGGGGATCGAAACGCCGTCGACCATACAGCCTGAACTACATGACGCATATCACTGTTTAAGCTCCCATAGAAATAATTGTTTTTTCCAAGTGATTGTAACTTGTTGTTTGGAGCTTGCAACTGATGTATATACTTTCATTAATGCGTCGCCAATGCTGTTTTTAAAAGCACTTGCACATTCACCTCACTAATTGTATATAGCACCTTGCACCAAGTGCCACTGGGTTGTCACAAGATCTGATCTTTACAGTGCTGTTTAAACTGTACCTACATAGGAAAAAAAACTCTTTTCCCCTCTGTTACTTGGTGAATAATACCACTTTTTCCAGAATCTATTGACTCCTTGTCTCTGTTCCTCTGTAATGCCTATGGCATACAAAATTGAAACTGTCTCTACGTAATACCTGTTGGGAATTGTTTCTGCACACACATCAGGCTTAAGCATTCCTGCTACCTCGATTGCTAAATGGTTGGGCTAACCTAGATGTGATTACACAAATAGGTTAGTGGTCTAATGCTTGAGTTTAACATACATTGTTCAGTCTAACAGTCTTACACAGCTTCCAGGTAACCTTACAACCAATTCTCCTGTTGTGTCCTTTGTTAAAATTCCATCAGGAAACATTCCCTGAGAACGTGGTCCAAGAATATTAAGTATGAATAACAAACAGAACGTGGCTACATCCAGTAGTAAAATGGGAAACAGTGCAAAGGCCATGTGGGATATACTAGGGTGGTGGTGCCTGAGACTGTAGCTTCTATCGGTTTAAAACCGGTCAGCTTGGAAAATGGCTCTGGTGTTGTCCCTATCACCAAAAGCTATAATATGTGTACTTCCACCTTGTATCTCATCCTGAAAATCCCATAGAATCTCCCTCATTTGCTCCTACTATCATAGCCACCACTGCCTAATGCCACATCCCAAATGGTTTGGAGGGCCAATTTACAAGTGCATTTGTAAACTTATTTCAGTCTCCTAAGCATTTCCCTACTCACTGAAACAAAAGGGCAAAAAGATAAACACATAATTAGGAAAGAAATACGCCTTAGATGTAAACTGGGGATTGCCTCCTCTGAGTTCCTCTTATGTTGTGAGTGGTTTACAGAGAGATTAAAGGATTCACAAAAGTCACTGGATCCTCAAAGGAGTTTCTTAACAACATGTTATTCACCCTTTTTCTTAGAGTGTTGCATCCAGAATATCCTTGAAAGAAGAATCAGATGAATAAGGAGATTGGAGAAAGAGATGGTGTAAAGGAACTTTTATAGTGCCACCTAGTCTAAAGCATAATTTAGGGGACCCCCTCTATGGGAAATTCTTTAAAGACTAGGGAGAAGAGGGGAGAAAACCAACACACTACTCAATGAGCTCCCTCGTAGTCTATATATACTTTACAATCAAACATAGTTTTTGTTAATCATAAGTATATGGAATAACACAACAGTAAGAATTCCAGGTCACATTAAGGTGGTTTAATCCCTTTTTTCCACCGAAACGCGCGTCGACCCTTTATTTGAGCCTTGTGCTCCATGACCTTTAAAAACTGGACTATATAGAGGTACGCTGTTCATCTGGTTGTATCTACCATGTACAGGTGTTATATGTATGAGGTTTTGTGAGTGTGTGAATGAGTATGACTGAGTAGAAGATATATGTATATATTGTACACGAACCAGGGTTTACAATAATGTTGTTTGTGTTCTTTGTATAGGATTGATTTTATAATATGGAACAGAAATGTTCATATTTATCTTTTGTATTTGTTAAATTTTTGACTTTGAAAAAATAGAAAATAAGATTTAAAAAAAACAAGAAATGAAATGAAATGAAAAGAAATTAAATAATGAAGTGATATGGAAAAATAAATAAAGATAATGAGTAAAAGAAGCCACCTAGTCTAAAGCCAATACCTACTTTCCCCTAAACACTGAGATGACTCTAGGAACTGCAGCATCAGTCCAGAGCATGGAGAAAGGAAATAGGGGAGAGAGAAAAAAACATTGGTCTATAATTTGGAGATGGTACCAATATGGGAACCATTAGTCTTGCTGTAATGTTACTCATAAACATAAACCTATAGGACAAAAGTATAACAAAATAACAACAGCGAGCAGAATAACAGGGACTCCGCAAAACACTTATGGACCTAATTTCAAGCCAGTTATGCAGCTAGTGCATCACTTTTTATCGCATAAAAAGTGGCACACTTGAGGTGCAAGGGGCTTGTAAATAAGCCCCTAAAATTATAACTCTTTGTCCTCTCTACTTCTGAAAGCCCTGATAAACACAAGAAAGAACAGAATTTAACCTGGATCCCACATGATGAGGAGGAGAGTCTGCAACAAAGCACAGAAAAACTTGGAAAATAAACAAGCTAGTATTGACTAATAAAGGAATGAAAGGGAAGCCAAAAGGGATAAAAATGACAAAGTGATGGGAGTGCAAGCACTGGGTGCAAACCTATAGGAGTGAGAAGCCAATGCAAAAAGCAGACTTTGTTAGGCACTACCGAAAGAGAACTGCACGCTTTTAGGCTGTTCCTGCTCTTGATGACCCTAATGTGACCTGGAAATGCAGAAGCATAAGACTAGGGGGTTGATTCCGATTCGGGGAAAAAACTGTCCGTACGATTTGTATCCGGAGCCCTCTCCGTATGAGTCGTACCCGTCCGTCCGAGTCGCGAAGTACGATCCGTATTCCGTGAATCGTCGCGATCCGTACGTATTGCAAGGCTGAAACCGTGAACCGTACGACTCGTACACATACCGTACGACTCGTACACATGCCGTACGACCCGACGAGTACGATCCGGATCGGGGTATGAGGACGCTGTTCGTACGGTCCATGTCAGGTAAGGGCGAGTCGTACGGAAAAGCACACAAACACATACACACCGTACAGTCCGTACCCCCCATAATCGCAGGGGTACGCACCGTACCCCTGCGATCATGGGGTGTACGAGCCGTACCCCCATTGTACGATCGGTGTACGAGCCGTACCCCCATTGTACGATCGGTGTACGAGCCGTACCCCATGTACGATCGGTGTACGAGCCGTACACCCATCGTACAATGGGGGTACGGCTCGTACACCGATCATACATGGGGTACGGCTCGTACACCGATCGTACAATGGGGGTACGGCTCGTACACCGATCGTACAATGGGGGTAGGCTCATACACCGATGGTACAATGGGGATACGGCTCGTACACCGATCGTACAATGGGGGTACGGCTCGTACACCGATCGTACAATGGGGGTACGGCTCGTACACCGATCGTACAATGGGGGTACGGCTCGTACACCCCATAATCGCAGGGGTACGGTGCGTACCCGGGGGGGCTGTTCCGTACCTGTTTCGGCGCAAACTCTGCTTTTATGGCTGTTTTGAGCTCCCGTAGAAAAAGGGTCGTACGGTGCGTACCCGACACGTATCGTACTTGCTGGGTCGTAAAAACCAGCCACGAACCGTTCAGATGTCGCTTACAGCGGGTTCCGAGGGAGAATCGTACGGAGATTAGAGTTGTATGGTGTCTTGTACGACTCGTACAAAGTACGGCTCCTGGTACGAATCGTACTTCGTCGTACGTACGGGACGTTTACAGGTACGATTCGTACGGGGGAAAAACGCTCCGTACGACGATTCGGAGCACTTTTTACCGGATCGGAATCAACCCCTAGGTGTTGGGGCACATGCACACCATTAGTCTATGGCCTTACAATCTCCAAGCCCTAATATGTAACTATGGGTGGAAAATCTGTTACGCTCGCGGAATTTGCGGATTTTTGGCAATTTCGAAATCTCGCGAAATTGCAGAAAAATCCGCAAATCCGCTCGCGGGCATATTTCAGTTTCATTTTAGAATGGCGCCAGCAAGCTGCCAGAGTTTCAACTTGAAAGTCAGCAACTCTGGCAGCTTGCCGGTGCCATTCTAAAATGGTTACAAAGTTAACTTTCTTCAACTCGGGCACCTGCCTTAACTCTGTAGGTGCTTCTTGTGGGTCAAAAATTAAACCTCAACAGGAAGCACTTACAGATATAAATGAAGCAGGTGCCCGAGTTGAAGCTCAAATTTAGTAACGTTTTAATCAGCCCAAAACATTAGTGAGTACGGTTGAGGCTGGGCAAGTGTGCTTTAACCCCATACCTGCCGTTGAAAATTAGCAGTAATACTCGAGGGAGGTCTTTGAATTCCTGAGTTTCTCGAGCGTAACCCCCGTTTAGTTCCTGTGACCAGGAGGCTGCTTTCTCCTCACCTGCTGCCCTGCTTGCTCTCTGACCCTTTATACACAGGAGGCATGTGAACACGCATTGAAGCCCCGCACCACACACTAGAGGTATCAAAAGTCTTCCCGCCCTTTCCCAATCCCAACTATGATGGACAGCTCACTCAAGGGACCTCGACGCATTTTGGCACGGAGCTGCAGTGAAGGAGGAGCACTATACATTTACCCAATGATGTAGCACTTACTGATTAGCTAGTAGAAAGCACTCCAGTTGAGTAGATGGAAATCGCAAAGAAATCCGCGAGTTTGCGGGAAAATCCGCGAATTCGCAGGAAAATCCGCAAATTTGCGGACTTTTTTGCGATTTCGAGCTAATTCGCGGACCGCAGATCCATAAAATTCACCCATACTTACTAATATGCCACATTCTCCATGAACCACTTCTCTCTGTGTAATTCTCTTGACCTTGTTTTCCCTGATGTTATCATGTAGTAAATGTTTGAAACCCTTGCTGGTGCATTATGTTGTAGTGGGATCCACTTTGGTTCTTTCAGTGAGTAACACTCTACCAGTTATCTTTTCATGTAGATGGCCCCTTGATGTTAACCCTGACAGAAAGTAGCTTTGAGGCAGATTTTCAATGAACTTTGAGGATTCAGGAATCTATGCATCCACCCCAAGATCAGGAGTAATTACAACTATCCAAAGACACAGACTCACTCCAACTTAACTTTCACATGACAATAGAGTAAGTAATGTGCTACGGCTAAAAACCCCAGAGGGAAATCCAGAAGAGTTTATGCAAGATTTTGGATTATTATTTATGGTGGGCGATTCCACACTTCAAGGAATGACCACAATCCTTGCCACAATGAATCCTCCATGTTGCTAAATTAAACCTGAGCTTAACCCCTGGTATGGTGTGGAACAGACCAGATAGTCTTGACTTAGGTTTAGGTGTAAAGTAATTATGCAGCTTGAAAACAATAAGACATTTAACATTAGAAAAAATAAAAAAATGCAACCTGGAGAGAAAATCAGAGTAAATTTAATAAACCAAATGACACTAAAATGACATAAATCCCCAAAATTCAACCATAGAAATGAAATGTTAAAGTGATAATCAAAAATTGCACCAAAAAGCACAAAGTTCCAGTGATTTTTGTTTTCTACAAAGGTCCACGATAGTCAATGCTCACAGTGGACTGGGACCAAGGAATGATTTAAGGACAACTGTGATGGAGCACGGGGCAGATACACCAGCCAGGTTTATCCTTGTCAAAGATTTTACGTCTTCGTCCTCCGTATTAGAAGATCATTATACCCTATGGCTCTTGTAATTCAGCGGACTGGATTTCCGTCATGTTTCTGAAAAAGTAACCTGTCCACCAAACTGTAAATCAGGTCCTTGGTCTTTTAAGACCCAATCCACCACAGTACTATTTGTGTAAGGTCTCCAGGGCCTCATGGAAGAGAAATTAGAGACTCTCAGGGAGAGGCAAACAGAAAAGACCAAGGAAAGTCCAGTTGTCACTAGTAAATTGGGCACTTCAGGAAAAAGTTCTCTTACAACTTGTCACCCTGTTACTGCAAGGAGGTCATCCAATTGGCTCTTGGTGTCCAGTTCTCTGTCCTTGTTTCGAAAGAGAGCACGTCCAATCTTTCAGGCTCTTCTCAGATTACATACAGCACTTTCAGTCCTCATCTGATCTTCCACTGGTCCAGAAAGTGTTCTTACGTGGGTCACTCGAGGAGTCACATTTATGCCTTCTATCAACTAGTAGGTTGGGGTGATTCCTGTGTGCTCACTAACCAATGAGGTAAATGGTCCTGGCACCAACCCTACCTACCTTTTTAGTAGTTCCTGCATACCTTACTGCAAACAAAATGCCATGTGCCAGGGCATTTTTCCAGAGGGTGAACGTTTTCAGCCACACCAAACTTGGCTCTGAGGACTGTGGGGGTGTCAGGGAGAGTCACAGGGACCACACCAGTGTACTTTCAGATCCAACACTAAAATCCAGCTTGAAGTAGGCATTGTACCCTCAACAAACTCAGTGACAGTGGTCCAGTATGACAAAAGCTGGGTGGCTCGGCAACCAGAATGAGGTTTCACAAGAATTCATCATTGGGTTCCCACCCAAAATGCCTAATGCATCTCCGGTGTGCTACAGCACCTCATTAGAGTGGAGCTGGGCTTTATGTGTTGTACAGAAATGGGCAACCCAGTCTACCCTTGAGAGCTCGGGCTAAAATGAAACAATAGGGTAAATGTACCTTCAAGAGATTTAGGGGTCCATTAGGATGGCGGGCAGATTGCCCCCGCCAGGCTAGTGGTAGCCACCGCCAGCCTGGCGGGGGCAATCTGCCCGCCATCTTTCCCTGTATTCCCCCCTGCCATTTTAGAATGGCGGGGGGGACCACGGCGGATCAAAACACCGCCTGCCACTCTTCCGCCCCGGTCGCATTACGGCCAGTGGCGGAAAATGATTAATATGGTGGCGGTGTCAAGCAGACACCGCCAGCGATATTATGATGGACTGAGGGTGATGCCTTCCCGTGGCGGCGATGCCGCCACGGAAAGGCATGCGGTCTTCACTCTGGGGGCCCCCTGCGGGCTCCCAGAGTGAAGGAGGGGGGTATTGCACATGGGGGGGACCTGTGGTACCCCCCTTCATTTGCATTAACAAAGCGGCAGGGTGCCTGCCGCTTTGTTAATGCAAATGCAGAAATGCATTTCTAGCATTGTGGCGGGCGGTGCTGAGAGCACAGCCCGCCACAATGCTAAAAATGCAGGATGTGCCCGCCACTGTGGCGGGCTCATCCTAATGCTGGCGTCGGGACCCCCGCCCTTAAGGCAGGCGGTCCCGTTTAGAGATAGGGTGCCCGCCATCCTAATGGACCCCTAAGTTTAGAAACTATTTGAATTATTTTTACAATTAAATCTCAGGCCAAATGAATGATTGCCTCTTCTCATTAATAGTTTTAAGTAACTTGTATCACAACATAATTTCTTCATACATTGAGTCCAAATCACAATGACCAACATTAATTGTCATGCAGAACAAAAGGTCTACATAAAAATTAGAGCAGAAACGGGTGTATATAGAAAAAATATTCGCTTTATGTGTTTTGAAATCAGAACAGGGTACTAAAAAATACAAACAATGTGACAAGAAGGTAACAATACAGATTTGAACACCTTCACTGTGACAGTTGTAAACACTTTTCTTCACAGTTAAAATTAAAACAAAATAATAGAAGAAAAGGCGTAGGTCGATGTTTCGGTCTCTACTTTTTCATAGACTAGACCATCTTGAGGACTGAACAGTATAACAATTGTTGACCCATTATTTTGACAAGAGAACAGAGTGTTCGATGTTTCCTGTATATCAATGAGATATGTCAATGAAGGATCACTGACATAATATCGAGGGACAAAATATAGAGTACTAAAAATATCGATGCCAAAATATTGAAAGACAAAATATCGAAATCCTATCTACAAACAGGTAAGTACAAAAATATCGACTCCAAAATATCGTTTAAAAATATGTACTTTGTAAAAATATCAAATTTATTAAAATTAATGTAAAATTTTACAAATATTAAAAATAAATACTTAAAATATACTTAAAAATACTTAAATAACCTTAAAATTATTAAACAATTAATTGAACTTCTAAAAACAATAATACAATTTTATTTGTTAAAACATATATATATATATTAACATAATATTATTTAAAAATATAAAATATTATTACCGTAGGACAGCGGGAGTGTTAAAATTACTATTCCCATTCCCATGAGTGCAACAGTAGGGAAAGCGTAGCAGTAAAAATGACTATTCCCACTCCAGAGAGTGCAACAGTAGGGAAAGCATTGGATAGTGTAGGGGTAAAAATGACTATTCCCACTCCAAAGAGTGCAACAGTAGGGAAAGCGTTGGATAGCGTAGGGGTAAAAATTACTATTCCCACTCCAAAGAGTGCAACAGTAGGGAAAGCGTTGGATAGCGTAGGTGTAAAATTACTATTCCCACTCCAGTGGGTGCAACAGTAGGGAAAGCGTTGGATAGCGTAGGGGGTAAAAATTACTATTCCCACTCCAGTGAGTGCAACAGTAGGGAAAGCGCTGGATAGCGTAGGGGTAAAAATTACTATTCCCACTCCAGTGAGTGCAACAGTAGGGAAAGCGTTGGATAGCGTAGGGGTAAAAAGTACTATTCCCACCCAGTGAGTGCAACAGTAGGGAAAGCGTTGGATAGCGTAGGGGTTAAATTTACTATTCCCACTCCAGATAGTGTAACAGTAGGGAAAGCGTCGATTAGCGTAGGGGTAAGAATTAATATTCCCACTCCAGAGAGTGCAACAATAGGGAAAGTGCTGGATAGCGTAGGGGTAAAAAATTACTATTCCCACTCCAGTGAGTGCAACAGTAGGGAAAGCGTTGGATAGCATAGGGGTAAAAATTACTATTCCCACTCCAGAAACTGCAACAGTAGGGAAAGCGTTGGATAGCGTAGGGGTAAAAATTACTATTCCCACTCCAGGGAGTGCAACAGTAGGGAAAGTAAATACTTCATATATTATTTAAAAATATATATATTAATATCTATACAAATTTAATTATAATAATTACCCATTTAATATGATATAATAATTAATCAATTAAAATGACTAATAAAAATTAATTATTACAATTGGTTACCTTTTAATACAAATGAATTACAAATTAACAATTAATTAATTAGCAATTAAAAATTAATTAGCAATTAATTCAAATTAAATACAAATAAATAAATTAAATTATGCAATTAATTATAATTAAATTACTTCCCACCCTATTCCCCTATAAACCCACAACCCGCTACAGAAAATAAATTAGTAAAATTAACATAATTATCAATTAATCAATTAAATAAAATTAATTGGCAATTAAAATTTAATTAATTACCCCCAAAAAATTAATTAACAATTAATTCTAAATAAATACCAATAAATACATTTACATATTTAATTAATTATAAATAAATTACTTCCCACCCAATTCCCCTATAAACCCACAACCCGCTGCAGAAAATAAATTAGTAAAATTAACATAATTATCAATTAATCAATTAATTAAAATTAATTGCCAATTAAAATGTAAAGAATTACCAAATAGAAATTAATTAACAATTAATTAAAAATAAATACCAATAAATACATTTACATATTTAATTATATATAATTAAATTACTTCCCACCCTATTCCCCTATAAACCCACAACCCGCTACAGAATTAAATTACGCAAATTAATTAAAATAAATTATAACATAAATACTCACTTTTCACACATATGATAACATAAAAAACACTATAAAAAATTCGATATGATTAAAAATTCGATAATTTTAATAACCTATATTATATACTTCGATATTTTGACTTTCTATTTTTTTTAAATTCGATATTACATTACTTACCTTAAAAACGATATTTTTGATGACTATGTTATGTTATGTTATAGTTATTTATTGTGCGCACAGCTGCTCCAGCGAAGGAGCGTCCTGGCGCCTGACAAGGTAAAACATAACACCACTAAAGCAAGAACAGAAAGAAGGAACGACTGTGGGACAAAACTAGAACAGGAAAGTTTTAATGGCCCTACAAAACTGCAGGAGATCCTCCAACAAACAAATCTCAACCGGGAGAGAATTCCAGATAGCCACAGCTCTCACTCGAAAGGATCGGCCCCCGGCACGGCAAAGCTTGAACCGGGGGACCACGGCGAGGGCCTGGCCCAAGGATCGGAGAGAGCGTGTCGGAACATACAAGGATAAAAGATTGGACAGGATCTGAGGGGCAGTGCCTTTCAGAATTTTGAAGGCCAAACATATGACCTTAAAATGAATTCTCATCCTCACCAGCAACCAGTGCAGGGAGCGAAGGGTGTTGGAAACGGGGCAAAATCTGGGCAAGCCAACTATCGCTCTGGCTGCAGCATTTTGGACGCGCTGCAGGCGAGTGATTTCTGCCTGGTTAGCCCCCACCAGGAGAGAGCTGGCGTAATCAAGCCGGGAAATTACTGTTGCCTGAATCACCAGCTGCCTGGTCGTGGCATCAAAAAATTTGAGGACAGGTCTTAAGCCCCGAAGAACACCAAAGCAGCAAGCCGCGGTTTTCTTAGTATGGCCAACAAAGTTAAGACTCGAATCCAGCCAGACTCCCAAGTTTCTTAATTCTGAAACCGGAGTCGGAGATGGTCCCAATTCCGAAGGCCACCACCTGTCCCCCCAAAGCTCCGCTCTCTTACCGACAATCATAATTTCTGTCTTTCTCGCGTTAAGCTGGAGACAGTTCACCGTCATCCATCTGGCCACCGCCTTCAGTCCATTCTGAAACCTAGGGGCATCCAGCTCCGCATCCCCACTGAGAGTAACCGCCAGCTGAGTGTCGTCGGCATATGAAACCATAGTCAAGCCCCACTGCTTTACAACCTCAGCCAGCGGTCTCACGTAAAGATTGAATAACGTGGGACTCAGCGAGGATCCCTGCGGAACCCCCATGGCCAGAGGCTGGAATTTGGACTGATAAGGTGGGATGGCCACGCAAAAAGAACGATTGGCGAGAAAGGAGCGAAACCACTGCAGAGCCTGTCCCCCGATGCCAATCTCCTCCAGCCGGTGCAGCAGAATGCTGTGAGAGACGGTGTCAAAGGCGGCGCTAAGGTCTAATAGTACAAGCGCCGCCGTCTGACCAGCATCCAACACCGCACGCAAATGCTCCACCATGGCAAGAAGGGCCGTCTCCCCGCCGCTGTGCCCAGCACGGAAGCCATTCTGCGTGGGATCCAGGACATTGGCCCGAGCAAGGTGGTCTGACAGGGCCAGATTGACATGGGCCTCCGCGACCTTCGCCGGCCAAGGGAGTAAAGAAATAGGGCGGTAGCTCTCGGGTTTCGAAGGATCCAACGAAGGCTTCTTCAAAATTGGAGAAACCACTGCCTGCTTCCATTTGGTTGGAACCACACCCGAGGCCAGCGAAAGGTTAATTAGGGAACACACCGTAGCGCGTCTCAGAAAAGACTGATCTCTAAAAAGAGCTGGTCTTAATGGATCCGACGGAGAGCCAGACTTAATTTGCTGAGCAAATTTATTGAACCCCTCCGGAAGTAACAGGGGGAAAGCGTGCAAGATGGTATGACCTTGAGCGCCGTCTAAGACTCCCGAAGCTGGCCCTATACTAGGGAAGGCCTGGTAAATAACCTGGACTTTCTCCAGAAAAAAGGAAGCCAGGGCCTCACAATGGGAGATAGAACCGGCTGCCAGGGGGGAAGTCCTTTTCGCCAAAAGATCTTTAACGGCTTTAAATATAGTCTTAGACGGATTCGAGCTGTTGCGGAATTCCAAGGCATAGAACGCCGCGCGGGCTCTGCAGATAGCTCGATGGTAGAGCTTGACGGAAGCAACATATGCGGCTTTCTTGTCGGCCTCATAAGACTTTCGCCACGCTCTTTCCGCCCGTCTACATATGCCCTTCAAAGCACGTAATGCACTATCATACCAGGGACTCGACTCTCTAGAGCTCAATTTGCTCGAAATGATGGGAATCAGAGAGTCCAGCGCCCTGGAGATCCATCTACAGAACTGATCGTAACCCGTTTCCACGTTATCCAGAGGGCCTAACGGCTCTTCCACTAGGATACGATGCAAGTCGTCCAGCCTGAGTTTGTTCCAATGCCGCCTAGGGACCCGTCTGACCGATGGAGTGGAGGGCGTCTCAGGCAGAGGGTACCGAATGGACACAAGGAAATGATCCGTCCACCCTAATGGGGAGATGGACAGAACACTAGCCTCGGCTAAGTTGGTAAAAAAGGGGTCCAAAGTGTGGCCCCCTACATGGGTAGGCTGCGATACCTGTTGGGAAAGCTGAAGGGCCTCTAGATCAGCTAAAATACTGCTCACCGCCGGGATGGTCTGATTTTCGAAATGAAGGTTCAGGTCACCCAAGATGGAAAAGTTGGCACAGCCCATAGCTAATGCACTAACGGCATCTGGAAAGGCTTCTCTGAACGCTACATCACTACCCGGAGGTCGGTAGACAACCATCCCAGAAAACATAAACTGGGGGCTGATTAAGATCTTAAAAGAGGCACTTTCGCAGCCAGCGATGTTAAGGGCATTCCAATTACAGGTAAAACAGGACCTAACTATGAGGGCAATGCCACCACCTCTAGTAGGCCGATTCAAAGTGTACATAGAGTATTCAGGGGGACAGGCTAAGTTGATAATGGCCACATCGGCCTCCTGAAGCCAGGTTTCTGTAATGGCAAATATATCAGGAGACTCGTCCTTAATGAGGTCATAGATGGCTTGGTGGTGTTTCACCACAGATCTAGCATTCAGATTCAACACCCGAAGGGTGCGCACGGAGCCATTGCTCCGGGGGACAGATGAGGTATCCCTCTGGCGGATAGGCACAGGGGGGTCGAGCATCCATCTCTTGCAGGTACAATGGTAAGGACCGCATAGAGGATGGATTGGTGCTAGGTCACACCTCGGGACGGTCTGCCCAATAGACCAAAGGCTCTCTCTAGAGTAGGTAAGCATCGCGATACACAAGGGGGGAAATATCTCGGAAAACCCACTGGGCCGCTGCGCCCCCGGGCCGGGCGCAGACGGGCAGGACTCTGGCACGACTCAGGCTAAGCGAAGGCGCACCCGCTGCGCGATACCGCTGCGCTGGGCAGGGAGCTTTAAGTAGGCGTCCCACCTAGGCTTCTGCGCACTCAAGCGCTCGCTGAAGATGGCGCCCAAACAACTACCCCACTCCAAGATGGCGGCTACTGAGTGAGCCCACCCCAGGAACCGGCCCCGCTCGAGCAGCGGTGGACTCCGATTAAGGTGCAGGTAAGAGGGCAATTAAAAACCAGGGCTAACAACAAAAATAAAAAAGCAAATACAAAACGGGTTGAATTAAAAACGCTATACAGCGAAGAGAGCGCGAAGCGCTAAGCAGCAATATCATTCCTTGTCAGGGCGAACCCTGAAGCAGCTCGCCTTAAGTAGGCGTCCCACCTAGGCTTCTGCGCACTCAAGCGCTCGCTGAAGATGGCGCCCAAACAACTACCCCACTCCAAGATGGCGGCTACTGAGTGAGCTATATTCTGTCCATTCGATATTTTGTCCATTCTATATTTTGAAGTCGATATTATATCCATTCCATATTTTGTAGTCAATATTTTGACTGTTTACCGTCAATGACGCCAGTGGTCATGCGGATTTAAACGTTTTGTCAATCTTATTATCGACGAGATACCAGGTCAGCGGATCAGAGCCTATCAATGTTGCTCTTCTTAAGTAGCATGTTTGGACTTGCGATCTTAGTTTCAAAGTGAAAATGGGTCTGCGGGTCGGAGCCTATCAATCTTGCTCTTCTTAAGTAGCACGTTTAGACTTCCAATCTCAAAAAGACTCCAACTTTCGTGAACTGGGGCAGCATTCGATTTTGCATAAGCTCAACATCCAACACTAAAATCCAGTGTGAAGTAGGCATTGTACCCACAACAAACTCAGTGACAGAGGTCCAGTAGGACAAAAGCTGGGTGGCTCGGCAACCAGAATGAGGATTCACAAGAATTCATCATTGGGTTCCCACCCAAAATGTCTAATGCATCTCTGGTGTGCTACGGCACCTCATTAGAGTGGAGCTGGGTTTTATGTGTGGCGTATTGAATTTGTGCATAATTCAAAATGACCTCAAGGTAATCCATCCTGTGGAAACATGTTATTGTGTATCCCTTGGATAGGTTGATGGGAAATGTGAAGTGATATAATAATGGTTGCTCACACTGTAGTGTTAGGTTGACATATTTCAGCCAATCATGTGTGCCGTGTGAGTGATAGTGGCTTTCTTCAGGACCAAGCTGCTAGGGAAACCCTAGTCAATAGACCCTAGCAGCCTGGTCCTAAAGAACATCACTGTGACTCATGCGGCACACATGATTGGCTGAAACATTAGACGTCTTGGGTGGGAACCTAATGATTAAGCATGCTACCAACTAGGTTGGTGGGTGAGGGTTATTTTCAAAATCCTTGTGGTTTTTTGGATACATGAATGAAAACCATTCGTTATAGCGCATTGTGATGGTAGCAAGCTCTTTTTCATTTGTTTGGTATATTGATAAGGGGAAGTGGAATGGGCTTTTCTCATCTTCTCACTCCCCAACTTTGTTTATCGTGATCCACAAGAATTGTCATGGCATTAGCTTTTCAAGTGTGCCCAACGTGTCACATGTGGCTCAACAGATCGGTTAAACAAGGATGTGACTGTAGTGTCAAAAATGATGCCCCCAGTGACCACCCTGCATATTCTGTTGAGTTTAGAGAAGCCACATCTGCCCATTATGGTCAGCCTAATATTTGCTCCTTGGAGGCTTTTCACACCTAGTTCACACCTATTCAAGACTGAGCTCAGGCTGACAGCTGGTAGAGGCTTATGCTAATTAGCATTCTGACAGTTCAGGCAGGTAAAGAGCAACTTTCTAAAAGTTAATGTTTCTTAATGTTTATTAACAATACAAACTCACCATTGAATTGGAGTTTTAGTAACTATTAAAATCAGTGGTTAAAATATGTTTCTAGCTTGTCCCATTCTTGAGATACAAGATGAGTATTTTAATCTGTACTCAGTTTTTTATGATAGGACAGAAAGGCCTGCCACCGTGAAAATAGCTTTTACCGAACAGTTGCTTGCTTTTAAGTAACATGCACCCCCCTTGTGGGCTATTAGGGTTATATAGGTGAGACTTACTGATATTTAAGAGGGAGGTATTTGCATGTCAAAAATGGCTATATTAACAGATCTCACTGCAGGCATTCACTGCAGTATTTAGACTACAATGATCAGGGATGAAGTCTTGCTTTCTTTTGTCACATTAGTGGATGCTACTATAACTGCTGCAGTCTACAGGTAACTTTTCTTGGTTTCTTTGCACACCGTATATTGTGGCCGTATACAAAGCTAAATACACCAAACAGGTGTTAACCAATTTCTCCATGTATTAGGGATCAGAGCTCATACACTGGACACTGTGCAATAATGCCCAATCATGCAGAGTCTAAAAACCAGCAATATAATAGGGTCTAGCAAAATACTAAAATTGTAGATGACCACACATAAAAGTCAGGTTTTCAACAGGTTAGAACCTGACAGAGCAATACCTTCATGTAGGCGCTTTTGAATGAAAAAGCATCTGTTATGGACAAGTTGGACTGTGCAATGGGCAAGTCGTCTCACCTCTAATGGACATGTCCTATGCACCACTGGGGGTTCAAAATCAGGCTTTCAAACCAAGGTACTATAATCGAATAGCTCAGCCTGTATTTCAGGGCTCTCAGACCCCTTTTGTGACTTGTAGCTCTTAGTAGAGTCACAAAATCTTACAATCTCTAATCCCACGGAAATGTTCGAGAGAGTAGGCAAAAAAGTCAAACCCCGGTGTAAACCGATTTTTGAAAAGGTCTCAATCGAGTGTATGGATTCAAAAATTATTGAGGACCTGAGCTCTGTTTAAAATAATGCTTAGCCATTTGACCTTCTAGAGACAAATAAATGCCATACTTTGATTGGTAGTCCTGGACTAACATAAAAGAGTGGTATCTCTTGGTACTTGATTGTTTCACCTGCTGGGACCCCAAGCACAGTCTCACTTTTACCACTAGTTCTCCCAACCCATGTCACTGACAGAGGAAACCTAAGAGAGCTTTCAACCCTAGTCAAAGTTACATTTTGGATCAGGAAGTACTCTTGAAAGGCTTCGATAGAAGACTGACCATATCATACAAGAACATGCAAATAACAGGGAGTCTCCAAGTTGTGTCAAATAGGCCTCTCCTAAAACTAAACGCCTTGATACTAGTGATCAAAGACAAACGTGCTTGAGCCATGGAAAATAACTAAAATAATCTATTTATCATAAATATGCATACACCAGCAGCAAGCAAGGTCACACACAAGCTTGCATGCTCTCAGGATTTGAATTATGTCTTCAAATTATGCATAATTAGTTAGACATGGTAACACATTGCATTGTAATTGAGTGTGGCCCCAGCAACCTCCTGTGTTTTCTGAAGATTTCAATACACTGATTCCAAGATGAAGTAACGCCTGTCACATTTACTACCCTTGCAAGAATAATTTTTCGATCTGGGACACGATCAGCCAATCACTGGCGCCAGTATTGTGGCTTTGACAAACAATATATTGGAACTGTGTTTTACAACCTTACATCTTTACTCGCCCTTCATTTTATTTTCATAATTTTATTTTATTGCAGAATGATTCCCTCACTTCTTTCCTCCAAACTGAAAATCGCCCGTATTTTGTCACACACATTCCATTCAATTACTTGTTTTTTCTAAAGTCACTTTTCTTTTTTGTGCACAAAGGTATAATAAACTTGAAAAGTGAGAATGGGATAGGCCAGACCAATACAGATGTAATGAGTGCTCGTGTTGTTTATGTGGGTTTGCTCTGCAATCAATTATGGGCCAGGACAACGAAATAGCCAAGAGCTAAAAAAGGATATTTAACTTAAAAATACATATCTAAGTAAAGTCTTCACTTCCTTCTATTTCCTTAACCTCTGGCTAGTTACCTCGATGGGTCATAAAATATAAAAATCTTGTGAAATATTTATGTGGCTTTGAATTGTCCAATGAGAATCTGTCTTTTTTTCGAGTATCGAGTGTACATATACTTGGACATGCTATAAAACAATCAGAGTTTTCACATGGATATGAGATTGGTGCACGGTTAACTGTATCCCTCTGTCTTTAATCAGATGTACGTTTAGCATGCAGAGAATCAAAAGTTACATAGGCACAGATAACTTACTGCTCAATGAAACAAAAATGTCTTCTTTCATGAGCGTGATTAGGCACAAAAGAGATGCAATTCAGATGGGTTGGTTATATTTGCCAAAATGGATAACATTTATTTGCCATTTTTTGCTTACAGAAAAAGGGATGCACAATGTACATAACAACACAAAAGTAAAAAGCAAAACTTTCATGAAGTGATTCCTAAAGGTGGATATAGTGAACATAATGGTTTCCCTGGTACTGGGATTTTTCATTTTTGGGAACCCACCTTGACAAGGGTGAACAGGAGTATATCAGGCAATTGCCATGCCTTCAGACAAAAAGAATATTGAGCTAGATGTACCTCATCGATACAACTTGTTATCAAATTGCTACTAGTATGTTTGGGACCACTGTAGAATAACGCAAACTGACCTAATACTAATACTAATAGGTCAATTCAGATCACAAAATTCCAGTTTGAGGTGGGTCATGACCCACCTATCTCATAAATATTCGCAAGGTTGGTCGCAAATTGTTTGATTGGCCACAATTAAAAGGATGGTGCCTGCAAGGATTAGTAGACTTATCATGTCTAATTGTGTTTGTATAAACTTTTTTGGAGAAGACAATTTTACTTAAAGGAAACAGGGCTGCTTTCAACAACAAAGGGGTAGATTCTGATCCGGTAAAAAAATACGCCATACGACTCGCATCCGGAGCCGTTTCCGTACGACTCATTCAGACGCCGTACGACCCGACGAGTACGATCCCGACCTGTGTACCAGGACGCGAGTCGTATGGTCCACGTCAGGTAAGGGCAATCCGTACGGAAAAGCGCACATTCACATACACACCGTACGGCGCGTACACCCCATGATCGCAGGGGTACGCGCCGTACCCCTGCGATCATGGGGGATACGTGCCGTACACCCAGCGTACATGGGGTACGCACCATACACCCAGTGTACATGGGGTACGGTGCGTACCCCATGTACGCTGGGCATACAGCGCGTACACCCCATGATCGCAGGGGTACGCGCCGTACCCCTGCAATCAAGGGGTGTACGCGCCGTACCCGGGGTGGGCCGTTCCGTACCTGTTTCAGGGCGAACTCCGCTTTTACGGCTGTTTTCAGCTCCCGTAGGAAAAGGGTCGTACGTGCGTACCCAACACGAATCGTACTTGCCGGGTCGGAACAATCGGCCGCGAACCGTACAGATGTCGCGTACAGCGGGTTCCGAGGGAGAGTCGTACGGGGATTTCATTCGTACGGTACCTGTACGATTCGTACGGAGTATGGCTCCTGGTACGGATCGTACTTCGTCGTTCGTACGGTGGACGTTGCAGGGTACGAATTGTACGGGAAAAACGCTCCGAACGGCAATTCGGAGCGCTTTTTACCGAATCGGAATCGACCCCAAAATGTTTTTTGTGAATGTTTCACTGAGTGTTAGCAATTTTTACAAATGGGGACCTCTTTCCCTACATGAATGACTTTCTGCACCACCTCAGGGGCCAGTAACTTTTCAATGGGTTGTAACCAGAATTACAGTTGCAAACCATTGATACAACTGATAACTGAAGCATGAAGTCCATGAAGCAGCAAGCGGTGAAGGTCACATCTACCTGTTTTATTATTTTAAAATTGCTCAGAAAAATCCTCTGGATGCTTCCTTCCTCTACGCAAAAAATGGTCATCCAGGCTTTGGTCGTGTCCAGGTTAGATTGTGGAAACGTGCTATACCTTGGTGCTAGTAAGGAAGTGCTTCGTGAGCTGCAAGTGGTCCAGAACTCTGCGGCCAGACTGCTTTGCCAACTACCCAGAATGACCTCCATGACAGCGCGAACTTCACGGGCTGTGGATAGACAATCGTGCTAAATTTAAAGCCCTACATGCATAGGCTAAATATGGGTTCAGCTCCTCACTATCTAGGTGCCTTGGTGCACCATTACCGTCCTTCACACCTTCTACAATTTCTAACCAACTTAAATTCCAAGTTCCCAGGATCAAACGAGGTAGAATGGGCGGTCGCTCTTTTGCCTATCTGGCTCCTTCCCAGTGGAACTCACTTCCATTTCATTTACGTTATCAAACAAGTTACCATAAATTTGGCAAAGATCTAAAAACATCACTTTTTAATCAGTAGTGTTCAGGCCCTTTACTCATTTTAGAGCATCTCCATAGGTGCCGGAAAACCTCCGGGTAGCTGTACCCCATACAAATTTAAAAATAAATAACTAATTGCAGTTTGGAAGGGATACCCACAACACAGCTTTTGCAAAGTCTTATTTGGTATTCAGTCTCAATCCCATTTTAGAAACTGGTAAATCTTTATGAACTTCTAAAATGTGTATGGTACATGTGTAAAATCTTTTTAGCTCACAAATTTCAGTGAATCAAATGTTTTATTCACATGGACTTACATTCTTGACTTAGTTTCTCTTGCAAGATGTAGTATGTGATATGCCCGATAGGCCTTATCATGTACTACCAACCCAATACACAGAGATGAACATCGAATCCACTCTTAGCAGCCTCATCTCGGTCCTGTCAGTGTGGCACAGAGAAGTAAGGCATACTCAGAAGAACATATGTTAAGCATTTCACAGTACCAGCCTTGACAATAAGTAAGTGACACAGCTCAAAAGAAACCTTACACCAATTTATTAAAAACAGATTGCATTTTTATATTAATATTGACACCAAAACTAACTTGGTACTTGCATATAACTGGAGTTATCGAATTTAAAAACATTAAGCAATTCACCATTAAAATCATTCAGAGAAAACACAATTAGCACTGGGCTCTTCTAGTGTGAGTTCAAACAAACCCTCTTGCAGGTAAGGATCTCTTGGCCCCTAGACCAAGACTCAACAGTTGTGACTTTGTTACCTTACCCAGGGAGACTGGGTGCAGAGGTTACTTGGCTGTCCTTGGTGCTGACGGGATCCACGGGAGCCGTCAGTCAGTCAGTTGATCTTTATTCGGTTTCAAATTTTAAACACATAAAAGCACATGTATAAAATACAATAAAAACAATCCTTTCAACTGCATACCAAAGAACAAAGAGTTAAACTAGTCAAACACAGAAATGTGAAACCACAAATAACTTACAGGAAGTACCATCAAAAATAAGAAATTATTAAGATAGTACAGAGTATCACTGCTCTAAGAGTTTAAAATAGTCTAACATGAGAGCCAGGCATTACAAAGTGCATAGTACCAAGGGCAGTGTGTGTAACACAACCTAGTAAATCACAACTAGACCTAAGCCTAATGGCAGATTTTTACAAATGAAGCACATAAAAACCAGTGCTACCGGTCAGCATTTGTACAAAGATAAAAGCGGGATGCACTTGCCTAAAATTGGCCTTTTTCAGTACAGTGATTAAAAAGGACTTCCTGGGGATATCGTAAAAACTGCAAAACATCGTAAAATGGACCATGTCCTGTGGAGATTTTCCATCACAACCACAGGACGGAGGTGATGACCCTGACTCTGTCCCCTAGGGTGAGCAAGAAGGAGATGTAAAAGGTAAAGCCTAAACCTGGTCAATAAAAATCTGTCATTTGAATTTATGAACCCCAGTAAATATGGCTCCTCTAGCTGGGTTGTTCTTAACATTATAAAACAATGAGCCATGGGCCTCAAAAGCTCATTATCTTCCCTGGCTGCAATGTGCTGTGCAAAGAAGGCTGCCTTTACAGTATTTAGGGTGATTTAGGTCCGTCTTAATCACCCGGTCTTGGTTGATAAAAAGATTTCCACTCCACATACTTGTTAAGCTCACTTCAATGTATTTGAGCCACGGTACACAAGAAGTATGATCTAGGGCCAGGCAATATTTTAAAATCAAGTTGTTTAATGTGCTCTCTTTACCAGCACACATTTTTAACCATAGGGCCACTGGGGGATATGACATCAGATCAGATCAGTGCTCCTCATGTATGGAGAAAGAGGGAGTGACCTGAGGGACGCATACAAGTTGTCTCAAGAACTTGTTTTCTGCAATTTGGAGGTCATATATGTTAGCATATTCCCGGATTTCACTGCCATAAAGTGCCTTTGAGGTGCACTTGTCCCTATAGAGCTTTAATGGGGTCTACACTGGTCTTTTCCCCAGTCTAGAGAGAGCAGTCTGCCACAGTTTGCATCTGTTCACTCAATCGAATGCAGAAGAGGGGTCCATAAGGCCAAGAAGATGGTACCATGGCACACAACTGTATATTTGTTCATTATCATGAAAAGGTTCAAACATTGGTCTAACGTTGAATGACCGGTGCGGAAGCCATATTGTGCATCCTACAGAATGTTATTCTCTCTGGCCCATATGGTCAGCCTGTCTAACAGAATACGTCCAACAACTTTAACCATCGACTCTAATAGGGAGATCGGCCTGTATCAATGTGTACTATCTCTGCTCCCCTTTTTGAAAACTGGGACAGAAATAGAGGTGGCCATGACGCTGGGGGGGCCAGACCTAACTGCAGCATTTATGACTGGTGTACGCACTGGTACCCAAAAGTCAATATAGGACATGTAGAGGTCAGGAGGGAATCCATCCAGGCCAGAAGCCTTGTTGCAGGTCATACTAAGTATTCTCCACCTCACTTGTCCCTATGAAACTGTTAGGGCTGATTTTCCATTACTTACCCCGGAACGTATACACTGAACAATGGGGCCCCCAAAAATACCCTCAAAATGGTTGACCCTGTCATTCTCTGTAATGTGGTGCATCCAAAGCGCTCAGTGCCCCCCCCCCCCTAAAAAGGACTATTAACGATACTCCAGAACTTGGTACTACTCTTAAGTGTACTGGCTTCCATGAGCTTACTCAAAGCATCCTCCTTCAAGACTACTGTTATACCTGCTGCTCATCCAGTGTGACTATGGTGAGAGGATGTTAGTGAGTGAAATGTTGGTGAGTGCGTGAGTCAGTTGGTGGATGGGATGAGCAGCAGGAAGGCTGCTCCTGGTGGGGCTCTACTTTATATCGAAACATCTGATCCTGAATAAACCTACTTTAATACTTTTTTTTTTTTTTTTTAATACCAACGGTCCCAAACTTTATTTAATTTCACAGATAAACCAGTAGTTATTCATACAGTGTCATAACAACGGATTATTGCCACAAACAGTACCCAGCAGATAGCACATGTCGACATAGCAGTTATACATGAGTGAAAATAAACAGTTGCTGGTGGAAATGCATTAGTTCATAAGTGACGGTGCCAGGAAATGACTCATGGTGCAGTGCCCGCAGTTCGCAGCACTGCAGAAAGGGACCAGCGTGTTCAAAAAGAAAAGTCAACAGTCATTGTGTGAAATGGAGTTCCCTAAGCAATGTAGCAGAGGATAGAGGCAACAGCATACCCTCCGAAGTCGCAAGGATCGCTGGGTGCCCGCTTCCTAGTCCTGGGCGCATCGAAGCAGCTTTATGTGAGATGCAGACGAGGAAGTGTGGTCGGGCATGATCAAGGGCACAATATGAACGGCCTCTGCGTCAACCAAAAGAGTTAACTGGGTAGTCTAATACAGGGGGGAGGGAGAAACATTTCAATAACTGTTGGACTAGCATTCGTACGTGTGGCAGTGCACCTAGGACCCTAACCGTGTGTGCCGCGTCCAATGTGGGTCATGCAGGGGCGGGGACAAGTGAGGAGGCGGCGTCGCCGCGGCTGTAAGGCAAGGGAGGGGGGGGGCGAGCGGCAGGGAGGCGAAAGTGGCAGGGGACGCCTCCGTCGTGTTAGGCCTCAGTCCTCGGGGGAGGAGGGGGGGATGGGAGGGGGGGGGGCGCACGGAGTGGGGGGAGGACAGGAGGGGGGGGAGGGCCGAGGGGGGGGGCGGAGAGGGGCGGCAGAGTCCATGCCAGGTGCGGACAGCTATCAAGTGGGCCCCCTCTGTGCCGTGTCGAGACGGTACTCTATGCCGGCTTGTGTGCATGCGCGGTGAAATGCAATCAGGGCAGCGTCCCAGTCCTGGGCGATCGGGTATTTTCGGA
The DNA here is from genome assembly GCF_964261635.1 of Lissotriton helveticus. Classification (NCBI taxonomy): domain Eukaryota; kingdom Metazoa; phylum Chordata; class Amphibia; order Caudata; family Salamandridae; genus Lissotriton; species Lissotriton helveticus. Next base: position 342,730,858 of record NC_136073.1, read on the forward strand.
GGCCAGCGGTTTCCTCCCTGTGGAGTGACATACTCTCCGCACAGGCCCAGTTGGCAAAAGAGCGACGCCAGTCTGCAGGGCGCGGCGGGTCGGCGCCTTTCCAACGTCGTCTGATAAGACGCTTGGCCGTAATGAGGCCTAAATCCCAAAAGCGCGCCCGTAGCTTGGTCTGCTTGGTTCTCCTGTAGAGTCCCAGTAGGCATACTTCCCACGTCTTGGGAAGGGTTTTGCCTGTGGCCGCTGTCAACATGTCCGCGACCGCAGACCAGTACGAGGTAAGATGAGCGCAGCTCCAGAGTGCATGCAGGAAGCCCGAGTCCCGGAGGCCGCATCTGGGACACGCCGATGAAGTGAGTCCGAAGTAGCGATTCAGTTTGTCCGGAGACAGATATGAACGGTGGATGATGTAGTATTGGATAATCTTGAATCGTGCGTTGCGGGGGATGACTCTGGCGCCCGCTAAAATAGCGTTCCATTGGTTGTCCGTCCAGTCTGTGCCACGGTCGGTCATCCACTTTTCCCTCAGTCTCTGAGAGGAAAATTGCGTGTGACTGTGTAAGGCTTGTGCAAGCCAATGCACAAGGTGGGACCCATCTCCCATCACATGCAGATATTGGATGAGTAGATGAGTGGACGGCTCGCGGCTGAGGTCACCCCACGCCTTCGCCAACTCATGGAGGAGCCTGGCGTGTGTCAGAAATTGACCCACCGGCAGCTCTGTGTCCGCGGTCAAGGCCTCGAAGGGCAACAGCTCCCCGTCGTTGTACAGGCCGCCCAGGTCGTCCAAGTCTGCCGCAGTCCAGCTGCGCAGCTCGGTCGAGGACAGTGTGCCTGCGCCCAGGGGTGTCCCCAGCAGAGGTAGGTTCGGGGCATAGGGCACCGAATGTTTGGTGAGCCGGAGGCTCCGCACGAGGCACCGCTTTGCCACCGCTACATGGACCTGCGTGGGGGGCCGGCCCTGTGTCAGTGGGTGGAAGAGTGTGAGCGCCTGTACGGGAGAGAGGATGGTATCGGCTGTGGCCGTGTCCACTAGGTTCTTACCGCTCAGCCAAAACCTACTTTAATACTTACTTGGACTACAAAGCATCCTTCTTCATTACTACATATATTGGTGATTTTTGTAAAGAAACTGCGTGAGAGAACCATATGGAACTTAAAAGGAACTTTAAAGGAATTTATGCATTTAAGCTTTATCAATTCACATTCCTTTTTTGGGGAAAGAGCACTGGCTCCTGGTTAGCAGGTCCCAATGCACATTCAGAGTAAACAAACTAGCATTTAGCAGTTTTAATGGGGGCACAATTGTGTGGGGGGGCCTGCAAAAAAGCCCAGTTTTCAACAGTTCCATTGCAGCAAAATGTAATATTCCTAGCTTTGAGGTCAAGGATAATATACTTGCCTGCAAAACTACGATTTATTGGACATTTAAATATAGTTCTTCATGTCATTGGTATATTCAAATATTGTAAGAGCGGTATCATTCCATGTTTACATAAGCCAGTCAGTCAGAAAGCCTTATTTCGGCTATTGTAGCCATAAAAGCACATGTAAAATAACATTATCCATAAAACATAGTTCATAAAATAACATGTTAATAAAAAACTAAAAAATACAATTGTCATTAGAACCCCTTGGCAGTCAAAAAGTATCAACATATAGAGAGTCCCACCCCCTGAAATAAATTGTCACGGGTAGGGCAGCAACAAGGACAAATACTCTAACAGGTACATCTTTTTCAACATTAAAACAAGTATAGTCGGTTAAATAAGATATTTTAAAAGTATAAATTAAACAAAAAATTTTTAAAAATGTCATGGCCTAAATTTATACAAGTTAGGACCACAAGGGTAATCATAAGGAAACGGGATTACCTAAGTTCTCAGCTCAGTCTTTCAATAGGCGTCTGCGTTTGCACCACATTGCGAACAGAAATTTGGGAATTGCAACAACAAAAACTGGGTGAGTATCATATTTTAGTACCCTAAAGAATTCTCTATGGTTTCTTATACCCAGATTTCTGCAGGGTTGGAGGACCCATTTGGATCTAGCCCTTTTATATGCCAAGCAAAAAAATAACACGTGAATTTCTGTTTCTTTCGCTACTAAGCACCCGGGACAAAAATGTTTAGAAACACCCGCCCAATTATTAGTAAACGCATGGAGCAGGAGCGCCCCGTGCCTGAATTGTAGAAACAATTTCTTTACAGAATGGAGTCCAACACCAACTCCAAATTGTAATGCTGTTTTACATCCAGAAACCTGGAAGTCAAGATGGATGAATCTCCTGTCTGCAAAATGCGTGCCAATTTTTATTCTTTCAAAGCAGTTGCTAATGATTTTTTAGAAATGACTGAACATGTCTCCTCTGGTGCCGAACATAGGTCATCCCTCCCTATAGCACAAAATGTGTTCCTAATAAAAGACAACCACAGGATATTCCCCGGCCCCAAAATAGACATAACAGCTTTTAGTTCATCCCTATAATTTCCTAACTCTGGCGTACTCCAGAACCTCGCAAGTAGAGGAGTGGACGGGAAGCAATCAGGTCTGCAATGGGAATAATACCCAAATCCATCCTTGAGGGTATTAGGGGGGTACTTTTAGGCAGGCCCCAAAGTTCAGCACCATACATTGATGCCCCCCTTGTTTGGTCCTTATAAATTTCTACAGGCGTACTTATGACATTTACAGCACAACTCCTATGTACTTTTAAAATCCCCCCAGTAGCCTGGGTTAGCTTTAGGTTTGCTTGGTCCCCACCCCATTTTATCATTTAGGGTAAGACCCAAGTAGTCAAATATGGGCACTCTCTCTAGGGGCCTATCATCAATTTTGGGGTGTGGACAATTTGTAGAATCGGCATGAAAGACCATATACTTAGGTTGTTTTTTTTTACCTCCAAGTTCCGCTTCTTTCAAAACAAGCTAAATTCCTCTAGGACACGCTGCATCCCCATAGGTGTTTTAGATAGAAGCAGCATGTCATCCGCAAACATTAGGGCCAGTATTTTGTGGTTAGCAAGTCTTGGGCAGCCAATATTCTTGGTAGCAAGGAGATCTCTAATTAACCCATTTAGGAAGAGTGGGAAAAGGGTTGGCGCAAACACGCAGCCCTGTCTCACTCCCTTCTCAACAGGAAAAGGAGCTGTTAATTCCCTGTTCTTGCCAAATGTTACCCTAGCAAAAGTACGTTCATGGAGGCGTTTGAACTGTTGGCAAAGATAGGCTGGGGCTCCCATGTCAAACAGTACGCCCCACAACTGATCACGATCTACCATGTCAAGCGCGGATTTGAGGTCCACCCTCCAGAGTTATGTTTTTCCAATAGATCAGTTGGAATCAAAATAACTGATCTATGGTCGAGGTTTTAGGCCTAAAGCCTGCTTGTAAGGGAGTTAAAATATTAGGGTCATCCATCCATGCCTGCAGTCACCCTAATAGAACACGGGCAAAAATCTTCTGCGTTACGTCAATGAGGCTAATCGGCCTATAATTTGCCGGTTCTAAAGGGGAACCTTTTTTATAGATAGGTATTATCTCGGCACCTGCCCAAGTTAGGGGGGGGGGGTGCCATACCATAGAGGATTGCATTAAAAAGGTTCTGCAGGTATGGGGCCCACACTACCTGTTCATTTCTATACAGGTCCCCTAGGATCCTGTCCAGACCAGGTGCTTTATTTGGTAGTACTTTGGCCAAGGCCGCTATTACCTCGGCCAGTGTACAAGGTGGTATATCACCAAAGAAGTCAAAAATTTGAGCACTAACCGATATATTCTTATCTCGCTGAGTCCATTTTGTGGCCTAGAATATAAAGCTTTAAAATGGGCTCACCAAACTTCCTCCCCAAGGTTTGGCTCAATGGCAGACCTACCCTTGCTTTTTCCAGTCTTAACCAGGTTCCAGAAGCCTCTTGTGTCTTTATCATCTAAAGCTTTCTTAATGGCCTGCCATCGGTTGATCTCCCATTCTGATTTGGCTGCTAAAAGAATTTTTTTTAAACGCCCTTGCTTCCCTTATATATTTGCTAGCCCCCTCTTTCAGTCTTGACAACAGGGCACTCTTTATGTCCCTACATGCCCTGTTGTACCAAGGGTTTTTCCTCTACATTGAATACCTGAGTTGGTCTTACTACTATAGAAAAACTTTGCCAGGGATGTAACCAAGTCCTGATGGATTTTTCCTAGCGCTTCTTAGGATTCTAAAATGCCGCTATTTTCAGAGGCGAGGCATGCCCTTTCTAAAAAAGGAATGATACAATTATACATGGTGGCCATCTCTTCTGTAGACTGTGCAATTGTACCCCAGCTGATTCTTCTGCCACCTTCAACCGCTATTAAATTGGAGAGTGGCGGATTGACCAAACCCTGCCCTGCTTCCAGTTGGTAACTATCTAAGGTTACAACCAACAGGTTGTGGTCGCTTTCACCACGGGGATGGACCCGAAAATTCAAGATTCTGTGCCAAATTTCCGACTTACTCTACATGCAAATATAATTTCGCTAAGCACCTGGGGTGGAAGGGGTCTGTTTTTATTTAATCAGTGGATTGACTTATTTTTAAGTACAGTATAGGTTTCCACACTACTTTTTTCAGGTCAGGTACCCCAGGCAATAGGACAACATATGGTGAAGACTCAGGGGGTAAGTCAATACATGGAGAAGTGGATTTAGTTGCACAAGTATTTGATATAGATACATAACGGTCACTTTCCTTATCTCTTCCAGATGTTTTTTGCCTCAGGCCCCCTCCCAGGGTTAAAGAGACTGCTCTCTCGCCCAATGAGTGTACTATGCCTCCATATGCCACTGCACCACCATTAGTGGTAGTGCCAACCCCATCATTCCTACAAGATGATAGAGCCACTAGATAAGTTATTATTGAGGTGGGTGGTGGGGGGTTAGAAGTTACAGAATCTCGGATCACATTCGTTGTCACTACAGATGAGCAAAGGTTTTCCCACAAACAGTCTTTTATAGAACTAAGGTTAGACATAGCTAACAATTCAAAGTTTGATAGTCTTTCCTCAATTAGTGACAACCTCTCGAGGAGTAGTGACATAGATGATGTAATAAGGGCCCTTAATTTAGCCCAGAATTCCTCTTCAGCTTGGGTCAAAGAGGGGGCGACTAAGTCCAAGTTCGGGGTGTCAGATGAAGAAATAATTGTCTGGGGCTCTGCTGTCATTGGCAGAGCTTTAGTCACCACCCCACCGGTCTTATTAATTTTAGGCATCCTCGGGTTATTTTTCCCTCTGAGGGCCCCCTCCCCGCTTTCTCTTGGATGCCGGTTCCGGTGCTTGGACCATAGCTTGAGATGTAGATTTGAGCACAGACCTTGTAGAAACACGAGGAAGTGTGCTACAGACAGTGCCCACCAATACATAGTTCGCAGGCGGTACAATAGAGGAGGACTCCGGTTTTATAAGAATGATCGCTGGGTCCGGTAAAGACTGCCTATTACCTCCACTTAGGTCACGGGGTCAGTGCCTGCGGCGGGATGCTGCTCGGGTGAGCATACAGACACCAGACCTCCCAAAGAAGATTATTTTAGGTGTAGGGGGTCCAGCGATAAGCGATGATCAGTCGGGGCAATATCATGGGCTAATACTGAGGTGGCTCTGGTTATAAACTGGTCAAGAGTCACAGCTACACTTCCGCCCATTACGGCATTCTTCCCCTTTCCTTCACAGGTTGTCATCATGGATTAGACACTATGTTAAGAACTGTCCCAGGAAATCGAACCCACGCCGAGTGACAAAGCGCAATACAACAAGTGTGGGCTGACCTTTATAATGTTGCAGAGGTTAGAGGGGGGGCCCGGCCTCCTCTGGTCTCCAACAGGCTTAACGGGCACGCCAGCGCACGTCCTGTGCTGCGGGAGCCCTTGTGCAGATTTAAAGCGCCTACTGGTGCTTTGACATGACATGATGGCAGGTGCCACTAGGGGACGCTGGGGGATGATGTCCCCGGCACCCGCATCAGGGATGGATGAGATGTGGGCGCAATAGTGTCCAAGGAAGGCGTTGCAGTCCCTTCGGACTGTGGCAGGGCTAATGGAAGGCTTTGTCAGCAGCGGCAATATGAGTAAGGGACCTGCGCTGTGGGAGCCCTTGTGCAGATTTGAAGCGCCTCCTGGCGCTTTGATGTGACATGATGGCAGGTGCCACTAGGGGACGCTGGGGGATGAAGTCCCCGGCACCCGCATCAGGGATGGACGAGATGCGGGCGCAAAAGTGTCCAAGGAAGGCGTTGCGGTCCCTTCAGACTGTGGCAGGGCTGATGGAAGGCTTTGTCAGCAGCGGCAATATGAATAAGGGACCTGCGCTGCGGGAGCCCTTGTGCAGATTTGAAGAGCCTCCTGGCGCTTTGATGTGGCGCGATGGCAGGCACCACAAGGGGACGTTAGGGGATGAAGTCCCCGGCACCCGCGTTGAGGATGGACGAGATGTTGGCCAAAAGTGTCTAAGGAAGGTGTTGTAGTCCCCTCAGACTGTGGCAGGGCTGATGGAAGGCTTTGTCAGCAGCGGCAACATGAGTAAGGGACCTAAGCATTTTATCTCTTCTGCTTCTGGATATCCCATTTAATAAAGGCCCTCTTCCCTATTATATGCGTTGCTTGCAACTCAGGCCTTTACCTTGAGAAAAGGGTATTTAAAGACTGGTTTATAGCATTGAGAAGTGATATATAATGCTCTATTGCAGCTTTGACAACAACAATTCCTGGATTTTATTTCTAGTACCTAAAATTCATTGTTTACATTTAAAAGTGTAACTAACTGTCTTCCAATTTTTTTTATTGGACACATTATGTAAAAACTGAAAATCAGCATTTAGTGATAGCCAAGAAAATACACAGAAACACCCTATGCTGCAAAGGAAATACTAATAGAAGCTCCATTTTCACCTTCAAATAGTCAGCTGATGTCTCTGCAGTGGAATAACTTCTTAGCCATGCATTATATTCTGTCTGCAACTTTTTTATCTTTCGGCGGAGCCATTATTCAGCACCAAGAGGAATATTAATCATCCTGATCTTGAGAGATAATCAATTTATCTGCGAGTTCATTTTCGTAGCTTGTCAATATATTGTATTGCAGATGGGTGGACAACTTTGTAGAGCTGAAAAAAAGCTGGCCCATGTAGGGAATTTTGAAAATGCCGGCGGCACAACTTTGCGATCTCTTGTGCAGTACCTATATTTAGAGAAACTGGGATTGCAGCACTGTTGTCAAATCATAGGTTCATTTGATGTCTACTTATTGTGTCTAGATGGCCAACAACAGAAAGATATATATGAATTGGGAAATTTAATTTGCATTTCTCAATGACATTAGAGTTTGTGTATTTAAATTGTGCACCATTTCACTCTTATTCACCATTCCTAGGATGCACAGGGAGAGTAATGGCCTGATTTATATGTTGGCATGAAGGGTACTCTGTCCCAATGGTGGCAGAGTACCTTTCCTGCCAACATAATGATCTGCCTGCCAGATTTAAAAGCAGGTGGATCTATGGTGTAACAACAGTAGAGGCTACTATGACTCTGCCATGGTTAGACCCGTCTGATGGGCAGACGAGGTAAGGGTTGTCAGTGGTTGACCTGTATGTCTACCCATCTAATTTAGATGGGCTGTTTATCCCTGGTGGTAAGGGGCAGGTTAAACTGCAAAATTCCACCCTTACCATGGGCGACATCTCCCATGGCAAAGGGGGCATGGCTTTAAAAAAAAATCAATAATAAATTCCTACTTTGAGATTTTGTTTTTGAAAAAATAAATCACCATACAGCTCTGTCATGGTTGACATAGCTATACGTCAAAGTTACAATGCATTGACAGGAACCGCCTTGACGATGATTCCAGCTAAAGCATTAAATGTCCATCAGCCTGACAGACACTTACACATTTGGAAGTTGGAACATCCACCAGGGCGACGGAGCAAAATACTCAGTTGCCCTGGTGGATGAAGTCCCAACCACCAAATAATAAATCAAGCCCTAAGGGATTTGCCAAGAATTTTAAAAACAGTGCAAGATCTGGGATTAGAATTTATCTTCTGTAGACATGCCAGCATGATATACCTTATTAGGGTAGACACTATGTGACATCCGGTGTACAGATGTTAAGCTATCCATGTACCAAGGATTACACTTGAGAATGATAACTCTGAGTGAAAGTCAGGTTGTATTATATTCCTTAAGTACACAGGGCCTCATTTATGAGAAATGACGCATCGCTGCCTGAAAGCAGCGATGCGTCACTTCTCAGTGCGCACTCCTTGCGACATGATTGATGCGTCATATTTATAATACAACGCATCATGTCGCAAGGAGTTACAGATACGTCAGTATTTCTGACGCATCTGTAGGCGAAAAAGTGACGCATTGCTGGAGTGTGTCACAAAAGTGATGCAACTCCAGCAATGTGTACTTTCACATGGGCTAGTCCCATGTTGTTAGTGCCTGCGTCAGTCTTACGCCTGCCATGAAGCAGGCGTAAGATTTTGACGCATTAGCGGCCAAGAAATGGCGCAGTGAAATCTTATAGATTTCACTGCGTCGCTTCCATGACCCTTTCTTGCGTATAAACGCCCCCCTTGCATACATTATACCTGGCGCAGGTGTGGTGCAGGGGTTTATAAAGTGACGCATCTAGGTAGATGCATCACTTTGTAAATATGGCGCAACAAGGCGCATTTTTTACGCCACTGCTGCGTCACAAAAAGTGACGCACCGGCGGCGTAAAAGTGACGCACAGCCTCATAAATGAGGCCCACAGCACTTTCTGCTTAATTTATTTTCGACATTTGTGGGTTCTTGTGTCTACCTATACTGACATTATACTGTCTTACACTGAAGTTACCCTGCTATCCCCCACAATTATTCTCTATTATCTGGGGCAGAAAGTGGTGAGATGTATCCTCAGAGTGGACAAAGCAGTGTTCCAGGCTGTGGAATCTTAGTGTCCTCCTCACAACAAGATTGAATGTTGCCCAAACTGCTTTTCACCATCTCCCAAAATTAGCATTTGATGGCTGTAAGACATTGGGTTATTTGTTGTGTAGGATGATATGCCTGCTGAAGTAATAGTTTCACAACTTCTCCATTCTGGTAATCAAGCACCCCATTGTATCACTTGTCCCTCTCATGGTAGCAAAGCAGAGCAGTACCAGGCTGGCTCATGGCAGGTGGTGTGGGCAAGTAATCATGATTAACTGGCACATAATAATAACACTCAATAAATGCTTGCCTGGTCAATGCTTCTTCTTTGAAAACGAAAAGTGCAGTTATTACCAACATTAAATACTACACATTAGTTTACAAATATATACATAAGGCTGATTGGAATACCTCTTGTCCCATTCTGAAATCACATTTGGCCCCCAATGGATAATGACATCCAACATTACAGTACCCCCACCTACACCAGATAGAAGATCACAATAGAAGATATAGGAGCTCTAAGGGTGGGGGAGAGGATGTAGCCGTATGGCTAGAGCAGTCGACCTCGAAGCTAGGGAACCGGGTTTGAGTCTCGGCAGGGACGCTCACCATCCTGTGATTCTGGACAAATCACTCTACCTCCCTGTGCCAAACAAAAAATGAATGGGTCCATCTGTAACAAAACTGGTGCTCATGTAAAGCGCTCTGATACCTGATATCTTCGGGACGAGTTTGCACTATATAAAGATAAAAAAAAAAAGAGTGCCACGGCTGGCTACCCAGAACCGTACTCCTCTGTTGTGGGAGCTGCAGGCTGTGTTCTTCCTGCCCACTCCGTGTGGGCAGGGTGTTTGGTTTGCAGGTGGCTGCTCGCTCCCCATGGATAAGGGCACGGGGAGCAGGGCGTGAGCTCACCACCACTGGAGGGGTGTAATAGTGCTCCCCTTCTTTCCTACTCCTTTGGTGGCTTGGGGATGGGGTCCCTGGCCCCTTACTCTGCTTGTGGGGGTGTGACAGCACTCCCCCTTCATTCCTTTCTTTAGAGTCCCAGGCCCCGTAAATGCATGTATCAGCCCAGGAATGGGATCCCTGTGCCCTGCCAAGATCTTGAGAGGGGGCCTGTGCATGCCCCTACCAAAGTATTATTTATGAATTAATCTTGCACCAAACCCCGGGCTCTGGCCAACCCCGGGCCAAGGAGGTCAAAGGTCATTCATGAGTGGATATCTCAGGCCTGGATAGAAAACTTTCAAACATCTTTGCTTCATTTTTCCCCTGGTGGAAAGCTCTAGCCATCAGAAGCATTTTTAGCAGGCCTACTGCCTCTAAAACAGCATATGTTCAGGGAACTTATTTTACTGGCTCCCTGTTCTAGCTTTTCTCTTGTTCTTTTTCTCTGGTGCTCCTCTCCTCCAGCTGGGCACAGGAGTCCAGATCTTCCTCCAACTGGTTCTAAGGGGGTGTAAGGGAATCAGCCTCACTGGTCCTGAAGAGACCTAATAGGTCCTGGTGTCAGCTCTAGGCATACTCCCTAGTCCATTAGGGAATTAGGGGGCTTGTCCTTCCAACTTTCCATGGTGTTGCCACCGTCCACTTCCACTGTTCAACTGTCCTTCCCTTCCTTGTGCAAGAGGTTTTTCATGAGGTTAGAAACTCCTAGACAAAAGGCACCCCTGACCAATCCTAGGGTGCCACATTACGCCTCCAATCATGCTCTAACCCTCCTACAAAGCATACTGGGACAATTCAATATGGGACAGTCAAGAGATCTCTCTTCACATCTCCCCTGGGAGCCTAAGCTTCGCCCCAGCTGACAACAATGCCAGGAATTTGCCCCCCAAACATCACAGGGAGCCCACTCATGTATTGGTTCCAGACGTCTGGACTCCATCCTTTGTTCAGTTGGCCTGGGCTGCCCCAACCATGGTACAGTGTGACAGCTAATTAACAGATGCAGATTTTCTTAACACATGCAGATTATGTTTCCTGCCCCTTACTCTTTAGGAGCTTTGTGAAGCATGGCTAATTACTAATTTTGTGTAAGAAGGTGTTTCTTCTGCAGCTAATTAAATAGGCACAGCAGGAAGGCAAAAGGCCTGAAATGTGATCCTGAGCTTAGCCAGAGAAATATGAGATTCTAGATGACCCATAATATGTACGTGTAGGCTATTGGGACCTATGTATTCAAACTTGGCATGCATGTTTCACCCCAGGTTGATACCTTATTGGACTTTGTAGGCCTAATGGAAGCAAAATTGCACTTTAAGGCAGATTTCCCCATGCGTTTAATACAGTGACAGTGCAGATAAACTAGTAACTCCTACTGACCTTACCTGTGAGTGCCCACTAATTTTAAAAGGCCTGTCCCAGGTCAACATCTAACCTTGCAAAATCCCCTCTGTGCCAGCCTACCAATGTGCAGTTACTGGGCTGCTTCAACAGTAGTCTCACACATGGATGATGATGTTATTCTAACAAAATTGTGTTTGGGATTTTATGAAACCCTGATTAAGGATTATCGAATCCTTGTTAGATGCTGGTGCTATATGTTGTGTAGAGTGTGCATGTGTACTGATTTTTATTTTGTTTTATTGTGTCTTGAGCTACAAGGATCCTACAATGGGCTATGCTACTACAATGGAAATATACCAGCTCCAGATTTTAGCTCTGGGTGCTATGACAGTAATGTCCATGTACAGCATGCTACCAGTCAGATGCTATGGACTTGGAATCAGATTCATGCATATCTATGCACCCAACACCTGGAAAGTAATTTTCTATTCTGGTGCTGCTCCCATCCCTCTCTACTTTAGCGGCATCGGGGTCTATTACGATGGCGGGCAGACAAAGTCCGCCCACCTCCGTAATGGCAAAAGGGACCGCTCGCCATATGTACGGCGGTCCAGTGATGCATATTAGGATGCACCGCCACACTGGTGGGTGCATCCAGCATTTCTTCATTTAGGTGGGCGGTGCTTCCAGCAGCACCCGCTGCAATGTAAAAAAGGCATGTTGTGCATTTGCATGCACAACGTGGCAGGCACTGCGCGGAGCCTGGCATGTTGTGCATGCAAATGCAGGGGGTACAATAGGTACCCCCCAATTCTGCCATAGAAAGGCACATCTCTGCCGTCATTGTAATATGGATGGCGGTGTCTGAATCAGCCCCTTTTCTGGCGGGTCAACTTGTTAACGGGTGGAAAACCGGCGGACAGACTTTCCATCTGCCCGAGTCCCCCACCCATCATAAAATGGTGGGGGGAAATGGGAGGTGGACGGTGGGTAATGGCGGGCAGATCGCCACCGCCATTCGGATGTATGACGTTACAACTCATACTTTTACAACGCATGCCATTACAACGAATTTTTTACAACGCAAAAACTTTTACAACGCATGTATTTACAACGCATGTTTTTACAACGCAGGTACTTTTACAACGCATACCATTACAACGTAAGTATTGGTAAGTATATATTATTTTTTTTAATTTAAAATAATTTAAAATAATATAATTTAATTTAATTTAATTTAATTTAATTTAATTTAATTGATTTAATTTAAATTTAATTTTATTTTATTTTTACCTTATACCCCTGTACCCCAAAACCCCCAAACTGACCCTGAACCCTAAAAATACCCCTGTAACCCAAAAACCCAAAACTGACCCTGAACCCTAAAAATACCCCTGTACCCCAAAAACCCAAAACTGACCCTGAACCCTAAAAATACCCCTTTACCCAAAAACCCAAAACTGACCCTGAACCCTAAAAATACCCCTGTACCCCAAAAACCCAAAACTGACCCTGAACCCTAAAAATACTCCTTTACCCAAAAACTGAAAACTGACCCTGAACCCTAAAAATACCCCTTTACCCAAAAACTGAAAACTGACCCTGAACCCTAAAAATACCCCTTTACCCAAAAACTGAAAACTGACCCTGAACCCTAAAAATACCCCTTTACCCAAAAACTGAAAACTGACCCTGAACCCTAAAAATACCCCTTTACCCAAAAACTAAAAACTGACCCTGAACCCTAAAAATGCCCCTTTACCCAAAAACTGAAAACTGACCCTGAACCCTAAAAATACCCCTTTACCCAAAAACTGAAAACTGACCCTGAACCCTAAAAATACCCCTTTACCCAAAAACTGAAAACTGACCCTGAACCCTAAAAATACCCCTTTACCCAAAAACTGAAAACTGACCCTGAACCCTAAAAATGCCCCTTTACCCAAAAACTGAAAACTGACCCTGAACCCTAAAAATACCCCTTAAAAAAACCCAAACATATAAAATTTAAAATATAATTATATACTTACCAATACTTACGTTGTAATGGTATGCGTTGTAAAGGTACCTGCGTTGTAAAAACATGCGTTGTAAATACATGCGTTGTAATAGTTTTTGCGTTGTAAAAGTTTCGTTGTAATGGTAGTGCGTTGTAAAAGTTACGTTGTAATGGTTGTTTCCCCCGCCATACAGGCAGTGGCAATCCACCCGCTATTTTAATAGACCCAAAAGTCTCTGTTAAAGATGAGGGGATTGAGGCATTCTGCAACTTATGTGCTCACATTGTGGATGTGTTGTTGTGGAACCTGCGGCGCAGAAAATAATTCTTGAGCAGTTTTTCATAGTTGACCACGCAATTTTGCACTGCACTTTGTCCTGGCCAGGCAACATGACATTTGTACAAACTGAACAATGCAAGAATAACATTTGTTCCAATCCAAATGATTTTTTACAGTAGATTGTTAGGGAAGTGTTGAAAAATAGCTTGCTTTATGGTGTTCTGCATCTAATATAGCCAACACATTGTAACCAGTAAAGTACACCTCTCGGTCTGTCATGTTTCTCTGGCACCAGTAGGATGTTCCACCCTGAACTTTCCATTAAATTGCACTGGACTATCCGTTCTCTGGTTTAGATATGGCCAATGTGCATTATCAAAGCCAATGGTCCCAATATCAGTAAGATCACTCTTTGAGTTAGGTGAATATCTGTAAATTACTCTGCACTGCTTCTTCAACACAGGTTTGACTCCAAGTAAAAAAGCTTATTGGCTTGAGAGCCTCTTGTAGAGGCACGCATTTGTGTGTAAGTGCATGTGTGTGTGTGTCAGAGAGATATATATATATAGAGAGAGATATATAAACAGTTTTCTTTTTTTTTTTTTATGAAAATCACAGTAGTTCCCAGGACAAATTAGTCACTAACGAACTGTGCAGTGTCAAAAGTAGGTTAATTTAGATGCAAAAAACTGTCCTTAGCCTCATCATAATGTAATTTTATTCCTATCTCCCTAATGTGCTCCTGCAGCTGGCCTGCTCTACAGAGACTGTGATGAAAATAAAGGGGAAGCTCAAAGAATGGGTCTAAAAATATGTATCTTGACGATGCGGCAACATACCTGTAGACATCTATGGCTACAGTACAAGGAAGAGGTAAAACACCACCCATTCACCAATAATGCAGAATTAAATTAGTTCCACGTGGTGCAATTCATGAAAATGCAGCGTTCATGATCCTTACAAAGTAGAATCACAAGAGTAAAGCGAATTTGAACAACCTGCAAAACGCGAAAAGCATACCTCAAATTAAGACGAAACCTAGAGTCGAAAATTACCTTTAAGCTCCAGCATCTCTCATTCTGAACAAGCAAATCATGTTAAAAATTCTGTATAACAAATGACTGCTTTCACTTATCTGCCTTCAAGTTGCAGCAACTGTCTTCCACAGCTCTATCAATTGTCTTGTCAGCACCAAAGGTGATTTTTTTTATCCACTGGAAATCATTAAAGCTCAGGTAAAATCCATGAGTCAATCTCCCTCGAGATTTAGTGGAAGGTTTTTGAGTTGCCACTTTTTAAATTGCACTATTAACCTTCTCACCAGGCCGCCTCTCTAGTCTCTAAAGAGCCCTGATTAGATACTAAAAAGGTTCTTTTATATCCTCGATTCAGTGCGCAGAGAAGAAAAGTCCAAGTGCAGTTTTACTCTGTATCTCTCCTTTTTTAGATTCCACAAATATCCCTTGGTTCTGAAACCAGATCTGAGATGCACAATGCTTTAGAGACATATGCTCTAATGAGGCTGTTTTGTATAAGAACAGAAACACAGAACTATTTTGTAGTTTGATGCATCCTGCATTTTATCCTGTGGTGAACCTGCTTAGTGCTTAGTAGTGCCATGCGTTTTTTTTCGCCTTCCCTCTCTCCCCATTACTCAACCTTACGCACCGGTATAGGAGCTTCTTTGTGAATATAGGGCCAGATGTATGACCATTTCATTTTGCGAGTGTCTAATAGGGCTTTTTTGCGACTCGTATTTAGGGACTCGCAAAATGCGATGTACCAATGTGTCTTAAACACATTTACCGATTTCCACTGGGGTCACAAATGACCTACCTCATCAATATTTATGAGGTATGCTGAAATTTGTGACCCATTGGGAATGGCATGTAATAACAGAGATGGTGGCCCCATGTCTGGGATTGCTTTTTAAATAAAAAAAAATGTTATGCAACCCGTTTTCCGCAAAGGAAAATGGCATGCATTAAAAAAGTAAAATGAAAAGCTACCTTTTCATTTATTAAGAGAAGGCAGTGGTCATGAGAAATGTTGGCATCCACACTCACAAAGGTGGAGAGGTCTCTTCGGGACTCTTTCCCTTTTGCAAATGGGTTGCCACCTCCATCAAGCAGTCGGTAAAATATGAATATTTTACAACTGCATTCCGGTCACAAAACATTAATATATCCCTCTGTGACTTGCTATTAGGAAGGGACACCCTTGGCATGCCCCATCCTAATACCAACTTGCAAACCCTATTTTGTGAGTCAGTAATAAGTTACTGACACGCAAAATAGGGTTGGTACATGCTAAAAGCCGGTTTTGCATTCGCAAACGGCCCCATTCTCCTTTTGCGACCACTAAGAACGGTTGTACATCAGGGGCCATAAGGTGCCCCGGGGCGCAACAGGAGTTTGCACCCGCTTTGTGCTCCCCAGGAGCACTTTGGTATTATAGAAGGGGACGCAGACGCTTGTGTGTCCCCTTCTATAATACCGATAGCGCTGGCGCACTGAAAGCGGCAGCGCTATCAACAGATGGTGTTCCCTCAGAGAGGCGTGCTCTATGCAAATGAGGGAATCCCTTTGACTCTGCGCCTGAGCCATGTTACAGACAAGGGCACAGAGTCAAAGAAGCTCTCAGGAGGTGCACTGACAGTGCACCATTTAAAGGGTGGGCCCCCCTGAAAGCAACCCTCTGCAGGGGGTAAAGGGGTCTAATTGCCCCCACAGACACCCCCTTGCAAGGGGGTGCAGTCACTGACTGCACCTGCCTGCAAGGGGATCTCTAATCCCCTTTGACAGTGCAGGCGGGTGCCACCTGTACTGTGAAAACACGGAGCAGCTGGCCCGTGTTTTTAACCATGAATGCACTGCCCTGGGGGCAGCGCAAGTTTGCGGATGCCCGCAGGGCAGCACATTCACCATAATTGGGTGCATTGCCACTGTTGGTGCCCGGTGCACCTTTCCAAAGATGCGCTGGGAACAAACAATGCCAACATGTAATACGGTCCCTGGTCCATAGTCTCAAAAACTTCTACCCCAGGAATTTAAATTTCAATCAGGCTATATTGTAACTCTTGCTGTAACACAGTTAGGGACTGTGCTCCAAGTGCTGTTTTTCTGAGGCAATAGGCATCTTATTTCTAGAAGGCCTATGTCATATGCACTTGTTTTTTCTGCTGTCGGTATTCCATTAGCCTGAAAAAATAAATGGTAAACCACATATCAGCAATATGCAACAGTTTGGCACTATACCTAAAACAAATGGCGCTATCGCTCAGCCACGTATGCTTTATTCGAGGTAAAAAAAACTCATAAAAGCAGAACACATATAAAAACATACGTTCATAGCAATGATGTTAAAAACCTATTTACAATCACAGAGATGTTAAAAAATAAAGCTTCAAGACTTCCATTAAAATTCACTATAAAACCACAAAATTCATACAGATACAACACCAATATGTAGGCAGATTCTCTATAGCTAATTGGAGGGGCAGAAAAAAGGCTGCATTTCTCTAAACATCCTGTAGTTGTGCCAGAAAATTTCTTCTAATTGCCCATACCCAGCCTAAATATTTCGCAGCAGCCACAGCAATGGTGGAGGAAGAATTAGTACGCATTATTCTAAGGGCCACAACACTGTCCCTTGTACCAAGCTGTTTGCACATGGCCCTCAACCAGACACGTCGGGGTAGACGGTAGGCCGCACATACAAACAGTAGGTGGGCAATGGTCTCTGTGCAGACTTTACAAGATGGACAAGTATAAGAGTTACCTTCGGCCCATCTTCCAGTTAGTGATCTAATAGGAATAGACCCCACCCTGAGCTGGAAGTATAACTTCCTTTCCTGGGGCTTAGTTATAATGTCCTAGTAGGACTCAAGGGAAGGGCAAGATTTCACTTCGAGATACTGGCTCTCCAAAGTAGATGCATCAGCATCATTCCATGGCGCTATCACATTGGCCAGTCATTAAACAGCTCATCCTTACCTTAGTAAAACTAAGCAAAATACAAGATGGCCACTACTGCGATCATGTGACTGATGCACAGAAAGCACACTTGGGTATTATTCAGACACATAACAGTAAAGGACCCACCCTCTTCTCAAAGTGGACTCAGCTTATTTTATTACTTCAGCCAAAATCCTAAAAAACGTAATACAAAAGTTGGCTTGATAATTTGGGTGCATAACAATTCGTCATATTGATGAGAATACATGATAGATTTCATTGAAAGAGTGAACCACGAAAACATCTTGTACAGTTCAGTATTTCACAAGCTCGTTGCCCAATAAGCAGCGCAAGTCTAACATTAATTCTTCACATAGTTGCACTGATGTGAATTAAAAAACAGGAAAATCGCCCATGATCAAGTCTGATAGCATGCCTTCCTGCAAACGGAGACACCCACCAGCATGTAAGCAGCCACAGGGAAGATCTAGAAAGGCAACTCTTCATCTCAAGAGAACCCAGCATCCACATCAAATATCTTCTGACTCATGATAAGAAGGAAACTTGGTTATGACATTTGTTTTAACGTATTTTGGAAATAACAGTCCAGGTGGTGCTAAATTATATGTATGCATGGGTGGGAATCTGCTGATTTGGACAAGAGAAATAGAGATAAAGAGTGCTGGCTCAGGGTCGACTGGGTTTATATACCCCTCTCGATGCCACACCAACAAACGTCCTCTCAGCAAACTTCAAGCCCCAGATTCCACCTGCTTTCATGACTCCACCTACAATGGAAACCCCTTTTGGGGAGCAGTTCAAAGACCCTCGTGTGTGCATCTTTCAGTGTTAAATAAGGCCTGCCACCTGTTATATAGGTGGCAAGAACATCACAGGTGTAGAGGGTTATTTTGGAGAAATTGATGCAGGTAATCATATCAGAGACAACATATTGCCCCACAAATAGTTAGTGGTACAAGGAACAGCAAATTATATTGTTTTTTTACGAAGAAAATAACTAATTTACAGACGTGGGTGTAATATATGGTAATGTGTTTACGTGTTTTACTTTAAGGAATGTTGAATGTAGAATTCGTATGATTAGAATGTTGGTACATTGCTCTTTGTAGAACCTGCATTAACGCAGTAAGCAGGAGGTCGTGGGCCCTTTCTTCTAATAAACGTATATCTAGATTTGGATTACCTCTTTATTGGAATCCTTCATTTGAAGCATACTACAGTGGGTCATATGTCAGGCTTCCTAGTCAGTAGTTCACAAAGCTCTAAATATAGACCAAAGGCACAAATTAAAAATAACATTCAACTTGTATGAGCAATCCAGTGTCAGAATAGGAGTTGTAAAACTGTTTAGACTCACAGATAAACTTCACAGAAATTTTTATATTTGCGATTTGGTGCTTGAGTATTTCTTTGAGTGGTGTACACTGCATGCACCTTCCTTGTGTAGCTCTTTATGGACTCTTGGGCTGAGGTGCACGCTGTGAGGGGTTAAAGAAACATTGGCAGGATTAGAGAAGGTGCTAAAGGAGAACGTTTCATGATGCAGGTAGCAGTAGCTCCTACTGGAGGCAGACCCAGATCTCATCTCCATCTTGATGGAGCAAGGATTCGCATGTAACGCGACTTGCTTGTACTCAACCCTCTCAAAATAACTGTAATAAATTAATCAACATGTTTGTATTACTAATATTGCATTACACTACATTTTGGGTATCTAGACGAAGCTTGCATATGTGCTTTTACTAACCGTAATCCGCTTGCAACTAAAATGGCTGCTGCTACGCAGGATTTTCTACTGTGCATGCGTCTGTCATACTCACGTGACATGACGTACTCTTTGCTTTGGAGGGAATCTTTCGCTTCTGCGCATTGCAACTAAGATGGCTGGTATGTGTTACGAATAAGAAAAATTTACCCACACCTCCATTAATTTAGATCAAATTTCTGATCCAAGAATGAGGTAAACAAAAATTATTATGTTTATCTCGGCAGTAGTTCTTGCCTCTTTATTTTGGATTATTTTGTAGAAAAGAAGGGAATATTTATTTAACCAAAATAAGAACACATCATCTACCAAACAAAGTGTCACATTAATATGTTCCCTTTTTCCCTTCCCTTTTGTTAAATGCTTAAATGTTTTTTGATCGTATTTTATATTCCCTTTCTTTACCTTCCCTATTGCTAAATGATTGAAATTAGTTTAATACATTTTCTGCATAGTTACATTGTGATTCTGATCTTCATAATTGAAAGTCTTTTGGTGTTTCATCTTTGGATCAGGAACATTTAAGAAACTTAGATAAATAATTTAAAACTTCCAGAGTTTGTGGTTATTATATGAGTGCAAATGTTATTATTCCTCTTATGCTAACACCCTTGATCCCTTAGGACTTTAGGTACCGGTGACGTGGATTGGTAAGTCAAGGTATAGATTGGTCAAAAGTCCTAAATGTCTAAAATACACTTGTAGTAGAGCGAAGGTTACCTGCATAATTTGGGAAATTTTTATTTTGATTATGGGCCCAGGCGAATATTGATAAAAGACTAGTTGGGTGATCTGCGCGCTCTATCAATCTCAGCCCCCTCTATGAACGTTTACTCTCCCCAATTCACCCAAACGTGTTATATGGCCTGCCTGTTCCAGGAATCTCAATGTAAGACCAGTTAAGAGCAACTCACCTCAATATTTCAAACGATTATAGCTACCCACTCGTGTAACACTGTCCAAAAACACTTCTGCCCCCTCTCAGATAGGCACACACCCCACACATGTCACTCACACACAGTCAATCTAGCCACCTTTAGAATGAAACCGGATTCATCTATACATCTTAAAATGTTTGGTACTGCGGTTCCTTTGCCTACTGTACG
This sequence comes from Lissotriton helveticus, assembly GCF_964261635.1. Lineage (NCBI taxonomy): Eukaryota > Metazoa > Chordata > Amphibia > Caudata > Salamandridae > Lissotriton > Lissotriton helveticus. The sequence goes on from NC_136073.1 coordinate 342,751,217, forward strand.
ACTTATAACAGTTAGAGTAGAAATACCCCTTGTGGCAGGGCAAAAACTACGCCCCACATCTCAATATAAATCATATAGCCAGGCATGCCTCACAGCTGTCAATGTCACACAGATACTGTTGACAAATGTATATCTTTGATTGATATAGCTCAAAACTGACAATGAGGATGTATGTCTATATATGCTGAGACAATGTACAATGTATTGTATGGGAATGTGTTTCAGCTAACCTCATCCATAGTACGGCATCTTTACTTTGCAGGTCAAGTGTTGTCTGCCCCTCTGCAACTTGTCACGGTCTCCTCCGCTGATTGACTGTGCCAGCTTGTCTACTTGTATGAGACACCCGAAGAATTAGTAAGCCTGGTTAGTCTACCTCCATGTCAATTGTGATTTGTATAAGCATATCTGTTAGAACTGGGATTTCTGGTTGGCTAAGGCTTGCGCCAAAGTCAGGCAGAAACCACCACTCTAGTCAGGGCAAGGGAGTTACACACCAAATATAACCCCTTCTCACCCCCTTGGTAGCATGGCACGAGCAGTCAGGCTTATCCCGGAGGCAATGTGTAAAGCATTTGCGCATGCACACAGCAACAACATCCCGGGCACACCACAAAAGGAACCCCACACAAGGTTATGTAAAAATAGCCTTTGTATTCTCATAACACATTAGAATAGTAGACATATAACATACATTGTGCCAACTGGCACGGGCAATATTCACAAGGGATTATTTACACAGGACAGGGCCACGTGGGCCACTGTCAGGATCAACACTGAGCAGAAATTGGTGCAAGTAAAAATAGATCATAAACCTACAACCAGTAGCCACTGGTAATCACTGTACTCCACCTCAACCTGTAACATAACTTTATATTATGCACAGTCACATCAGGCGCGAATTATATCCTGCGCCAACCTTACCAGCATAAACACATTATGCAATTTCTCACTAGTCTCAACACATTAGACCCTACCTCCTAAGTATAACTCACATTAGGGGCGTAAAGCACAGAGTGAAGTACAATCTCACTAACACAAACCTACATAGGTAAAACAACCTCATACTCATAAACCATGTCTAGAGGTATCCAACAGGGTGCATAAAACATACTAAATGCATTACATTTCCTAGCACCACATCACTTTAGCACATAATCACATTAGGGCTGTGCGCCCTATCCATATACCAGCCCCCCTGGCCAACTGGCCATCCAAGAAGGGGCTCAAATGCCCTGTGTCCAGAATGTCAGGGCGCGCTGCTAAGGCAGCGCCAGTCAGGGGTGCGCCATCTGCGCCAACCTAAACGTTGCAGCTGCCCACTACTTGCTGGGCAGCTGAGAACAAGAACAGGGCCTAAACGCTGCAGCTGGCACTAAGTGCTGGGCAGCTGTGTCAGGGCAAAGGAGCGCAACTCACTCCCAACTCAGACATGCCCCCAAAGTCGCCAGAGGCCTAAACGTTGCAGCTGCCCACTACTTGCTGGGCAGCTGTAAATCCACTGGGGCCTGTCACCACTGTGCCGCTTCTGTCCCTCTCAGGGACTCTCCCCAGTTCTGTACAAATGGGGGCACCACTGTGCCACACCAGAGGTGGAAACATGGCCCCTCTGGACCCTCCAAGAAATAATTGCCCCTCGTTGGTGCAGCCCCCCTAGCAGGTAGGGGGCACTCAAAACAGATGCTACACCTTTGCTGGGGTGGCCCTCTGCCAGATGGGTCCGTCCAGCACCGTCACTGTGCCTGGGATAGGCACCAACACACCGGAGCCCCAGCAGAGCCCCACTCACCTGCTCTGGGGGCAGGACACTTCGCGCTGCTCTGTCTTCCAGTGGGCTCCTCTTCGCCCGGTCTCCCCCCCTGGGACCGGGTCTCTTTACCGGCGGCGGGTGGGGCTCTCATACTCACGAGGGCCTCGCTGGGCCTTTCCTTCACGGTGAGGGGCTTCCCCTGGTTCCTGGGAGCCGCTCCTTCTACACCCGGGCATCCCTCCTGGACGCCGCGGGGCTCACCACCGGCACTCGAGGAGGCGGGGTAGGCTCCTGTTCTCCTCGCAGGCACATTGCCCGACTTCTCTCCTTCTCGCGGCGGCGAAGGCGGGACTTCCCTTTGGAACAGGAAGTCCCACCCTCCGTCAGGCACTACGGTGCCTGACTTCCTGTTTTGCAATGGGCTGCGGCGGCAAGACTTTCCCTGGGCACAACGAGGGGTAGGCTCCCTCTGTAAGAATAAACAGCGGGGTGGGCACCCGCTTTGGGCTCCATTTAAGAAGCAGCCATAATCGGGGTGGGCATCCAAAATAAATATTTAAAGAAGCGGGGTGGCACCCGCAACAATCCCACAAGGAGGGGGGGAAGCCCTACGAGGGGGATTCCCTCGATAAGGGCTGCAGCACGGCGCTGATCAGCCCCCAGGCTCTCCCTTCTCTAGGGAAGTTGAATCAAAGTGCCCAGTCCCCAAAAATAAGGCGCAGGAAGGCTGTAACAAGCCTTGGGTAAAGCAGGAATAAAGCAATAGGTCCAAGAGAAAGTCCCTCAGGCATCCAGGGGTTGGGTAGGGCCCAGGGAGGCAAGTCTTCCCATGGGCCCCAGGAGCAGCATGCCCCAGGTAGATTCAAGTAGGAACAAGAACACTTTCATGGGGTCACAGCCCCTTTTTATACACCAAATAGTTTGTTTCCAAAGGTGCAGGCAAGGGGCGAACCTGATGCAACTGGTTCTGGAGCACTTTGTTTTGCTCAGCCCCTCTGCCTATTCACAGGGTGGGTCAGGGACATCAGACACACGACAGGGGGTTCAGCCAGCATTGTGGAGGGAAGGCCCAGCCCTATTCAGGTCCCAGGTGCACTCCTCCCTCCCATCAACATGCAGATCTCTCCATTCACCACCGGGCAGACCCACCCTGACTCCTGGAGCCAAGTATACCAGCCAGCTCCAGTCAATCACAAGCCAGACAGTCCAATTCACATTCACTGCACACAGCAATGCCAACTTCTAAAAGTGGCACTTCTACACTAGACACATTAAATCTGCGCACACCATCACGCAGCATTTAACCTCACGAGTTTGCACATACCAAACTCACCCCTGCACTCCCCACACATCAGGAACTACCATGGACACACATATCCCCATGCATTCCTATGGGAGGGCAGGCCAGTCTCACCACACATACACAGAGAGCACATGCACTTTACACTGGACCACAGTGAAAAAGTGCGCAGAGGCCTAAAATCACCAACAACAGGTTACAGAAACAGGCTAGGAAAATGCAAACATTTACAGGGTGAACCTGCCAAAAGGGCCAAGTCCAACAATATCTTTCTCGCCAGAAGTGTGAAGATATTGGAGATGTAATTTCATAACACAATTAGAGACTCATGTTCAGCGTGCGTCACAAGCAGATCTAAAGAATTAAGTTACTTGTCATGTTTTTGTCCTTATGACACAAATTAAAACCTTTAATTGGACTACTTCATTGGTAAATATTGTGTATGCATTTTATCACAGTACCAAATACTCTTTCATATCACATCAATATCTGCCTTGAAATTGCAAGATTTTCCCTCTTGCTATCACCAATGGTAAAACTGTGTGCATGTTTATGTGCAGTGCAAAGTAACACATTTCCATACAGTCATACTATATGAGGTGAGATAATTTAACATTCTGAATGTTTCGCATTAAACAGCTGCAATGATACAAAGGTCAAGCTTTATGCCCTACATGTGAGAAAGCATCTGGGGACAGCTTGTAAGCAGAAAGTTGGCCCACTAACATTTATTTATAAGGTAAATCTGTGACCATAATCTAGGTGTATACTACTATTGATATCCATTTTTAACTTATTGCACATCTACTCTAAAAAATGTCTGCCAAATTCCCTTTTTATGGACTGGTTTGACAGCTCAGCTGCCTCCAGACTATTGTGTGAGAATCACCAGGATAGGGCCTTTGGCTCCACGCACGTTAGGTGCCAGTAGTACATGTTTTTATTAGGCAGACGTTGTGTGCTTCCACAATAAAAGTGCTTGCCCTCCACCCAGCTGTGATACTTTTTGTTTATTTATTCAGCTGTCTGAGCTTGAATTTTCAGGGGCACACACATGCCATTGTAATACTATTGGGGTGCCGCTTCGCTATTTGAGGCATTCTGTTGTCCCTGGGGAGTGGTTGGCAGCGGAAGGCTTTGGGGACTTATGCACTCGGCTTACTACAACTTGTGGGGAACTTTGGCAGCGATGAGACGTGGCGGCTCCAGTGCAGGACTCCAAGTCCCAGGAGCTCTTGGACTACACACCTGGTCCTCATCCGGAGTAGCACCCACCTCCCATTGACGCCTTATAGGGGCTCTCCGCACCCACTTCGCGGGTGCCGCTTTGCTTTTTGAGGCGTTCTGTTGTCCCTGTGGAGCGGTTGGCAGCGGAAGGCTTTGGGGACTTATACACTCGGCTTACTACAACATGTGGGGAACTTTGGCAGCGAGGAGACGCGGCGCCTCCAGTGCAGGACTCCAAGTCCCAGGAGCACTTGGGCTACACACCTGGTCCTCGTCCGGAGTAATGCCCACCTCCCATCAACACCTTAAAGATTCCCACTCGTGCCGCTGAGCGGGAGCGCGCAGGAGCGTCCCGGGAGGAGCCCGGGACAAGGGGGGGACCGTCTGCGGCCATCCGAGGCCGGTGGAGACTGGGCTGGGCCACCCCCCTTTCACCCAGAGTCTCGAGCAGTGAGACATTTATGTATTTTATTCATGAACTTTTATTGGTTTTCAGTATTACTGTTGTCTGGGGTTTGGGAAATCACATTGTTTTACTCTCTTTCTTCTATTGTTTTGCTATTACGCACCTTGGTGTCTCGCGTCATGGCAGCCCGCCCAAGGAATGTAAAGAAGCTTTCATTTAGCAATATTGGGAGGTCTGTGTCCGGAACCCTAGACCAATTTATCACCAGAGCAGCAGTTGTTTTTGAACGAGAAATCGAACTAACGGAAAAGAGGTTATCCCTAGAGCTTCTTCCTTCGAATAGATCATTTTTGGGTACAATCATGGCTGCTGTGACCCCTGAGCAGCAGCCGGTTAACGGCGTCCTGTGTGGGGGAACTGGTATAGAGCAGGCGGTGTCAGTTGGGTCAGATGGGTCTTTGGCTTGTAGCTCGTTAAACTCTACCATAGATAGTACTTCCATACTAGGAAATAGACCAAGAGATTCCAATTTTTCCATCATTTCCACCCCGTCCCCGGTTAATGCGTTAACAGTGCCCAAATCCGGAAACGATAGTGAACCCCAAGAAAGCGTGGGGGAGGAACCCAAAAGGGAAGACGTGTTAAAGTAACTAAAACCTCCACATTGACACAACCACGAGACACCATGGTGAATCCCCAAACTTCTACATCTGTGACTAGAAATGGTCCAAACACGCTGAAACCCCGACTACTAGCTGATAATCAACTACCCACGGGTTTCCTGGAAACACTAGAGCAGTTATTAAAATCATTGATCCTATCCTTACTTGAAAGGGTAAAGCTAATTAATGAGACCGTGGGGAAATTAGAAAGAGCTGTGATGGCTAATTCAGCAACTCTGGAAAAAGTTGTGGGGATTAGTCTGGGTTCTGGGCCCATGCCCACTTTGAGAGTGGCCATCGATTCTAAATGTCCCCCGATGGCCATTCCGCAGGACATATTAAATATTCAAAATGTCCAACAAACCTCTAACGTCTCTAAGAACGGTAGTGTAAAACCAATTGTCAAGGATCACAATAGTGTGGGATCTGTAGCTACTGGAAGTGACGTTGGAAAAGTTGACCATGCCTGAACATAGTGCAGATTTACAAACCAAAGGGACAAATGGTTTGTGGGGAATGGGTCTGCCTCAGAAGCTCCTGTGTATTAATCTACCCCCAGAGTCGGTACCATACACAGTAATTTTATCTGGTATTCCAGGGATTCAAAACGACAAACTGGAGACCCATAGTGAGCTGAAGAATAAGGTCATCCACTGGCTCAATAGAAATAGATCGCCACCAGCTTTTATGAATGCTGAGATTCTACATGTCAGAAGGGTGGGGTGGCTGGGGTACAGAATCAAGGATTTACAGGGCGATTGTATAATCGTGAACTTACGGGACCCCAGAATGGTAAAGTTCATATGTCATGAATCTGGGAACTGGGGAACCAGTGGAATACAAATTTGTGACCTGAGCTTTTTCTATCCCAGCTCTTTCTCTGGCCCGAGTTCCTCTCAGCAAAATAGTTGGGAAACGATAAAAACACACCCATTTACTGCTTGTAGGCAGGAGTTCCATCTCCCCCTGATGAATCGATTTGAGTCACTACTCGGCCTGGAGGGGGTGGACTGACTGGGATCTTACTATAGGGGAAACAGCGTCGATTGGCATAAGGCTATGGGGCTAGAGGCAAAAACTAATAACAGCCTCATGAGGGCACCATTAGTTGCTGGAAGCAAGGTTGTAAATATATCTCCTTGCGAAATCTTAGATAATATTGGAGTTCCACCTGGATTTGTAAATTTGGAGGGTTCCCACGAGAAAAATCCACTTTGTGCAAATCCCAGGTTAAATATGGGTGAGCTGCCTGATGGGGGACACACGTTGCAAAATGGAGAATCTACGATCATGGCTCTCGCACCTTTAGTAGTAGGATGCCCTATTTTGGCCATTACCCGTACTTTGGCTCCCCAACCGGGCATGATCTCTGCCCAGCCCTGCCTAGCCAATGAATTACACATGCTCACGCTGATCTCCTGGAACATTGCCGGTCTTAGGAGTAAAATACCGATAGTAGAATGGTTAGACCTGGTGGAAAAATATGATATCTTGGTCTTCCAGGAGACGTGGGCAGTGGACCCCATATATTGTCCAGGGTATATACATTTTTGCAAAGCTGCAGTTAGAGGGAAAAAAGGCAGACCCTCAGGGGGTCTAACTATCTGGGTTAGACAAACAATTAACTATAGACCCTTCGAACTAGTAGTTGATAGCCCGGATCTTCTTGTTATAACCTTGCATCAGCCAGACCAAAAAGATATCATCATCGTAAATGTGTATAACAGGGGACAGCCTGGTGGACACGGTTCCAGAACCTTTGTTGATCTGGATACCTTCTTAGATTCAGTTAGGCCCGACAGCAATGTAATAATTGCAGGAGACTTTAACTGCTCGTTTGAGCCCTTACATTGTGATGGAGAAACCCTTCTGACAGAGGAGGACGTCCAGTGGAACATCCCCCTGCTTGATCTCCAGCCCATCAAGAAATGGACGGAATCTGCTCTGCAGTGGATGGGTCTCTGCCTAGAGCGTGGATATAGAGCAGCTAATGGTCGGTCTATCTCGGATAAAATGGGTAGGGCAACCTTCGATAATGGGCCCCACGCAAGTAGAATAGACTATATCCTTATTAATATTGAGTACTGGGGCATATTAGAGGATATGGCGATTTTGGATCACCCGGAGAGCGGCCACAACCCCCTTGCAATGAGTCTCCGATTAAATGGAGGTTCGAAGCGTAACATCCAGACAGAGATAGCCACTGCCGATGCCCTGCTTACAAATGATGCACGTAGGGTGCGTTGGGCTAGGAGGTAACAAGGGCTCTGGGGGTCTTGCGCTCACTCCCAACCCAGGAAGATAATAATGGGACAATAGTTAAACTACACGAAGATCTTTTTAATGATCTTAAAACCCATTTTTCATAAACCTGCAATCCCTAAAACCAACCTCCAGTTCCATGAATAAATCATGGTACAATAAATCATGTCGGGTCTCGTATGATATCTTAGCACTAGCGATTAAGTCTAAAAATATGCCCGACATTAGGAGGGCGAGGCTGAACTATCGCAAAGTCCGGAATCAGGCTAAACAAGACTGGAACACCCAACATTGGTCTGACCTACTAGTTGCCAGTAAGCAGAAAAACTTAACTAAGTTCTGGCATATAGTTAAATGGGGAAATTTTCATCAGTCTCAGGTCCCTACAAACCATGTTCCTATTGAGGTCTGGGTGGAGCATTTTGAGTCACAGTTTTCTGGGCTGGACCTGAATAGTGCTCACCTCCCCTCTGACCTCGGTTCTACGCTGAACATAAAAGCTATTACATTTGATTGCAGCGAAGTCGAGGCAGCTCTGAAAAAGATTCCTTATGGAAAGGCCCGGGAATGGATTGTATCCCAGCAGACCTCTTTAAACACGACCCATTGAACTGGATTCCCTACATCGTATTTTTGGGAAATGCAATTGCTAAGAGGGCTAGCATCCCGGACTCTTGGCGAGGAGCTGAGAACCTGCCCATCCACAAGAAGGGGGACCGCTCCTTCCCGGGAATTATCGTCCGATCAGTTTGATCGACTCCATACAAAAAATTGTTGCAAGGATGGTTGTGGCCAGAATCCAGAGCTGGATATAGCTTGAGGATATACTATCGCCCTTGCAGGCTGGGTTTAGATCATGCATAAGTACCATCAAGCAGGTCTTCAGGTTCCTACTGATTTACTGGAAAGTAGTCAGTTTGGTTGGTGGCACTATTTATGCCGCCTTTGTTGACCTTAAGTCAGCTTTCGACTTAGTACCCCGGGGTAAACAGTGGGGGTGCTAAGAAACATGGGTATGCCCCAGGAGCTTCTGAATGTTGTAATTAGTCTACATGAGGCGAATTTTGCACAAGTCCGCTGGGGTAAGCAAGGGCAGGTTACCAACAGATTTCCGGTGTCTCCTGGTGTCAGGCAAGGTTGCGTTTTAGCGCCAACCCTGTTTCTGATATTCATAAACAGGGTTGTGCAATATTACTCCGCCTTTCCGACAGATGCCCCCTCTCTGGGTGGCACGAAGTTTCCGCTTCCTATGTTTGCGGATGACACCCTTATACTATCGCAGACACAGGTGGGCCTGCAAGCGGCGTTGAACAAATTTGAGGAATTCTGCCTTGATCATGATCTGCAGGTAAAAGTTACTAAAACTAAATTCATGATGCTTACAAAAAGTAGACCTGTGGTGAGTCATGTCATGATGAATAACACCGAATTAGAGCAAACTAATGTCATGACCTATCTGGGGATTGCCCTAGAGAGAAAAATGAGTTGGAAACCCCAGATCGATACCTTATCTCTTAAGTTTGCCCAGCTCTCAGGGTGTTTGGTCAAAGAACAGAGATTGTCGCAGACGAAAAGGATAGGTCCAGCTTTGAAAATCTATAACTCAAGGATAGGTTCAGCGATCTTGTACGGAGCGGACCTCTGGGGTTTTGCAAACCTTTCCCCTTTGGTCAAAGTCCAGAATAAATTTCTACGGAACTTAACCGGCCTTCCATGTTCTAGTCCCATGAAGCCGCTATTAATGGATTTGGGCAGTCACCCTATAGATGATATTGGTCGTTTTAAGCCAGTGGCCTTATGGAGGAGGATTTGGACCACCCCCGAACTGGCTCCCTTTGCAAAATCAAATTTGGATGTTAGATCTATAATGGGTTCGGGTAATATTTCTTGGTTTAAACAAGTTAGACTCCCCCTAGAGACCATGGGCTTGAGCAATTTGTGGACAGACCCTGTTAATGGCTGCTTCCCATCTAAAAAAGCATTTAAAAGCTTATATTGGTCAGCTGTCCGCCAGAAACACATTGGACAAATATCAGCCACTTCTTTGTCCGGTTTGTTTCTGGAGCACAAACACGATCCATCTTTGGAAGATTATTGGGACATCATCACCATGCATAGCGACAGGAAACTCTATCACCAGCTGAGGGTTGGTTCTCTTCCAATCAGATCATTTACCAAAAGATGGAAAGGCCAGGAGGCTTAATTCTGTCGTTGGTGCCCGGTCCGTAAGGAGTCCGTCGGACATATATTTTTCGAATGCCCGGCGTATGCAGTCCCACGGGCAAAATGGCTTAAACCCATTTGCCGTAATATGGGTACCAGGGTCGGGCAGGAGGCTCTAAGGATCATTAGGACAGAGAAGAGTGAACCCCTTGTAATTGCAGTAGTGAAGTTTTTAGGATGGATGTGGATTATTAGGGCTAAACAGTAGCATTTGATTGGTTTTATGTAACCGTGCTAGTCTGTTTTTATTATGGATTATAAATTTTCTTTTATATTTTTTAATATGTTATTAAGTAATTGTTATGAGTGCTCATGCATCTTTCTTTCATGTTTTTAAACTGATCCGTGTTCCCATAATTATCAAGATGTATTTTATTATGTATTGTCTTTTATGATGAAATAATTCGAAATAAAGACATATGAATATATAATACTATTAGTGTCCTAGTTAAGTAGATTATTTATGGTGTTTTTCTCTAACAGCAGCACAGATGGACGGAGTGCAGTTTTTAACCTGCATGGAATTTTATGGCATGACAGTGCAACTGTCACCTGACCTTTTAAGCTACACCAACATTATTCTACAGTTCTTTGTTTCCACACAAATACATATTCTTTCCCATGCTATCTACTTGCAATACTGGCCATTACTGTACAACATTTCTTTAAATTCATACCCATTTGAATTGCCATTGCGTATTCCTCAATTGAAAGCATATGACATATCTCTCTTTTACATTTTTCAAAGTTGACAAAATGTGTTGCACCTATCCCAGTTCTCATCAGTGACACTGTCATAATTCTAAAATTTTCCAAAGCTCTTGTCCACGATGGCTTTATCAAGGGATACATGTCCACTACCATCCTCAAGAGCAGTTCTTCAGTTGAGGACGTCATGGGGGCTTTTGACAGAACAAATATGGGGAAGTTGCTGGTAATACGCTACTGTATCTGATGTAAACAGGGCCGGCTCTAGGGCAGTGCGACCGGTGCCACCTCACTGGGTGCTGACTTCAGGTGGGGGAGATGGGTTTGCAAGTATATTATGGTTTTAAAAGCTCCTGCTGCCCGTTGCTGGCCTCCAAAAATTTCCAAACAACAATATAAAAGTCAAGCTAATTCCGGTGATTAATATTCTTACTGGTGAGAGACAAGAGTTTTGTCTAGTGGAAGTTTTGACTCATCCTAAGGTAGCACAGAGGGTTAATATGCCTGCTGCAAAGAACGTGTATTATGCAGATCACACAGCGCATATAATGTAAATAGGTAAGTGGGTTACTGCTTTTGGCTGAGAGATCCTTTGTTACTTGCAATTTATAAGTTAAAATCCTTATATAGAAAAGTGAGCCAATAACTCAACAAAGAGCTGCATACAAACTGCAGGGTATAGATTGGAGTGGTATGATCCCCCCCAGTCTTTAATTATCCTAATGTTGCAAAAAGGGTTCATTTGGGTTATTAGTAAAGTGAACCCCAACCATGGCGCTATGTTTGAAATTTTGAGTTTGTGCTTCTCCAGACAAATCACTCTTAAACTATACTGCTTACCAGTATGGATGATATGTGACTCTAACACCTTGTAGTCCCCCGTCTTATGTAACATTTCCTATACACTGATTTACACATGTATGATTGATTGTCTCTGTGTAATGTGTGTGTGTAACGTAAAGTGCTCTGACACCCTACCCTGGTATGAGTGGTACTATAAAATGAATTCAATGCATCTGAGAGAGAGTGGTTATGGAGACTTGAGGGGCACTGTTAAAGGGGGGTGGTGAGGGAATCCGTGGTGGAGGTGGTCATTGGGTGGGCACCATCAAACATTGTCGCACTGGACGCCAACAGCGCTAAAGCCTGCCCTGGATGTCAATAGCACATATGAAGCAACAGGTATACTTATAATATGTTGCAGTTTTTCATTTGCCATTGCTGAAGCATAATATTTGTTTTAACGTTAAATGTACAGCATGCCTTGTTGATGCCTTTACTCCCTCGCTAATGTCTAGGTAACAGTTTTGACGTCTGCTCCTTTGCAGGACCTAGCAGACAAACATCCTGGCGATAATGACAATGATGCCTAACCATCGATGAGTGAGGATGTCATACAAACCTGGGAGAAAACTCACTCTACGGTCCACACTGCTGCAGTAGAGGGATTCTCTTGGCCCTCATGTATAATGACATCTTAAATGCAATCTCATGGAAAAGGAAAGACAAGAAAAGAAAAAAACACATGAGTGCATATGTCCTCTACTTCATCATGTTTCAGCATGGCAAAAACTGACATTGTCACTTATCCCACTCCTATTTCCCATGCGAAATTAATATTCTAATATTCTCCCATGCCTCTTATAACAGTGGGTGAGAATTTTCAACAGAGATGCAGCTGAGGCATGTTACTTACTCCTCATACATAAACCTTTTATCTGCTTAAAGACAGATTGCCTTTGCACATGGTATTGCTTGTCTCACTCTAACAATGTCACCCACATAGAGTTTATAGTAACAAGCAGAGAAGTGAGCGTGATTCTGAGCTCAACACATGTGAATGTCATATACATTACAGTTAAATGGACATGTGATGGTGGATAATTTAAAGTGCATATTGTATATACCTAACTTTAAAATGACCATTTTCCTTCTGTCATCATGTCAAAATGGCTGAGGCCTGACCTTCAAACTGTCTATGGTCTGGTTCTAACATGACATCATTAGAAATGGGTAAAGGTACAGTGTGGAGTTAGCAATATGAAGTCACACTGTATTAGAAGTAGACCCTATGGCTATGGTGACCTGAGCATTCTTCTTAAATGTGGCACTGATATCTTTTTTTCAGGAAACCAGCTCTGTAAATAATTACATTCTGTGTGCTTTCTAGCCCTTTGCAGGTTTTACCCATGGTAGCCTTTTTGTAGAGAGAGATGAACAAAAGTGTTGGATGCATTTGGTCACTTACTTTCTAAGCACCCTTAACCACTAAACTTATACCTTATACCTTCGCACACTGATATAAGTCAATAAGATCACACACAAATATAAAAGTCTATTTTGAGGATTTTCGTTATGTGTATATGTTTGTTCAATATAAGATCATGTTTGTTCATTTGTTCTTAGATTAATTTCCTGTACTGCATAACACCTAGTGTATGGTCCTCAGGAGGCCCAAAGTAGGAGGGCCGAAACATGTTGACTTTCTTTTAAACCTATGGAGTTTCCCAATAAGCAAATTATGTGTTGATTGTGGCCATCCACCAAACACCCAAAGGACAGGTAGAAGCTCATTGAATGTCTATAGGGGCTTACCTGGATACCCTTGGGAAACAGCCATTGGGGTGTACTCATATTAAAAGGTTTTAGAAAGACACCCACATTAAATCAGTACACAGTACACAAGTAATGCAAGACTTTGGCATATTTTGTAGATGGCTTGAGTACTTCTTATGCTTTGATTTTCAGTTTTTGTTCAATGTTGATTTACATGTGAGAATGGTGTGGCAATCCTACAATGAGTTAAAGCAATTTAAATGTGCATGATGTATACAAACATTTGTGTTCTCCAGTAGTGAAGCTATCACTATTGTTATGTTGTAATAATCAGTTCAGATCATCCCTATAGTAAATCCCTGCTGAATCTATGATAATTGGTACACCAGCATTTCATCCATTTATTGTAAGGAAATTAGAAACATAATCCATTAGATATTGAGGACATGCTCTCAACTACATATTTCAGAACACAACATGCGATGCAGACAACAAGAGCATAATATATTATGTTAAACATAAATGGTATGCTCCAAATCTTACAATCAACTGATAAAAGAATACATTTTCTATAGGCTAAGTGATACAATCGTCCTCCTCTTGAAAATGTCTCCTACTCACCAGAAAGGGATTTACACAGTGTTGCAAAGACCTTCCTGTGCAGTGGGGAGAGCTTTGGGTACAGTGAATGGGTCTGGATAGATATACCATAGCATATCCTGTATCTTCAGATATATCCATCACCTGAGATCCTCTCAGCCCTTGAGGCACTCCTTGGTTCGTGTGTGTGAACACACTTTGAATTGCAATGCGTCACTCCATATTCCCAAGTGTGCTGAATTTCTCAGCTGGATGTTTGGCCCATATATAGCTGAGGAAATGATTGGTGGACCCCCTGTCTGAAACCTCCCAATTCTTCTGAGGAGAAGGTGAGGGTCATCTCATCACACTCCTCAGCCATTGTAGTGAGTTCAGGGTCAAAAGAAGCAGAAGGATGGAGACCGTTTCTGTTGTGGTCCTAAGATGGCCTGGGAATGGTGTGAATTCATGTTCTTGAAAGTAATCCACAACATAGGCATACTAACTAGAGTAAAGAGAGAGAGTGAAGGGGACCACATGTATAGGGTGATAAATGGCACTCTTGTGGTTCCTCATTGCAGTCCATTGTGGATTGGTACATTTTTTAAATATGTAGGAGTGAAAAGTTCAAACTAAGGCATGTGTGTATCTCCTTCATGAGTTTGATTTGTTTGTCTATGCACCCCACGTGGACTTTCCAGATCTGAGGTGAGTTTAGAAGTGGATGAATAATGGATGTAGATCTATAATTACAATTTTAATGGTGAATAAGTGAGAGATGTTTTTGCAGATGCATTATCCATTTATAATTCCATGTTTGTGGTGATATCATGGAGGAGCAATAGTGGTACCACATGATGGTATGTGTGGTGAGTAACATAGTGTACCCGTCTTCCTTGACTTAAAACAGTGCAGCCACTGTGATGCAGCAACCAAACTAGCAGCTCAGGTGTAATATGAGGCCACTGGTTATTTATGCACATTCAGACCCTGACCTCTAGCCTATTGCCCACCCTCCAAACGTTTACAGGACTGTAATTTACGGGCAAGGTCTACATTTAAGCTTTGCTGCCTGCAATGTTATGCAGCACACAGCAGGCTGCAATTATATTGCTCACTACTTTTGGAGGACATTAATCATTCTGCATGATCAAGACACCTGAAGTACAACTTAGGGATACCAAAAGTGTACTAAAGAATGACTTGCATGTCTATGTGTGCCTTTTTGTATCTCCGTTGAGGCAGGGTGGTTAGACAATGAAAGATATTGAAGAGACAGTATTGTCATGGCCTGTATTTTACTCCTCACATGCAACTTTCATGGAAGCATGATTCTGTAAAACTCTCAACACTGCCTACAAGAAGAGGAGGGAAAGTTGGCAGTGTGAGTGGAGCATCAAGAAAGGCATCACATCTTTAATGAATGCAGTATGTGAAACATTCAACCAGGTTAACTCCATGCCCCATTAAACCACAGGCAGATATATGGAGTACAGACATCCATCTTGGAGTCACAGAGTAGACGATCCCCCTGGTTCACAGCAGAAACATTGCTAGGCAATCAAGGTATTAGTTGCTGCAAGCAGGATCATGTTGCCAAAGTGTTGAAACATTGGTGTTGTTATACTTGTAAGTTGGTGAAATAATGAACGGGATATGGAAAAGTGTTTTGGGAAACTATTTATATTTAAAGATTTCACCATATATTTACACTAATACAGTAGTCATCCTCTGAGGATTATGAACTCAGACATTGTGCGCATTTTTATTTGTATATAGGGAGCAATAAGGATCCATATTTCCTCAGATGCTTTGATAATATTTCTTTTGATACTCATTTGGTAGTAAGATATAGACATTGGGTGAGAAAGTTGTTGTTAGTTTTCAGGTGAACTACTTAACCCTAATGTACATTTATTATGTTCCAGTTGATGAACATCTTGCTTTTAACATAATTGAATTACAGGAGTGTGTTCGTATAGCACAGAAAGTAGTTGTCCATGGTGAGAACTGCAAAATAGACTCAAATACCCTTCACATTGATTTCATTGATCATCTTTGTGTTTCACCCCTAAGAAGATACACAGGTTTATAATTTGTTGAAGAGTTGTGAATATAGATAGTGTTTAAAGGTATATCTTGCATCATATTAACGTTTAGATGTTGTTATAAGACCAGTAGAATCACTTAAGACTTTCCATTTTCTTCAGATAGCAATGATCCACCGGATGAAGGCAGTGCCCTGCTCTGTGATTAGGCAGGCAGCAATTAACAGTCTTTCTGCTTTCTCTCCTATCTCAGACCCTTTTTCTGAGTGTACTTCCAAACCCAACATATCAGTCTATCTATGATGGGTAGCGAATTAAAAGAAGTTGGGAAACATATATTGCTCCAATTGTGTCTGGACTACAAGGTTAGTGCTTTCTGAAAAAGGCATGCCCAGCATACCTGCTAAAAAAGTCCAAAGTCCTAGTACATTTGTTATAATGTGGTAAACATAATAATATGTCAGACATTCCCAACATGCATGCCATCAAAATTAGTCTCATGGGTGTACTGTGAAGGGCTGAACTTATGATTGTCTGCCTTTTTTAATCTATTCCCCAAGTAAACATGAAGACCAAGTGTGAGATAAACTTATCTAGTAGCTATATATCACCAAAATCTCAAGCACCTGGCTGACACACACGAGCATACTGTTGGCAAATCCAGCTGCCATGTATTTACCAAGACTTTGCTGAGATAAAACAGTTCTGACATTACAGACAGAGTCCATGTTAATAAGGTGCTAGCAGTGTCTGATACAGTGTATTATTATGCAGTGGCTGTGAAAGGGCAATATACTAGTTCACTTGACTGATTATGGATGTCAGTACATCACTGAATCACCACCATGACTGCCTTGCTTATGAGAAAACGTCTGTGTCCTCAGTAATCTTTTAAAAAAAATTGTTGGCAGGAAGTGGAGTGCAGCCATTAGTTTGACATATTCTGGAGGGATCTGAGAGGGGCTGTGAAGAAGTATGTTTTTCGTATGCAACTATGTCATGAATCACACTGAGATTGGTCGTGGATGGCTACGGAGAACCATGCCTCTGAGTAGCCACAGGTGACTCACTGTTCCGCCCCTAGCAATGGGGGTGCGTACCTGGCTGATGGCGTTTCTGTGCTTTTGGTGAGCTCGAGCTTGTGCTGGCTGAATCCTTGCCGCTTCTCTCTTTGCCGTTTTTCCGCTTTTCGAGGCAATGTTAAATACTGCGGAATGAAAACATTGCGGAGGCGGCGGCATACGAAGGAGGACCGCGGCGGTTGCTGCTGCTTCTCAGGAAGTTGGTTTATTGCTCGGCTTTCGCTTAAAGGAGGTGAGGAGGTGGCGGTCGCTCCCCGGCAAGGCAAGACAAGGCTATCTCCCCGCAGATGTCTCTCGGTGGCCCCTGTGTGTACTTCAGGGTCAGAGTGTACTGGTTCCTGAATTATTGATGTTTTCCTGTCAGTAAAGGTGGTTGAACTGGAGGCTGGGGGCGAGCTTGAGGAGGGAGACTGACTGACGCCGGTTTGACGGCTGAGTGGTGGCAAAGTCAGAAAAGTTTTTTTTAAGGCAATACATGTAATACATGTAAGATATTTGAAAAGCTTAAGCCTGAGCTTCCAAAAATGGGGAAACTATTAAACACTCACCTCGCCAAGGTCGAGACTCGTCGGCTCTTGGCAAAGGAGGCAAGAGAGGCAAAGAAAGCAGCTCATTTCGCTGGATTGGAAAGCACCCCTCACGCCCATACCCTATATTCCACAGTTGAAAGCTCTGAGGAAGAGGGTGAGGTAGAGGAGGGAAGCCCGGCCGCCGCAGGAACAGCTATTCAACAGTCAGTTTTGCTAGGGGATAATTCCAGCCAGGATGTAATCACCGCAAGTTCTCCATCTAATGCGCAAGAAGAAGGTGAATTGGACATGCAGACGAAAGTGAGTGCCAAGAAGGGGGTCAAACAATTCTCACTTTTTCTTAAAAAAACAATGCCTGCAGGTTTCTTCACCTAGCCCTAAGCTGGGTGTACAGAATACTAAAGAGACTGGGGTCGAGGTATCGAGACCAGAGAGTCCACAAATGCCCTTAATTAATGCTGACTCTGTTACCCACGTTGTTTCCCCCGATCTGCCGGTCTCTTTTCATCTTGATAGAGACCTTGCCCTCAACCCTATTAACCAGAGCGGGATGCCCATGGTTAATCTATTAAAACCTGGAAAGGGTCGAGTATGTGATCAATAGGCAGACTCTCTGAAGAGCCCTGGGACTGTTTCGACAACTGTGGTCCAGTCGTTGCCCCCCCAGCATGAGGAGGCGGAGCTGAGAACTTTACCTTCTGCCACAGTTTTGAACACCCCCAATGCTAATTTCAGCCTTGATCCTAATCTTTTGGTGGACTCAGCAGGGCATTTCCAAATGAGCATTAAGGATATGCTAAATCTGATCCTAGAAGTGGTCCGGGATTTGAAAAAAGCTCAGAAAGCGGAATTGGCTTCTCTTAGTTCACGTCTAGAGAAGATTGAAAGCACAATGGGGAGTTTTCCAATAAAGCTTCAGGAGGCTGAGGAAAGAATATTTGCCTTAGAGAATCAGCTGTCTTCTGTTATGAAGGAGGTCAAAGTAGCTGCCAAAAGTAAACATGCGCTGGAAATTAAAATGGAAGAGGTGGAGAACCATTCTCGAAGATCCAACCTTCGCCTAGTTGGTGTTCCAGAGGGTGTGGAAGGGTCCCACACTCTGAGCTGGGTTAATACCTTTATTAGCCCCTCCCATGCTCATGACGAGCTGAGCTCGTCATGAGCCACGGCGCTCCGGTGCTCATGACGAGCTCAGCTCGTCATGAGCCGTGGAACGCTCAGGTGCCGGAAGAATTTCTCTCCTGTGCGGAATGTTCCGCGGAGCCAATGCACCTGTGACAAGCTCAGCTCGTCATGAGCACAGGAGCGCCGTGCCTCATGACGAGCTCATCATGAGCATACGGGCGCTGTGCGCGCCCCTCCCCCCCAGCACAGCGGGGGAATAACCCCCGCAGCAAAGGGGTTAAACAAAGAGTTATTACTAACTTTCAAGGGGACCTTACGATCACGAGAGCCCATCGTGTCCCGGCCCATCCATTTCCTAACTCGACACTTCCACGCACTAATTTGATTAATTTCTCCGATTTTCGCATAAAAGAAGCAGTTTTAACGAAAGCTTTTCAACAGAGGCAATTTGTGGTTAATGAGACAACCAAATGTCGAATTTTTTCGGACATGTCAGCGTCTGCGGCTCGCCACAGGAAAGAATTTGTTAAAATGTTGCATTTATTTAAGGCAAAGGGGGCACAAGCGTCAATCGCCCAGCAATCTAAGTTGAAAGATCTGGTGAAAGGGAAGTTCTTCATGTTTACGAATGTAGAAGAAGCGTTGGAATTTCTAGAGGAGATCTCTCCAGCTTCGAAGGGCTAGAAGGGCTAGAAGGGTCAAGTTCCTGTATGATATTATTGTTAAGCCCCACTGATAGGATTTTCTCTGTGTGTGGGAGTAAAGGCAACATAGATCTCTATCCCAGGGTGATATGGAATGGGTGGCTGAGGTGTTAAGAGAAAAAGGTACCCCACATTGCTAGGGGGACTGGGGGTGAGATCACTAGGGTGTTATAACATGACACCCAAGTTGAGAGGGGGGAGGGGACAGTGGAGGGTGTGGTGGAGGGGGGAAGGTCCACTTTTTTGGGGGGACATGGTATGGAAAGGGGAAAAATTAAGCCGGCTGTTTTTCAATGCTATGTTGCTTTATTGCATCTGTTCCTGTTAGAGAAGTCATTTTTTTTATGGCTAATATGTTAACATTGAAAGTTGTTTCTTTTAATGTACATGGGCTGAATAATCAGAGAAAAATGTGTGCTATTGAAGTATGGTTAAAAACGGAAAATCCAGGGGTAATTCTCTGTCAAGAAACCCACATCTTGAATATGAAAATCCCAGAATTTTCTATGTTTAAATCATGGGCAGCCTATAGGGGCTTTTCATCGTCTTCTGCCTCCCATAGAGGGACTGCTATATTTGTAAACAAAAACTTACAAGTGGATTATGTTAACTCTGGTAAAGATCAACTGGGGAGGTGGTGCTGGGTTACGTGTTCTTTTAGATCAAAGTCGCGCCCTCTTACATTTGTGAGTTTTTATGCACCGGTGGAGGATAATGCTAAGGCTTATGAGGAATTATGCCTATCACTAACTCAGGTTCCGGAAGATTTAATTGTGGGCGGGGATTTTAATATCTTGATGAACCCCCGTATAGATTCCACAGTACAAGGGAAAAGGCAGATAAAGCCAAGGTCTTTTAAGGTTCTGAAAAACTACGGAGCAATGTTAAATCTATGTGACCCCTGGCGAGCAGCGTTTCTGTCCTAAAGGAAATTTACGTGTGAATCAGGTCAGTTTCGTTCCTCTTCTCGTATTGATTTTTTTTTATTTCTCAGTGTTTAGATTTTTTTCAACAACATTTTTTTTTCAATGGATTTTCGGATCATGAAATCCTGACATTGGAAATCCATTTAGGGACAGGCTCAAGACTTTCGAAACGGTGGGTCTTCAATAAGCAATATTTGAATGATGTGGAGTGAGTGAAGTTTATGGCCTTAAAGATTAGGCAATTCTTAATTCAGAATATTCAGTCCACTGCTCCAAATGTAGTTTGGGACTCACTTAAAGCGTTTGTTAATAATGGGTAAAGATGCAGCTATAGCAAAAAAAGCTAGGCTTAATGAGACAAAACTTGAAGATAAGATTTGTGTCCTTCATGAGGCATTTTTACAGAATCCCTCCACTTTTATTAAAACTCAGCTTGAGCAGGCCAAGCGTGAGCTCTGCTCCGTGTATGATGCTCAAAGTGAAAACTTTTTTCAACGTTTTCAACAGAAAATGTATGAAGAGAGTAATTTCACGGGCAGACTTTTGGCGTGGCAGACCAAAGAGCAGGCGGCCGCAAACCAAATGAATTCATTAAACTGTCCCTTGACGGAAGTTTGCACCGAGGATCCAGGGAAAATTGGGGGCATTATGCTCGCCCATTATGAGGCCATTTATGGTAAACTTCAGATGGTCGATGACCGGTTACTTGAAAAATTTCTCAGTGAAAATCCACCTCCAACTCTTTCGGAAACGGATAAAGGCTTTATGGCTAGTCCCTTTTCACTGGTAGAGTTGGAGGAAGTAGTGAATAGCCTAGCAAATGGTAAGGCTTGCGGTCCAGACGGGTTACCCTCTGAATTTTATAAAGGTTTTTTTTAGCTATTATCAGAATTTTTTTTATTTTTGATTCATTCTTTGTTAGAAGGAGGGGTAGTTCCGTAATCCTTTAGACAGGGGAACATTGTTAGTTTTGTAAAGAAATGTAAGAATAAGATGGACCCTAATTCTTATCGTCCGATCACATTGTTGAACTCGGATTACAAAATTGTCACCAAACTTTTATCTCTGAGGTTTAATAGATAGTAAAGTAAAGTAAATTGATACTTGTATAGCGCACTACTCACCCGCAAGGGTCTCAAGGCACTTGTACGAATACCGCTGTGGAACCCATCCTGGCTTTCCCTGTGAGGTGTCCACTCCTGGGCACCCCCAAGGTGGAGGCCAGGCATCCTTAGCGTTGTGGGGGCCGTTGTGGAGATTAAGCAAGCTATTGCCCAGAGTTGCAGAGTGGGACTCCATGATTGGAATAGGCACGAGGCGAGAATTATCAGGTCCGTGGAATTTTTGAGCCCAAGACCCACCGAGGCGGGGAATTGAACCCTGGTCCCGGGCTAGACCTCTGCAACAGGGTCTGCCGCTCTAACCATTGAGCCACACTTCTTCGCAGATATGCGGCGAAGCTGATCCATGTGGATCAAAATGGGTTTTTAGCTGGTAGACAATTAGCTACTAATACCCACTTTCTTTCGGAGGCTTTGGATTATTTTGGGATTCAGAGGATACCTGCTTTAGTTTTATTATTGGACGCCGAGAAGGCTTTTGACCTTGTGGTCTGGGAGACATTGTTATTGATCTTACACACCTTCAATATTCCGTTGCAATGTATATCTTTAATCCAGAATTTGTATGAGAATGCTGTTGCCAATGTAATTATTAATTCGGCCGTGGCAGTGTCTTTAAAAATTAAACGAGGCACAAGGCAAGGGTGCCCTTTATCGCCAGTTCTGTTTGCCTTTTTCATCGAGCCCTTGGCAATAGCCATTCGGAACTGTGCTGATATTCACCCTCCAATTCCTTCAATGCCAAAATTAAAACTATATGCAGATGACATCATGCTCTTAAGTAAGCCAACCGTTGAGATGCAAGCTAAGGTCTTCGAGATGTTTGAAGACTTTGAAGCATTAGGTGGCTATCGGATAAATAAAGGATGGACCGAAGTAATACAATGTGGGAGGGCCGCCTTGGATCTGCACTCCGATATCCATAACTCAGTTAATTCTAACCCAAAGAGATACCTGGGGATATTCTATTCCGAGTCAGTTGACGATTTATATAAACTGAATTTTGTTCCTCTAGTAAAGAAAGTTCAAGGGTTGTTTTCTCGATGGAGCATGCTCCCTTTGTCTATCTTGGGACGCGTTGCTTTAATTAAAAATGTCTTTTTTACCATTATTCAATTTTTTGTTTTCCTCAATACCATGCACTTTATCTGGCTCTTTTTTTTCAGGTCGAGTCCATGTTTACAGCCTTCATCTGGGCAAAAAAAACAACACGTATAGCACTTAGCACTTTATATGAAGATTTGGATCAGGGAGGGTTAGCACTCCTGTTAGACCTGTCTGCCCTTAGGGTAGTCCCTCCTATTTATTATTTATTTTTGTCCCCTTTTTGGCCCTCAAAAACCCTTAATTTTTATGTCCACTGAATTTTTGCTTTGTTGTCCTAGGGGTTAGGTGTTCTTTGCCCTCATGGTCCTTTTTCCTGAGGCCTAGGTGACTTTCCTGACTGAAAACTAGGAGGTACCTAAAATGGTGGTCAGCAACTGCCATAACTGGCACCTCAGGAGCAAGGGCCCATAGGATAACACAGGGAGACTCTAGAACCTTCTGGCCTGTTCTGAACACTTGAGGCTAGGGGTACATAAGAGCAGAACCTAGTCGGCCATTTTGGGTAACCACTGAACCAGTCGGAGTGCAGGCTGTGGGTATAGAGGGTTAGGAAGCTCAGAGGGTTGACTTCCTGTCAGAGGGTTGCTACCTTACTGCTGCCACTGCCCCTTTCCCATAGATCTGGCCCTGCTGAATGACCACCTTCTTATTCCTGCCTGGGTTCCCCTGACGAGTTAGGAGGAATGGACCTCTAGCCCTAGGAGAGACCGCGGAGGAGAAGGAAAGGGTAGAGTGGGTGAACTGAATTGGGACTTCCTGACCACTATATCTGGCGTGGGAGTAATTACCGGTTCCCTGAGCTTTGTGAGAAACAAGGACCGGACTGGGAGGAATAAGCTGCCTGAACTTTACCTGGGTCTGTTCTGCACACTGCCCGCAGTCGGCCCCCACCGGTTATATTCGTGTGGTAGAAGACGTGGGCCCCATCCTCCCCTTGTCACGCTCCTGGGTAGGAGGGCACTGCTGCTGAGTGAGGAAGAGGTGACCTGATCGTGGATCTGGTTCTGGCAGTAAACCCGATCCTTGTTCGCGCTACGGGGCGAACGTTAGGTCAAAGAGCCGGATCGAGGAAAACGCTGTTCCCCTGCGCAGGCTCACTGAGGGGAGTCTGAGAAGCGTCAGGGGGCAGAGTGGCCTTGGAGCCTTGATTGTTTGTGGGCGGGAGCTGCCGAGAACATTGCCGCCGACGAGAGGAGGAGGCCGGCCCTGCGCCTCAGACGCTGTTCCCCTGCGCAGGCCCGGTGTGCGCCTGGTGACGGAGGTCACTCGAGTGAGGAGACGGCGTGACGCGATTCCAACAGCTCCTCCTGGACCTCCTGAAGCTGGCGGTGAGATTCACCAGTTGAGTCCTGGTGAGGCCGGGGGAAAGTGGAAAGCAGAGCGCTGCCTCAAACAAGTAAGCAGGTTCTGAGGGAAGGTGGGGAAGTCCGAAGGTAGACTCCTGCATTTCCCGCTTAACAGGCTGGATGGTTCGGAGCCCAAAAGAACTGAATTAGAGCTGCGAAGCTGAACTGGAGAGACAATCCTTGGAGGGCGTTTATAACTTGAGCAGATTACTATTAAATTGAATGCCTTGGTGGTCCAGATTGTGGAAAGCCCTTGTGTAGCGCACTTGTACTTCATTGCCAGAGATAAGACAGTTCATCTAGCGCTCCAGTAGTTGAGGCGAGGGGAGGGGAGTTCTTCAATCTCACTGAAGTATTGATGCCCTGGTTCAAGTTGCCAATGTAATGTCGTCTAATTTGTGCCTCACTTAATAACCAAAGTTCGTCTAATGAGGGAATTTCAAAATAGATGCTAATCTTTTGGTGCTTGGAAACCTGGTACAAGAAAACCTTCACTTGTAAGTGCCGTCCATTGTGGTAGGAGGTACTGATTCAGAGTATTAAGACAGTGCATTCTAATGTAAAATCATTGTGGGAAGTTAAAATGCAAAGAGGTTGCTGAACTGAGAACTCGTAGTATTACAGGATATGTTTGGGGAAAACGTCAAGATGTACAGTGTAATTAATTGTTGAACTACAGGAGAAAGAGAAAATCTCACAAAAGGATTTTATAAAACAGCCCGTATTTTACTAAAGAAGGTGTGGTGTCTTTCTTTTCTAGTGGAGGGACATTGGGTTACTGAAGGGTGACGCAAACTTTGCACTTGTACCTTGGAATTAGGCCTTAGTGCCAAGCTACCCTATGTGACTTGGGTGTTCCCCTAGGTCCAACAACTCCCAAATCTTAAGGGCTATTATGATGCGTATTTTGCACAATATTTGTCTAGATTTAAGCCTTCACCGCAAACACATTTCTATTGTAAAAATTTTATGAATTTAATGTGTAAGGACAGTCAAATCCACTATCCCCTGCTGATGTTTAGATCCCTAAGTTGGTACGTTATAAGTGTCTCCACTGGTTTTTTAAAAGACGGCAGGCCCTCTTTAAAAAAAATTCTATTCCAGCAATTAACTCAGCCATCTTACTAGAAGGATTCTTCCCCTTAGTAGGGGTCAAACAGCCTACACATTTGGCATCAAAATGGGCGATAGCTGAGTTTGTTAAAGTGTCAGATTTTTGGAGGAATGGGAGTTGGGTGACTGTAGCAGAAATGTCCCAATTTATTTCAAATGATTTTATTTTAATTAACTTTTATGGTATTGTATATAAATATTTTGCTGAAATAGATGCTGTAGTTAAAGTATCGGATAGGAAACCAGGTGCCTGGAAGAAATATTTGGCCTCCGTAAAGGGGGTGGATCTCGAGTTAAAAGCTATCAAACTGGCGCAGGATGTTGTTTTTCAGCAAATGGTTATTGTATCGAACCCCCGCCTCACTGTCAAAGATGTATGCTAATCAGTCTTCTCAATGCTTTCGGTGTATGAACCATCCATCTGCCAATTGGTCACATAATATGTTGGGTTGCCCAAAAAATAATGATTATTGGGTAGATTTATTTGCATATCTGGATCAGGAATGTAACATCCAGCTGGAAGTTAACGATAGGTTAATTTTATTTGGTTTGGTTTTGATCCTGATCTCCCTTTTGCGGACTCAATGATTACATTTCTGTATATAGCTATGGCAACTGCAAGTTCATTGTTACTGCAAAAATGGCGCACAGTTTCGATTCCTTCGGCCCTGGAGTGGGGTCAGAAGATGAGAAGGGTTAAGAAAAGTAAATATACTTTCGCATTACGAATTGGAGGTGGGAGATATACTTGTGTTATTCTGCGGTGGGGTGGGGCGTGGTTTTAGATTCCATCAAATGTTTAGTATTGTGGGAATGTCTGCAGTGGGTTTTTTGCTTTGCTTTTTGTTTACTCTCTTTTATAGTGTTAAACATGTTGAGAACTTGTAATGTTTACAGTGATTCAGATGGGATGTGATCTGTATTTTTCATGATATAATGGTGCAATATGTATATGTTTAAGTTTTTAAACTCCGGATTCAATAAAAAAAATAAAAAATAAAAAAATGAATCACATTGAGATAAAAGCAGTATTTTGCTACTACTGCTTCCCTTAACACACCAAGATTTTTGAGTTTCTACCTGTATATACTTTTCAAGTAACTGTTCCTCCAAATGAGGGGAAATGTGAAAAAGACATTCACCAATAGAATTAGGACATCACTTTGGCTTTGGCTTGGTTTCTTATATGGGCAGGCAGTGTGTGATTAAATGATATAGTGAATTTCAACTGACGATTTCAGTGGTGTAGCCATGACTGTTGAATCCACCACCCCCTGCATTAGTAATGTGTTGAATGTGAATAAAGCCTTATTGTTATGTGTTACCTGTCATTCTGTCTATATTTAATATTGTGAATCTGTCTCTGTATTCATACATCAAAAAAAGTATATTTATTAAAAACATTTATATAATAGTTTTAATACATACACATACACTATTTTCTTTTTTTCTCTTTGTGCTGTTATTATCGTTCCTGTGACTACTGATTTCTATGAGATTCCACTGATGTTCCTATGAGTTGTCATTGGCGGTTTGTGACTAGCCCCAAGGCTTGACTTGAGTAGATTTGGGACTGTTTGAACAGTAATACAGTAATACTACTGCTGTAAATGTGGGTGTACCTTTAATAAATAGCAACTGGCTTACTTTTCGGGGGTATATTTTTGTATCTGTTTGTGCCTCCCTGTGCCCTTTTAGTCTCTGTGTTTAGTTGTAGATACTGTCAATTTCAATTTTCTAGCCACTCTCCCTTGCCCCTCCCACATTTATACCTAAAACATAGACCTCCACTTGCAAAGTTTTCTGCACTTTCGTCATCAGAAACAGGTCTTGCCTTTGTAGAGATATCTGCCTGTGCATTGTTGAGCAGCATTTGGTATTAAGTGAAACAACAGTGCTTTTCAACAAAGCTTAATAAATAGAACCCCTTCAATCATTTGGGGACCACTCTCTGACAGAGTAAGCATTGATTGTGACAACCTACACACATTTTGTATAGGGAATCTTCTAAAGAATACAGAATATGGACTGAGATATTGGCCTAAACACAGGACTGAGTTAACAGGAAATGTGTGCATTTCAAGGTTCAATTTCCAACACTGATCTTCTTTAAAAACTAACCTCAGCCTTGCAGCTTATTTTACTACACTTTTTGAATGATCAAGCAGGTGGATATCAGATAAAAGTTTACAAACTCGAGCTATATCTGCCTGTTAATGAGAATGATAGACAATTACATTACCACATTTCCCTATCGCAATTTTTTTTATACCCAATGAAATTGATCCTTAATTAAAGAAACCTCAAGAGCTTGTACCTATTGATGTACATTCTGGGCAGGCATACGTTTAGAGGTAAGATCAATGGTCCCATGAGAATAAGATAAGTAGGGGGGCTAGGTCTGTCACTTGTTTTGTGACCTAGAGTAACAGGACAGATAGACTGCAATGAAACTTACTCCTTAATATGACAACTACAAAACATACATTTTCATAACTGTATATGGGAATTAGGCTGTTGTCATACTCATGTTGATATTCCTTAGCTGCTGATTTCTGATGCAGCTTGTGCTCAGTGCGTAATCAGCACTTGTTACTTGTCTGTTTCCATATGTTGCTGCAGTATGTCACTTATTGGCTGTGTTGAGAAATGTGGAGTATGTTGGAACAGTGTAATAATATAATTATTTATGCAATAAATGAGATTCTGGGAGATGCTGATTGCCAAGCGATCCCACTGATCATTGTGTGTTTATTAAATGCTTCATTTTAACACCAATGTCTGCTGAGATTGATTCAGAAGGTAATGTTGAGTATTATTAATTCCACTATTCCTTGTCACTGTAATCTACCATTCCCCATGGGACTCAGGTTTTGCAAAACAAAGGAACACCATAATAAACAATTTAACAAAGTTATCCATACAACTGATGTATAAGTAGATAATTACAATTTATTTTATGCCATTATGAAAAACATATAGAATGCAACACCAAATGGAAAATCAGAATGATGTATAACAAATCGCTAAGTAGTGGTAAATTACTAGTCTAACATTTAAAAAAAAAAGAAAAATCCTACGCAAATGTATAATTGATCATGTCATTTCAGTCTAAATAACTCAACATTTTTTATCATTATGTAAATTATACCATTGTAACAAAAACGTAATATATTATCAGAATCACTGAAACATGGAACATACAGAATATAAGGTAGATACTACTAAATTAGAAATGTACAAAAGCATGTCACCATAAATATGTTGATTATCCACAATTTTAATTATACAATATAACAAAAAATGTTGGCAGTTTAGTAACAAAAGAAACCTTGAACCAGAAATCATATTCCACATGTAGAATTCCAAATGTAAAAAATTCCGCAAAAGTATATTCCCCCACCCCTCAGCGCCTTGAGACCCTCATGGGTGAGTAGCGCGCTTACAATCCCCTGATTGATTGATTGATTGATAACAAATAATGATACAAAAAATATGTTTATATATTTAATATTAAGATACATATATATACAAATATATATATATATTAATCAAACATTTTAGCAAATTAATTTAAATTCTTAAAACATTCTTAAGTAAAATGCCATTAGTAATATAATTTTAATTTGTTTAACTCCCTTTCTAAAGTGATGTTAAAAACAAAATATATACATATATATATATATATATATATATATCACTCCAAAGAACGGCGTTCCAAACCAGCACTTGGGAACAAGAACCACAAATCACAGGGTTAGTCCATAAATAGTATCAGGTTTATTAACTCCATAAGCCCAACGTGACGCGTTTCGCGCTCCACAGAGCGCTTGTTCACACACATTTTTATAAAGTTTCGTGTATTTAAACATGTTTCCAAACAAGTTGTCATGGAGAGAGGACTGAGTACAGACATACATCAGTGGCATCTTGGAAAGGTCTATAACAAGGTAGTATGTAGGGACGGTATACAAGTTAAGTGTCCAACAGATGATTAATACATAAATAAATGCATAGTATTATCATCTTATAGCCAAAAGTATATCAAGCATTATTTCATTCACTGCAGCTTTGTTCACCTTGGTTAGGATAATTGTCTACCTGTCTGCGATATCTGTAGGTGTGTGCAAATTAACGAGAAGTCGGGTAGACTGAAAATCGCAATAACTTCTAATACTGTATTGCAAAATAATCATAGCAGTAATAGTAGCACGCGCCCTCCGGATTTCAAGGAGTGCTTAAAAGTTATTTAAACATCCAGCTGGGTATTTCCTGGTTAGTGGAATATTTAGCTGAAGAGCATGAGCCTAGTAATGTTATGTAAAATAGTAGCACACGACCTACAGGTTTTAAGGAATTACCTCGTATATCTCTCACCAAATAGTGTAATAGTGAGGTATGGCGCTTTAAAAATATTATAACATCCAACTGAGTATTTCCTGGTTAGTGGAATGGATTGATCAAAAGCACCATAAACAGATTATACATCATAAAATCCATATTTGTCAACAAGAGTATTGTAAACAGAAGGGCTGACAGAAAGTACTCCTAAGGACCTCTCAAAAGTTATCCAATCAATTACATGTTATCACGAAACTAGGGTTAAAGCCACATGGAAATCCCACTAATTAGTGTGCACCAGAAAAATACCAACAGTGCTCAAACAAATTGTGATAATGGTAAAAAATATATATATAAAATATATAAAATTCCAAATACTATCAGAGAAAAGCCTTAGTCAAAAAGTTAAAAGAACTCTATGTTTAGGTTTATCATTTTACCCGGCAGTACCTATGAACTATGTGGCTGACAAAATAGACATCTTTACGTTTTGCAGAAAATAAAAACAAAAAAAATGGCATAAACTGAAACCAGCTAAAAGTAAGAAGGGGCAAAGAACGGATGTATTAGGACACAATGATAACATGGTGATTGGAGAGATTGACAATTTGGTGGCCTTTGATGAACTCAATGATGAGCAGGTTGACCCTGATTTAAGCATTGAGGCCATACGCATTTTAGATGCTTTGGAAATCCAACATGATGCTGCTGCCACGACTCATTTTAAACCTAAATCCAGGTTCCTGCCTAAGATGAATCATGATAACATTGACACTGGGTTTTCCGGATCGGCTTGAGCAGCGCACACAGCAAGCGCCAGGCACGGACGCAACAGTCCCCCTGAAGCTCCACGATCCGATGGGAGCGCATTAGTCATATGCGCTAGGTACACTGAGACCTTCATAACAGAGAAACAGGTCAAATTTCCTTTTCTTTTCACCTTCTAGAAACACTTTATCTGTTTACCCTTCCCTCACGTTATTCACTTAACGGTCCTGAAGAATGCCCATAAGCCCTAATTAAGGCAACTGAGGCAGAAACATGTCGACCTTATTTTAAACTTAACCTTTTTAACAACTTTCCCCACCACAATTTTGAATCTTGAACTCTCAGTGCATCCTCTACTCATAATCAAGTTCATAGATGCACTAATCTAAGAGTTGTTGGACCCGAGAATCAGACCAATAAATTCTACTCCTGAATTTTCGGGCCTCTTTTAAATACCCCTATCACTGGCTCACTACTGCATCAACCTTGGGTAAGAACCTCCTGGTGGAGGCTGCATAATTGACTTGACCTAATGATTATGCACACACGTGACTCAAAAGCGGAGAACCAAGATATACCGGTTTAAGTACCAACCTACCCATCACGTGCATGAGGGTCCATTTATATTGGGACACCCCCTCCTTCATCCTGCCTGCATACCTAAGGTTGTGCAGGACAAGTGATCCATTCTCACTTTTGATTATTGCATATACCTTGGAAATTGAATGGATCAACATTCTATCTCCCTCCACATTGATTGAGAGGTGCAGTATTATACACAGACGCCATGTAGGTGATATCAAATTACATCAAGGACATATATCTAATATACCCTGGTTAGTGGGATAATTAGGTCAAACAACGTTGATACAGGCATCACCCTCCAAAATCAACCCTGGTTAGTGGGCAAGATCTTATCTATATCAAACGACAAACTATAATGTGATAAAAAGGTTTACAGAAAATTACCTCAAACTCCTAAAGTGCAGAGTGTGTCAAAACAAGTGTAATATTGCACAAATCCTACAGTAAATTAAACAAAAAATTATCCAAAACATGATAAAAGTCCAAATACATTACATAGATGGAGAAAGAGTAGAAGATGATCACAGAGAAAGGATTAGGGTACAGGTGCTGCAGACTTGAGACAGTGTCCCTCCCTTTCATCCTGTGTGAAGGAAGAGAAAAAGAAGAAATATACACATTGGTTAGAAGAATATACATTTCATTCTCGTTAACAGTCAAAGTAGAGCATACAATTTTATTCTTCCTGTAAATATACACTCAGTTCTTCATCCATGTTATGCCCTTTCGGGTAACGTGTACATAGGCTTATTATATGCTTAGATTCTTTCTGCCTGAGTCTCAAGGTTCGATTCCCACCTCTTTGGTTTAAATTGACTTGCTCAATAATGAAATATGACAATTTAGTTGGATCTGAGAAGTGAAAAGCCTCAAAATGGCGAGCTATGGGATATTGCTTATCCACCTTGTTGATAGCTCTGACATGTTCAAGAATTCGCTTTTAAGCCATATGTGTGGTACTGCCCACGTATTTCAAGTCACATGGACAGACCAACACATAAATCACGAACATGGTTGTGCAAGTTAGAAATTGATGTATCGTTTGCATTTTGTTTATGCTGGGATTCCAGTATTCCTTGACAATCTGACTATTGGCACAGGCTTTACCGTGGCCACATGGGTAAAAGCCTTTAAGGTCAATTCCCCTGGTAATCATATTGTTACCGATGTCATTGTGTACAAGTATGTCCCTCAGATTGCATCCTCTTTTATAGGTTATACTGGGTATATCTGGGAGAGATTCACCTATGATAGAGTCACCTTTGAGAATATTCCAATTATTTAGTATGCACTTTCTGACCTGATTGAAATTCCCATTATAGTTCAAAATGATTCTCGTGGCATTCTTATCAGGTTCATCTTCTACATTTTTTCTGTCATCTTTGAGTAGATCTTCTCATTTTACTTGTTTGACTTTATTTTCTGCCCTTCTTATTACCCACCCAGGGTAGCCTCTTGTCAGAAACCTTTGTGTCATAACCTTCTCATCTTTGATGTAATCTGTCTTATTACTGCAATTCCTTTTTGCTCTGAGCAGCTCTCCAAATGGAATGCTCCATTTAAGATTTTCCGGATGGCTGCTCAGAGCATGAAGTAGAGTGTTGCCAGCTGTGGTTTTGCAAAACAAGATGGTTTGCAACAAGGCGTCTCCATGAGAGGGGTGAGTGCCATGTGGCCAGTGTGGGGGGGAGGTGAAGGAGGAGTACAGGGTCACGGGGCTAGGTGCAGGAGGGAAGCACCTGGGTTGGGAAGTGGGGTGGGTAGGGGAAAAAATGAAAAATTGAAGTTCTTGTTGAGTGGTGATGGAAAATATGTTGGCAAGGAGTTGTTTCATTGATTTATATACATGTCTATTGGGGGGCTTAAGGTGATTTCCTTTAATGTTAATGGGCTGAACAATCGGAAAAAAATGTGAGCTATTGAGCTTTGGATTAAATCAGAGCGCCCAGCAGTAGTAATGTTGCAGGAAACTCATATCTCTGTGGCTAAAATCAATTGCTTTACTATGTTTAAAACATGGGCTGTATATCGTGGGTTTTCATGCGCCCAAGAGTCTCAAAG
Source organism: Lissotriton helveticus (assembly GCF_964261635.1). Classification (NCBI taxonomy): domain Eukaryota; kingdom Metazoa; phylum Chordata; class Amphibia; order Caudata; family Salamandridae; genus Lissotriton; species Lissotriton helveticus. The sequence goes on from NC_136073.1 coordinate 342,783,747, forward strand.
TGGGGTCACTCTTTTTTTAAATTGGAACTTAGATGCGGAAATTATCCAGTTTGAAGATGGAGGGGCAGGGCGATGGTGTTGGGCTACGTGTTTAATAAAAGGCAGGAACAGACAAATTACCTTTGTTAGTTTTTACGCCCCAGTGGAAGATCATGCCCCAATCTATGAGGAGTTACTTCAATCATTACTGATGGTTAGGGGGGATATAGTTATAGGTGGGGATTTCAATATCCTTATGGATACAAAATTGTCATGTTTGCAGGTATCGCTCTAAGTGTACTGGGGATGCTCAGACGTGAGTCCCAGGCACTCCACACCACTGGAATCAAGCTAGCCGGGCTGATGAGAGGTGTTACCTCGAAACCGGGCCGGTCCTCGGATGCTTGTTTCCGTTCTGGGAAGGACATGGCTTTTGTAGTTCGGACTGGACTGTTCCCATGGGGCAGAGGGTCAGCGCTGATTTGCATATCGCCATTGTCTAACCCAGGGTGGTGTGGAGTGGAAAAACGATGGATTTGGACCCAGATCTTTGGACTGGGGTGAATGTGTGACATTGATCCACATTCTGTCCATCATTGTTGTGTTTGCAGGTATCGCTCTAAGTGTACTGGGGATGCTCAGACGTGAGTCCCAGGCACTCCACACCACTGGAATCAAGCTAGCCGGGCTGATGAGGTGTTACCTCGAAACCGGGCCGGTCCTCGGATGCTTGTTTCCGTTCTGGGAAGGACATGGCTTTTGTAGTTCGGACTGGACTGTTCCCATGGGGCACAGGGTCAGCGCTGATTTGCATATCGCCATTGTCTAACCCAGGGTGGTGTGGAGTGGAAAAACAATGGATTTGGGCCCAGATCTTTGGACTGGGGTGAATGTGTGACATTGATCCACATTCTGTCCATCATTGTTGTGTTTGCAGGTATCGCTCTAAGTGTACTGGGGATGCTCAGACGTGAGTCCCAGGCACTCCACACCACTGGAATCAAGCTAGCCGGGCTGATGAGAGGTGTTACCTCGAAACCGGGCCGGTCCTCGGATGCTTGTTTCCGTTCTGGGAAGGACATGGCTTTTGCAGTTCGGACTGGACTGTTCCCATGGGGCACAGGGTCAGCGCTGATTTGCATATCGCCATTGTCTAACCCAGGGTGGTGTGGAGTGGAAAAACAATGGATTTGGGCCCAGATCTTTGGACTGGGGTGAATGTGTGACATTGATCCACATTCTGTCCATCATTGTTGTGTTTGCAGGTATCGCTCTAAGTGTACTGGGGATGCTCAGACGTGAGTCCCAGGCACTCCACACCACTGGAATCAAGCTAGCCGGGCTGATGAGAGGTGTTACCTCGAAACCGGGCCGGTCCTCGGATGCTTGTTTCCGTTCTGGGAAGGACATGGCTTTTGTAGTTCGGACTGGACTGTTCCCATGGGGCACAGGGTCAGCGCTGATTTGCATATCGCCATTGTCTAACCCAGGGTGGTGTGGAGTGGAAAAACGATGGATTTGGGCCCAGATCTTTGGACTGGGGTGAATGTGTGACATTGATCCACATTCTGTCCATCATTGTTGTGTTTGCAGGTATCGCTCTAAGTGTACTGGGGATGCTCAGACGTGAGTCCCAGGCACTCCACACCACTGGAATCAAGCTAGCCGGGCTGATGAGAGGTGTTACCTCGAAACCGGGCCGGTCCTCGGATGCTTGTTTCCGTTCTGGGAAGGACATGGCTTTTGTAGTTCGGACTGGACTGTTCCCATGGGGCACAGGGTCAGCGCTGATTTGCATATCGCCATTGTCTAACCTAGGGTGGTGTGGAGTGGAAAAACGATGGATTTGGGCCCAGATCTTTGGACTGGGGTGAATGTGTGACATTGATCCACATTCTGTCCATCATTGTTGTGTTTGCAGGTATCGCTCTAAGTGTACTGGGGATGCTCAGACGTGAGTCCCAGGCACTCCACACCACTGAAATCAAGCTAGCCGGGCTGATGAGAGGTGTTACCTCGAAACCGGGCCGGTCCTCGGATGCTTGTTTCCGTTCTGGGAAGGACATGGCTTTTGTAGTTCGGACTGGACTGTTCCCATGGGGCACAGGGTCAACGCTGATTTGCATATCGCCATTGTCTAACCCAGGGTGGTGTGGAGTGGAAAAACGATGGATTTGGGCCCAGATCTTTGGACTGGGGTGAATGTGTGACATTGATCCACATTCTGTCCATCATTGTTGTGTTTGCAGGTATTGCTCTAAGTGTACTGGGGATGCTCAGACGTGAGTCCCAGGCACTCCACACCACTGGAATCAAGCTAGCCGGGCTGATGAGAGGTGTTACCTCGAAACCGGTCCGGTCCTCGGATGCTTGTTTCCGTTCTGGGAAGGACATGGCTTTTGTAGTTCGGACTGGACTGTTCCCATGGGGCACAGGGTCAGCGCTGATTTGCATATCGCCATTGTCTAACCCAGGGTGGTGTGGAGTGGAAAAACGATGGATTTGGGCCCAGATCTTTGGACTGGGGTGAATGTGTGACATTGATCCACATTCTGTCCATCATTGTTGTGTTTGCAGGTATCGCTCTAAGTGTACTGGGGATGCTCAGACATGAGTCCCAGGCACTCCAAACCACTGGAATCAAGCTAGCCGGGCTGATGAGAGGTGTTACCTCGAAACCGGGCCGGTCCTCGGATGCTTGTTTCCGTTCTGGGAAGGACATGGCTTTTGTAGTTCGGACTGGACTGTTCCCATGGGGCACAGGGTCAGCGCTGATTTGCATATCGCCATTGTCTAACCCAGGGTGGTGTGGAGTGGAAAAACGATGGATTTGGGCCCAGATCTTTGGACTGGGGTGAATGTGTGACATTGATCCACATTCTGTCCATCATTGTTGTGTTTGCAGGTATCGCTCTAAGTGTACTGGGGATGCTCAGACGTGAGTCCCAGGCACTCCACACCACTGGAATCAAGCTAGCCGGGCTGATGAGAGGTGTTACCTCGAAACCGGGCCGGTCCTCGGATGCTTGTTTCCGTTCTGGGAAGGACATGGCTTTTGTAGTTCGGACTGGACTGTTCCCATGGGGCACAGGGTCAGCGCTGATTTGCATATCGCCATTGTCTAACCTAGGGTGGTGTGGAGTGGAAAAACGATGGATTTGGGCCCAGATCTTTGGACTGGGGTGAATGTGTGACATTGATCCACATTCTGTCCATCATTGTTGTGTTTGCAGGTATTGCTCTAAGTGTCCTGGGGATGCTCAGACGTGAGTCCCAGGCACTCCACACCACTGGAATCAAGCTAGCCGGGCTGATGAGAGGTGTTACCTCGAAACCGGTCCGGTCCTCGGATGCTTGTTTCCGTTCTGGGAAGGACATGGCTTTTGTAGTTCGGACTGGACTGTTCCCATGGGGCACAGGGTCAGCGCTGATTTGCATATCGCCATTGTCTAACCCAGGGTGGTGTGGAGTGGAAAAACGATGGATTTGGGCCCAGATCTTTGGACTGGGGTGAATGTGTGACATTGATCCACATTCTGTCCATCATTGTTGTGTTTGCAGGTATCGCTCTAAGTGTACTGGGGATGCTCAGACATGAGTCCCAGGCACTCCACACCACTGGAATCAAGCTAGCCGGGCTGATGAGAGGTGTTACCGCGAAACCGGGCCGGTCCTCGGATGCTTGTTTCCGTTCTGGGAAGGACATGGCTTTTGTAGTTCGGACTGGACTGTTCCCATGGGGCACAGGGTCAGCGCTGATTTGCATATCGCCATTGTCTAACCCAGGGTGGTGTGGAGTGGAAAAACAATGGATTTGGGCCCAGATCTTTGGACTGGGGTGAATGTGTGACATTGATCCACATTCTGTCCATCATTGTTGTGTTTGCAGGTATCGCTCTAAGTGTACTGGGGATGCTCAGACGTGAGTCCCAGGCACTCCACACCACTGGAATCAAGCTAGCCGGGCTGATGAGAGGTGTTACCTCGAAACCGGGCCGGTCCTCGGATTCTTGTTTCCGTTCTGGGAAGGACATGGCTTTTGTAGTTCGGACTGGACTGTTCCCATGGGGCACAGGGTCAGCGCTGATTTGCATATCGCCATTGTCTAACCCAGGGTGGTGTGGAGTGGAAAAACGATGGATTTGGGCCCAGATCTTTGGACTGGGGTGAATGTGTGACATTGATCCACAATCTGTCCATCATTGTTGTGTTTGCAGGTATCGCTCTAAGTGTACTGGGGATGCTCAGACGTGAGTCCCAGGCACTCCACACCACTGGAATCAAGCTAGCCGGGCTGATGAGAGGTGTTACCTCGAAACCGGGCCGGTCCTCGGATGCTTGTTTCCGTTCTGGGAAGGACATGGCTTTTGTAGTTCGGACTGGACTGTTCCCATGGGGCACAGGGTCAGCGCTGATTTGCATATCGCCATTGTCTAACCCAGGGTGGTGTGGAGTGGAAAAACAATGGATTTGGGCCCAGATCTTTGGACTGGGGTGAATGTGTGACATTGATCCACATTCTGTCCATCATTGTTGTGTTTGCAGGTATCGCTCTAAGTGTACTGGGGATGCTCAGACGTGAGTCCCAGGCACTCCACACCACTGGAATCAAGCTAGCCGGGCTGATGAGAGGTGTTACCTCGAAACCGGGCCGGTCCTCGGATGCTTGTTTCCGTTCTGGGAAGGACATGGCTTTTGTAGTTCGGACTGGACTGTTCCCATGGGGCACAGGGTCAGCGCTGATTTGCATATCGCCATTGTCTAACCCAGGGTGGTGTGGAGTGGAAAAACGATGGATTTGGGCCCAGATCTTTGGACTGGGGTGAATGTGTGACATTGATCCACATTCTGTCCATCATTGTTGTGTTTGCAGGTATCGCTCTAAGTGTACTGGGGATGCTCAGACGTGAGTCCCAGGCACTCCACACCACTGGAATCAAGCTAGCCGGGCTGATGAGAGGTGTTACCTCGAAACCGGGCCGGTCCTCGGATGCTTGTTTCCGTTCTGGGAAGGACATGGCTTTTGTAGTTCGGACTGGACTGTTCCCATGGGGCACAGGGTCAGCGCTGATTTGCATATCGCCATTGTCTAACCCAGGGTGGTGTGGAGTGGAAAAACGATGGATTTGGGCCCAGATCTTTGGACTGGGGTGAATTTGTGACATTGATCCACATTCTGTCCATCATTGTTGTGTTCGCAGGTATCGCTCTAAGTGTACTGGGGATGCTCAGACGTGAGTCCCAGGCACTCCACACCACTGGAATCAAGCTAGCCGGGCTGATGAGAGGTGTTACCTCGAAACCGGGCCGGTCCTCGGATGCTTGTTTCCGTTCTGGGAAGGACATGGCTTTTGTAGTTCGGACTGGACTGTTCCCATGGGGCACAGGGTCAGCGCTGATTTGCATATCGCCATTGTCTAACCCAGGGTGGTGTGGAGTGGAAAAACGATGGATTTGGGCCCAGATCTTTGGACTGGGGTGAATGTGTGACATTGATCCACATTCTGTCCATCATTGTTGTGTTTGCAGGTATCGCTCTAAGTGTACTGGGGATGCTCAGACGTGAGTCCCAGGCACTCCACACCACTGGAATCAAGCTAGCCGGGCTGATGAGAGGTGTTACCTCGAAACCGGGCCGGTCCTCGGATGCTTGTTTCCGTTCTGGGAAGGACATGGCTTTTGTAGTTCGGACTGGACTTTTCCCATGGGGCACAGGGTCAGCGCTGAGTTGCATATCGCCATTGTCTAACCCAGGGTGGTGTGGAGTGGAAAAACGATGGATTTGGGCCCAGATCTTTGGACTGGGGTGAATGTGTGACATTGATCCACATTCTGTCCATCATTGTTGTGTTTGCAGGTATTGCTCTAAGTGTACTGGGGATGCTCAGACGTGAGTCCCAGGCACTCCACACCACTGGAATCAAGCTAGCCGGGCTGATGAGAGGTGTTACCTCGAAACCGGGCCGGTCCTCGGATGCTTGTTTCCGTTCTGGGAAGGACATGGCTTTTGTAGTTCGGACTGGACTGTTCCCATGGGGCACAGGGTCAGCGCTGATTTGCATATCACCATTGTCTAACCCAGGGTGGTGTGGAGTGGAAAAACGATGGATTTGGGCCCAGATCTTTGGACTGGGGTGAATGTGTGACATTGATCCACATTCTGTCCATCATTGTTGTGTTTGCAGGTATCGCTCTAAGTGTACTGGGGATGCTCAGACATGAGTCCCAGGCACTCCACACCACTGGAATCAAGCTAGCCGGGCTGATGAGAGGTGTTACCTCGAAACCGGGCCGGTCCTCGGATGCTTGTTTCCGTTCTGGGAAGGACATGGCTTTTGTAGTTCGGACTGGACTGTTCCCATGGGGCACAGGGTCAGCGCTGATTTGCATATCGCCATTGTCTAACCCAGGGTGGTGTGGAGTGGAAAAACAATGGATTTGGGCCCAGATCTTTGGACTGGGGTGAATGTGTGACATTGATCCACATTCTGTCCATCATTGTTGTGTTTGCAGGTATCACTCTAAGTGTACTGGGGATGCTCAGACGTGAGTCCCAGGCACTCCACACCACTGGAATCAAGCTAGCCGGGCTGATGAGAGGTGTTACCTCGAAACCGGGCCGGTCCTCGGATGCTTGTTTCCGTTCTGGGAAGGACATGGCTTTTGTAGTTCGGACTGGACTGTTCCCATGGGGCACAGGGTCAGCGCTGATTTGCATATCGCCATTGTCTAACCCAGGGTGGTGTTGAGTGGAAAAACAATGGATTTGGGCCCAGATCTTTGGACTGGGGTGAATGTGTGACATTGATCCACATTCTGTCCATCATTGTTGTGTTTGCAGGTATCGCTCTAAGTGTACTGGGGATGCTCAGACGTGAGTCCCAGGCGCTCCACACCACTGGAATCAAGCTAGCCGGGCTGATGAGAGGTGTTACCTCGAAACCGGGCCGGTCCTCGGATGCTTGTTTCCGTTCTGGGAAGGACATGGCTTTTGTAGTTCGGACTGGACTGTTCCCATGGGGCACAGGGTCAGCGCTGATTTGCATATCGCCATTGTCTAACCCAGGGTGGTGTGGAGTGGAAAAACAATGGATTTGGGCCCAGATCTTTGGACTGGGGTGAATGTGTGACATTGATCCACATTCTGTCCATCATTGTTGTGTTTGCAGGTATCGCTCTAAGTGTACTGGGGATGCTCAGACGTGAGTCCCAGGCACTCCACACCACTGGAATCAAGCTAGCCGGGCTGATGAGAGGTGTTACCTCGAAACCGGGCCGGTCCTCGGATGCTTGTTTCCGTTCTGGGGAGGACATGGCTTTTGTAGTTCGGACTGGACTGTTCCCATGGGGCACAGGGTCAGCGCTGATTTGCATATCGCCATTGTCTAACCCAGGGTGGTGTGGAGTGGAAAAACGATGGATTTGGGCCCAGATCTTTGGACTGGGGTGAATGTGTGACATTGATCCACATTCTGTCCATCATTGTTGTGTTTGCAGGTATCGCTCTAAGTGTACTGGGGATGCTCAGACGTGAGTCCCAGGCACTCCACACCACTGGAATCAAGCTAGCCGGGCTGATGAGAGGTGTTACCTCGAAACCGGGCCGGTCCTCGGATGCTTGTTTCCGTTCTGGGAAGGACATGGCTTTTGTAGTTCGGACTGGACTGTTCCCATGGGGCACAGGGTCAGCGCTGATTTGCATATCGCCATTGTCTAACCCAGGGTGGTGTGGAGTGGAAAAACGATGGATTTGGGCCCAGATCTTTGGACTGGGGTGAATGTGTGACATTGATCCACATTCTGTCCATCGTTGTTGTGTTCGCAGGTATCGCTCTAAGTGTACTGGGGATGCTCAGACGTGAGTCCCAGGCACTCCACACCACTGGAATCAAGCTAGCCGGGCTGATGAGAGGTGTTACCTCGAAACCGGGCCGGTCCTCGGATGCTTGTTTCCGTTCTGGGAAGGACATGGCTTTTGGAGTTCGGACTGGACTGTTCCCATGGGGCACAGGGTCAGCGCTGATTTGCATATCGCCATTGTCTAACCCAGGGTGGTGTGGAGTGGAAAAACGATGGATTTGGGCCCAGATCTTTGGACTGGGGTGAATGTGTGACATTGATCCACATTCTGTCCATCATTGTTGTGTTTGCAGGTATCGCTCTAAGTGTACTGGGGATGGTCAGACGTGAGTCCCAGGCACTCCACACCACTGGAATCAAGCTAGCCGGGCTGATGAGAGGTGTTACCTCGAAACCGGGCCGGTCCTCGGATGCTTGTTTCCGTTCTGGGAAGGACATGGCTTTTGTAGTTCGGACTGGACTGTTCCCATGGGGCACAGGGTCAGCGCTGATTTGCATATCGCCATTGTCTAACCCAGGGTGGTGTGGAGTGGAAAAGCGATGGATTTGGGCCCAGATCTTTGGACTGGGGTGAATGTGTGACATTGATCCACATTCTGTCCATCATTGTTGTGTTTACAAAATTAGACTCCACTAGTGCTTCGAAGATACAATCTAAACCAAAGGCTAGAAGATCTATTATGCAGAATATGTCCTTATCGGATCTTTGTGATCCATGGCGATCCACAGAAAAAAGAATTTACTTGTTGGTCGGGAAGACACAGATCTTCTTCTTGTCTAGACTTTTTTTTGGCTTCCAGATTATTAAAATTTTCTTATTTAAAATTTTTGCACAATGGATTCTCCGACCATGCAATGCTGTTAATTGAATTTGATGTAGGGGAAGAAATTAGGGGCCAGATGTAGGAGCCCTAATACCGGTCGGTAACGGCCGAATTCGGCCGTTACCGACCGGTATTAGGGTTTTCTGATGTAGGGGGCCTATATTTTACTGATTCTGTAAATTTACCGAATCGGTAAATTTACAGAATCGGTAAAATACCGAATCGGTATATTTACCGATTCGGTAAATACATATGTAGCTGACACTCCTAAGAGTGCCACAGGCCCTTAAGAGTCGGTATTTTACCACCCAATCCTATTGGGTGGTAAAATACCGAATTCAGGTGTGCATGCACATCTGTGCATGCACACCTGTGCAATGTGACACACAGACATGCCCTTAGGGCATGTATGTGTGCCACATGTCACACATCCCTGTACTTGGGGTGCTAGAGGGTGTCAAAGTGACACCCCCTGCACCCTTGCAGGATTCGGTATATACCGATTCGGTAAATACCGAATCGGTATTGCCCATTGATTCCTATGGGCTACAAGGCCCATAGGAATCAATGGGCAATACCGAATCGGTATTTACCGGTTCGGTAAATACCGAATGTAACAGATTCGGTAATTCAAAATAAAAAATTACCTACATCTCCCTCCTTCTAATTTACCGATTCATAAATACCGAATCGGTAAAATTCGGTATTTATGAGTCGGTAAATTAGAGTTACCTACATCTAGCCCTAGGTCCCCTAAGAGATGGATATTTAATAAAAAATATTTACAAGATAGTAAATGGGTCTCTTCTTTAAAACTTGAGATTGTTGAGTTCATTGCTCGCATTTTATTCGGGACTCATTAAAAGCCTTTATTCGTGGCATTATAATTAGTAAAGATGCAGAAGAATGGCGTGCTATTAAACCAACTAGGATTTTTCTTTATCAAAAAATTCATTCGCTCACTCTGCTTCGACAATCTAACTTTTCTAGCGATGTGCAAAATAAATGAAATGTGGCTAAACGTGAACTTAGCACGTTCTTCTTTACACAGTTCCAGAGGATTTACGAGGAGAGTAATTTCTCTGGTAAACTTCTCGCTTGGCAGGCAAAAGAGCAAGCTGCCGCAAATTTGATCCGTACTTTAAAGTGTCCTGCTACTCAGACAGAAGTATCACAGTCAGATGTTATTGGCACCATTATGTTGTCCCACTATAAACAGATGTATAGTCAGCAGCAAAAAATAGATCATTCTAGGCTCACGGATTTTTTAATTAGACATGATATGCCCTCTTTATCTCAGTTAGATAGCGATGCAATGACACGCTTATTTTCTAAGTCAGAATTAGAATCAGTGATTAATAACTTATCAATTGGTAAGGCTTGTGGTCCGGATGGCCTCCCAGCTGAATTTTTTAAGATTTTCTTCAGTGCCTTTTCTGATTTATTATTACAATTATTTAATTATCTGTTAGTGGGTGGGCAAGTTCCAGATTCCTTTGGAGAAGGGACAGTTGTTAGTTTTCCAAAAAAAAGGTAAAGATCCCAAAGACCCTAATTCATATAGGCCTATCACATTACTAAATACTGATTATAAGATCCTTACTAAATTATTATCAATATGATTTAATTCTATAGCAATGAATCTTATTCATCAAGATCAGAATGGTTTTGTAGCAGACCGGCAGTTAGCTACTAATACACATTTTCTCACCGAGGCCCTAGATTATTTTCAGACAAAAAAAATTCTGGCTTTAATTTTATTATTAGATGCGGAAAAAGCTTTAGATTTGGTGGTATGGACAACTTTATTTATTATTTTAAAGCACTTTGGAATCCCTTCACAAATTATTAGTTTAATTCAGAATTTATACACAGGTGCCAGAGCTAATATAATTATTAATTCTGTTATGGTGGGTACAGTATTGGTTAAACGGGGCACCAGGCAGGGCTGCCCCCTGTCCCCTATTCTTTTTGCTTTTTTTATTGAACCATTAGCTATAGCAATTTGTGAATCCGTGAATATTCCTCCTCCGATTGCCGCTATGGCAAAAATTAAACTTTATGCCGATGATATTATGTTGATAATCAAGACGGATATTCAATCTCAGACTGCTGTTTTACAACTTTTCGAAGAATTCGAGGCCTTGGGAGGGTATCGAATTAATAAAAAAAAAACGGAAATATTAGTTTGTGGTGGGGGTGAGGTGGATTTACATGATGATTTAGTCGGTTGTATCAATTTATGTAATATGTGACCTCATGAGCAGTGCATTGTGGGGGCACAAGGTATAGTTAGCTGAACTAACTGTAATGGTGGAATTTCTATGGTTTTGTATGAGTGAAATGTCCAACTATAACGTCCATGAAACCTATGGTTTTTCAGTGAATATATATATATATATATATATATATATATATAAACAACAGAGTCGCCCCATAGGAGATGGAGTGGAATCTCCTATGGGGCGACTCTGTTGTTTATATGTAAAGCGGCCAGCCCGGTCGCGGAGATTTCCCGCCGCCTATCACAGCGGAACCCGAGTGACTGCAGTTCTGGACGCTCTATGGGAAGCAGGGGGCCTGAGTCACAGGAATATATGGGCCGGCTTGCAGCATGTTGTGCAGTGCTTTTCACCCGACAGGGTATGAACATTTGAACTGACTTTAGGATTTGGCATCCACTGGGGTAAAAGGAACATGAAGTCTTGGAGGCATTATTTTGTGGACTACCTTAACCAGAATGCTTTGAGTGATGCCCATTTAGGGCGGGACTTCTTATTTAATTAAATTACGTTTTCCTACACAGCCAGCCTTATCGTCAGTAATTGCCAGTGATCAAGAGCATGTCAGTTGCTCGAAACGCGTATGGCCTTGAAAACGCTGCCGCAAGCTGTGATACCTGCTGCCTGTGATGATTTGTGCGCAAACCTCTGCTTGAGTGGAATCTCCTATGGGGCGACTCTGTTGTTTATATATATATATATATATTTTTTTATATATATTTATATTTAAAAGACTTTTCCCCAGATGCATCAGTTATGTTTTGCGAGTCTTTAATAACGAATTTTAAGGATTCGCTATTAAAGACTCACAAAATGGGATGCATGTAGGAATCGCAATATTATTTGCTATTTCTACTGATTCCTTATTTGCGATTCGCTAATTGCTAATCGCAAATAAGGAATGGCTTTCCAATTCATTCCTGTGGGCCTAAAGGCCCATAAGAATGAATTGGGAGTCATTCCTTATTTGCGATTAGCGCTTAGCGAATCGCAAATGTGCCGCAATTTCAAGGGTGCCAGGGTGTCCAAAGGACCTGGTCCCAAGGATCGGTGTGTGTGTAACATACAACTTAGAAAAATCCACTAAAGTGCATATTTCTAAGTTTTTGCTCTTTACCAAGTAGTATGACTTCGCGGTAAATAGCGGCCCCAGATTGCGAATTCGCAATCTTGGAATGGTTCATGCATTACATTTAAGGAATCGCAAATTGCGATTCCTTAAATGCAATCGCAATTTGAGAACTCGCAATTATTTGCGAATTCTTAAATTGTGAGTGCATGAACCCTTGATGCATCTCAAATGCCATTTTTGCGGGCGCAAACGGCCGAATTTGGCGATTCCCACTATTTGCACTCGCAAAAATGCTTGATGCATCTACCTGTTTGTACCTTTCAATCTCAGCGTCGATGGCACTGTCCTAATTCTACACTTAAAGTCCTTGATAGAAAAGCAGACATTTGAGGTGATCAAACTTAGAGTGTTGCTGGTGGTGAGAGTGCTCTATACTGGAGTTACTTTCCACCTAAACTTGAGAACTACCCCGAGTTCTCTGCTTCTTTTTTACATAATTTATGCGTCATACTATGCCTGAAAGGGAATTGTTTCGACTTATACCTGGTGTGGTAAAAGGCTTTGGCCATTTTACAGCTCGGCAAGGATAGCACTGTGCTAATCCTATGCTTAAAACTTTGCTGAAGAAATGGTAGAAGACTTTGTCCCTTTCTATCTCGACATGGATGGCACTGTCCTAATCTGATTCTTAAAGACTTAGATAGAAAAAGCAGACATTTGAGGTGAGCAAACGTAGAGTATTGCTAGTGTTGAGAGTGCTCTATACTGGAGCTGCTTTTTACCTAAACTTGAGAAGTACCCAGTGTTCTCTGCTCCTTTTTTTCCATAATTTATGCATCACTGTATGCCTGAAAGGGAATTGTTTTGACTTATACTGGGTGCACCCTTGTGTCTGGACAAAGCTGTACCTCTCTGAAGCGCTCTAATGAGAGCGAAAGACGTATCAGGGGTTGTTTTTTTTCATTTCAGGTTAGCTTGGATGGTATTTACCAATCCAAAGCTGTAATACAGTGCCTGGAATGGTAAAAGGCGTTGGCCATTTTACAGCTCGGCAAGGATAGCAGTGTGCTAATCCTATGCTTAAAAATTTGCTGTAGAAATGTTAAAAGACTTTGTCCCTTTCTATCTCAGCATGAATGGCACTGTCCTAATCCTACGCTTAAAGACTTTGATATAAAAGCAGATATTTGAGGTGAGCAAACTTAGAGTGTCGCTGGTGTTGAGAGTGCTCTATACTAGAGCTGCTTTCTACCTAAACTTGAGCACTACCCGGCGTTCTCTGCTTATTTTTTGCGTAATTTATACGTCACTCTATGCCTGAAAGGTAATTGTTCATATATATATATATATATATATATATATATATTAGGTTATAGACCATATATAGTTAGGAATTAGCATTTAAAAAACCTTATTTTACTCACACAAAACCATTGAAATTCCATATATAGTTAGTTGCACTAACTATATATTGCGCACCCGCAATCCACTGCTGATCATGTCACATATTACATCATTCATGACATGGTCAGTGACATCACTGATGACATCACTGATGACATCTCAAATGACATCACTGATGACATCACTGATGACAACATCCAGTGACTGTATGTTTCTGTAAAGTTAAAATATGTCTTACATATTGAAGAATGAGTGGATGTATAAGTGTCTGGATGAAGGATTTAGTAGGTGCGTGACTGACTGTATGAGTGAGTGATTAAATGTGTCTCACTGAATGCATGGGTTAGTGACTAAACTGTCTTAATTTGTGCATCATTATGTCTGTTGTTCTGTAAACTGCTGCATGTGTTGATCATTAGCTATACGAGAGGCTATATGTGTTATTAATTGGTTGCCCAAGTATTTCTATGGGAGATTGAGTTTGTGTGGGGGTGGCTGGAAGGTGTGTGACTCTATGCATAGATGTGTGAGCAGTTTATTCACTAGGTGTATGAGTTCAAGAGTGCATGTGGAAACAGCTACATGGGCAGTTGACTGTGTGCATGAGTGTATTGATGAGTGAATGGATATCTCAATGCTACATGTCATAGTAAGTACATATGTAAAACACAGTACATGTGAGAGTTGGCATATATAAATAACTGTGCATGAGAGCCACTGAATGAGTGAGTGGTTGTATCGATCATTGTGAACTTGTATCAGGGATTGTATAAGAGAGTAAATATGTGTTAGTATATGTTTCAATAAGTAAGGTGTGTTTAACTGTATAGTTGAAGAAATGGAGGTGAGATTGTTTCTTTGCATGACTGACTGGGTGTGTGAGTAACTCCATGGATGAGTGGCAGTGTGTGAGTGTCTGTATACACTGAGTGTATCTAAGGTTATATTAGAGTCTGAAGAGGTTTATCGTATTAGCACAAGAATGATGTCAAATGAGATGTCATCAGTGATGTCATCAGTGATGTCATTTGAGATGTCATCAGTGATGTCATCAGTGATGTCACTGACCATGTCATGAATGATGTAATATGTGACATGATCAGCAGTGGATTGCGGGTGCGCAATATATAGTTAGTGCAACTAACTATATATGGAATTTCAATGGTTTTGTGTGAGTAAAATAAGGTTTTTTAAATGCTAATTCCTAACTATATATGGTCTATAACCTATGGTTTTTTCAGTGAATTTTCAAGGTTTTGTAAATGCTAATTCCTAACTATATATGGTCTATAACCTATGGTTTTTTCAGTGAATTTCAATGGTTTTTTAATAGCAAATATCATAAGCTGTCGAATGTCAAGTACGTGGTAAGTGAAAACATTTTCGTGTTTATGCACACTGATCTGCTTTGAATGGTGCCCCCCCCCTCATTTCTATTAGGAGTACTCTCTCTTTGCAGATAGTGAAAGGTAGTTAACGCAGGCCTTTGCCCCCGTTGTAATCCGTCGTGCCTGCTTCTCTCTCCATTTGATTGATTGTTATCCAAGTATTTACTGTTTTAGAATTAGTTCTCTTTGGTTCATTCTCTATTTACAAACAAACACAGAGTCGCAATACTCTGTTTAGTCTTTGCAGATAACGAAAAATCGTGTAAAAAAAAAGAAAAGGAATCGAGCAAAATCAGTAGGCCACTAATGGGATCTCTTTTTTACCTCGCTAAAATAGAAACATTAGGAACAACCCCTCATGACAAATACAAAACTAGTGAGATGAACTGAACTCCACACAATGATGGCTGCAAAACAGCTCGGCTCCGCCACCCACCCCGCCCAAAATAACGATAAAGAACGGCTGCCATGATTGGTTGCGGAATGACCACGACGGAGCTACGAAATGGTACTGCTCTCATGCTAACCCCAGCTTCAGTCTGAAACATCCAGAAACACTGTAGACTACCAATTCGATCAGTTCCGGTAGCGCCCCAATGTAACCCGGTAGAGAAGAACTAGCCCTCCCCTCTTTGACTGATGGTTCTTGTTGCCTGTCCCTTCTGTTGTCATTTAACAGAACTATTTAGCCTGCTGAAAGGGGTTGTGTTCCGACCGCTGGTTGGTGGAGACATTTTGACTATATTCTGGACCTGCGTTGTCGCGTAATGCGTCATATGACGCGCCGCGTTAGCGCATCCGGAAGTCATCCGGGGCGCGCAGCGCGTAACGTAAGCATAACAAGTCATGTGACTTGTTAATAAAACTTTTCATTGGTTCATTTTACTTTTCTTATTGTAATGATGAAAGGCTTGGTCATATGACCTAAAAATTACGCTTTTCATTACTTCCGAACATTATTTTTTCTTAAATATATGTTATAATGTTCCAGGCTAATGTACTTTCCCGGAAATTTTACAACTGTCCTGCAAGTAAAATATATTCTTTTTTCGAGAAAAAGAGCGTTTCTTCGTCCCATGACGGAGCCGTTGAGCAAAAGAGGGTCGACCTGCTGTCTTAGTCGCCGATACGCCTGAATATGAGATTCTTATCGATCACTTTATGTTGCAGGAATAGAAAACACAACAGCCCTTGACCATTTATCTTTACTGCGTTCCTTCGTATTATACCTTTTACCCTTCATGTAATTGGTCTGCTTTATTTCACTTGCCTTTTAATGATTCTAAAACAGTCACTATTATT
Source organism: Lissotriton helveticus (assembly GCF_964261635.1). Classification (NCBI taxonomy): domain Eukaryota; kingdom Metazoa; phylum Chordata; class Amphibia; order Caudata; family Salamandridae; genus Lissotriton; species Lissotriton helveticus. The sequence goes on from NC_136073.1 coordinate 342,799,858, forward strand.
AAAAACTTTACCAATGTATATACTACTACCATGTTTTCTTTTAAAAACCTTTATTGTGAACATTTCATTATACAAATACGAGCCTATAACCACGTGGGCCTGCCACAGAGCAAACTGTAATCGTATATGATGAATAGACATTTACACTGTAGAGGAACGTAACGGGCGGGCCATTAGGTTGCAAGAACTAAGGTGTCTAACAGTTACGGAATCGGTGGACGTACATTTTATAATTAAAATACGACAGGGCCAGTTACAATAAAATTATCTAGATATACATTTGCGGGCAAGTACCATGGGTGACGTTAATTCGAACTTTCAACAGTACAGTAATCAATAACACATCAGAACTTAATATCAATAGGGATGTCGAAATAGTCAATCAATTCTCGTCCCCGCCCGCCATGTGCTTCAAAACTGCATACGTATCTCGTGATTTCAAGGTTCTGCAACCAGTACACAACAAGGAGTTACGAGTCCCATTTATTCCGGCGCCATTTTGGGCGAGGACGGGCAGGTCCAGGATATAGTCAAAATGTCTCTACCAACCATCGACTATGATGATGTTTATATGCTGTATTTATTAGAGTAACACTCATCTGTCCACATGAAATTAATTTGCCACAATCTAAACATGTCATTTTAATCTTTCCAAAGTTCTTCTAAATATTTGGGACCGTTTCCCTTGCCTCTGAAGCTCTCAGTGCCACTTCTTTGATGAATGTACTAGCAGGTCAGGGGTTCTCCTCCAAATCTCTCTTTTATGCAGCACTATAATTAATTGGTGCCACCTCTCCATATGACGATGCATGGTATAGTTACCACAACTATATTTTTTTTCGGTTCCTCTGGAGAGTTCATCGTGGCAGATGAAGCGTGTAACGTACCGGGCATTTACCTTTTTTTGCATGTACAGGAAAGGAAAAAAAAATCGAGCGTCTGAGTTCTAAGGTGTCCCAGGGCCATTTTAGTGGACCAGGCCCAAATCCAAAGAACAGGCCGCCATTTTGAGAGTCCTCTTGCAGCCGCCTGTCGCTGTAGCATCAAGAGCAGCCGAAACTCAGCTGAATGGCAACTAAAACGGTAAAGGGGCCCCCTACTACAGCAGACGAGCCTCCACCTAGGAAGGCCCATTCACGCCGGCTCCCCCCCCCTTCGGGCACCCCACGCCGTTATTCGGAGCAGTATTGTAGGATGGCCACACCACTGCGGCAACTTGCTTGACATCACCTCGGTGGTAACCGAATCTCAACGCCTTGTGGTGTCTTCTATTCAAAAAACATTGTTATGCTGCCTTCGACCTATTCGCCGCAAGTGCGCACACAACTCAACTGCATAGCTTGCTAGACACCACCTCGGTGCCATCCGGATCTTGGCATCTCAGCACCTTTTGGTGTCTTCTCTTCAGAAAATATTGTTGCGCTGCCTTTGGCCCCATTCGCACATCAGTCCGCTACTGACGCCATCTCACAGGCTAATGGGGCGCCCCACGCCGACTTTCAGCATTGTAGAATGACCACACCAGTACAGCAACTTGCTAGACATCACCTCGGTGCCATCCGGATCTCGGCGCCCCACTGCAGATGAAGTGCCTCTCAACTATGAAACCACCACGGTGACATCCGGATCTTGGCGCGTTGTGCTGCCTTCGGCCTATTCGCACATCGGTCCGCTACTGACGCCATCTCACAGGCTAATGGGGCGACCCACGCCGAGTTTCAGCATTGTAGGATGACCACACCAGTACAGCAACTTGCTAGACATCACCTCGGTGCCATCCGAATCTTGGCATCTCAACGCCTAGTGGTATCTTCCATACAAAAAATATTGTTACGCTGCCTTTGGCCCCATTCGCACATCAGTCCGCAACTTAGACATCACCTCGGTGCCATCCGGATCTTGGCATCTCAGCGCCTTGTGGTGTCAGTCAGAAAATATTGTTGCGCTGCCTTTGGCCCCATTCGCACATCGGTCCGCTACTGACGCCATCTCACAGGCCAACGGGGCGCCCCACGCCGACTTTCAACATTGTAGGATGGCCACAGAAGTGCCACAACTTACTAGACACCACCTCGGTGCCATCCGGATCTTGGCGCGTTGTGCTGCCTTCGGCCTATTCGCACATCGATCCGCTACTGACGCAAACTCACAGGCCAACGGGGCGCCCCACGCCGACTTTCAGCATTGTAGGATGGCCACACCAGTGCTGCAACTTGCTGGACACCACCTCGGTGCCATCCGGATCTTGGCGCGTTGTATTGCCTTCGGCCTATTCGCACATCGGTCCGCTACTGACGCCGCCTCACGTGCCAACGTATTTTCTCCGCATTTTATACCCTATGCCGCATAACAGGTCATGTGACTTGTTTATAAAACTTTTCATTGGTTCATTTTACTTTTGGTTTCCTAATGATGGAAGGCTTGATCATATGACCTAAAAACAACACTTTTCATTGGATGAAAACTTTTTTTTTTTTTTTCCCAAACGATGAAAGCCCCACCTTGTTTCTGGATGTTTCAGACTAAACTGGCGTCAGCATGAGAGCACCACCATCTCGTAGCTCCGTCGTGGTCATTCCGCGAGCAATCATGGCAGCCGCTCCCCACCAGAAGCCTGCAGGAGTCGGGGCCCCCAAAACTTTTGATGAATTCTCAAGGCGGAGGGGACGCTTTCGAGAATGGGGTCCAAGACCTAGCAGACAAGCGTCCGATTTCCAAGGTGTCCCAGGGCCATTTCAGTGGACCAGGCCCAAAAAGGAAAGAGCCTGCCGCCATTTTGAGAGTCCTGTGACAGCCGCCTATCGCTGCACCGCAAGAGTGGGCGCAACTCAGCTGAATTGCGGCTTTTGACACAGTGGACCAAAAACGGACGGAATGGCAACTGAAACGGTAAAGGGGCGCCCCACTACAACAGATGACACTCCACCTGGAGAGGCCCGTTCACGCCGCCTCCCCCGGGGCGCCCCACGCCATTATTCGGAGCAGCATTGTAGGATACCAAAACCAGTGTGGCAACTTACTGGACATCACCTTGGTGCCATCGTTCTGCTGCCTTGGAACTATTCGCACAACAGTTTGCTACTGATGACCCACCCCCCGCGACGCCCCACGCCGTTATTTGCTGGGTGGCAACTTACTAGACATCACTTTCATGTCATCTAGATTTCGGCGCGTTCTGCTGCCTTGGAACTATTCGCACAACAGTTTGCTACTGATGACCCACCCCCCGCGACGCCCCACGCCGGAAATCTGGACGTTGTGCTGCATTGGGACTATTCGCACAGCCGACCGCTACTTCGTTGTTTTTCCCTAAAAATGTTTATATGTTATTACTATTTTTGTTTTCTTGTATATATTTATAAATTATTAAAGTTTTATAATCTTACTACTTTGTCGGAGTGCTATATATTTTTAATGTGACACATAATTGTAAAAACTTTGATGTACAAAGAGTCATCCCTGGAATCTTCCGCTTCACGCTCGGTCCCCTCCCCAATCACAATACAGGATGGTTTTCAGATAATAGCAACGCTTCTGCTGTGACGGATCTCATCGAGTGTGGGCCTTGATCTACTATAACTCCTTTGAAGAGGGGTGATTCTTTACAGCTGTGGCCATAAACTACATCTGCAGGGCTAGCTGATAGCCTAGGACCGGCCTGGACAATCGGACACAGAGGAAAAGGAGTGTCAGAGGGTGCGGTAGTGAATAGGGCGAAAGGGAGGTGTCGGGCGGGCACAGGGTGTGATTCTCAGGGAAGAGCAGCGCAGATGGTGGGAGGTTTATTACCCATGCATAAGACAGAGAGCGGGGGTGACCACTGCCTGGGTGAGATGCTTGCGAGGGTGGGGAGCCATGCTAAGGATCGACAGCGTGCACAGAGTGGGTCTGGTCAAGGCATCTAAAATGGCTGCCGTGCACGACAAAAGTGTGGCATTTGAAAAAAGACAAGATGGCGCAGACAATGTTTTTCAACACTTCCTGATTTCCTTCGAATCGAACGTTAACAGACGTTGGGGCATATTACCAAAGTTAAGCGATATTTATCCCTAACGATGCATTGCAAAGATTTTTTTACCGTCAGAAATTATCGCAGATAAACCTTGCTATTATCAAGGTTTATCGCAAATACGATAAAAAACGACCGCAATGCATTAATATCGCTGAAAACTCAGCGATATTCATGCATTACCGAGCTAATGCTCTTAGCCATGTTATCCACCTCCCATTGCATAACATGGCTAAGAACTGCTCAGGGCAGCTGTTACTTTTTGGAGATATTCGCGCTTATCTCGAATATTTCCAAAAGTTGATAATAGGAGATAGCGATGTTAGCGACTGTTTCCAGTCGCTAACATCTTGGCATGCCCACTTTGCATGTCATTAGTGATAAATATCACTCACATGCAAAGTGGGGCCCAAGATGGTCGCTATCTCCTACTAGCCGTCGCTAACTGGTGTTAGCAACAGCTAGGTAATACAGATATAATTTTATCTCCGTGAAGCGGAGCGCTGTTACAGATATATATCTTGTTTTTGAACGTTAATTTCTCAAAATGCACTGAAGCACATATATTGAGACCTAGCAAAGGCACATCGGGCTACCAGTCCCTAATATTTTACCAAGTTTCGTGCAAATCCATTCAGCCGTTCGATTATTATTATTATTTTTTTTTTTTGCCCCGCGGGGCCCTTTTTAAACCTCCACATCAAACCTAGGGGGTCAGCGAGGATCTACTATTCCCCCTTATGGTCATTTGCCCCTTCGCTTTGGCCTCCTCTTGTCTCTCGATCCTACCGAGAGACAAGATGGCGGCCGCTACGTACTGTTTGGAATGTTTACAGACACCGGAGAGCCAATCAGCTTCGCTTCGCAAAGCTCCGTAACGCGAAAAGTACGCGAAGCGGTGCGCTGTTACAGATATATATCTTTTTTTGAACGTTAATTTCTCAAAATCCACTGAAGCACATATATTGAGACCTAGCAAAGGCACATCGGGCTACCAGTCCCTACAATTTTGCCAAGTTTCATGCAAATCCATTCAGCCGTTCGATTATTATTATTATTATTTTTTTTTGCCCCGCGGGGCCCTTTTAAAACCTCCACATCAAACCTAGGGGGTCAGCGAGGATCTACTATTCCCCTTTATGGTCATTTGCCCCTTCGCTTTGGCCTCCTCTTGTCTCTCGATCCTACCGAGAGACAAGATGGCGGCCGCTACGGACTGTTTGGAATGTTGACAGACGCCGGAGAACCAATCAGCTTCGCTTCACAAAGCTCCGTTGCGCGAAAAGTACGCGTCCTGGGACGCTGCCTGGTCCGCTGTTACAGATATATATCTTTTTTTAAACGTTAATTTCTCAAAATCCACTGGAGCACATATATTGAGACCTACAAAAGGCACATCGGGCTACCAGTCCCTACAATTTTGCCAAGTTTCGTGCAAATCCATTCAGCCGTTCGGGCTAAAAGTGAGGCCAACCGCCCTATGGAAAACTCAATGTTAAAAACACGTTTTGGGACCCCCCTTTTTTCTCGGCCCCCCCTTGACGAACCCCCCCCAAATTTTCAAGGGCTGCTCAGAAACAAAATGTGCCATTTTCCTGAAAATTTCAGCCAATTCCGTCCACAAACGCCAAAGTTATTAGACATAGAATTTTCAAAAATCCCATAGAGAAAAAATCCTAACTATATATACCTACTGGCGACCGCCAGTAGGTAATATATAAATATATATATATATATATATATATATATATATATATATATATATATATATATATATATATATATATATATATATTATATATATATATTTATATATACACACACACACACACACACACATATATATATATATATATATAAGTTTAGGTAGAAAGCAGCTCTAGTATAGAGCACTCTCAACACCAGCGACACTCTAAGTTTGCTCACCTCAAATATCTGCTTTTCTATCAAAGTATATATATAAAAAGTCCGTCACTGCATGGAGATGCGCGGTAACTTTACCGGCGTGTCACGGCCCTACTTGGGATTCAGGACTGTGGCTGAGGCGTTTGGGGACCCAAGGCAACCGGAAGCACTTTATATTTGGGGCTCGCTAGGTTGTTAGTAAACCTATTCCTTCTTTCAACACAGGCACCATTGCGCTGACATCAGCTCATGAGGAACTGCTATTGACACTCACTGAAGTGATGGATTATGGGAACTGAAGTCCGGGACATTAGGGCTGCAGCTGCTACCAATCAACAGTGTTTCCAGCTTGGCTCCCATCCATGGGAGGGGCCATGTAGTATTTAAAGAAGGGACTATGCGAATCTCAGTGCAACAGGCATCTGAGGAAGGCAAATTCGCCAAAATGCATTATGCCCTGCACTTTCGTGAATTAAACGGCTGCCTGAACTTCCCCTGCTGTGTCCTCTGATCTTTCCTTTGGAGCGGATCGTTTTTTTGTGTATCAATTCCACAATCTCTTTTAGCGCTTGTACCTGGCGCTTGCTTGGGACGCTGTTTCCTGCTTTCTGCTCAAGCTCGCCGCACCCGCTCCGCGGGTGCTGCTTCGTCGTCCTTGTTGGGGGCTGGACATTGGCTGCTGCACCTGGCGCTGCTGAGGAGAAGGGCTTGGGTGAGAGGCACAGCGGGGCTGCGAGCGTGTGCAGGGACTCCATTGTCCAGGAGTCCCTGCGTGACCCTGCCAGACCTTCCGGTCCGCTCTCCCCGTTGGCCCGCCCACCGCCCATTGGAGGGTATTTTATCTCTTTCTGCTGACTTCTCCCTGGGACGCCACAATCTCTTTTAGCGCTTGTACCTGGCGCTTGCTTGGGACGCTGTTTCCTGCTTTCTGCTCAAGCTCGCCGCACCCGCTCCGCGGGTGCCGCTTCATCGTCCTTGTTGGGGGCTGGACATTGGCTGCTGCACCTGGCGCTGCTGAGGAGAAGGGCTTGGGTGAGAGGCACAGCGGGGCTGCGAGCGTGTGCAGGGACTCCATTGTCCAGGAGTCCCTGCGTGACTCTGCCAGACCTTCCGGTCCGCTCTCCCCGTTGGCCCGCCCACCGCCCATTGGAGGGTATTTTATCTCTTTCTCCTGACTTCTCCCTCGGACGCCACAATCTCTTTTAGCGCTTGTACCTGGCGCTTGCTTGGGACGCTGTTTCCTGCTTTCTGCTCAAGCTCGCCGCACCCGCTCCGCGGGTGCCGCTTCGTCGTCCTTGTTGGGGGCTGGACATTGGCTGCTGCACCTGGCGCTGCTGAGGAGAAGGGCTTGGGTGAGAGGCACAGCGGGGCTGCGAGCGTGTGCAGGGATTCCATTGTCCAGGAGTCCCTGCGTGACCCTGCCAGACCTTCCGGTCCGCTCTCCCCGTTGGCCCGCCCACCGCCCATTACGGTTTCTATACCTAGGAACAGGTCTCCCGCAGCGCGGGACGCAGCTCGGGGCGAAGACCGGGCTAAGAGCGGGCCGTTTGAGGCCGTTCGAGGTCTGAGAGGTCTGGTCTGGGCCCCTTCTCTTACGCCCTAGCTTTGCCTTCTTCCAAATTGGTATCGTCCATTACCCCCGTCTAGGCTGGTAGTCTATTTTTGTAAATATGTGTACTCGTGCTACCCGCAGTAGGGCGGCTAAGGGGGGGTTGGTTCACAATGGTCCTATGGATGATTTTATTACACGCACAAATATTGCCATAGACCAGGAGATTACCAAACTTCAAACTAGAGTGTCCCTTGATTTGGCGGCTGCTAGGAAATTGTCGTTAGATTTTGCTAACTCCAAGAAATCTTCCCTAGGGCATATAGCATCAGCCATCACTCCGAAGCGTTTGCACAACCAACAGTGTGTAACAACGATGGCGGATGTTCATGACACTCCAGTTTTGCCTATCCCTTCGCCACCCTTGTGCCCACTACCTTTGTCCGTAAGCCTGTCCACTCCTGTGGTTAGCCCTCACCACCATCTTACCCCCATTTCTCATTCCTCAGATATTTCCGATGCGTCCACTTGCTACGGTAGATTTGATAGTATTAAGGACAATCTGCACAAAAGAAAGCGCTCCCCTAGATCGACTCCCTCATACAAGAAGGCTAAAATTATGGGGGCACACATATTTAACGTTGTTAACATCCCTGTTAATGGTAGTTTGGGAAGGCATGACACTCTCCCACAGGCTCCTCGGTGCACTGATAATGATGGCGTAGCACCGGCGGCCACCAAAGGCAATATACCCATAGAGAAAGTAGATCTCTACCTAAACGACCAGGAGGGGAGGGAAGGGGAATTCATAGGAGTAGTTTGGGAAACCCTAAAAAGTCTCTTATCTCCCCTGGATTTAAGACTCTCTCGAATCGAGAACCATCTCTTAGAGATGGAGAAAAGTATTATAGCCTTGGCTACACTTGGCTTAAGAGGTCTTGAACACCAAGGTTTGATAGAGAATAACATAGCTCCTCAGGTTTTAATCCCTTCCCCTACAGCCCCGCATAGTTTAACTTCCCACTCAACTGCGCCCTGTCCCACACAGCCAATCCCTAAACCCCGTACCAAGAGAGTCACCACTACAAATCCTGCACCCCTGTCCGGGGCTAATATCCCAAATGCTTCCACCTCACAAACCCACACTCGCACCAATATGGCTGCTCCTAGGAGGCAGAATCCTAGTAGTTCCACCCGCCGGCCTACTCAGGGCTCCCAGAACAAAACTTCCTTACGTCCTACCTTGGGCCCACACAACAAGAGTAATTTTCGAGGGGGGTACATTGATCTCCCTCCAGAAGCCAATGACTACGTGGTGGTGTTGACAGGTGTGCCGGAGGCAGCGAATGGCCACCACGAAAACCACTGGTCTCTAAAGAACAAGGCCATGCACTGGCTCAATACGTACAGACCGATTCCTAATGGCAGGACGAGTAGAGTTAAAATGGTACGTAGAGTACCGTGGGTGGGTTCCACAAGGAAATCTATACCCGGCGATTGCATAGTCGTGACGTTTGAAGACTCACACACGGCTAATCATATTTGTTCCTGGGCTGCAGAGGATGGGGGTTCATCCATTGCCCCGAGGCCATTGTCCTTCTTTTATCCACCTCGAGATGTATACTCACATGGGGGCAATTGGTCCATGGTTCGTCATCAGCCAAGTTGGGGGTATTACACTAAAGAGCACAATCCATCTAGAAGCTGGCTCGGGATAACAACCTCAAACAGGTACGACTGTCTTGAGGATGTTGATTGACTGTTTAAGCCCCCTGACCCGGCACCACCTGCTCAGCTTCTAGCACCCCTGGTGGAAGTTGGTTTTTTTCCCTTGTCGTCTACCCTTGTTGGGTCTAGCCCTGTCACCCCCTATCCAATCCAGGGCACAGGCCTTGTCTGTACAGGGTTCGCTGCATTCTCTTAATACCAATTGTACCAATAGTGCCATCGCAATTGTGTGCGAGACAGTTGCTGCTTCGACGTCCCTCACAATTCCTCTCCAGTTTTCCCGGCCTCTCGGTTCTAACACTGACCCCCCTGTCTTTGCTCCCTTGACTTGCAAGAGTTCCGTAGATAATCCCCAGCTGAAGATCTTAAGTTGGAATGTGGCAGGGCTTGCTCGAAACATCGATAAGCCAGATTGGAAATCCTTTTTGGACCCTTTTGGGATCTGCCTCCTTCAAGAAACCTGGTGTTTGGAGCCCTTCCACAGGGTAGGTTTCACGACCTACTCTGTGCCAGCATCCAAACCACAGGGCAGTAAAGGCCGCCCATCTGGTGGCCTTCTTATCTGGGTCAGTATCGCACTGGGCCTATCCATAAGACACATAAATATCCAATCTCCTGACCTCATGAGACTCACTATACAGTGCCCCGGGGGCAGGAAGTTAGAGGTGTTTAATCTGTATTTTAGGGGGGCCAGGGGGGGGAATTCATTGTTATCTTCAACTGGAGTTGAAGAGGAGCTCAGTGACTGCAACATCGACTCCCTTGTTGTCCTGGCTGGAGACCTTAACTGTTGTTTCGAACCGTTAGCCAGCGAAGACATCCTGGACATCTGGGAAGACGATGCTAAGAGAGGTATTCCTTTGCTCGCTCTTGATCCAATTAAAAAATGGACCCAGAATGTCATTGATCTTAACTCTCTTTGTTTAGAACATGACCTTAGGGCCACTAATGGTCGATCTAAATCAGATTCTAGGGGTGCGCACACCTACAATAGGGTGGGCCACACCTCTAGAATCGACTATATACTGCTAAACCATAACTTATGGCAGTACTTCCATGATATGGAAGTCCAACAAACAACTGATAGCGATCATAATCCCTTGGTCCTAACCCTTGCCCTTCCGTGGGAAGTAGGGAATCCATCATTGCCTCGATCCAATTGGAAATCTTCCCACGAAGTTGTACCATCTAATTGCGGTAGGCGATTAAAATGGGCGAAAGTTGTTGCGGACGAAGAAAGAATGGCCCAAGCTGGGAACATAATGTCAAAAGTTAAGCACCACCTAGGCGCGTCGGATTTTGATAACGATGTCCTTACGGCATTCACAGAGACTATCGCATCCCTCAGTAATTTGTTTATAGTTCCACAGGGTAGGGCTAGGGCCCTTCGGAGAACGGCAACTAAGGGTAGAGACCAATGGTACTCCTCTGCCTGTCGTGCAGCTAAAAGCGATCTTATCCGGGCGGTTGGAAATAAAGACTCTGCTCAGATCACACTCGCTAGGAAAAATTATAAAAAAGCTCAAGCAGTGGCAAGGGATACCCATGAAACAAATTTTTGGAGAGACCTAATGGACGCCAGCTCCAAAAAAGACACGAGGGGTTTCTGGGCTTTGCTCAGAGGCAGGGATAGGCCTGTCGACTCACTGCTGACATGTAACATCACAGGGGAGGCCTGGTTTGCACATTTTTCCATGCTCTACTCCATTCCATCAGGGGCTCCAGAACAGAATAGGGGTTCCAGGCACAGTATGCCGGTAGCTAATACAGACATTGACCACACCTTTGCAGCCAAGGAGGTTGAAGGAGCAATTAGGTGTCTTGTTTCTAACAAGGCGGCAGGTCCAGATGGTGTCCCTGGCGATTTGCTCCGGATCGACACGGAGGTGTGGAGCTCACTCATCGCCCTACTTCTGAATGAGGCCATGTCTGGTGGATGCCTCCCGGACTCGTGGAGGGGTGCGGAAGTCGTCCCGATTTTTAAAAAAGGCCGTAGGGACGACCCTGTAAACTACCGTCCCATAAGCCTGCTTGATTCTACCCAGAAGGTAGCAGGGAAAGTAGTTTTAGGGAGGATTTTGCAGTGGGCCGAAGAAAAGCAGGTTTTGTCTGACTTCCAGGCCGGTTTTAGATCAGGAACTGGCACTATTGAGCAGACATTCCGATTTCTAATGCTTTATTGGAAAGTGGTCATACTGGGCAAAGGCAGTCTTTATCTCGCATTTATAGACCTGCGGACTGCCTTTGACCTAGTCCCACGTAACCAATTGTGGGCTGTGCTTGAGGGTTTGGGCATCCCCCCGTACTTGCTGGCTTTGCTCATCAAGTTCCACGAAAGCAACTTTGCACAAATCAGATGGGGCGCACAGGGCCAAAAAACATCTCGCATCTCTGTAGACAGGGGTGTCCGCCAGGGGTGTGTGCTAGCCCCCACTCTGTTCTCACTCTACCTAAACGGAGTGGTGGAGTACCTTCTTAAACTACCAGCAGACGCACCCTCCCTGGCGGGCAGGAAGATACCAACTCTCCTGTTTGCAGATGATACCCTGCTGATTTCGAAAACCCCGCTAGGCCTCCAAACGTTGCTTTCAAGGTTCCAGGATTTTTGTGACTCCAGGGGTTTGGTTATTAACATAAGCAAAACCAAGTTCCTGGTCTTGAATCCCCCTAGGAAGGCAGTACACCCTCCAACCCTTGATTCAGTCCCACTCGAAAGGGTAAGGGAATTTGATTATCTAGGCATCCGACTCTGCGACTCTATGAGTTGGAAGGCTCACCACCAAAAAATCATTCTGACTCATAGGAGGGTCACAGGCGCATTATTAAAAGAACATCGTGCCTCACCCCTTAAACCCATTGGGGTGATATTAGATATTTATAGGGCAAAGGCGGTGAGTGCGGCGTTGTATGGGGCAGAGCTTTGGGGTACGCAGAAATTTGATACCCTGACCCACCTTGAGAACAAATTTCATAAAGATCTAATGAGGTTACCTCACAGTACTCCCACTCTCCCTCTCCTATTTGATACAGGTACATGCCCCATATCCGAGCAAGCAAAGCTATGCCCTCTCTTACTGTGGGCTCGAATATGGAATGTACCAGAACTCTCAAGCTACGCAGACGCCCTGCGTGAACTCCTCTCAACCCCGGGCTGGCACAAGGTCGGTTGGCTCACGGAAGTAAAACGCCTCCTTTGCGAACTGGGCTTGGGAGACGCCTGGGCCAACAGAACATCCCCACCTAAACAGCTGTTAAAGAAAATATTCTGGGCTTGGGTGGCAAATGAGAGAGCGAGTCACTACAAACTATGTAGATCTGCTGTTGAGTTTTTGCTTATTAAAGATCTCCCCCTTAGAGAACCTTACCTGGACCTGATCTCCAACCCGATGGTTAGGGCATTGTATTTTAAATTCAGGGTTGGAGTTCTGCCTCTAGGAAAGTGGACAGCGAGCTGGAAACCACCTTGGCAAACTATTTCGTCCTGTCCTTTTTGTGTTAATAGGGTTGAGTCCACTGCCCATCTAATGTTTGAGTGTTCAGCGTATGTTGCACCTCGCCGTAGATGGCTGAAATCCCTTTGCATGAGGCTGGGCACCCGGTCACATTTGGAGGCCTTACAGATTCTAAGATCGGATGCTCGCCCTCTGTTTGCATGTTGCCTGGCAAAATTTCTGGGCTGGGCATGGAGGATAAGATCTGTGAGGAAATCGCTCCTCCAGTAAGGTCATCCACCCTGATTCAACTGGTTTTAGCCATTTGATGCTGTGTTTCCCATCCTTTTATTTTTTTTTAATGACTGTATATTGCTGGTTATTGTATAATGTGTCTTAGAGGGTTGAACTGCACAATTGTTGTATATTTTAATTTGTTTTTGTACTGTAATGCTTTTAAGAAATGATAAATATTTCGAAATAAAGCTATACAACAACAAGTATCAATTCCACGTGCTGGCCAATTGCGTGTGTAAGAGGACCCGCCTCACCAACTGACCTGCAACAAAAGTGGCAACGTGGCGAATCATCCAAGGTATTGGGAATCATTGCAGGCCCGCCACACGACAGGATCCGGGAATGAGGCTGCTGTTATGAACAGTCCGTCACTGCATGGAGATGCGCGGTAACTTTACCGGCGTGTCACGGCCCTACTTGGGATTCAGGACTGTGGCTGAGTTGCTGGGGACCCAAGGCAACCGGAAGCACTTTATATTTGGGACTCGCTAGGTTGTTAGTAAACCTATTCCTTCTTTAAACACAGGCACCATTGCGCTGACATCAGCTCATGAGGAACCGCTATTGACACTCACTGAAGTGATGGATTATGGGAACTGGAGTCCGGGACATTAGGGCTGCAGCTGCTACCAATCAACAATGTTTCCAGCTTGGCTCCCATCCATGGGAGGGGCCGTGTAGTATTTAAAGAAGGGACTATGCGAATCTCAGTGCAACAGGCATCTGAGGAAGGCAAATTCGCCGAAATGCATTATGCCCTGCACTTTCGTGAATTAAACGGCTGCCTGAACTTCCCCTTCTGTGTCCTCTGATCTTTCCTTTGGAGCGGATCATTTTTTTGTGTATCAATTCCACGTGCTGGCCAATTGCGCGTGTAAGAGGACCCGCCTCACCAAGTGACCTGCAACAAAAGTGGCAAGTGGCGAATCATCCAAGGTATTGGGAATCATTGCAGGCCCGCCACACGACAGGATCCGGGAATGAGGCTGCTGTTATGAACAGTCCGTCACTGCATGGAGATGCGCGGTAACTTTACCGGTGTGTCACGGCCCTACTTGGGATTCAGGACTGTGGCTGAGGCGTTTGGGGACCCAAGGCAACCGGAAGCACTTTATATTTGGGACTCGCTAGGTTGTTAGTAAACCTATTCCTTCTTTCAACACAGGCACCATTGCGCTGACATCAGCTAGTGAGGAACCGCTATTGACACTCACTGAAGTGATGGATTATGGGAACTGGAGTCCGGGACATTAGGGCTGCAGCTGCTACAAATCAACAGTGTTTCCAGCTTGGCTCCCATCCATGGGAGGGGCCGTGTAGTATTTAAAGAAGGGACTATGCGAATCTCAGTGCAACAGGCATCTGAGGAAGGCAAATTCGCCGAAATGCATTATGCCTTGCACTTTCGTGAATTAAACAGCTGCCTGAACTTCCCCTGCTGTGTCCTCTGATCTTTCCTTTGGAGCGGATCGTTTTTTTGTGTAAAAAGATATATATATAAAGATATATATTAACTGAAAAAACTAAAGTTTACAGGGACATTATAGTTAGGCTCCAAATTCACTCAACCAGTGAAATTCTGCAGTTATAGTTACCTGAGCTAATCATAATGTACGACCCACAATGCACTGTTCATGACATCATATATTACATCACTTATGACATGGTCATAGACATCACTGATAACATCTTAAATTTCAATCAGTGATGTCATCATTAAGTGAGGGTAAGTGTTTTTAGGAGTTTTTGGATGTTAAAGATATATACTGACCTATCAAAAAAGTTAACTTAATATAGTAGATGCACTACTACTGAGTGATACTACTTCTAACATATATTATATGAGTGGCTGTGAGACAATATGTATAGTTGTGTGTATGGGTGTGTAAGTTGCTGTATGGGTGTACAAGTAAGTGTTGGAGTAGCTGTGTGGGTGAGTGAGATGGTGTGTAGCTGGCTGCATAGTGACTGTTTGGATGAGTGAGTGAGTGTCTCAATGGCTGTATGATTGAGTGGCTAGTTCTGTAAGTGGCTCTATGGGTGAGTGAGTGATTTTTTGAGTGGGTTTTTGGTTAATTGAGTCAGTGTGTGAGATAGACTGTATTGGAGAGTTAGAGTTTGAGTTAATGGCTGCATGGTTGAGTGAGAAGATATGTGAGTGCTTGTATGGATGTGTGAATGGGTATGTAAGTGACTACTGGGTATGTGAGTGAGTGTGTAAGTGCTTATAATGGTGAGTGAGTGGGTGCATTGAGAGACTGTATGGATGAGTGAATGTGTGTGGGAGTGACTGTGTAGGTAAATAGGTAGGTGTGTGAGTAGCATTTATGGCTGATTATGTGATTGTGTGAGTGCTTCAAAGGGTGTATGACTGGTTGTATCAGTAGCTGTATGGTTGAGTGAATGGTTGTGTGAGTGACTGTATGAGTGAGTGAGTAGGTGTGTGATTACTGGTATGGGTCTATGAATGGGTATGTGAGTGGTTGTGTGGGTATGTGAGTGGGCATATGTGAGGTTGTATGGGGATGTGAGCTGATGTGTGAGTGGTGCTATGGATGATGTCAACAGTGAAGTCATGTGAGATGTCATCAGTGATTTCATGAGTGATACCATCGACCATGTCATGAGTGATGTAATATGTGAGGTCATAAACAGTTCATTGTGGTGGCGTAAGGTTTGTATGAGTGAAATCTTAGCCAAACTATAACATCCCAGTAACCTTTTTCTAAGTTTAAAAATAATCTATTTCCTAACTATAATGACCCTGTAACCTTTGTTTTATTCAGCTTTTTAAATTCTATTTCCTAACTATAATTTCTCTGTAGCCTTTGTTTTTTTAATGGAATTTTTGTGTTTTTAACTAGCAGTTTCATTTTCAGAGTGGTGAAGTAAGGGGACTGGGCCTCCAACCAGCTCTCAAGAATCCTGCTGTGTCAGACTTACTGAAGGTAATAAGAGGGCTTTTGGGCTCCAAAGACTCCTCAGCATCCAAGAGAACTTCATCCCCCAACCAGCCGTAAGCCAGGAGGCACCTTTGCAGAGTGGTGGAGAAAGGGTGTGTGGCTTCCAAAGACCTGTCAGCAATTTATCTGTGTGGGACATACTGGAGGCAACAGGAGGGCTTGTTGGCCTCCAAAGACACTCTAGGGCAAAGGGGACTTCATCCCCAACCAGCAGTCTGCCTGGAGGCACATTAGCAGAGTGGTATAGAAAGGGGGCATGGCCTCCAAAGTCCTCTCAGCAATCATGCTCTCTGAACTTATTGGAGATAATAGGTGGGCTTGTTGGCCCCCAAGGATCCTTAGCATCCAAGAGGACTTTATCCCCCAACAAGAAGTACACCAGGAGGCACGTTTTCAGAGTGGTGGAGAAAGGGGGCATGGCTTTCTAATATCTCTCTTTAATCCTGCTGTTTGGGAATTACTGTAGGTAAGAGGAGGGCTTATTGGACCTCAAGGACCCTCTACAGCCAAGGGGACTTCATTCCCCAACCAGCTGGGTACTAGGAGGTGCGTTTGCAGAGTGGTGTGGATAAAAAGACGGGGCTTCTGTCGACTTTCCGATGTTCATGTTTTTATTTATTAGGGGAGGGGACCACTTTTGGCCCTGAGGATCCCATCTGTAGGGGCCAGGCCTCTTTTAAATTGTGGAAAAGGGCCACACGACACCCCTCCCTGGGCTGATTTCAGCCTCTGGGACCCCAAACCCGGCATTTAAAAAAAAAAAAGTACATTTAAATGGAGAGGGCCAAGTGGGCCCTCCCAGGCTGATTTCAGCCTCAGGGGCCACATCCCCAATCTCTTTTTTCATAAAAATAAATAAGGAGAGGGGGCTACATGCCCCCGGGCCAATTTTGACCTGGGGACCCCAACCCTCGGGACCCGGCCTCTATTCCAGGTATCCTGGTCCCATCCAGGGCACTCAGTTACTATTGTTGGGGACTGTGGGGGAGGTGTCAAGGTCCCCACAGTCCCTGCTGGTCCTTTGGCTCCTGCTGGTGCCAGCATTGCTTTTATGGGGAAGGACCTGTTAACATGCAGCTCCCTCTCTGTAAAAGCAATTCTGCTCGCTTCTAGCAAGATAGATCCTGGCCCACTTGTGGGATGATCAGAAATGAAGCACGGAAGCCCGCACTTAATTTTTAAAAAACATTTTCAGCAGGAGCTGCGTATCCAGCACACCTCCAGTTGAATTTTTTCCTCAGGGGTCAGGGTGTTTCTACCCTGCCCCCGTTTATTTTCTTTTTTTTAAATTATTTTTCTAGGGCTTTGTTCAAGCAGAGTCCCAAGATGACTGCCAACACCAGGGCCGGACTGGGAACCAAAACCGGCCCTGGCAAAGTGCTCAGCCCCTAGCCCCCCCTCTGGGGGTTGGGGGTGCCGCCGAGTTGTTCTGCCGATTTTGTTACAGGGCTGATTTTGCTGCAAAAACGGCCCTGTAACAAAATCGGCCCCCAGGGGCCCAAAACCGGCCCCCACCCGTGCGGCGCACCGGGGGATTACCCGGTGCCCGCTACGGCCAGTCCGGGCCTGGCCAACACTTCCTGGTTTGACAAATTCTGACAAAACAGGAGTGCGCCACTGTAACCCGTTGGTTTATTTAGTCCTTCCATCATACCAAAACATTCATTTTGACACAATGCATGATCATACCCGAGTGGGTCAAATAAACATGTTCACATGTACAAATATTTTTAGAATTTGCTTGTTTTCTTACTCCATTCATATTCATATCAATCTTCTCACCAGAAAACAATACTCATACTTCACCTATCTGCAAAAGGAAATATAATATAATAAAACAAAAACTCTCCACATATCTTACGTAGAATACCCAGTTGTACTGATGTATTTAGAAGCAAACTTTAGCTGCATATATTTCCTCTTTAAAATTCAATCCTGGCACAACCTTATTTTTTAACTCTACAATATAGGTGGATTCCAGTTCTTGTAATACCAGTTCTCTATTTTCAGGTCTCATTAATCTAGTAAAGCAGCACATTACTGAGTAAACATGTTTTAAAACAATTTAAAAACAATGCTATTATCAATATAAAAATAACAGTGTTTGGAGGATGGCATGAAACACAACGTGGTGGATGCCTTTTGTTACTGCTACCACACTGGCATCACTAAGGCTTCATCATCATTCTCTCCATGGATGTTCGATTGAGCAGAAATACACAGGCAAAACGCAATTTGCTCCTGTCATACAGATGGGGGCAGAGATGGACCACTGGTGAACCTGGGGAAAGTACAACCTCCTGTGACACCTAGACTGGTTCATTGGGACTTGAAATGGTAGCACTGCTCCAGGCGGAGGAAGAACCTTGGAGTACTGGTCAGAGAATCGCTGTTTCATCTCATACGAGTGATGGGAGAGTGTTGAGAGAAACCAAAATATAAGCCAGCGACATCCGAGGCAAGTGGGATCCAGAACTGGTCTTTCCCTGTGCAGTAGCTGAGGAGGAGAAAACACAGCCCAAGAGTTTCCCCCCAGGAAGCATGTTCTCCAATTGCTTTCTTACTCCGAAGCCACCTACAAGAGCTCCATCAAGACTTCTGATATCTTGCCTCCTGAACTACAAACATTGGAATTTGATCATGAAAATGTCCAGAGACAATGGTGAAGTGCACAATGATGCACAAAAGGTCGTGGTGCTACCCGACTATACTAGATCAGTTCAAAAACAGAGGAAATCATTTGAACATGTTCAACAATAAATGTGGGAAATAGGGCTAAAATATATGTTACTGTGCATGGCCAAGCTGAAAGTTATGTTTTGAATCAAAATGCATTTTTCTGCTCCACGGAGCTGGATTGGTCCCGGGTGGGCAAGCTCTGCTATACAATCAGTGACTAGAAGTTTAGGACGGTTAAGCTGCGAAGAGGGGGTGTTTCATATGAACAATATTAAGGTTGGGTGATCATGGCAGAAAACAGCATAGAATATAAACCAGGAAAAAGTGGGTGACATGCAGGTTACCATGCTGCAATTAATGAAAACTTAATTTTTTTAAAATCAATTAAACATTATTATTAATCAGTGCATGTATAATTTAATTGTTCTAATTATTATACTAATGAATTAATTGATAAAACATTATTATTAACTCAATATTATATATGCTTAATTATCTTACATTTTAAAACACTTCCATCCTATTACAAACCCAATAACAGTGAAATAAATACTAACTAATCATCCAATACAAGATAAAAAAATAAACACATTTCTTTTATCATTAAACAATATTTCAAGACTTAATTTAAAACTTTAAAAACAATTAATGCATTCAAAATTCTAACAGATTGCATAATCATTTAAAACGTATAATGAAGTCTTATTTATAACTAGAAATAAACATGAATACACATTCAACATACTATTCAAACAGCAAAGTACAACATACATGTCATTATATACACAAATATTAAATTGCACAATATTATAAACGTAAATATTTTTCACAAAACTGGTACCAAAATATTTTGACATCAATATTAAAGGCCAACGATATTCTTCTTTCCACAACATGTCAGAATTCACTAATCATGCTGCACAACCCAGCTGATGTAAACCCAATGCATTTCAGGCTTCATCATGGGAAACTATAATACAAAAAAAAGTCCATCAATGACAGTTGATAGCCACATATCCATGTACATGATTGAGCATTTGTACAATATAATAACATGCATTTCATAAGAGTTCAAGGGCTTTCAGCCTGCAATTCATTGGGTTCACATCAGCTGGGTTGTGCAGAATGATTAGTGAATTCCAATATGTTTTGGAAAAAAGCCATGTGGGCGTTTCCCATACAGATTGGATACACGTTGACTTCGCATGAACATTGTGAATATTGGAGAACAATGAATAAAGGTCTGGATTACCTAGATCATATTGGATTCTTGATTGATTGACTTAGGCTGTGTGTCTTGGTGCTTATTTGCTTAACGCACATCAGCTTGTCTTGCAATATATCCATGCTACAGAGGCAGATCACGACTGAGGCTGCATGCTATAACTTCGCCTTTGAGCATTCATTAAAACTATCGTTAATGACTTAACTTTGGTGTGAATTTTACCATATTCCTGATAATGTAACTAACCCTGTGCAAAGCACTACGCTACGCTTGCGTGGTTTGCGAAGTTTGTGCTACTTTGCACTACTCGAACTGCACGTAGCACAGTGCAAACACGCGTAGCAAAGCCTAGCATAGTGCAGTGGTCATTTTTTGCTTGCTCGCAGTCCTCAACGTCAAGTTGGCGACCACGAGCAAGCAAAATTACATCTCTGCGAGACTTTTTCCTCGTTCGCGATCAGCAACATCAAGTTGCCGATCGCTAGCGTGGAAAATAAACTTCCCGGAGAGATTCTCAAAACGGGGAGGTCAGGTTTCTCATTAAGAGTGGTCGCGTATGCTCGCAAACGCTCGCAATGAGAAACTACCTGTACGCGTTGAGAAAGGTGCTGCTCGAGTCAAAATCTACTTGAGCGGCAGAAAACTACAGCTCGCACTGTGCAAGATGCGGTTTCCAATGATTGCACAGAGCGAGATGCTTGTCCGCACTGTGCAATCATTGAAAACGGCATCGTGCACAGTGTGAACAGGGTACTATGCAGTTCGCGTAGTGCTACGCGTAGCTCGAGTAGTGCAAAGTGCACTTCACGTAGCTACATGTAGCGCTACTTCGCGAACTATGCGCAGCCCTAAATGCAACCCATTTGCCAAACCCAAACTTTCCTTTTTAATACACATAAGTCACCCTAGGGTAGGCTCTAGACAGGCAAAAATAGGTGGACATGTACTTTTAAGTTTTACATGCCCAGGTAGTGAAAAACACTTAAATTTGTTTTTCACCACTTCAAGGCTTATCTTGCCTTTTGGTTAACATTTAGAGTACCTTATTACATTTTATAAGTGCAATTTCCAATTGAGAGAAGATGAAAATTTGAGTTTGAGGTCTCTGGACTTACAATTTAAAATCATAACTTATGGTGAAGTCGGATTTTAATTTGTAAGTCTGAAAATGCCACTCTTAGAAAGTTCATTTTCAAGAAGAGAATACACTCCTCCCCTTAATACGATGCATGTATGCACGTTCTTAGGTTCCGGTAATGTATAAGGAAGACAACATTGTTTTATTTCACAAACTTTTTTAGGAAGATTAGTTTAAAGAAAAAATGGGAGGACTGGGTTGTAGGGGAGAGGATTGTTGGTAGTGGGGGTGAGAGGTGCACCATGGGAGATGGAGTCTTCAGTTGGAAATCAGCTGGAAATCGAGCATGGCTATGGGAGAGGCAGGCACGTGCTGATAGTTAAGAACACGCTTGAGGGTTAGTTTAAAAGTGCAAGAGGGAGAGCATCTGTTTTCACTAACTGTTGAGAACAGTAATGAAGCAGCGTACATGGAGAGCAGCACGAGGAGGTTAGTTCGGATGAGGTTTTTTTAAGTTCCATAGTGAGGGAGATGAACGGGTGGGGGAAGAGGGAATAAGGAAGGATCATGATGCGAGGTACAAGTCTTTGGCAAAATGGGTAGCATTACGAATGAAGGCATTGGGAATATGTTTCTTGTGGTGATGGGTTGGAGCAGGGTGGTTTAATTCATCAGCAGTACAAGTAATTTTATTGGGCAAGGGGATGAGCAAGTTATGTAATGGGATTGCGGGTTGTGGTTAACTCACAGTTTGGGTTTTTATATACTGCTTCACATCGATTGGGTCAGCTAAGCTGTTTATTTTATTTGTTGTAGAAACCCCTGACGAAGAGCCTATGGAGGTTCGAAATGCATTGGGTACTTGAAGGTTGTGCCTATTTCATATTGCAACAAATCTGCACGTACCGTTGTAAAAAGTTTGGATTGACATGCAGCTGGTACTAGAAGTGTTTGAATAAAGACTGCAGATTTTATCAGACTGTCTCCTGTGTTGATGAAAGGATAAACAAGTAAATTGTAGTAACAAGGATTGGAACAGACATTGGTCATAATGGTTAAACAACGGAGTACTTGGATTAAATGGATATAATTGAAGGGAGTACTTCCCACTTTTCGCAGTGCGACTGCGTGGAGCACGAGAGGAGTGCTCTTTGTTGAATTACAATTAGAAAGTTGCCATTTTCTTATTTTAACCATTCTGCCTCTGCTGTCTCTGAAATACACAACTTGGGTGCATTCCCTCTAGACAGTCACACACAAAGGGACCTGAGGTGTGTCATTCACATCCAGATGGACTATCACCAACTGATGGGTCTTCCTGGGCTCGATGGGAGGGTGAGCTGGCATTTGCACCTGAATAGAGCTGTGTCTGAACCCACACACAGAGCTGCATACCCCATGTAGGGAGACTAGAGCCAGGGCGGATACATGAGGGACCTTGTCTACTTCAAAGGTCTCTCTTTGAAGTCTCCCACACTTCAAAGGCACAACTGGCTATAAGTAAAGGACCCCTGACACCGTCAACTCAGTATACTTCTGGACCTGAGGACACTCTGCCAAGAAGAAGGACAGCTGTAATGCTGAAAGTATGGCACTCTGCTACACTCCTGCTCTGCTGTGCCTGTCCTGCTGTCCTTGCTTGGTGATGAGAAGGACTGAACATGAATCTCTACATCCCCAGAGCCAAGTTACTTCAAGGGCTTGCTGACTTGCCTCCTGTTCTGAAGTCGTAGGGACATCAAAGACTTCCTTTAACCCTGCTACAGCCTCTAGACTGTGCCAACTGTGAGTTCTGCCCTGTCAAGCGGTGCCAATCCAGATCTGGGCCCTTGGAAGTGGGTTTTCTGGCAGTTTTGGCACATATCCACTCATCATCTGCTGTGCTCTGGTCGGAACCAATACATTCTCCTTCGATGCTGACGCATCGCCACTTCAAGGACTCCACGGTGTCGGCAATGCAGCTCAATAACGACGCATTAACTTCATTGCCCTGAGCTCGATGATGACTCAGGATCCGAATGCGCAACTCGAAACTGACATATCACCTACAATCCCTTGGATTGACGCCGACATATCACCTCTTCCACTCCTCGCAGCTGCTCCTCTATGTTGTCACATCCTCTCTGTGTAGGCGTGCGTGGCCTCTGTATCCGGCCCATGCTCCATCGTGGTTGACTTGACTTTTCAGATATGACTCAGTCCAGCGTGATCAGACAGACCCACATGGCGCTTTTCACTGAGTACTTATTTCAAGATATTCTTTAACAATTCATGAGTCCGGTTCTACTTATTAGATTTTTGTTGTTTTGATCCTATTTTGTGTATTAAATTAAGTTCTATTTTTGTGATGGGTTTCCACTGTTTTACTGCACCAATACTTTACACATTGCCTACTCTGTACCAAGCTACCAATGGGTGAGCACAGGTTCATTTAGGGTGTCTATCTGACCTACCCTGACTAGTGGTGGTTCCTACTTGGACAGGGTGCATACCTCTGCCAACTAGAGATCACATTTCTAACAATTATTGCATATTTTCTGCCAATAATATTGTTTATGTAGATACTGAGACTGGAAACTGGAGTTTGAAATGAGTAGTAGCATATCTAAGGCTGAATTCTAAGAATCAATCAATGTAGACAATACAATTCTGCTATCAGCACATTTAAAGATGCAACATTTCCAAACTATTTTTTTATTGTTTCATATTCCAGTTAAATTAAACAAATTCGGACGTAGGCTTAATGACCAATATCCACATTGTGCTTTACCCAGAGGTGAAATAATACATATATTTGCTAATTGTCAGTGGTTGTAACTGTACTGGATGGAGTAATGAGCTTCATGAGTAGAATTTTTAAGGATCAAATAAAAGTATGGTGATACTTACCCTGCTTATCATAGATAATAATACAACGAATTCCATTACAACTCTTTTTTCTTTGGTCATAGTGCCTACCTGTTTAGCCACAGCCTGGGTTGCACACTGTTCATCATTGGAAGGCTATAAATTGGCTAGTTATCAAAGTAACATGCATTGTATGTATTCAATGGTAGATGAGGTCCACTTAGGGCTGAGGGTATTTGGGGATTATTAGAGGAACTGATTAAGGGAACACATTATTTGTAGTTGCTATGCTGTTTATCACAACTGTCTTCAAATAATTCTAGATTGTACTGTTCTCAATGTTTTGTACAGTGCATTACAACAGGGTGATCAAAGTGGCCCATAACCCTCGACCATTATATAAGATGGTACTAAAACCAGAAGGGACACCCAGGATCCAGAATAATCACTCTTTGAATATAAGAGGCTGATGCTGTCATATAGTACAATTTTAACTTGGACAGCACCCACCTTGCTAAAAGGCATCACAGAGCTACTTTCCTAATATTTTAGAGGCTTTAATTGCCCCAATGGAGGATGTTAGCAAATCCATTTAACTTTGAGAAAAAAAGCATCTTGAGTTTGCCTGGCACAGTTTAAAACAAAAATAAACATTGTTGTAGTCTCATGATTTTTATAAATGCATTTGATCAACAGTTGATAGCAATTTATATCACCACTTTCTCAAATGCCAATCTATTTGATAGCCCTCCATAGTGAAGTCTGCCATGCACAGTGTTGTCATCAATTATGTAATGTCAAATGTCAACAATGATGTTATAAATAATGTCCTAGAAAATGTCATGTGTGATGTAAAATGTGAGGTCATATACAATGCATTACGGCTGCACAAGACATAGTTGATTCAGTGAACTATAATTGGTGAATTTCAGTGTTTTTTGGGAATAAAATGTCAAGTTTTAACTAATATTTTTGACTTAACTATATATTCACTTTAAACTTTGTTTTTTCTCAGGGAATTTCTGAAAAGTAAGATATTAATTTCATACCTAACTATAACGTCACTTAAACATTTGGTTTTTTAGTGTATTTCTAGATTTTTCAAAATTTTAAATAATATGTTATTACTAATTCCAACCACCCCTGGGTTGCCAAACACCCTTCCACATGTGGTCTTTGGCCATGTGCAGAGTGGGAATAGTACTGGACCTGACAAATCACCAGGGCCTGCGTTTAACCTCCCATGGTTGACTGACCCCCCATCGAGCATGCCCTATGGCCATCCATGGCATGGGGTTGGCCAACATGCCTACCTCCGTAAGGACCAGTGCCCCTACCTTACATTGCTGGCTAAACCCCCAGAGACACCACCACAACATCTTTTTTGTCAATCATCCAATCCCTTTCACAGGAGCACACAGTGTCCGCTATGGGTCCAGGGAAACTCCCCTGGGATCAAAGGTCTTCTGCTGGCAGCTGTGAGTGTCCCACAGGATTGCAAACCCCCAATTTTTTTTCCCCAACTTTTGACCCCAGCTGAGTACCTCAGGGTCCCCAAAACAAGAGCTAGGAGGCGACGGTGTCTGTACTTTTCCACCTTATACCTTGCATGTTTTTTATTTCCTGGCCATAGGGACCAAGTCCTGTAGTGTCAGCTGTAAACCATGTTGGTGTAATTATGTTTAGCTGTTTGGGCTGCAGTGCTGTTAAAAACTTTCTATGGAAATTGCATGAGTAAATTGGATTTTGGGACCCCGTTTGTCCATGGTTCTTTTTTGATGGCTACCTTAAACTTTCTGGAAGGAGCTGAGGTGGATATGAACTTTTTATTTTAAAGTGTTGTGAAGATTCATCAAACAGCGCCAAAGTCATTAACAAAACAAAAAAAAACCTTCCCATGAAAAGTCTACCCTAATAATAAATATAAGTATATTTATCTATATATTAATACACAGTAACCGAAAAAAAGACACTCACCCATGATAAAGTGGTGACAAATGTTTTATTTTTAATCCCCCTTATGCATTTCAGCCTCAATAGGAGTGAAGTGATCAAGGGATTTACAATAAACCACTTTGCACTGCTTCCTCCTGAGGGAGTATCTTTCTTAAATGTTATTAGCTGAAATATATGCATTTCAGACTAAACAAATCAGACCTACTCCTTGGTTGTACCTTTCCACAATGATCAGATCAGACCTATGAAATCTGAAACAAATTTCCCAATGAACCCATCAACCTTATAGTCTTTATCATTAGCCTGTCACCATAAGCAACTCAAAAATGTTAAACAAATTGCAAATATGTTCAAAATTACAATTGTCAAAACAACAAAACATCTCTCATAAAGGGCCTAATAACAGGTAACATAGTGCAAATCTTCTAAGCCACACTTGATTTGAGTAGTTTACCACCACTAAAACCCCTGCGTTCTACAGTAATCTCAAAGATTCTAGGTAAAATAAATACCTGCCTTTCATGCTTTATCACTGTGTAATAATAATCCACCTTTAAAAGGCCATTGCCTTTACAGCATACTTTTCACAGGTCTACTGGCTTTGTCAAAACCTTTCATAATAAACAGATCAACCTTATGGAATCAGACATAACTTTTTGTAAATAACCAATAAGTTGTCCATTGGCTTGATACCATAACAAGCACAAGCTTACTGACGTATTTATAAATTTGCAACCATCATGCATACAGTTATAAATCTACAATTATGTAGAAAATTATAGTTGGATAGAAAAATATAACCTCTCGAAAGAGCCTATCAAGGATTATCACAGTGAAAGTGTTCTACCATCCTAGTTTGTCTGAGGGGGCATCAAACAGCAAAACACTTGCTTACTATAGCTTTATAGCCCTCCATAGCAGGCTATACCGGCTATTAAAGGACCGCACCCGTGTTAAAGGCTCGAGCCGAAGGCGAGGGACTTTAACAAGGGACCGGGACTTTAACAGCCGGTATAGCCCTGCTATGAAGGGCTATAAGGCT
Source organism: Lissotriton helveticus (assembly GCF_964261635.1). Lineage (NCBI taxonomy): Eukaryota > Metazoa > Chordata > Amphibia > Caudata > Salamandridae > Lissotriton > Lissotriton helveticus. The sequence continues at coordinate 342,826,567 of NC_136073.1, forward strand.
ATTAGAACATTCTGCCACTAGGGGGCAGAATGTTCTAACAAATAAACCAAAGGCCTCTCGAAGCTCGAGGGGATTCAAATCCCCTCGAGCTCCGACATGCCTTTGTAAAACATTGGAATGTTGCTCTGCGGGCCTTTACCGGCCCACAGGGAGCACTCCAATGTCTACAATGGAGCTCCCAACATTCCAGTGTTCTAATATGCTATTCATGTAACAAAATACTAATCCACAGCATGTAATATAGTTTTATACCAATCCAGAAGTAAAGGGTTGTTGGCATTATTAAATGTTCAATGTTGGCACGGATTTTCGACATGATGCATGTGTCTATGAAATGCATGTATAATTTCAGTCAAGATCTAACAATAAATTGTCTTGCATGTTAGTGTGCCGGGCTATATGTAACAACTGTACAAAGTATCTCTTCGCATATTTTCTAAAAGTATGAAAACCAAAGAGAATGACTTGGTTGTATTTTTTTTGCATGGACCAACACATTACAATGAAGGAGGGTGATTAAACGTCAGTGAATACTATATTTTACATTATATGTGCTGACCAATAGGCATAGGACCTCTGAGAGCAAAACTACCATAAACTTACTTAGGACATTAAAAATAGCCCTGAAGTAAGCCTTTGGACGCGCTGAGGCTACACACGCATATAATAAAGGCCAAAACATGTCAACTCGGAAGGAGGTCTAAGGACTATATATCCCATAGACATGCAAACTCTGATGTTACATACCTTAGGTACACACTAAAATGGGATACCTGGGTGACCTAAAGGTATTTCTATCTTTTAAGACCCCAATAGGGAAATATCTAAAGTGCTCACTGGAACGTGGTCGAGGCCACGTTGGTTTATAGGGATTAGGGTGAATCCCAAAGATGAAGCATGCCACTAATAGAGTGGGTTCGGGTCTAAAAAAAAAACAAGATCTCATGTGATTTCTCCTACTTTAGACCAATTCACATTAGTGTATGTTGTGTGATAACTAGGGTGCTGAATAACTTTTGTGGCTATAGATTTTTAAGAAAATACACTTCTCTTTTAATAGATCTTTTCTATCCCTCCTTGTAACCCGTGCACTATTACTCAAAAGAAGAATGCCAATAAACTGCCATTTATTACTACAAGATAAGGATCAAAGTCCATATTGCTACCTATGTATCTCAAAATACTCGCCAGGGAATACGACTTACCGCGCCACAGTTTGCACCTTGCAGTGACAACACCACAAAACAATTTTATTCATAGTCCACCCGCTGTTTCGTTATACGCCACGCAACAGCTCGTGTGTGTGGAATAGATAGATAGATAGATAGATAGATAGATAGATAGATAGATAGATAGATAGATAGATAGATAGATAGATAGATAGATAGATAGATTATGCAGAGTATTTAAAATAATAACTAATGGGAAAAACAGACAAATCTAATAATAATGATAACAGTTATGCGGTTTCAGAATCGTTCTCAGAATTTGTGTCTACTTGCCTATAACTCTGCATCAGTACATTCCCCCCCCCCATGTTTTATATTTTAAAAGCATGTTGATTATACCTCGAATCCTCCTTACAGTAGTTAATGTGACATTATGATAAGACTGCAATATTTGGCTAATATTTCACTAACAGCAGTCTTACGATGAGTGCCAACAATCGAACTGAATTAAATGAATCAGGTGTTGTTAGCAAAAGCATTTCATTGATTTACAGTGCGACTCGATATCTGAACACGGGGCTATCAATAAAGTTATCCGGCAGTCCAACATGCCTAGGTGGGCTTTCCTCGAGCCTAATGCAGAGTTAACTTTCATTGACAAGGCTATTAATTAACACGGGTTCATCAGTGTCTGCCGTGCGGATTTCAATCATTTGTTTTCCTGTCTTGCTGTATACAGTATCTTGCCAGCCCAGTAAAGGCAGGCATTAATATTTCTCTCAGCTCTGCTTCTGGAGGTCAGCTTTAATGATTACAGATGAGCTCTCAATGATCTTGGCAAATAAAAAATGATTAAAATGTGCCGAATCAGGAAGGCTGACAGAAAAGTTAAAAGGTGCCATATATTACCGCCTGCTACACATGATGCGGAAAAAAATAAAAAAATAATTCTTGGAAATATTTACCCTTTGCAGCAGTTTTCCCAAAGCAAAATGTAGGTTTTCACGTGCCAGCAAACTTCAGAGGTGTTTGAAGTGATTCGAAGTCCCACCATTACACTTACTTACTATAGGTTCGGGAAAAGGAGTGGATAACACATATTAGAAGCTGAGTTTCTTTTCCTGCTGCTGCCTTCTTGATCCTAGAGAACAGGGGCCATATGTACGACGAAGTGGTGGAGTGTGTCGTTAGCCTCCTGGGCTTAACGACACGCTCCGCCAATTCGGAAAAGCAAGATTGCACCATATTTACAAGGATGTGATGCAGCCTTGTGTTTCCCCCTGAGATGGCAAATCAGGCACCCTTGCCCCAGAGTGCAAGGCTGTCTGTGTGCAGGGGAGGATTGGTTATGCGTAGGAAGGTTCCTTTCCTGCACATAACCAATTCTAAAATGCCATTTTGTAACTTTCATGTGTGCTGCTTCTTGCAGCACACATTAAAGTTACAAAATTAAATTTTTTAAAAGGTTTGTTTATGTACAGGAAGGGAAACCTTATCAGAGATAAAGCTAGAGGTATCCAGGGGTAGCAGTTGCTGTCTGTGGTCCTGAGCAACCGCCATTGGGTGAAACTTTTTAAGTATCCAATTGATCACTTTTTTAGTTTTAATGTGATGTTTTACGTGTGATGGGTGTTTCCAGGCAAGGGCCCCAGGCTAGCTGTGCCATTGGAACCCAGTTCTACCTCAATGATGAGTCCCAACGAGGCGAAAACAAGCTTCCTGTTGCTTGATTTTCTGTTCTGAGGGGATGTGGCCTGGCAGATTGAACTGGAGTGTTCCTATTGTAGCAGGACCAAGGCTGATTTGTTTAATGTTGCTCTCTGTTTGGAGTGGCACAGTGGACAAGAAAAAGATGGTTTGGAATGTTGCACCATCAGGTTTCTAGAAGTGGAGGTGTTTGCAGTGCCCCGCCTATCATATTTTATTATTTTATTGTGTATTCCTAATTGGGGCTCAGAAACCACAAATGATTTAAAGGCAGTCAACGGCAGTGGAGTTTTCACCATTTTGTCAGAACACCACACATTACCCACATTCGCTTATGTTGCGGCAGATAAAGAAGTGATTCAATAATTGGCAAGCCAAAACCCATATTTCCAATACTGTATTAATTTTGTGGCGAAAACTGCGAAAGAAATTGTGAGTATCTGCGGTTCCAAATTCAGTTTGCTGTGACAAGAAGTAAAAAGATAACCAAAAAGCTTATCCATACTCTAAATAACTGGTACTAAATCGCCGAGAACATTCTCTGCAAACTAATCTGTCCCTCTAGACATTTTATAGGGTCATTAGGTTTAAAACACCATTGTTTTATGAAAAGCTGACGAAATTTCCCTTTTTCAGATGGAACCCACTTAACATTCTTTTATCCTCACGGTAAAAGTAAAGTGGGGCTTTTGGGCCTAACTTCTGCCCTCGAAACCTAACATGAAACTGGAGGACTCATTAATGAAAACTGTCACATCACTGAGACAAAACAGTGATGCAGTAGTTTTCACTGCGTCCCCCTTGTGACACAATGGATGTGGGCATATTTAATGTATGGTGCTCCATGTCGCAAGGAGTTACAGATACGCCAGCATTATTGACATATTTTTAGGCGCAAAGGTGATGCATTGCTGAGGTCTTAAAGTTTTGATGCAGTGGCATCCTAGAAGTGGCACAGTGAAATCTAATAGATTTCACTGCGCCACTTCAACAAGGCTTTTTGTGGGGGGAACGCCCACCCTGCATACATTATACCTGACGCAGGTATAATGTAGCGTAGGGCTTTACAAAGTGACACTTCTGCATAGATGCGTCACTTTGTAAATAGGGCGCAATGTGGTACATTTATTACGCCACCAGTGCGTCACAAAAAGTGACGCAACAGCAGAGTAAAAGTGTTGCAAGGCCTCATAGATAAGGCCCTGGAAGTTGAGCTTTCCGTATCATAGCAACCAATGCTAGTAACTAAAACAGGGTCGTCTTTCGGTGATCACAGGCCACAATGATAGATGCAGGCCATATGACCTACTGTGTCTCATGCCTGAATTCTATCAGCTTCCAAGATATTTTTTAAGTAATTATTTGTATGTGTTTTATCTACTTTGTCTGTTTGATTTATTTGATTTTTTGTGAAGTTTTGTGTAGTGCGTACAAGGTTCAAGCACAAAAAAAAACTTTAAATAGAAACAAAAATATCACGAGCAAAAAAGTGCAAAACCACAAAATAATAAAACGACGTCAAATAAACTATGACCCTAGCAAAGTATATAGAGATAGTTACATGTAATAGGACGTACAAGGGGATGACATAAACAGAATTTACAAGGATGCAGAGCACAAAATGAAGGGGCCTATTTATGGGGAAGTCATGCAGCGCAGCAGGTCACGTTGCTGCGTTTGACTGCGTGACAGGAAAGGGCAGGAATGCACTGTATTTAAGGCAGCACAGCCCATAACTGTCCTTTCCCCTTCGCTGGCGCCCATTAGGCGGCCTAGGGCCAATGCAGGCACACTTGCATTATGATGCAAGGGTGCCTGTGTTGTATGCCTGATTACTTTTGTACACACAAAGAATCCTGGGAGACATATTCCTCTTTCTATGTGTGTTGCAGAATGCAGCATGCATAGAAAGAGGAAGAAACAAGGAGAAATAGAGATATTTCTCCTCATTAATCCTCCCCTTGTAAGGAGTATGATATTGACGCATTTCCAGGTTTACCTGTACTTGTGAATCTGGCATTGCAACAAAAACCATGGGAAACCCCCCACAAAGCCCATAAAAAGGCCTACCCAGGGCAGAGTAAGTCAGATTTTTGCCTCGTGCAATACCTCAGATTTTTGTAGCGACTCAGACCAACGCAAAGTGGCTTTGTGTGGCTTCAATAATCTGTCTTTAGTTTTGTGTACCTCTTGCATCATGTTGTAAGGTGCAAGACTCAAACCGCCTCATAAATAGGACCCTAGGTTTTCATTTAGTTTTGCGGCAAACAAGTGAAAAAGGAGGAGTACAATATGGCACAAAAGTTAGGAAAGAGAGCTTTGCTGTGGGGAATGAAGATATATATCAAAAGAAATGTTGTTTTTAGGTTAGGAATGATAGCAGTAAGGGAGGGATTAGTACATGTAGCAATGGGAATAGAAATTCAAACTTTGGGAGAACAAGAGAATTATTGAGATATGGTAAAGTATTTGGTAGTTGGACAAAATATTGAGTTAAAAATATCAGGAGAAAGAAATGCAGGGAAAAAATATTGTGATACAAACATTTTGTGATGTAGAAATATTGATGTCAAGAATATCTTTTTTTCAGGTAAGTAATATTATTGTTAAACATATAATTGTTGTTAATATAGTTTTCATTATTATAGTTGTGAAAAATATTGTTTTCTAATTGTCTTAATGTGTGTCAGTTCATATATAATTTTTTTAATTGTTTGTATACTTGTTATTAATATTGTTAGTTATAGTTTCTAATTTTAAATATAGGGTAAGAAGTTAATTAAGTATTACTTAAACAAATATTAAATATCTAATTAATTAATAATTATTTTAATGGTGTAATCATTATATTTGTTAGTTATATTTAAATGTGTGTTCACATGTTTGCGGTGAGAATAGGGTAGGAAGTTAATTAAGATATAATTAAGTAAGAATTATTGTTAATTTATTATTAATTATTTAATTGATTATTAATGATGTAATTGGTGCAATAGCTTTATATTTTAGGTGTGGGCTGTTGGGTTTGTTGAGATATAGGACATTCAGTTAAGTAATAATGATTTAGAAATTGATAATTTATTTTTTATTAATTACTTAATTGATAGTTAATTATGTACATTATGTAATTATTATTTATTTGATCAATTTTTAGTTTCGGATCACTAGGTTTGTAGGGTTTGGGGTGGGATGCTAATTAAGTAATAGGAATTAACAAATAATTATTAATTGTTAATTAATTAGTTAATTGAACATCAATTTTGTAAATGTTGTAATGTTTATTATTTGTGATATTTTAAGTGTTGCCTGCTAGGTTTGCAAAAGACTTTCCCTACTGGTGCACAGACTAGAATGGAAACAGTAAATCTTACCCCTCCAAAGTCCAACGCCTTCCTTACTGTTGCACAGATTGTTGAGTTTGTAGCAATATTGGGTAGGACGTTAAACAATAATTAGTTAACAATTGATTATTTATTTATAATTAATTTTCAATAAATAATAATCTGTGTACAATATGTAATTCTGATTTAATTTAGTTATATTTTAGTTGTGGGGTGCTAGGTTTGTAGGGGTATAGAGTGGGATGTTAACTAAGTAATAATGAACAAATAATCCTTCATTGTTATTTAATTAGTTAATTTGTTATCTTTTATGTACATTTTTTTACATTGTGGTTTATGTATTTATTTTAGTTATTTTTTTAAGTATGAGCTGCTACGTTTGTGGGGTATAGTGTGAGAAGTTAATTAAGTAATAAATACAAGATTAATAATAGATTATTACATTGTTTAATACCAAGGAAATTGAACTTGCGGCACAGAAGGCTTTGACTGAGACCTTGGGAAACATGAAAGATGATACTCTATGGAAACTAACTGATTTATAGTATCTATCTCGTCGTCCGAACAACTTGGGAGTCCTTCAAATTCCGGAGGGGACGGTAGGACTAGTTCCACGCAAGTTCATCATCGACCTATTCACTGAAGCTTTCCCTGAACTCACGCAATGGGATTGGCAGAGGGAGATACAGAGGGCACACCGCTTTCCGTTTTCCTTACGCCCAAGATCTGGTCAAACAGAAACTAGACCCAGAGCTATTTTGATCTCTTTCAATAATTTTCTTGCATGTGAAGCTTTATTTGCTCTAGCTCACCCTGATAGAAAGAGAGCTGTTAAAGGGGTAGAATTTTTTGTTAGGCCGGATTACTGCCACCAAACGGTTGAAAAACGCTGGCAATTGCTCCAGCTTATTGCACCATTTCAGGCCAAAGGGGCTCAAGCCTTCTTATTAAATCTAGCCAAGCTAAAAATCTTGTACAAAGAGCATACTCAGTTCTTTACCTCTGAGATACAAGCCAAAGAGTTTTTACAATCCCATTGAAAATAAATAGCTACTACTCTTCTGGCTAAGTTACACAACAGGGCCATATCTTGTATCATGTGATATTATTTTTTCTGTGTACTTTGAACTGATGAGATATAAGCCGCTAGGGGCTTCTTTTTCTTCTTATATAGTTATATTTGCTATGGTAAAAGGTGTGACACCCTATAGGCAACATTATTGTCTTTGTTGTCAAAAGAATGATTCAACACGTTGGCTGTTTGCTTTTCTTTTTATACAGTGTTATTTTGTAGGCAATGTTTATCTGTTACATATGGGGTGCCATATAGGTGTGGGAGGTTCATCTGGGGGGCAGGGGCTCAACATCGCTAGGACTATCCATCCTAAAGCCTCTCTGAGAGGGTGGTTGTGGTCTGGGATAGTGGGGGGGTGCTAAGCAGGCGGGTGGGGGGTTTGGGGCTGGGTTTTTTTTTCGGTGGGAATAAAAAAAGATAAACAAGCCACAGTATCTTTGAAGATTTGAGAATTTTGAAAATATGTTATTTGAGATTTAAGCAATTGTGGGTATTCATGTGGACTTTATGGCTAAGTTAGGACTTCAAATTGTACAATAAATGTATGTGGATTGAACAACTATAATAAAAGGAAAAGACTGGCCGCGGAGCTCCAGGTGATGCAGTCTACAGGAAACACACGTATCATGGGGAAACGGAAAATTTTGTCAGAAATGGGCTATGTATTATTAGCTGCCTCAAAGCAATCAACTATGACTAGAGGAATGGCGATCTTAGCTCAAGCAGCAATCCTAATAAAATAACAGGACGTATATTGGTGGATCTCCAGGGACGCTGGGCTATATTGGAATATATACTGGGGGGAGTGAAATTCACCCTGTGTAATGTATATGGCTCGAACTTTGATGAGGCTCTTGTTTTCGAATATTTAAATGGGGAATTGCACTATAGCCCTCTCCTTTATTGCTGTGTGGTATTTTCAATATTAATTTAAGTAAGATGGATTTTTAATCTTGTGGTCAGAATTATAAAGGTAGGAAACCTAGGGTATTTAAGGCTCTTTATCATTTGCTGAATGATCATGGTCTGATGGATGTTTGGAGCAGTTTATATCCACATGACCAAGGAAATACGTTTTATACTTATCCTCACAATAAGCTGGTCCGGCTTGATTATTTTTTTGCATCCCCTCAACTTCTCACAGGAATTAAAATATGAGTATATTCAAGGATCACTTTGAATCATGCACCAGTAGTGCTGGATATTCCAGCACTTGGTACATGCATAACTTCGAGAGATTTTACCTTTGATAGGAAATATCTCTTGGATAGGGCCTTTATTGAACATATGCAGCGCTGGATAAAAGATTTATTTCAGACCAACAGATACTCCATGATACGCGGAGTTGTATGGAACGCATTCAAAGCCTGCTTTAGAGGAGAGTGGGATAGGGGCTGGTAGCAATAATATTACAGAGCTGCTAACCGGTCTGGCTAGAAGCAAAGCTAAAATAAATCTGATTTGGAGTAAAGAAATTGCATTAAAATTTCAGACTTATAAAAAAGCATGCTATGAATATGGGGAGGCCACAGGGCGATGCTTAGCCCAGAAGTTATGTACGAAGGAAGCGGGACAAAGAATTACCGAAGTGCATGACCCACATGAGATTCTTCGGGTTTTCTTAGATTTTTATAAAGAACTTTATACAGGACAGGATGCAGGGCAATATCTAATGGATCTAGGACTCCCATGCTCATTGTGGGAACAATTGGATCGGAAGGAGGCTGACAGTTTGGAAAGCCCATTTATCTATTGAGGAATTAGGACAAGCGATAAACAGCTTGGCAACCAGAAAAGCCGCAGGCCCAGACAAACTCCAGCTGGAAATTTATAAAACCTTTTTCCAACACCTTAAGACCGATATACTTGCGACTTTTCAAGCAGCACGAGTAGGGGAGGTGCCGCAATCCTGGTGTTGAAGCTAAGATTATTATTTTTAAAAAGAAAGATAAACCATCTGATCTACCAAGGTCTGACCAACTGATCTCATTGGTCAACTGCAATGGCAAAATCTACGCTAAGATTCTTGCCAATCGGTTGGCGAAGGGTATTTCTCCCCTAGTCTCTCTAAGATAACCTAGCTTCATTCCTGGAAGAGGGACTGTGAACCATATCAATAAAGTAGTGACTTTACTTGATATTGCTCATGGAGAACCTAGGGACTTGGGACTGATCCTACTCAATGTAGAAAAATCATTCGACTTCCTCTGGGGAGTCTTACAGTGAATGGGGTTTGGCCAGGGAATTATTAAGGCAACTCAGATTCTATGTCCATCACCCACGGCTAAAATATACTCAATGGGGTGTTTTTCTGAGGCAATTCAGATTTCCAGAGGTACACAACATGGATGTACTTGCTCCCCTTTTTGATGCCCTTTGATATTGTGTTCCTCCATGGACAAACCAAGCATGTAGCTCGAGGTATTTTTACCATGCGCACAAGCAAAATAAAAACGTTTTTACATAAATGTACATAGTGAAGAGATTTATATATTTGTGTATTATCTTTTTAAATTTGACATTTTGGTTCTCAGGCAATGTGCAATTTTTAATATCGTAAGTCGTTATCATGTGATAGAACAGCTTTTTAATTATGCAATGTAATTCTACATGTTTAAATTACACCTCTAAATTAATTTTGCCCACTTGGGCATGATACAAAGTGAATGAGAGCGCTTATAGCCTTTGTGACAAGAACACATTTATTATTTGATGCTGTTTTTATAATGAGTAACTCCGGTTTTTAATTTTCTAAACTGGATGTATACTCTCATATTAGTTTTGCCTATTAACCATGTACTTTTCGTATTATGAGATTTTGCGGTGTTGTCACTATATGCACTTTACCATTCTGGGTTGTACGATAAACCACAAGTCTGTCATTTAATTTGTAGTTCAGATGTGACACCGGTGTTTTCAAAGTTTAAAATGGCTTACAAAACTTTATTTATTTGTTAGTGAGCAAGCCTGGGCAGGTGAAACGCATCTAACAATCTAACATTAACTGCTGATAATAAATATTATATATATATATATATATATATATATATATATATATATATATATATATATATATTCACTGAAAAAACCATAGGTTATAGACCATATATAGTTAGGAATTAGCATTTAAAAAACCTTATTTTACTCACACAAAACCATTGAAATTCCATATATAGTTAGTTGCACTAACTATATATCGCGCAGCCGCAATCCACTGCTGATGATGTCACATATTACATCATTCATGACATGGTCAGTGACATCACTGATGACATCACTGATGACATCTCAAATGACATCACTGATGACATCACTGATGACAACATCCAGTGACTGTATGTTTCTGTAAAGTTAAAATATGTCTTACATATTGAAGAATGAGTGGAAGTATAAGTGTCTGGATGAAGGATTTAGTAGGTGCATGACTGAATGTATGAGTGAGTGATTAAATGTGTCTCACTGAGTACATGGGTTAGTGACTAAACTGTCTTAATTTGTGCATCATTATGTCTGTTGTTCTGTAAACTGCTGCATGTGTTGATCAGTAGCTATATGAGTAACTATATGGGTTATTGATTGATTGTCCAAGTATTTGTATGGGAGACTGAGTGTGTGTGTGGCTGGCTGGGAGGTGTGTGACTCTGTGCAGATCAATGTGTACTTATATCAATGATTGTATAACAAGGTAAGTATGTGTTAGTATATGTTTGAAAATATAAGGTGCTCTATGTTTAACTGTATAGACAAGAAAATGGAAGTGTGATTGATTCTTTACAGGACTGACTAGGTGTGTGAGTAACTCCATGGATGAGTGGCAGAGTGTGAGTGTCTGTATAGGTGTATGAGTGCATATGATAGTGTTGTAAAGATGAGTGATTGTATGTATGAATGATTGTATGGGTGAATGAGTGAATGTGTGTGTAGACGTAGGAATCAGTGAGTACATATGTAGTAACTAGTATTGGTGTGTCAATGGTTTCAAAAATTATACTCTGTATTTAACACTGGGTGAAACAGAGGTTATATTAAAATATGAGGAGATGCATTGTATTGTCACATGAATGATATCATCAGTGATGTGGTCATTGATGTCAAATGAGATGTCATCAGTGATGTCATCAGTGATGTCATTTGAGATGTCATCAGTGATGTCATCAGTGATGTCACTGACCATGTCATGAATGATGTAATATGTGACATCATCAGCAGTGGATTGCGGGTGCGCGATATATAGTTAGTGCAACTAACTATATATGGAATTTCAATGGTTTTGTGTGAGTAAAATAAGGTTTTTTAAATGCTAATTCCTAACTATATATGGTCTATAACCTATGGTTTTTTCAGTGAATTTTCAAGGTTTTGTAAATGCTAATTCCTAACTATATATGATCTATAACCTATGGTTTTTTCAGTGAATTTCAATGTTTTTTTAATAGCAAATATCATAAGCTGTCAAATGTCAAGTACGTGGTAAGTGAAAACATTTTCGTGTTTATGCACACTGATCTGCTTTGAATGGTGCCCCCCCCTCATTTCTATTAGGAGTACTCTCTCTTTGCACATAGTGAAGGGTAGTTAACGCAGGCCTTTGCCCCCGTTGTAATACGTCGTGCCTGCTTCTCTCTCCATTTGATTGATTGTTATCCAAGTATTTACTGTTTTAGAAATGGTTCTCTTTGGTTCATTCTCTATTTACAAACAAACACAGAGTCGCAATACTCTGTTTAGTCTTTGCAGATAACGAAAAATCGTGTAAAAAAAAAAAAAGAAAAGGAATCGAGCAAAATCAGTAGGCCACTAACGGGATCTCTTTTTGACCTCGCTAAAATAGAAACATTAGGAACAACCCCTCATGACAAATACAAAACTAGTGAAATGAACTGAACTCCACACAATGATGGCTGCAAAACAGCTCGGCTCCGCCACCCACCCCGCCCAAAATAACGATAAAGAGCGGCTGCCATGATTGGTTGCGGAATGGCCACGACGGAGCTACGAAATGGTACTGCTCTCATGCTAACCCCAGCTTCAGTCTGAAACATCCAGAAACACTGTAGACTACCAAATCGATCAGTTCCGGTAGCGACCCAATGTAACCCGGTAGAGAAGAACTAGCCCTCCCCTCTTTGACTGATGGTTCTTGTTGCCTGTCTCTTCTGTTGTCATTTAACAGAACTATTTAGCCTGCTGAAAGGGGTTGTGTTCCGACCGCTGGTTGGTGGAGACATTTTGACTATATTCTGGACCTGCGTTGTCGCGTAATGCGTCATATGACGCGCCGCGTTAGCGCATCCGGAAGTCATCCGGAGCGCGCAGCGCGTAACGTAAGCATAACAAGTCATGTGACTTGTTAATAAAACTTTTCATTGCTTCATTTTACTTTTCTTATTCTAATGATGAAAGGCTTGGTCATATGACCTAAAAATTACGCTTTTTATTACTTCAGAACATTATTTTTTCTTAAATATATGTTATAATGTTCCAGGCTAATGTACTTTCCCGGAAAATTTACAACTGTCCTGCAAGTAAAATATATTCTTTTTTCGAGAAAAAGAGCGTTTCTTCGTCCCATGACGGAGCCGTTGAGCAAAAGAGGGTCGACCTGTTGTCTTAGTCGCCGATACGCCTGAATATGAGATTCTTATCGATCACTTTATTTTGCAGGAATAGAAAACACAACAGCCCTTGACCATTTATCTTTACTGCGTTCCTTCGTATTATACCTTTTACCCTTCATGTAATTGGTCTGCTTTATTTCACTTGCCTTTTAATGATTCTAAAACAGTGACTATTATTAAAAACTTTACCAATGTATATACTACTACCATGTTTTCTTTTAAAAACCTTTATTGTGAAAATTTCATTATACAAATACGAGCCTATAACCACGTGGGCCTGCCACGGAGCAAACTGTAATCGTATATGATGAGTAGACATTTACACTGTAGAGGAACGTAACAGGCGGGCCATTAGGTTGCAAGAACTAAGGTGTCTAACAGTTACGGAATCGGTGGACGTACATTTTATAATTAAAATACGACAGGGCCAGTTACAATAAAATTATCTAGATATACATTTGCGGGCAAGTACCATGGGTGACGTTAATTCGAACTTTCAATAGTACAGTAATCAATAACACATCAGAACTTAATATCAATAGGGATGTCGAAATATTCAATCAATTCTCGTCCCCGCCCGCCATGTGCTTCAAAACTGCATACGTATCTCGTGATTTCAAGGTTCTGCAACCAGTACACAACAAGGAGTTACGAGTCCCATTTATTCCGGCGCCATTTTGGGCGAGGACGGGCAGGTCCAGGATATAGTCAAAATGTCTCTACCAACCATCGACTATGATGATGTTCATATGCTGTATTTATTAGAGTAACACTCATCTGTCCACATGAAATTAATTTGCCACAATCTAAACATGTCATTTTAATCTTTCCAAAGTTCTTCTAAATATTTGGGACCGTTTCCCTTGCCTCTGATGCTGTCAGTGCCACTTCTTTGATGAATGTACTAGCAGGTCAGGGGTTCTCCTCCAAATCTCTCTTTTATGCAGCACTATAATTAATTGGTGCCACCTCTCCATATGACGATGCATGGTATAGTTACCATAACTATATTTTTTTTCGGTTCCTCTGGAGAGTTCATCGTGGCAGATGAAGCGTGTAACGTACCGGGCATTTACCTTTTTTTGCATGTACAGGAAAGGAAAAAAAAATTGAGCGTCCGAGTTCTAAGGTGTCCCAGGGCCATTTTAGTGGACCTGGCCCAAATCCAAAGAACAAGCCGCCATTTTGAGAGTCCTGTTGCAGCCGCCTGTCGCTGTAGCATCAAGAGCAGCCGAAACTCAGCTGAATGGCAACTGAAACGGTAAAGGGGCGCCCCACTACAGCAGACGAGCCTCCACCTAGGAAGGCCCGTTCACGCCGCCTCCCCCCCCCCCTTCGGGCACCCCACGCCGTTATTCGGAGCAGTATTGTAGGATGGCCACACCAGTGCGGCAACTTGCTAGACATCACCTCGGTGGTAACCGAATCTCAAGGCCTTGTGGTGTCTTCTATTCAGAAAACATTGTTATGCTGCCTTCGACCTATTCGCCGCAAGTGCGCACACAACTCAACTGCATAGCTTGCTAGACACCACCTCGATGCCATCCGGATCTTGGAATCTCAGCGCCTTTTGGTGTCTTCTCTTCAGAAAATATTGTTGCGCTGCCTTTGGCCCCATTCGCACATCGGTCCGCTACTGACGCCATCTCACAGGCTAATGGGGCGCCCCACGCCGACTTTCAGCATTGTAGGATGACCACACCAGTACAGCAACTTGCTAGACATCACCTCGGTGCCATCCGGATCTCAGCGCCCCACTGCAGATGAAGTGCCTCTCAACTATGAAACCACCACGGTGACATCCGGATCTTGGCGCGTTGTGCTGCCTTCGGCCTATTCGCACATCGGTCCGCTACTGACGCCATCTCACAGGCTAATGGGGCGCCCCACGCCGAGTTTCAGCATTGTAGGATGACCACACCAGTACAGCAACTTGCTAGACATCACCTCGGTGCCATCCGGATCTCGGCGCCCCACTGCAGATGAAGTGCCTCTCAACTATGAAACCACCACGGTGACATCCGGATCTTGGCGCGTTGTGCTGCCTTCGGCCTATTCGCACATCGGTCCGCTACTGACGCCATCTCACAGACTAATGGGGCGCCCCACGCCGAGTTTCAGCATTGTAGGATGACCACACCAGTGCACCTTACTAGACACCACCTCGGTGCCATCCGGATCTTGGCATCTCAGCGCCTTGTGGTGTCTTCTATTCAGAAAATATTCTTGCGCTACCTTTGCCCATTCACACATCGGTCCGCTACTGACGCCATCTCACAGGCTAATAGGGCGCCCCACGCCGAGTTTCAGCATTGTAGGATGACCACACCAGTACAGCAACTTGCTAGACATCACCTCGGTGCCATCCGGATCTTGGCATCTCAACGCCTAGTGGTATCTTCCATACAGAAAATATTGTTGCGCTGCCTTTGGCCCCATTCGCACATCGGTCCGCAACTTAGACATCACCTCGGTGCCATCCGGATCTTGGCATCTCAGCGCCTTGTGGTGTCAGTCAGAAAATATTGTTGCGCTGCCTTTGGCCCCATTCGCACATCAGTCCGCTACTGACACCATCTCACAGGCCAACAGGGCGCCCCACGCCGACTTTTACCATTGTAGGATGGCCACACCAGTGCCACAACTTGCTAGACACCACCTCGGTGCCATCCGGATCTTGGCATCTCAGCGCCTTGTGCTGTCTTCTATTCCGAAAATATTGTTGCGCTGCCTTTGGCCCCATTCGCACATCGGTCCGCTACTGCCGCCATCTCACAGGCCAACGGGGCGCCCCACGCCGACTTTCAACATTGTAGGATGGCCACACCAGTGCGGCAACTTACTAGACACCACCTCGGTGCCATCCGGATCTTGGCGCGTTGTGCTGCCTTCGGCCTATTCGCACATCGGTCCGCTACTGACGCAAACTCACAGGCCAACGGGGCGCCCCACGCCGACTTTCAGCATTGTAGGATGGCCACACCACTGCTGCAACTTGCTGGACACCACCTCGGTGCCATCCGGATCTTGGCGCGTTGTATTGCCTTCGGCCTATTCGCACATCGGTCCGCTACTGACGCCGCCTCACGTGCCAACGTATTTTCTCCGCATTTTATACCCTATGCCGCATAACAGGTCATGTGACTTGTTTATAAAACTTTTCATTGGTTCATTTTACTTTTGGTTTCCTAATGATGGAAGGCTTGATCATATGACCTAAAAACAACACTTTTCATTGGATGAAAACTTTTTCTTTTTCCCAAACGATGAAAGCCCCACCTTGTTTCTGGATGTTTCAGACTGAAGCTGGCGTCAGCATGAGAGCACCACCATCTCGTAGCTCCGTCGTGGTCATTCCGCGAGCAATCATGGCAACCGCTCCCCTCCAGAAGCCTACAGGAGTCGGGGGCCCCCAAAACTTTTGATGAATCCTCAAGGCGGAGGGGACGCTTTCGAGAATGGGGTCCAAGACCTAGCAGACAAGCGTCCGATTTCCAAGGTGTCCCAGGGCCATTTCAGTGGACCAGGCCCAAAAAGGAAAGAGCCTGCCGCCATTTTGAGAGTCCTGTGACAGCCGCCTATCGCTGCACCGCAAGAGTGGGCGCAACTCAGCTGAATTGCGGCTTTTGACACAGTGGACCAAAAACGGACGGAATGGCAACTGAAACGGTAAAGGGGCGCCCCACTACAACAGATGACACTCCACCTGGAGAGGCCCGTTCACGCCGCCTCCCCCGGGGCGCCCCACGCCGTTATTCGGAGCAGCATTGTAGGATACCAAAACCAGTGCGGCAACTTACTGGACATCACCTTGGTGCCATCGTTCTGCTGCCTTGGAACTATTCCCACAACAGTTTGCTACTGATGACCCACCCCCCGCGACGCCCCACGCCGGAAATCTGGACGTTGTGCTGCCTTGGGACTATTCGCACAGCCGACCGCTACTTCGTTGTTTTTCCCTAAACATGTTTATATGTTATTACTATTTTTGTTTTCTTGTATATATTTATAAGTTATTAAAGTTTTATAATCTTACTACTTTATCGGAGTGCTATATATTTTTAATGTGACACATAATTGTAAAAACTTTGATGTACAAAGAGTCATCCCTGGAATCTTCCGCTTCAGGCTCGGTCCCCTCCCCAATCACAATACAGGATGGTTTTCAGATAGTAGGAACGCGTGTGCTGTGACGGATCTCATCGAGTGTGGGCCTTGATCTACTATAACTCCTTTGAAGAGGGGTGATTCTTTACAGCTGGGGCCATAAACTACATCTGCAGGGCTAGCTGATACCCTAGGACCAGCCTGGACAATCGGACACAGAGGAAAAGGAGTGTCAGAGGGTGCGGTAGTGAATAGGGCAAAAGGGAGGTGTCGGGCGGGCACAGGGTGTGATTCTCAGGGAAGAGCAGCGCAGATGGGGGGAGGTTTATTACCCATGCATAAGACAGAGAGCGGGGGTGACCACTGCCTGGGGAGATGCTTGCGAGGGTGGGGAGCCATGCTAAGGATCGACAGCGTGCACAGAGTGGGTCTGGTCAAAGCATCTAAAATGGCTGCCGTGCACGACAAAAGTGTGGCATTTGAAAAAAGACAAGATGGCGCAGACAATGTTTTTCAACACTTCCTGATTTCCTTCGAATCGAACGTTAACAGACGTTGGGGCATATTACCAAAGTTAAGCGATATTTATCCCTAACGATGCTTAGCAACGATTTTTTTTACCGCTAAGCATCGTCAGAAATTATCGCAGATAAACCTTGCTATTATCAAGGTTTATCGCAAATACGATAATAAACGACCGCAATGCATTAATATCGCTGAAAACTCAGCGATATTCATGCATTACCGAGCTAATGCTCTTAGCCATGTTATCCACCTCCCATTGGATAACATGGCTAAGAACTGCTCAGGGCAGGTGCTAGCTTTTGGAGATATTCGCGCTTATCTCGAATATTTCGAATATAGTTGATAATAGGAGATAGCGATGTTAGCGACTGTTTCCAGTCGCTAACATCTTGGCATGCCCACTTTGCATGTCATTAGTGATAAATATCACTCACATGCAAAGTGGGGCCCAAGATGGTCGCTATCTCCTACTAGCCGTCGCTAACTGGTGTTAGCAACAGCTAGGTAATACAGATATAATTTTATCTCCGCGAAGCGGAGCGCTGTTACAGATATATATCTTGTTTTTGAACGTTAATTTCTCAAAATCCACTGAAGCACATATATTGAGACCTAGCAAAGGCACATCGAGCTACCAGTCCCTACAATTTTGCCAAGTTTCGTGCAAATCCATTCAGCCGTTCGATTATTATTATTATTTTTTTTTTGCCCCGTGGGGCCCTTTTAAAACCTCCACATCAAACCTAAGAGGTCAAGGAGGATCTACTATGCCCCCTTATGGTCATTTGCCCCTTCGCTTTGGCTTCCTCTTGTCTCTCGATCCTACCGAGAGACAAGATGGCGGCCGCTACGGACTGTTTGCAATGTTTACAGACGCCGGAGAACCAATCAGCTTCGCAAACCTCCGTTACGCGAAGCGGAGCGCTGTTACAGATATATATCTTTTTTTGAACGTTAATTTCTCAAAATCCACTGGAGCACATATATTGAGACCTAGCAAAGGCACATCGGGCTACCAGTCCCTAATATTTTACCAAGTTTCGTGCAAATCCATTCAGCCGTTCGATTATTATTATTATTATTTTTTTTTGCCCCGCGGGACCCTTTTAAAACCTCCACATCAAACCTAGGGGGTCAGCGAGGATCTACTATGCCCCCTTATGGTCATTTGCCCCTTCGCTTTGGCCTCCTCTTGTCTCTCGATCCTACCGAGAGACAAGATGGCGGCCGCTACGGACTGTTTGGAATGTTCACAGACGCCGGAGAGCCAATCAGCTTCGCTACGCGAAGTTCCGTTACGCGTAAAGTCCGCGAACCGGAGCGCTGCCCGGTCCGCTGTTACAGATA
The DNA here is from genome assembly GCF_964261635.1 of Lissotriton helveticus. NCBI lineage: Eukaryota > Metazoa > Chordata > Amphibia > Caudata > Salamandridae > Lissotriton > Lissotriton helveticus. Next base: position 342,845,453 of record NC_136073.1, read on the forward strand.
TATATCTTTTTTTGAACGTTAATTTCTCAAAATCCACTGGAGCACATATATTGAGACCTAGCAAAGGCACATCGGGCTACCAGTCCCTACAATTTTGCCAAGTTTCGTGCAAATCCATTCAGCCGTTCGGGCTAAAAGTGAGGCCAACCGCCCTATGGAAAACTCAATGTTAAAAACACGTTTTGGGACCCCCCTTTTTTCTCGGCCCCCCCTTGACTAACCCCCCCCAAATTTTCAAGGGCTGCTCAGAAACAAAATGTGCCATTTTCCTGAAAATTTCAGCCAATTCCGTCCACAAACGCCAAAGTTATTAGACATAGAATTTTCAAAAATCCCATAGAGAAAAAATCCTAACTATATATACCTACTGGCGACCGCCAGTAGGTAAGATATATATATATATATATATATATATATCTTACCTACTGGCGGTCGCCAGTTAGTAGTTATAGTTAGGATTGTTTTCCATAGGGAAATCGCAACATTCTATTGGGAATAACTTTGGCGCCGGTTGAGGAATCTGCCTGAAATTATCCTCAACGTTGCCTCACGGCGCTCCGGTCCTTCCCTGAAAGTTTGGGGGGGATTCGTCAAGCGGGGGCCGAGATAAAAGGGGGGTCCCAAAACGTGTTTTCCCCATGTTAATTTCTATAGGGCGGTCGGACTCACTTTTAGCTCGAACGGCTGAATGGATTTTCACCAAACTTGGCAAAATTGTAGGGACTGGTTGCCCGATGTGCCTTTGCTATGTCTCAAGATATGTGCTCCAGAGGATTTTGAGTAATTTAGGTTCAAAAAAATATATATATCGCTCTAGTGGCTACCTCACTCCGGGCTATTTAGCCACGCCCTTCCCATAAGCGCGCAGCGGTTGCGCGCAGGGGGCGCCTTCGAGCGCGCCTAAGAAGCGCCGAAGAAAAGCCCGTCTGCGCCCGTCCGCGACAGGACGGGGCGAGGGGCGATGGACTCTGACCCTATCCAACGAGCTCTGACCGGTAAGGGCACACGGATATTTAGCTACTCGGCCCAAACGCTTCTGACCCTTAGACCATCTCGGTCATGTAGCACTAAAATTCCATGGCACCGGGTAGAGGGAGGTTTCTCCTGTCTGCAATGTCGGCGTCTATCTGGAAACAGTATTCCCCCCTCGGTTCCTAAACCCCCTCCTTCGGGTCTTAGGAGCTTCTTTCTTAATGTACGGTCATTACCCAAACACCAACATCAAGTTTGGGATTTAATTTACTCTATGCAACCAGACATCTGCTTCCTGGCGGAAACATGGCTAAAACCACATACAGTTACTGCCATTGCCATGGGGATCCCTGCTGGGTATAAAATTAAACATCTAGACCGAGAAATAAAAACCGGAGGCGGCCTTGCTATTATACACAAAGATTGTATAAAAGTTACTATAAGTGAGCAGCACATTGTAGTGTGTTGAATCTTGTTATTATTGTTCTCGTGCTGATGATTATTCTATTTCGTGTGCACATGCCTGTGCATGTGCATAGAATGTATTAATGTATTCTTTTGAATGTGGAGTTACTCTCAGTAGCCAGGTGTCCGTTGAGCTTGGTCAGTTGCTACTTGGACTCCTGGCTGATGAGACGCTCCTCCTGTGATTGGAAACCTAATCGAATAAACCTCATTTGGATTACTTACCTTTTCTGGATCATTATTCAAGACATTTGGTCCTCTACATATTGGCGACGATCGGGATTGTTTCCATCACCGACCCACGCAAAAGGATTTTTGATGAATTCGCATCAAATTTGAATTTTGGCGAACGATCCTTTGATGACCTTTTATTCCATACTGGCTTATTTAGTCACTTCAAACGGATCTTCGGATTTTTGGGACACGTTTACATGAGAGAGGAGGAGCGGATTCAAATTTGTTTCACCGACACTTTTCTGGATTTAAGTGTCGTCGGTGTTTCTTGAGACGATAAACTCCTTCAAAATCGTTTGGGGATTTAACACTATTTTCGGATTTACTCTAAGAATTGAATCTAAACTTGCCTCGTTTTACTTTTTGAATTACGCGCTTACCGGTCTCTTGGAACCCCGGCAACACGTCTTGGAACCTTCGGAAACCTTGGAACTCTCGATACGCGTGGAATTCTGGGATTCCACGCTTACGACGCTGCACACTGACGGCACGTCGCACGTTGGACGCTACGCAAGACCGCCATCTTGGTAAAGGGTGAAGGTTCGTACTCGGAGATTCACTCCCCTCACAGACAGTCCAAACGACAGGCAGTTCAAGCGGCAGACAGTACAAGCGACAGACTGTTCAAACGGTGGGCTGTTCAAGCGGCAGACAGCTCAAGTGACAGGCAGTTTAAACGACGGACTGCTCAAGTGACAGACAGTCCTAACAACGCTTTATCCCTGCGTGTGTACCGGCGATTCACACGCCTTACTACCACATCTAATTGTAACAGTAACTATATTTGGTGCCTTTTAACCAAAACGTTTTCTTTCAGCAAATTGTGTTTTTCAAGTTTTTTTTTGTTTTTCTCTGTGTTATTGGTTCTACATATTTACTTCCTTAATTTATATTTGTAACATGGCTTCTGTTAGGGAGGTCACTCAACACCCTCCTTTCCTTGAAAAACCTGGAAAACCTACGTTATTATGGTCAGAGTGGTTTGGCCTGTTTGAGAATCACATTTTAGCAATTGATGCTTCAGACTATTCTCCTCCTAGGAAATTTGCTCTTCTTTTTGGCAGTCTTGGGTTGGCCGCGCAACGCATTTTTAAGAGCCTGGTTCCCATTCCCCCTCCAGCTGCTGCTGGTTCAGGTGATAACGAATGGAATATTTATATAGAGGCTATTGCCAGGTTAAAGAATCAATTTGAAGAATCTCCTAATATCATGCTGGAGAGACACAATTTTTATAAAAGAAAGCAAAAGGAGGATGAAAAAATTGACGAATATATTTCAGCATTGAGGGTATTAGCTATAACCTGTGATTTTGGTCCTTTGCTGGACAATTACATTCGTGATCAATTTGTATTCAATTGTTCTTCTACCAAGGTGAAAGAAAGAATTCTAAGTTGTAAGAATCCTTCATTGTCCGAAGTTATCGATCTTAGCCTTAGTATTGAAAGATCCGTAACTTCTACTAAAGCCATGGCTTTAGATTCAGTCACTAAGGTTAACTTCATTTCTGATGATATGTCTAACGATGGTTTATATGCCATTTCTAGTAAAGAAACTAAGGAAAAGTGGCAGACTAAGTCTAGTGATAATACAAATAAGCAAAATTTTTGTTTTAGATGTGGGTCCAAATTTCACATTGGAAATTTCAAAGGGTGTCCCGCCATGAACAAACGGTGTGTGGGGTGTAAGAAAGTTGGACACTTCCAAAAGGTTTGCAGATTCCAAAAGAAATCTGTCAAGGTCAACTATGTGGATATGGATGAATGTAATGACACCTTTGATAATTTAATGTTAATGGTGGAGTGTGATGATTCTGAACCTATTAAGGGACCTTTGTGTGAAGCCATAATCGACAACATTAAACTACAGGTAATGGCTGATTCTGGTGCTCCCATTACTATCCTCAGGGACTCTACATTTTTTGATAAATGGGGAAAAGATGTAAAATTAAGTCAATCTGATGTTAATTCTAAAGCTTTCGGGGAGAAAGATATTGACATGTTAGGCTTTTTCTTAACAAGTGTAGAAGTCCTGGGTAGATCCATTATTACAAAAGTCTACGTAGCAATTAAAGGGAAAGATATCGTAGGTTGGAAAGACCTTGCTAAAATGGGTCTATATCTTGTTCCTGGAGACGAAAATCCAATCAAAGTACGTGACTTTCCTATTTGCTTTATTGAGGATACTAAAATCGATAGAACTGAATTGTTAAGAGAGTTTAAAAATGTGTTTAGTAATAAAATTGGTTTGGTGAGTAGCGCAGAACACAAGATTAGACTCATTCCCGGAGCATCACCTGTTTTCCATAAGGTTCGCCCTGTTCCCCTTAGTGTCAGGGCGGAACTTAAAAAGATGCTTGAGGATCTGGTTAGAGACAAGATTATAGAACCTTCAGAATCCTCCCAATGGGTTGCGCCCATCGTCGTCGCACGCAAGAAAAATAATGAGATCAGGCTATGCGCAGACCTCAGGGGTCTCAACAAAAACATAAAAATTGATTGTCATCCCCTCCCCAAAATACAAGAACTACTAGCAAATCTGGGTGGTGCTAGGTGGTTTTCATTGTTAGACTTAAAGTCCGCTTACCACCAGATTCCCTTGTCCAAAGATTCTCAAGAGTTAACAACCTTTGTGACCCCATTTGGCGCTTTTAAGTTTCTGAGGCTTCCATTCGGGTTAGCATCAGCAGCAAGTATATTCCAAAGGTTAATGGACTCTTTGTTTGGGGATCTAGTGGGAGTTCAAGCATACTTAGATGACATTTTGGTCTTTACTAAAACGATGGAGGAACACAATGTACTACTCAAAAAGGTTTTGTTCATTCTCGGCAGTAGGGGTATGACAGTCAGAGAAGACAAATGCAAGTTTGGAGTGTCTGAATTAGAGTATTTGGGTCATTCAATTTCGAAAACTGGCATTAGACCAAAATTTTCTGTTATTAGGGCTTTAATGGAAGCTAAACCCCCAAGTGATAAAGACACTCTACGTTCGTTTCTAGGCCTTGCCGAGTACTATGCCAGATTTGTAGAAGGGTACGCCCAGGTGGTGGAACCTCTGAGGTTACTATTGAAGAAAGGTCAAAAGTTTATTTGGACAAAAGAGTTGGATGAGACTTTTGCTAAAATCAAGGATTTAATTGTCTCTGCACGTTCCCTTCAGGCGTTTAGGGATGATTCTATGTGCATTATTGCAGTAGATGCAAGTATGAAAGGGCTTGGTGCCGTACTGTGTCAACAGGTGGAAGACAAGGAACACACGGTAGCTTTTGCCTCTAGATCCTTGAAGGACTTTGAAAAACACTACAGCACAATTGAAAGGGAAGCATTAGCCTGTGTGTGGGCGACACAAAAGTTTAAAATGTATATCTGGGGCCGCAAGTTTGTAATGCTATCTGACCACAAACCCCTTTCATTTATTTTCAACAAAATTTCTGGTACCAATAGCCTGTCTCCTAGGCTGACCAGATTGGTTTCTAAACTACAGGAATTCAATTTTGAATTAAGGCACATCACGGGAGGTAAAAATTTCAGGGCAGATTGCTTGTCCAGAATGTTGATGGACAAAGATGATGAGGATGACTTAGTTGAAGAAGATGTAGAATGTGTCTCTATGGTGGATGCTGTGGAAGAGTGGAGTTCAGCCATTTCTGAAAAGGATTGGAAAGAAGCTAGTGAAATGGATGGTGTTTTGTCACAGGCTTTGGAGTTTTCGACTAAAACTTGGCCAGATGTTAGGAACCTGTCTGGGGATCTAAAGAATTTTGCTCAGGTGGCAGAGGAACTATCAGTCAAAGACGGAGTTCTGTTAAGAGGTGATAAGTTCGTTCCCCCCAGTGGTTTAAGGAACAAGATTGTCAAGTTAGCACATGAAGGTCACCTTGGTGTGACCAAGACTTGTATGAGGATCAAAGCTCATTATTGGTGGCCAGGTATCGACTCACAGGTTAGAACTACTGTGGACAGTTGTGAAGAATGTCTTTTGTCCGATAAGCATTGGAAGACACACCAGGCCCCTTTGCAGCCTTCCCAATTTCCGGGGATGGCTTGGGAAAAGGTGGCCTTAGATTTCTCTGGCCCATATAAAGTTCTTCCAGAAGGAAAGAGGTACCTTATCTTAGCAATCGATTATTTCTCTAAATGGATGTATTATAGATTTGTAGAGGCTCCAGATTCAAATAATACCATTTCTTTTCTTGAAAGACTGTTCTTGTTGGAAGGAGCCCCTCGAACCTTGGTAACTGACAACGGGACCCATTTTGTCTCAGACAAGATGTGTAAATTTTTGAAAACGCATGATGTGAAACAATTGAAGGTGGCACTTTATTCACCCTCATCTAATGGTCTAGTGGAGCGTGGCAATAAAGTTTTGAAAGAAGGAATTCAGACAGCCATAGCATCTGGTGTGGATGTTTTTAAATTTTTGGAAAAGAAAATCTGGAACTATAACGTCTCACCACATTGTACAACCCAAGTGTCCCCTTTTCAATTGTTGCGGGGAAGAGAGTTTCATTCTCCTTTGTTTCCTGCTTGGCTAAAGAAAGGGGAGGACGTTCAATTTCCTCCTATTAGTAATAATGTAGGCTTAGCAGTCAAACAGAAACAGGCTATAATGAAAGAAAATTATGACAGGACAAAATGTGTAAAAGACATTCAAATGTTGGTGGGGGATTGGGTTATGATCAAGAAACCCTATAAAGTTGCTAAAGGTTTGTCTATGTTCTCAAGTCCTGTACAAATCCTTAAAGTCAGTAAAAATACAGTCTTTTTGGGGGACAAAGGTTGGTGGAACGTGAGACAGTTGGCAAAGTTAACGCCAGATCAAGCTACCCTCATTTCTAGGAGGAAGAATTTATCCACTCAAGAGGGTTGTGATTGGTCTCATTGGCTTCAGCCAAAAATATTTCATGCTAACGTAGATTTACCTTCTACGACACCTGTTCCTTCTAACAAAGCTTCCCCTGCTGTCGTTTATCCTTCAGTACCATCTTGCAGTCGCAGTGGACGTGTTAGAAAACCTCCTGCAAGATATAACGAATTTGTTTCATTTTAATTGTTTAACTAATTCTCTTTTCTACATTTGCATAAGGGGGAAGGTGATGTAGTGTGTTGAATCTTGTTATTATTGTTCTCGTGCTGATGATTATTCTATTTCGTGTGCACATGCCTGTGCATGTGCATAGAATGTATTAATGTATTCTTTTGAATGTGGAGTTACTCTCAGTAGCCAGGTGTCCGTTGAGCTTGGTCAGTTGCTACTTGGACTCCTGGCTGATGAGACGCTCCTCCTGTGATTGGAAACCTAATCGAATAAACCTCATTTGGATTACTTACCTTTTCTGGATCATTATTCAAGACATTTGGTCCTCTACACACATGCACCCTCAGTTAGAAATAATGATTTTTAAATTCACTCTCACCAATCATATAACCTGGAAAGGTGCTTTGGTATACCGACCCCCAGGTCCTAATACGAATTTTGCTCTTCTTCTTCAAGAAATCTTAGCCCCTCACATTAAGTCTAAAGAAGATTTTCTTCTTCTGGGAGACTTCAATACACATGTTGATCTACCTACACACTCTGATGCCACTGCCCTGATTACAGACCTTGCTAACTTAGGTCTGGAATTACAAAATCATGGACCCACCCATAAAGGAGGACATACGCTTGATCTACTCTTTTGTAACTGTGCTAAAGTTATTTGCTCTCCGGCAAAAGAAATAGCATGGACAGACCACTCCATGCTTGAATTTCTTTTGGTAACCCCTGTAAAAATTGTTAAGAGTGCTCCTCTTCCCCCTATTTGGCGACGTGAGTGGCATAAAGTCACTGCCAATAAAATCCAGGAATTCTGGACAAATCCGGAAATTTCAGCAACTGACACCGCTGATATGGCCTTAACTAAGCTCAATGTCTCAATCAAGCAAGCTATTGACATTGTAGCCCCACTAAAAAAACACAAACAGTATCCAGTGCTTAAACAAGATAGCTGGTATACCCATGAATTGAGGGTAGCTAAGCAAAACTGCAGACGAGCTGAGAAAGCTTGGAGAAAAGGGAAGACCGAGAGCAGTAGAGTAGCTTTCTTAGACACTCAATCCAAGTATTACAAAAACATCAAGCAAGCCAGGAAGCAACATCTAACGCAGCAGATAGCACAGGCTGGCAACTGCTCTAAGGAGCTTTTTAACATTCTGCAGAATTTTATTAAGCCGACTGCTTGTGACAGCTCTGAGGACTTCTCACAAGACTTATGTGATGAAGTCTCGAGATATTTTGAGGATAAAATAAAGAACATCTATGAAAAAATAGTAGCAGCCAATGACGCTATAAAAATTTCTAATACAGGCCACCCCCATCCTCAAATATCGGTATCTAGCAACAAATCCCCCCTTTCATCTTTTCCTCCGATTACCAACACAGAGCTCCTTTCCTTCTGCAGCCACATTAAATCTGGGTCGCCTAATGACCTTATTCCAACTAAAATGGTCGGCCCCATGATTTCTATTTTGGGCCCGCACATGTTGGATGTGATTAACATCTCCCTAACAAAAGGCCAGGTCCCTGCAGATTGGAAAAGGGCGGTGGTGAACCCGATTAGAAAAAAGGCATCTTCTCATTGGACAGACCTCTCCAATTTACGACCTATCTCCCTCTTGCCTCACCTGGGCAAGGTTACAGAGAGGCACGTGAACACCTATCTTTCCCAACATCTGGAAGCGACGGATGGCCTGGACTATTCACAATCTGGTTTCAGGCCAAACCACAGCACAGAATCAGCCCTTCAGACAGTGACCAATAGCATCAGAATGGCACTGGATGAGGGCAGCTCCTTGATTCTGGTGCTGTTGGACCTTTCCGCCGCTTTCGATACGGTGTCTCACACGGTGTTTCTTGACCGCCTAGGTGAGGTGGGTGTGGAGGGAGAGGCTCTGACATGGATGAAGAGCTTTCTGACTGGTCGTGTCCAAGAAGTTAGGCTGGGCTCCCACAAATCCACGCTAAGGGAGCTCAATAAGGGAGTGCCACAAGGCTCTTGCCTTAGCCCTACACTTTTCAATGTGTATGTGGCACCCCTAGCCAACTTAGCTAGATCTTTCGGGTTCACCCCGGTGTCATATTCTGACGACACCCAACTCCTTTTCCCTTTTAAAACTCTCACATCTGCAATAAAAAGATCTTTTGCAGATGGTATGAGAGCCATTGCAGACTGGATGTCAACTAACTGTCTGCAGTGTAATGTGGGGAAAACGGAGGTCATGTGTTTTGGACAAGCGGCTACATATTGGTCATCTGACTGGTGGCCCGTGGAGCTAGGCCCTGTCCCCACCCCCAAGAGTTCTGTTAGGAACCTGGGAGTGCTCTTTGATCAGCAACTTACTTTTAAGGGACATGTTAATCAGGTTGCTGGTACCTGCTTCCGGGCTATTGTGATGTTGAGACGAGTCTTCCCCTATATACCAGACCATCACAGAAAAACGCTCGTGCAAGCTTTGGTCATCAGCAGGGTGGATTACTGCAATGGGCTGCTCCTCGGAGCTAACGAGGAGCAGCTCAGTAAATTGCAAGTAATCCAAAATACAGCAGCAAGGATTGTCCTGAACGTTCCAGCAAGGACTCCTTCCAGCCCCCTGCTGATGAGACTCCACTGGCTTCCAGTGAGGAAGCGAGTCCAATTCAAGACTTTATGCACTATTCACAAGAGCATGATAGGGGAGGGCCCGAAATACATGACTAAGATCTTTCAGTCCTACATCCCTGGGCGACTTCTGCGCTCCAGTCATCAGCAGCTCTTGCAGATACCAAGAGTAAAAAAGGCCAGACAAGGTGGCTGTGCATTAGCTTATGCCGGCCCAGCACTCTGGAATTCTTTGCCTCCAGAACTCAGATCAATTCCCAGTCATCTGAGTTTCCGGAAGACTTTAAAAACGTATTTGTATCCTGATAAATAAATTGCTTTCCAGCTTCTGCACCCTATACCAGACACTCTCTCGTAACTAGCACACTCTCGTGGTACAGCAATAGCGCGGAGATACCCCTTCGGGAGTCTAGTCTGGCGCTTTATAAGAATATAAAATAAATAAATAAATAAATAAAAAAAATAAAATAAATAAGCGCGCCCCGGTACGCGCACGGGGGAGCGCTCCGGGCGCGCCACGCGACTTGCGCACGGAAAGCTGACTGGTTCACGGGTGTCTGTCAACATTCCAAACAGACCGGAGCGGCCGCCATCTTGTGTCTCGGTAGGATCGAGACACAAGAGGTGGCAAAAACAAAGGGGAAAATAACCAAAAGGGGGCAGGGTAGGCCCCCCTGACCCCCTAGGTTTGATGTGGGTGTCATAAAAGGGCCCCGCCGCATAAAAAATAAATTTAAAAAAAATCGATTTTCGCGAGGGGAGCGCCCGGTATGCGCCCCGGTGTGCGTACCGGGGAGCGTACCCTGGAGAAAAAATAATGACAGACTTCTTTACAAATGTAGCATTTTTTAATACATTGGAGGTAGTTCTTTTTCATTTTTTTAAGAACACAGCTCTTTGATGAGAATTGGAGGTAGCTCTGAAAAGAACTTTTGTTTTTCTTCTTTTTTTTAACAAAAACAAAAACAGGGAACTGGAAACAGCTCAACAGGAGCCAAAAAAAATATAAAAATTAGGCCTGGGGTTGGCAGCGGGGGTTCTCGAGAGCTCGAACCATGAGTGTGACACTTTGCTCCCCATAGCAAAGAAGATGGTCACATTTTCGGCATTTTAATACAGCCTGATTAAAAGCAGGCTGAATATTTGGTATCATCTCCTGCTCACGCCGACGCACAGAAGGTGTTGCTCCACCGGTAGAAGTAGAGCCACCATCCCTGGGAGCCTCTCGTGCCAGAGCCCTGACACTCTCCCGTGCATAGTTCTGGGGATGTTTCCTTGACACGTGGCGTATCAACGTCCAGTTCCCGAAGCTGTATTTGTTTCTGGGATTTCCTCTCGATAAGATGGTGTGGCATATTTTACACTCCACCTTTGGAGCATTTACCTTCTTCTCCCCCTCTGGAATTTTGAAAAATTTCCAAATGAAATGTTCCTTCACAGTTCGTTCAGGAACCTCCTCATCAATGAAATCCTCAGTCTCATCACTGCTGCTGGATGCTCTTGCAGCCATGATAATAGAAGTAAATATGACACAGGTGCCAAAAGCAGGTCTTGCACTCACAAAAGTGAAACAAGAAGTGAAGGAAATGGGTGGGGATTTCAGTCTTTGGAAAAAAAAAGTTAGGAACCAATGAAAAGAGTTATTTCAAGGTCATTTGACTTGTTACGCTTACGCTACGCGCTCTGGAGCGCACCCGGGGGCGCGTAGCGTAAGCGCGTCAGGACGTTGCGCGATCGTATGCGCTCGCGTGCTTCCGGGTGCGCTTACGCAGGGCGTCATATGACGCATCACGCGGTTATGCAAAACGTCACGATGTTGTTTTCGTTCGCGAGAATAGCGCTAACGGGACGCTCACCGGTACGCGCCCCGGGGCACGCCGCAACATTGCGCTTACCCGTGCGTTCACCGGTACGCGCCCCGGGAGCGCTCCGGGTCAAAAAATAAAAAAAACAACAAAAAAACTATTAAATAATTATACAATATAAAATTCGTTATAACATTTTTTACTTTTTATACCTATAGAGATTTGCTATTAAAAAACCTATGAAATTCACTGAAAAAACCATAGGTTTCACACCAGTTATAGTTAGGAATTAGCATTTAAAAAACCTATTAAATTCACTGAAAAAAACATAGGTTTCACACCTGTTATAGTTAGCTGGAAGTTTTACTCGCATAAAACCATTGAAATTCCCACGTTATAGTTAGTTGAACTCACTATAACTTGCGCGTGCAATGCACTGCTGATGACGTCACATATTACATCACTCATGACATGGTCAGTGACATCACTCATGACATCACTGATGACACTATCCTTGTGACAAAGTGACAGACCTCCTTTCACTGTAATGTAAACTTTGAAACACATATTCAAAAATAGAAACTAAAATTTTTTAAAAAATGGAGATACCCATACCAGTTACAACAACCAATTCAGTAATTCCACCATCTATATACACATCCACTCATTCACCAACAGTTCTATGTAGTCACTCATACATATACTCACTCATCATATATAGTGATACACCTATATATCCTGTTACACAACGACAGTCATCCAAAAGACACTCTCACACATATTCACACATGCAAATAAACTATTAAACATCCATTTATTTGCATATACAGCTATACACACACTACCACTTTACTTCTAAGGAAACTTACACATACTTACTCTCTTAAACAATCACTTATAGAAACACATACTTATTTAAACAGGAACTGTTACAATCCCTCACTCTCACATATACTCACTTATATACATCAATATTCACATATACTAGATTAAAACATATGTAGTTACTTAGCCTTTTATTGGAAAACCGGCAGCAGCCTCAACGATCAAGCCCTCATCACCATAGTCTTTGCCATAAACACCATACGCGTTTCGAGCCATACCACGAGTAACATCGCCAATGCGATAAAAGATTGCAAAACTGTCTATCCACCAGGAAGCCATAGCCAGTGAACAAGGGCGGCAAACACGCTCGAAACGCGTATGGTGTTTATGGCAAAGACTATGGTGATGAGGGCTTGAATGTTGAGGCTGTTGCCGGTTTTCCAATAAAAGGCTAAGTAGAAAACAACGCGTGGGTGTCTTCACTGCGAGAGCAACTTTGTTTCATATATATATATATATATATATATATATATATATATGACTCACCAAAATGCCCAAAGCGTTTTTTGGAGGGCACACACAGAGTCCCAATATATATATATTATTAAGAATTTTATATTTGTTCAAGCACTCGTTCTACTTTTACACAAACTGGAGTGGGAATCCCCTTTATTAGAGAACCGTCCTCTACCGTTTTGTAATTTTCACAATGGTTTCAACACAAAAATAAAAAAGACGTCTTTGAGTCCCTCCTGTGCATGGTGCTGTGATCCTTCGTTGAGTCCGACTGGAATAGAGGAACGGAGGAACTTTGAGTATATATATATCGTGATCAAGGGAGCTTGACTCCCGAAACGCGTTGATGAATGTAATTTAAATAAATAAAAAGCCTAAGTTTATGATACCCGCGTACGAGTGCCGGATGATTTCCTTGACGAACGAGAATAGATTTCTTATCTTGAATATATATATATATATATGTATATATATATATATATATCCTACTGGCAGTCGCCAGTAGGTAGTTATAGTTAGGACCTAGTTTCCATAGGAAATACACAACATTTTATTTGGAATTACTTTGGCGCCGGTGGACGAATCTTTGCGAATTTCTCAAAGAAGATGGCCTGCTCCGCTCTGCTCCTTCCCTGAAAGTTTTGGGGGGATTTGTCAAGTGGGTGCTGAGAAAAAAGGGTCCCAAAATGTGTTTTCCCCATGTTATTTTCCATAGGACGATTAGACACAGCTACAGCCCGAACTGCTGAACGGAATTACAAGAAATTTGGCAAAATGGTAGAGTCTGATTCGCAGATCACGCTTATGCTTAAGTGTAAATCCCTAAAGTAGTTCCTGAGAAAATCAAAAGAAAAAAATATATATATCTAGCTTTCCGAGCACGAGCTGCATGCTGATTGGCTCTCCAAACCAGAATTTGTTGCCAGCCATCTTGGTACCAATATACATGATAGCACCTCATTAAAAAGCATTGCAGTTAATAGAAGGTTTTAAGACTTTAGTTACATTATAAATCATTTGTTGATAGTAGGGGACACGCCGGGAGGCGTCACCAGGCGCTTTACAAACCCCTTTAATAATAATAAAAATAATAATAATAGTACCATACTAATTTTAGGAATTGTTGTGTGTTCTAAGGTGGTTTTACCGTGTGAAAAAGCCTTCTGCTGGGATATCATGAATCATTTTTTAGAGAAAACTATTTTGTCATGCTTTTCCCACAGAGGTTTAGAAGGTGATCTATAAGCTAAACTGAAAGCATATTTTCTGTAAATTCACATTATCTTTCTTAGTCATGTGATAATGAAGTCTGACATTTTCAATAAAACATGTATATCCAACAAGAGCAGAGACTGTCAGTTGATTCCTTTGTGTTCTACTGCAGCTTCCCAGAGTGTTCTAAAGAACAACTAGAGCGCTAACAGTCCTACCTATGACAAACGGATGGTACACCTGAAGCCATCTTGATTAGAATAATGTGGTAACTCTTAAAACATTTAATTAAAAAAGGAACAACTTGAGAGGGTTCATTTTGCCATAGAAAGTATGATTAGTGCTGCAGAAAGAAAAATTAGGGCACATGCTGAGTGACTTCTCAAATCCTCTTCTATTTCATTAAGAAATTCTGGCATGCAGACTGAACCATGCACTTTCAATACCAGCAGCAGACTTCCCTGGTGAGCAGTAGCTTTACTACAGTGATCTAATAAGCAACTAGAGTGCTAACATTCTGAATTTATGGCAAATGTGTGACACATCTGAATGCCTCCTTGATGGAATCAAAGTAAAAAACTGAAAGTTTTTCCTACTGAGGAGACTGTAGTAAATGAGGAAATTAGGAAACTTCATAACAAATACGTCTCCCAAGATGGCCACTAGAGACAAAAGAGCCCAAATGTAGCACAAATATCACCCAGATGTAGCCCAAATATAGCCCAATGACAGAATGTCCCATAGTGTTCTAAAGAACAACTAGAACACTAACAGTCTTACTTATGACAAAAGTATGGCACACCTGAAGCCATCTTGATTGGAATAAAGTGGTAAAACTTAAAACATTTAATTTGCAAAGGAACAAACTGAGGGAGTTCATTTTGCCACAGAAATTATGATTAGTGCTGCTGAAAGAAAAATTAGGGCACATTTTGACTTCTCAAATCCTCTTCTATTTCATTAAAAAATTCTGACATGCAGACTGAAACATGCACTTTGAATACCTGCAGCTGACTTCCCTGGTGAGCAGTATCTTTACTACAGTGATCTAATGAGCAACTAGAGTGCTAACATTCCGAATTTATGGCAAATGTGTGACACATTTGAATGCCTTCTTGATGGTCCTAAAGTAAGCAAGCATTGAAAATGCAATAGGTTTCGCCCTCGTTTAAGTTAAAGCAATTCTGTTTGTAATTAGGTGGCTTTTTAGCTTTGCTTGCATTAGTGTTTTTCAAACTTTCATGTACATAACATGCATTTGTATGCGTATATGTATATGTATGCATGCATTTATATTTGTATTTATATAGATAAGCATTTTATATATATGTATGTATATACAGAACGCTCAAACACTCCTCCGCTTTACGGAAAAAGAAGAGCAGCACTCCGGGGAGTTACTTAAACAACGTGCAGTTTATTACAGCACAACAAACGTTTCGGCAAAAAGCCTTCGTCAGTGTCACAACTCATTTCCCAGCATACACATTTAAATAAGGTCATGTGGTAATTCATAGACAACAACAAGGGACTCGCCCTTACAGCATTACAATGAACGCCATCTTGGAACGGTTTCCTACGTTCGAAACCACTACAAAATTGATCCATGAATTGGATAAATCATCATTAGCAAAGGGCAAAATTCAACAATCTATTCTAATTATAGAACAAATAATAAAGCCGTGGATCGGCAGGGGTCCCTTGAGTGAAGAAAATAAACAAATAACATGACAACATACATTTCAATACTAAGAAACATATATATACATATGTGCATATATGGGTTCAGCGTACCTTATATAACGACAATTTATACTTATCAATAATTGTTGCGATGGAAACGTCATAAACAATCAGTTAATCATGATTGAATAATGAAAAGAAATAAACCCAACAGCACAGCAAACAGCTAGACATCCATCCAGCAGGAAACATATACGGGATACTATGTACAAACTAGTCACCACTATATAGATGATGGTATACTCATATCCATGAAATCCATCATATCATGAAATAGGATAGTATAGTGGACCATGAAAGCCAAATATAAATATATACATGTTCTAATAAGACACAGAAGTTGTGAATTTCGGATTCAGAATATGAAATATATACAATAATGATTCAAAGATGATTCTGCTGTACATAAGGAGGTCGATGATCCCATGGGAGGAAGATATGGTTGATAAATCTATACATTATATACACTATATACATATATGCGTAAACATTGCATTCAAGTGTTCTAGAAATAATGTAACAGATAAATATCCTGATCTGATGGAATATCAAACACTAATGTCTTCACGTTCTCATTACTACCCTTCATTTACCCCAGTGCACCACCATTTCTTCTCCGCTGTTCATACCCTTGGGGAACTTGGTGGACAGGTCGATTATATATCTAGATTCCAGGCGTCTAAGCCTTCTCAGTCTGTCCCCACCCCGTGGATT
Source organism: Lissotriton helveticus (assembly GCF_964261635.1). Lineage (NCBI taxonomy): Eukaryota > Metazoa > Chordata > Amphibia > Caudata > Salamandridae > Lissotriton > Lissotriton helveticus. Next base: position 342,861,572 of record NC_136073.1, read on the forward strand.
GTATGGAACATAATCTAGCCCAAAGTAGCGTAATTTTGTTCTATCCCTTTTGTGTTGTTCGGCAAAATGCCTAGCTACTGGGTACGCGGGGTCCACTTTGTCGATAGCCCTCTGATGTTCAAGCACTCTCAGTTTAAGTTGGTTGATGGTACTCCCAATATATCTGAGACCGCATGGGCATATCAGACAGTACACAGCATAGGTGGTACTACAGGTAATGAATTTTTGGATCTTTCTAGTCCTACCAGCATCAGGAATGTCATATTGCAGGACCCTACGGCTGTTGCTACACGCCTTACATTTCCCGCAAGGGAAAAAACCACTCATTGTTTTCAAGGTGTTGGTATTAGTCTGAGTGGGAAGGGGTTCAAGATGACTATGTACTAGCACATCCCCCAAGGACCTTGCTTTACTAAAGGTTACTAATGGGTGCGGTGGCAAGTCTTCCCTGAGTATGTCATCTGTGAGCAAAATGTGCCAGTTCTTACGCATGAGGCTCCTAAGTCTCTCAGCACCTGCAGAGTAGGGAGTAATCATTCTGAAGACATCCCTAGTATTCATATCCGACCCCCCCGCTTTCTCAACTAGTAAGTCCTTTCTCGGGATCATTCTCACTTTTTTCAGAGTTTTCGATAAAAGTGGCTCATCATAGCCTCTGTGTTGGAAGCGGGATAGGCATTCCGAAGCAGCCGCCTCGAAATCCTTGTCTTGGGTACTGTTTCTTCTTATTCTTAACAGTTCCCCATACGGGATACTCTTGATGAGTTTAGGTGGGTGGGCACTCTTGGCAAATAGAATAGAGTTTCCTGCCGTCTCTTTGCGATACAGAGACGTTTGGATATGACCATCCTCAATGTACACCCGTAGGTCCAAATAGTTGGCTGCCACCCCGCTAATGGTACCAGACAGGTGTACGTTATAGATGTTATCATTGAGGGAATGGATGTATTTCTTGGCCATATCCTCAGTCCCCTGCCACACGATGAACAAGTCATCTATGTAGCGGTACCAATATACCACTTTCCCGCTTTCACCGCCTTCATGATAGCTTCTGGGCACCCGCTCCTCCCACCAGCCAACGAACAAGTTCGCGTAGCTGGGTGCGAAGCAGGTGCCCATAGCTGTCCCAGAGGTCTGTCGATACAAACTATCCTCAAACAAAAATATATTGTTCGTTAACCAGAATTGCACAAATTCCATTAGCATTATGTTGTGCAAACCAAATTGGACGTTTGTTAAGATAGTGTTCAACAGCAGTTAGTCCATGTGGATGCTCAATGATGGTGTATAGACTGGTAATATCCATCACAAGGAATAGATAATCCGCTTGCCAGTCCATACTGTCCACTTTACTCAAAAAATCCTTTGTGTCTTGAACATAAGAATCAAGTCTCAAAACCAAAGGGAAGATGTAATTGTCCACAAACTTAGACATGTTCTCTGTTAGCCCACCGATAGATGCCACAATCGGTCGGCCGGGTGGAGTGACATTGTTCTTATGCAATTTGGGCAAGTGGTAAAACGTAGGTGTCATCGGATTGCTGCTTCTTAAAAAGATATGTTCATCCTTATCAAGCATAGAAAGGTTATACCACTTTAAAATCAAGTTGTCATATTCCCTGATACTCGTTTCATACAATTCTTTGGTCGTGATTGCGTAATATTTTGTATCAGAGAGTTGTCTTACAGCTTCTTGGTGGTAATATTCTCTGGTCATTAAGACGACATTACCTCCCTTGTCCGAAGGTTTTATGATCGTTTGTGTGTCGCTTAATAGTTCCTGTAAGGCTCTCTTTTGAGATTGGGTGATGTTACTTGTAATAGAATGGGAAACCTATATACACACATACATATATATAAATGCATATGCATATATATATATGTACATATGTGTGCGTGTAGAGAGAGGTAGAGAGAGGTAGAGAGGTAGAGGTAGAGAGGTAGAGGTGTAGAGGTGTAGAGGTAGAGAGGTAGAGGTAGAGAGTAGTAGAGAGAGAGGTAGAGAGTAGAGAGTGAGTATTAGAGAGTAGAGTGAGTAGTAGAGAGTAGTAGAGAGAGTAGCAGAGAGTGAGTAGTAGAGTGAGTAGTAGAGAGTGAGTAGTAGAGTAGTAGAGAGTGAGTATTAGAGTGAGTAGTAGAGAGTAGTAGAGAGAGAGAGTAGTAGAGAATGAGTAGTAGAGAGTAGTAGAGAGTGAGTAGTAGAGAGAGTATTAGAGAGTAGTAGAGTATTAGAGAATGAGTAGTAGAGAGTAGTGGAATAGTAGAGAGTGAGTAGTAGAGAGTGAGTAGTAGAGTGAGTAGTAGAGAGTAGTAGAAGAGAGTAGTAGAGAGTGAGTAGTAGAGAGTGAGTAGTAGAGAGTAGTAGAGAGTGAGTAGTAGAGAGTGAGTAGTAGAGAGTAGTAGAGAGAGAGAGAGAGAGAGTAGTAGAGAGTAGTAGAGTATTAGAGAATGAGTAGTAGAGAGTAGTGGAGTAGTAGAGAGTGAGTAGTAGAGAGTGTGTAGTAGAGTGAGTAGTAGGGAGTAGTAGAGAGCGAGCAGTAGAGTGTGTAGTAGAGAGTGAGTAGTAGAGAGTAGTAGAGAGAGAATAGTAGAGTGAGTAGTAGAGAGTGAGAAGTAGAGAGAGTAGTAGAGAGTGAGTAGTAGAGAGTAGTGGAGAGCGAGTAGTAGAGAGTGAGTAGTGGAGAGTGAGCAGTAGAGAGTAGTAGAGAGTGAGTAGTAGAGAGTGAGTAGTAGAGAGAGAGTAGTAGAGAGTGAGTAGTAGAGAGTAGTACAGTGAGTAGTAGAGAGAGAGTAGTAGAGAGTGAGTAGTAGAGAGTGAGTGGTAGAGATCAGTAGAGAGTAGTAGAGAGTGAGTAGTAGAGAGCTAGTAGCAGAGAGCGAGTAGTAGAGAGAGTAGTAGAGAGCAGTAGAGTAGTAGAGATGAGTAGTAGAGATTGGGTAGTGGAGAGTGAGTAGTAGAGAGTAGTAGAGAGTGAGTAGTAGAGAGTGAATGGTAACGAGTGAGTAGTAGAGAGTGGTAAAGAGAAGTAGAGAGTGAGTAGTAGAGAGAGAGTAGTAGAGAGTAGTAGAGAGAGAGCAGTAGAGTAGTAAAGGGGGTGTGGTAGAGAGTAGTAGAGAGTAGTAGTGAGTAGTAGAGAGTAGTAGAGAGTGAGTAGTAGAGAGTAGTAGCAGAGAGTAGTAGAGAGTGAGTAGTAGAGAGTAGTAAAGAGTGAGTAGTAGAGAGTGAATAGTAGAGAGTGAGTAGTAGAGAGTGAGTACTAGTGAGAGAGTAGTAGAGAGTAGTAGAGAGTGAGTAGTAGAGAGTAGTAGAGTAGTAGAGAGTGAGTAGTAGAGTAGTAGAGAGTGAGTAGTAGAGAAAGAGTACCAGAGAGTAGAAGAGAGTGAATAGTAGAGAGTAATAGAGAGAGAGTAGTGGAGAGTGAGTAGTAGAGAGTGAGTAGTAGAGAGTGAGTAGTAGAAAGTAGTAGAGAGTGAGTAGTAGAGATTAGAAGAGTAGTAGAGAGTGAGTAGTAGAGAGTGTGTAGTAGAGAGTGAGTAGTAGAGAGAGAGTAGTAGAGAGTAGTAGAGTAGTAGAGAGTAGTCAGTCAGTGTCAGTCAGTCAGTGTCAGTGTCAGTCAGTCAGTAAGTGTCAGTCAATCAGTGTCAGTCAGTGTCAGTCAATCAGTGTCAGTCAGTGTCATTCAGTCAGTGTCAGTCAATCAGTGTCAGTCAGTCAGTGTCAGTCAGTCTGTGTCAGTCAATCAGTGTTAGTCAGTGTCAGTCGGTGTCAGTGTCAATCAGTCAGTGTCAGTCAGTCAGTGTCAGCTAGAGCACCTCTGCTGACCTAGTTCTCTGGCTCTAAAGCAGCTTTGCTGACCTGGTTGTCTGGCTCTAAAGCAGCTCTGCTGACATGGTTCTCTTCCTCTAAAGCAGCTCTGCTGACCTGGTTTCTCTGGCTCTACAGCAGGTCTGCTGACCTGGTTCTCTGGCTCTAGAGCAGCTCTGCTGACCTGGTTCTCTGGCTCTAGAGCAGATCTGCTTGCCTGGTTCTTAGGCTCTAGAGCAGCTCTGCTGACCTGGCTTTCTGGCTCTAAAGAAGCTCAGCTGACTTGGTTCTCTGGCTCTAGAGCAGCTCTGCTGACCTGGTTCTCTGGCTCTAAAGCAGCTCTGCTGACTTGGTTCTCTGGCTCTAAATCAGCTTTGCTGACCAGGTTCTCTGGCTCTAAAGCAGCTCTGCTGACCTGGTTCTCCTTCTAAATCAGCTCTGCTGACCTGGTTTCTCTGGCTCTAAAGCAGCTCTGCTGACCTAGTTCTCTGGCTCTAAATCAGCTCTGCTGACCTGGTTTCTCTGGCTCTAAAGCAGCGCTGCTGACCTAGTTCTCTGGCTCTAAAGCAGCTCTGCTGACCTGGTTCTCTGGCTCTAAAGCAGTTCTGCTGAACTTGTTCTCTGGCTCTAGAGCAGCTCTGCTGACTTGGTCCCTTGGCTGTAAAGCAGCTCTGCTGACCTGGTTCTCTCCCACTAAAGCAGCTCCGCTCACCTGGTTCTCTCGCTCTAAAGCGGCTCTACTGACCTGGTTTCTCTGGCTCTACAGCAGCTCTGCTGACCTGCTTCTCTGGCTCAAACGCAGCTCTGCTGACCTGGTTCTATGGCTCTAGAGCAGGTCTGCTGACCTGGTTCTCTCCCTCTAAATCAGCTCTGCTGACCTGCTTCTCTTTCTCTAGAGCAGCTCTGCTGACCTTGGTCTATGGCTCTAAAGCAGCTCTGCTGACCTGGTTCTCTGACTCTAGAGCAACTCTGATAACCTGGTGTTCTGGCTCTAAAGCAGCTCTGCTGACCTGGTTCTCTCCCTCTAAAGCAGCTCTGCTGACCTGGTTTCTCAGGCTCTAGAGCAGCTCTGCTGACCTGCTTCTCTGGCTCAAACGCAGCTCTGCTGACCTGGTTCTATGGCTCTAGAGCAGGTCTGCTGACCTGGTTCTCTCCCTCTAAATCAGCTCTGCTGACCTGCTTCTCTTTCTCTAGAGCAGCTCTGCTGACCTTGGTCTATGGCTCTAAAGCAGCTCTGCTGACCTGGTTCTCTGACTCTAGAGCAACTCTGATAACCTGGTGTTCTGGCTCTAAAGCAGCTCTGCTGACCTGGTTCTCTCCCTCTAAAGCAGCTCTGCTGACCTGGTTTCTCTGGCTCTAGAGCAGCTCTGCTGACCTGGTTCTCTGGCTCTGAAGCAGCTCTACTGAGCTGGTTCTCTCCCCCTAAAGCAGCTCTGTTGACCTGGTTCTCTGGCTCTAAAGCAGCTCTGCTGACTGGGTTCTATGGCTCTAAAGCAGCTCTGCTGACCTGGTTCTCTGGCTCCAGAGCAGCTCTGCTGACCTGGTTCTCTGGCTCTATAGCAGCTCTGCTGACCTGGTTCTCTCCCTCTAAAGAGCTCTGCTGACCTGGTTCTCTGGCTCTAAAGCAGTTCTGCTGACTGGTTCTCTGCCTCTAGAACAGCTCTGCTGACCTGGTTCTATGGCTCTAAAGCAGCTCTGCTGACCTGTTTCTCTGGCTCTAGAGCAACTCTGCTGACCTGGCTCTGGCTCTAAAGCAGTTCTGCTGACCTGTTTCTCTCCCTCTTAAGCAGCTCTGCTGACCTGGTTTCTCTGGCTTTACAGCAGCTCTGCTGACCTAGTTCTCGGCCTCTAGAGCAGCTTTGCTGACCTGGGTCTCTGGCTCTAGAGCAGCTCTGCTGACCTGGGTCTTTGATTCTAGAGCAGCTCTGCTGACCTGCTTCTTAGGCTCTAGAGCAGCTCTGCTGACCTGGTTCTCTAGCTCTACAGCGGCTCTGCTGACCTCGTTTCTCTGGCTCTACAGCGGCTCTGCTGACCTGGTTCTCTGCGCTCACGATGCACGCACCCGACTTCTCGAAAATATATTTAAAAATAATATTTTATTTTAAGTACAAATATATTATTTTTATGAATGTCTTAGATAATCTCTTGGCTAATATGTATATTAAAGACACATACATATAATTTTGGAACATCATTTTTTTTTGCGGGAGTTGCGCACCCAGCGTGCCCCAGCATGTATAAGACGTCACGCGGGACCTGCCACCGTGCAAGTGTCTCGTACCGTAATACGCATGTGTCGCGAATGCGCGTGAGCAGGAGTCGCGGCTGGTCGCATACCAATCGCGCACATCATGTAATATTAAATGTATGTGATGTAACTGAAAACACGCAGCCTTCGCACACCGTACGTGGATCCTTCACGACTTTTCTAAAATGGCGTCTAGAATCCACGCACCCACCGTGATGTGTACGCTTTGAGTGCGCGACTCCGAAAAAAATTTGGGTACTTTTTTTTAATAAAATAAAATAAATATATTAAAATAAAAATGAAAACAAAAAATGTTATCAATATTTCATTTTGAATTCTTTTTAAGTTTTTTGGGGCAATTTTGAGAAAAATATATAATGTTATTTAATTAATAAAATATTTCTAAATAAACAGCTAAAAAACTGTAGAAAATCAGTACAAAAAATAGGTATAACTACTATCACACTTAAAAATTTGCATTTAAAAAACCTTTGAAATTCACTGAAAAAAACCATAGGTTTCAGAGACGTTATAGTTAGGAATTAGCATTTAAAAAACCATAGAAAGTCAGAGAAAAAACATAGGTTTCACGGGTGTTATAGTTAGTTGGCCATTTCACTTGTACAAAAACATAGACATTCCTCCGTTATAGTTAGTTCTGCTAACTATAACTTGTGCGCCCGCAATGCACTGCTGATGTCACATATTGCATCATTCATGAGATGGTCTGTGACATCACTGATGACATCTCAAATGACATCACTGATGACATCATCCATGTGGCAATCTGATACAGCTCATCATACACAAGTATAACCTTTCATCACTCACTGTAAAATACAGAGTACCATATTTGAAACCATTGACACACCAATACCAGTTTCTAGAAACCCACTAAGTGATTCCTACATCTACACACACATCTAAACACTTACCTATAAATTCACTCATACATGCTGTCAATGATCAATAGAACACTATTAAATATACTTATACACCTACATCGACATTACACACCAGCATACATCCTATTCACTTATGCAGTCATTCTACTCACTTATGCAAACAATTGATCATACTTACATTTACTAAGCTACACACTTATACAAATACCACTTTATTTATTCATATAGATAGTAACTTATACTTAGTGTGTTATAAAATTACTATTACAAGTATACAGTTTTTGATAGTCACTCATACAATCACTAAGTCTTATGTATACTTATTTATATACAACTGTCACATACACTGCCTTTTATATTTCTAGTTTGTTAGACATGTATCATTGAGAAATATATTTACTCATCACCATACCCATAAAGAGATTCACTCACCCAAACAACTGTTTCCACATACAGTCTTAACCTCATATACCTAGTAAATCAACTATTTACACATCTTTGGACAGTCACACACCTCCCACTCAACCACACACACATTCACTATTCCATACAAATACTAACTTAACTAGTAACCAACTTATGTAGTAGTTTACACAACAAGAGATAGAGTGATACAGGTATTTACACAGTTTAATCACTATCCCATATATTTAGTGAGACACTTTAAATTAGTCACTTAAACAGTCAATCACATTGCTACTAAATCCTCCATTCAGGCACTTATACATCCACTCAGTCTTCAAGGCAGATTGATATATATATATATATATATATTCACTGAAAAAAACATAGGTTTCACACACGTTATAGTTAGGAATTAGCATTTAACCCCTTCCATGCTCATGACGAGCTCAGCTAGTCATGAGGTATACCTCTAGGGTGCTTATGACGAGCTGAGCTTGTCATGAACAATGGTAAATATGGGAATGCAGCACAGGAGGAAAATACCTTTAGCATTGAAGGTGTTAAAAAACCTTGCAAATTCACTGAAAAAAACGTAGGTTTCACACATGTTATAGCGATGTCATTTGAGATGTCATCAGTGATGTCATGAGTGATGTCACTGACCATGTCATGAGTGATGTAATATGTGACGTCATCAGCAGTGCATTACGGGCGCTTGAGTTATAGTTAGCTGAACTAACTATAACAGGGGAATTTCAATGGTTTTGTATGAGTACAACACATATATGCAAAACACTGGTTACTCACTCGAGAAGCACTCTGGAGACATGCAAGGTAACCAGCCTCAATTCAGGTATGGACACGCTCAATCCAGCCGGTATGTTGAAGGTAGTCTCTCTTACAGCCTGATGCGTTTTGAATGATTCTTTATCAAAGGCTCCCAAGGAGAGGTGTGTGCTCATCTCCTCCACCCAAAGCATTTATTGAACGTCCCACCCCTGGATGGGGCCGTTTTCATCTTTTGGCATTATGGGATGTGGAGTTTATTTCCTTCAAAATTCAGTGCACAGATGACTGCTGGCAATAAAGCCCTAGATTGGGCCCCAGCCGCTGCTCGCGTCCTTCATCCTGCAATGTCTCCATGTTTTGCAGTATGTGTATCCTGCCTCGCGGCCCCCTTAGCATTGCAGGGTGCTGCATCCTCAGTGGCTGAGCGGCCGCTTGAATAGGCAAAACACTGGTTACTCACTCAAGAAGCACTCGGGAGACATGCGAGGTAACCAGCCTCAATTAAGGTACGGACACGTTCAATCCAGGCGGTATGTTGAAGGCAGCCTCTCTTACAGCCTGACGCATTTCGAATGATTCTTTATCAAAGGCTACCAAGGAGAGGTGTGTGCTCGTCTCCTCCTCCCTAAGCGTTTTTTTAATGTCCTGCCCCTGGATGGGGGCGTTGTCATCTTTTGTTATTATAGGATTTGGAGTTTATTTCTTTCAAAATTCAGTGCACAGATGACTGGCGGCAATAAAGCCCTAGATTGGGCACCAGCCGCTGCTCGTGTCCTTCATCCTGCAATGTCTCCCCGTTTTATATGTATATGATGATAAGTTGGGGCACAGCTAATTGCTGTTGCAGTGATTTACTGAAATTAAATAAGATCATGCAAGGGAAGTTGGCACTTTGCAGAATACGAAATGACAGAACATAAGTCACAAATTTGCTCAATTAATATCTGTGACCTTAATGATAGTAATTAAAGATGTAGGGTGACTCTAAAGAGTGATGCGACCAGATATACTTTTTATTCAGGAAACTCACATTCCCAGGGATAAGCAGGAACTTAAAAGATATAGGCCTGACATTGTTAGCATATACGCAGCAGGGTTTAACATCTCGAGGGGTGGCAGCCCTGGCTAAGTGCTCTTCTCGTTCCTTTGGCCATATGCTACTGGACAAATTGAAGTAATGGGTTACCCGTGAATGCTGTGTGGATTTCAAACTGTTTACATTATGCTCGGTTTATGGGTCGGACATTGATAAGGCGAATATCTTTGAATCACTGGATACTAAATTGCCTTCGCGGCCTCTACCACTTGTTTTTTGTGGGGACTTAAATATCCATCTAGGTTTTAAGAACAGGCAACCAGGGATAAAAAACTTATTCAGACTGGAAACTGATAGTTTTTAGGCCTTTGGAATGTGTAGTGAAGGATAATGGCTTTATGGATGTGTGGGATATATATAAGAACATGCACTGTAGCGTGCTTCGGGAGTATCACAATCTGATCAGGGTGTAGATACAAATGCGAGTAGGTAGTGTCACTTAGATAAGCAACATACCCTGAGCACAGCCTAAGGCCTGCTGGAAGCAGGAATTAAAATTCTTGATGGAGGTTGTGAAGAATGAAGACTGATGAAATAATCATTTGTTTAGCTGTTTTTATTCATGAGATACTGTTGTCCATATCAAAAGTAGATCATCTGAATATACATTAATCCATCTGTTTATTCAGAGACGTCTCCCAATGCATTTCGGGTAAATAGCCCTTCGTCAGGGGAAAGTATGGGTCTGAAAGTGGCAGCGGTCACGTATTCAGAAGTAGAGCGCTCCTTTACAGGCTTGAATTCGAAGGGAGACCCTTAGCTTTGGTCTACATTTGAAGAAAACAAACCAGATGGAGATTTTGGGATTGTATAAGTAGCTACCTATTATAGAAGGGAAACTGACTTGGAAATTGACTGAGGGTCATGATTAACAAGAGGCTCATCAGGAAATAGCTATCTGAAAGGCCAAAAGCAACCAGTATTTTTCAGTAAGAGGTGCCTTTGAAGCTCCACCCATACATATCAGATTGCTATGAATATGGGGAGGGCACTGCCAGGTTATTAGACAAATGGATTAGGCACAAGGAGGTGAGAAAAGGAATAATTACTATAAATGATAAAAAGGGGAGAAAAGTTGGAGACAGAAAGGCATTACTACAGTAGACGACTTGTATAGCGATGCTCAACTTTGTTCTTTTTCAGAAATACTGGAATCTTTTAGTTTGCTGAAGGGGGAATTTTTTTAATTTTAGCAGATTTGAGATTTTCTCTTTAAGAGGAAAAAAGGACCTCTCTTTTGCCGCCCGAAAGCAGGCTGTTGTTTCTTAGTTGTGTCCAGATTGGACTACTGTAATGCTCTCTATTTGGGTATTAACAAGGGCTTTGTTCGTCCTTTACAGCTGGTGCAGAATGCAGCAGCCAGGCTGGTGATGGATCTCCCTAAATACCATTCAGGCTGCATTGGATGCCTTTAAACCGTACAATTCTGTTCAAGGCTCTCTGTCTTACACACAAGGCCTTCCATGACCTAGGTTCAGATATCATTAAAGGGCTTTTCAGGCGCTATATTCCCACTTAACAGCTTAGATCAGCCAGTAAAAATTTGATGCAGTTCCCAGGTTTCAGAGAGCTAGATGGGGTGGCAGAACCTTCTCCATTGCTGCTGTTAGGCTCTGAAATTCCCTCCCTGCTGATGTTTCCGGACAAGTGTCTCACTGTCTCTTCCGCAAGGCTTTGAGAACATGGCTCTTCACAGGTACATTAGTCTGAGCCTCAACTCTATTACTGTCTGACAGTCCTTCCTGCAGGCCCTTGATGCCTTGGGCTGTTTACGCTTTAGAAGACTAATATTCATTCATTCATTCATTCATTCAGGAGGATCCCTTTAGTTGAGGTTGTGAGATGGAGGGATATAATGGTCTCAATATATAAATTGTTGTTGGGCAGTCAAAAAGAAAATCTGGAAACTCAGAATTCTAAATGGGGTCTTAGACTTGATATGGAGGGGCTATACCTACAAATGTCATTGAAACTTAGCAACAAGGTTTTATTAATGGTGATCTCTAGAAGCCAACACTTGAAGACAATTTTTAATCTATAATATACTTCAACCAAAGTTCCTATGTGTGGTGGTGGCTCCGACTGTAGGTGTGTCCCAGAGCAGGTTGAAATAATTAATATGTTTTTTTATACCCTAAGTTAGAGCCTTTGATGCACAGGATTGGCAATTTTCTGAGTTATATTACCAAAGGGCAGGTTCACGTTACGCCATTAATGATGAGTGTCGTGGATGATTCAGAAGATTTTGCTATATTATTGAGGAAATCTTATCTGTTATTTGTCGCTATGGTGTAGCTCAGCTCTGCATTGTATCGGACTGGATGAATCCAGAGCCCAACATTTTCAATGTGGAGGTCAAGATCCTTGGCTCTATATAATATGCAAATACATCTCTATATGCTTATGGGATACAAGAAGCAGTGTTTGGGGGTAGGATTTGGTTCTCAATAACTAAGTCAACAGAGACACTGATGGCACATCAGGATGCAGAAGTGCCAGTTAACTGATATAGCAATTTTCTCCCAGCCTGTGGGTGCATAGTTATCTGTAGGGGATTAATAATGATCTCATAGTGGGGGGTTTTATTTGTGTTTTTTTCCTAGCTACTGGATAAATCATGTATTAGTTTGCATTGGCACTTCATGGATATGCTACAGAATTTTTTTTTCATGTATTTGAAACACTGACCGACATCCATATTAGGCCCTAAATATGTTAATATACTTATATCCAGTTTTACATTATGCATTTGCACTTTTATCCAGCATCTTGCCAAAATGTAATGAGATATTTTATTCTGTATATATATTATATAGAATTTTATATTTGGCTTTATATATACTTGGCTTGTTAGAAGAATGACTCAGCTTCGTAACATATGGCCGAAAGAATTCCATGGATATCCACAAGAGTTATTTTGTACTGATGTAATTGATTGTGTATCTCTGTCTGATTTGAGGTCTTGCTTGTTAATACTGTGTACATTGTTGTGGCACAGGCGCAAAAACCAATACAAAAATAGAATTTTTAGAAAAGGGAATAGTAAATCTTACTGCTTTGAACTATGAACATATATGTATATATATTTTTAATGTTCATAATATTTTTAGCAGCTATATTTTGAGGGATTTGTTATATTTAATTTGGTACATTTTGAATGTTTTGTGATTTATTTGTTACTTTTGTTAATGTTTAATATATATAAATATATACACACACACACACGGTTTTATAGTAACAAATTTGATGAAATCATTTAATATATTGTGAGATATATATTTGTCTTAATAGTGTTACATTATATATATGTATATATAAACATACATATATGTGTGTGTGTTTATATCAGTTAATATGTGTAAACAGTATTAAATATTATTTACATTTATTACATTTACATAATATTAGTGTTGCATATTAAAATATTGAAAATATACTATTTTGAACTATATATATTAAAAAACGATATTTGTGTTTGTTTTTAAAGATAGTAGTGAGAAAGAATATTTAATTTTTTATATTTTTGGACTTACCATTATAAGTATAGGGAGACAATGCTTTTGTAAATGATATTGTTTACGCAATATTTTTGTTACAAGATAATCTAGTTACCGATATTGTGTCAGGGATCCAAAGAGAGTTTTGCGTTAGTGTAATGTGGGCTAAACAATTACTGGCAGATACAAGTTGAGCAGCAGTGTGGAGAGTAGGTTACATTAGGAACAAAATGGTCGGTGTGCCAGTGAGAATCAAGTTAGGATAGTCAAGTTTGGAGAGTACAACTGAATTACAGTGTGAAAGTCATATACAGGTGGGATGTTTTTCAGACATCTGAGAATCTCAACTAATGAAGTGTATTTTCACCCATTTTATTGACATGACATATTGACATGAGTTGGACAACTGAGTACAACAAGCCCAGAACCAACATGGATACCAAGACATTTGATGGGGACGTGGCTTTGCTGAGCAGCAAGATGGCCGCTTGTTAAGCGAGCTCTGCCAACCAGGCTCTCGAGCCTACATAATCCTGCCAACTGCGGAGAAATCGTGCCCCAAAACGATCGGAGCTGCACTCCCTGCACTGTGCTGTACTTAACAAGTCCACTTCGGGGGCTCAGGGACGTTCAAAATGCGAAATACGGCCTATGACGCACTGAACCAGTTGTGAGTGCAGACACGCTGAGGCCCTACCTTGCGGCCAGGCCCTCCGAGACTGACGACCGGGGCCGCCAGATACCTCGAGCCACTACTATTAGCCTGCCATCTTAGGGTTATGAACCCGAAACTGGTCCCAGGATGCTTTTTTCCGGTCCAGGGAAGACATGGCTTGGCAGTTCGGGCTGGACTGTTCCCATGAGGCACAGGGTCAGACTGATATGCATATGGCCATGTCCGAACTGGGGTGGCACAGTGAGCTAAAGAATGATGAGTGTTCAACACTCCGTCCATCATCCCCTTTGGTTTTGCTAAGTTCGCACTAAGTTGGCAGGGTATGCCCAGACGTGGGTCCCTTGCTCACTTTGCCACTAGATTCAAGATAGGCTGCCTGATGAGTGTTATGAACCCGAAACCGCTAACCGGTCCCAGGATGCTTGTTTCCGGTCCAGGGAAGACATGGCTTGGCAGTTTGGGCTGGACTGTTCCTTCCCATGAGGCACAGGGTCAGACTGATTTGCATATTGCCATGTCTGGACTGGGATGGCGGAGTGAGCTAAAGAACGATGATGGATTAAACCCAGATCAGTTCACTGGGGGTGAGTGCTTGCAATGTTCAACACTCCGTCCATCATCCCCATCTTTCAACTGCGGTGTGCGTCTACTGGCCTGTGAGGTGACTGGCGAGACCGGGAGAGCTGTACCTGAGTCTGACAATGGGGAGGGTCGCGTGGCGCCGCGTGACGGCTCAGGCCTACATGCCTGGGACTCGTGGCTGCAGCCAAGTAATCATCAAGCTGTACAACTGGCACTGGCCCTGATAGATTTGAGCAGCAGCATGCCCCAAGCGCCCGGAGGTGAGACCAGCACGATCTGGGAAGCTGGGGCGGGGATCGCAACTGTGGACGCCACTCTGAGCTGCTGCTGTAGACCCGAGCGGCCTGCTGCGCTAGTGAGAAGATATCTGAGGCCCACCTTGGCAGGGCTCTGCCGATGAGCGAGACACATCCTGACAGTGGCGGCACCTGCCGAAGAAGTAAAGTGCGTCGGCCAACTCAATGGACACTGGTTGTTCACTGCGTGCCTGCGCGGTGGAGAGGCGGATCACGGAGGAGAGCTGTTGCCACCTGAAATTGACTAGGACACTGAGCAGGAGGCCTCCGAGACCAACAATAAGTACCTATTGAGGCCTGCGGGCCCCAACGGACCTGTGTGAGTGCGTGCTGGCCCCTTGACCATTACCGGGATACGAGCTGATGCCCCTACCTGAGGGCCGAGGCTGCTGCACATTGTGCGCTGGCCTGTGGGCCCTCTATACTGGGGGATGTTCTGTGGCACTAGGTGGGGCGGTTGAGGGTGTTGGGTCAAGGCACGGAGCGTGCGACGCAATGGGCCCTTGGGTGCTCTTGATCCCGCTGCAACTGGGGTCCATGTGCCACCGCATTGCACGTTGCCTAAGGCCTGGTGCTGGCGTCTGCCCCACCTGGAACCCGACCGAAAGGGCCCTTGTCTGCTTGGCTGCTTCATAGATGCACCCTGCGATGCTGGAACAGGATTAATTGCTGGGGACAGCACTGCTGGTGTACACCATGGGGAAAAATTACCTAAAACAACCCAAGATCACATTTGAGTATTAGCGCCACACTTGCACTATGGACTCTAATTCTGAGCCCGACTTTAAATCCCAGTCTAGCAGAGATCCACAAGAGGAAGATTTACATTCCATAATGCTAAATATGCACGAATCTAAAGTCTATTTACACTAAACTCGACGGACTACGGTCCAAGTTGGACTCAGTGAAACGTCAAATATACCTGCATGATACCAGGTTAGAAGCCTTAGAAAATCATGCGACAGAAGCTCACAAATTCCAAGCTGAGTCCAAGAAACATCTTCTCAATATGGAAAAAAAATCCTGTCCATAATACAAGTGAAGAACGAGGACGACTTGGAGGCGCACTCTAGGTGCAACAACCTTCGCATAGTTGGAATACCGGAAACCCCAACTATCTCTAAAATGTAGCCGTACGTTGAAGCACTGCTGCGTGATTTATTCCCAACGGCACTATCGGCCATGTTCGTAGTGGAGTGAGCACATAGAACACTGGGTCCTAGACCTCCAGTCGGCAGCCCGCCCAGGCCCATAATGGGGCATATCTTGAACAACTGAGACAGAGACTCAATTTTAAAAGTAGCTAGAGAACATGGCCCCATCAACCACCAGGACAATAACATTTCCATCTACCCATATTTCACCCCCCAGGTCCAGGCTGCATGCAAGGAATTCCTCCCCACTAAACGCCTTCTGCAGTGTGCAGAGATCTTGTCCGCAATGTTGTATCAGGCCAAGCTCAATATTTCATAAGACGTACAGCCCCACTTCTTCACTGATGCCAAATCAGCTTTTAAATATGCCAAACATGTTTGCTCCGGACAACACTTGCCTCGCTCGTCACAAACAGCCGAAAAAGAAGCAGGTCTTAGCGACAATGACTGATGGCATAATGCTACCATGTTGCGAAGCAATACACCACCCTGCCTGCACTGACCCATGTGATTCGCCCTTCATCTCACACTTAGGTGTTGTACTTTAATGCACCCATTCCTGTAGCTCACTCGTTTATCCTGCATACACTCCCTGAACCTAGAGAACAGGTCGGCCACCCTGCCACACGTGCAGGGTTGTTCACCGGCAACTCATGCCCCCGCAGGGAGAACTCCCTTGGTTCCAATTGACATTTTCGTTTGTGGGACTGTTGGGGTGGGGGGATTTTTCACAACCTGATTGGGGGGTTGATGTGGGAGGGGGAGGGCTACTGGGTTTTCATGAGTTAAATGGTCAGCTTGTTTTTGTCACTAAGGCATTGGCTACATATGCTCCACCATGTGAAAACCCAAATCTAAGTGATCTATCTCGCACATTGCATCTCAGGCACAGACACTGCATGTAAACATATAGATACGCCCAACTTGAGGTGTCATACTCAATGACGACGGCTACATGCATCACATGGAACATACGCGGCCTTAATGACCATAGGAAGGCCACCATAGGAAGGCAAGGCTGGTCCACCCCTACTTGGTAAGGCATAAGAATGACATATGTTTCCTTCAAGAAACACATGTTCTAAACGCCAATGACCCCAAACTCCACAACAGATACTCAGGGGAGATACACTCAGCTGTATATTCAAGTTAAGCAAGGGGGACAGCAATCCTGATTAGACGCAATATAGGTTAGACCAAAACTGGCTCGACTATTGACCCTGAAGGACACTACTTCATAGTGAAAGACACTTTGTACACTACACCCGTAACCCTGGCTGCTGTATACAGCCCCAACACTGACAACCCAACCCTATTTGAGATTATCTTCTCTAAAATCACAATACTAGGAGAAGAATCGATTTTTTTGGGTGGTGATTTTAACATCATCTTACAAGACTCTTTAGACAGGGTAGGAAGCACCCGTGCACTGCACCCCAAAGCAAACAGCACACTTACAACAATAATTTAGGAACATGATCTCATAGATATCTGGCACTCTTGGCATCCACATACCAGAGAAGGCACCTACATTACCGCCTTTCCTGGTGCAGGATCCAGACTTGACTACTGGCTGTTATCCAAGAATGTGGCCATCTGGACCATGGCCATCAAACACTTACCACACACCCTGTCCAATCACGCCCCAGGGATGTTCACTTGGACCATACCGCTCTAACTACTGCGTGCCTTCAGCTGGTGTTTCCTGCCACACACCTTGTCAGATGTGGCCTTTAGAGAAGAGGTACGTGAATAACTATGACTCACCCTCCACCCTGTGGAAAGCTTTTAAAGTTGTCATAAGTGAAACGTGCATAGCTAAACAAATCTGGGGTCTTAAAATCTATTAGCTCCATCTTGGAGAAACTGGAAGGAGATATACATCAAAAAGAAGTATTATAGTGCCACACTGGTGTCCCTGCACATTTACCCACTATCTGGGAAAAGATACCCGAGTATGAAGTGGAGGCAGTCTGAGAGACACACTTCCGGGGTAAAAATGCTCACAGTCCCAGATATGGGGAGGGGGACCGCCCAGGCAGGGCCTTAGCTTGCTTACTCAAACCACAATACGCTTCCTCATACATAGCTGAACAGCTGGATGCAGACTCTAATCCGATTCGTGGTCAATCTGCTACTTTAGGAAGAATGAAGGAGTTTTATACAACTCTCTACACTGCCACGCAATCCAGCCTGAACCCTGTGCTGCAGGACTACCTGGACTCCAGAGAGCTAATTTGATTGAGCAACTCTCCCTGTGGATACCTTGATGAACCCTTCTCATTAGAAGACATTACTCAAGTAATTAGAGGCCTTCAGTGTGACAAAGCTCCTGGCTTTGACGGGCTTACACCCTCCTTTTATAAAACGTATGCTGAAGAACTGGCCCCTCATTAATTGGCAGTATATCAGGAGTCACTTGACAGTGGCTCCCTCCCCCCTACAATGCGCGAGGCAGTGATAATCACTATTCTAAAACCAGACAAACAAGCCAATATGTGTTACGCCTACTGCCCTTTGTCTCTGATAAATATCAACACAAAGATACTCACTAAATTGATCGCAGACAGACCGCAACCGCTTCTCCTCACTGTTGCCAGGCCCGACCAATCGGGTTTATACCGGTGTGCTCAACCTCGCATAATTTGCACACTTTCTTTTCTGTCGTGCACCAAATCAACCCAGACTTACCTGTCTTGGCGGCTTTTCTGGACGCCACCAAGGCGTTTGACTCTCTGGAATGGCCATTTCTCTTTACTATACTACCCAGAATCACCTTAAGCGTGAACTTTTTCAAACTTCTACAACTACTTTACACGCGGCCTACAGCAAGACTTAAGATAAATGATCTAATATCAGACCCATTCCCTGTATTCCACGGCACCAGACAGGGGTGTCCTCTTTCACCCATGCTATTTGCAATAGCGATGGAACCCCTTGCGGCCCGGCTGAGACAACATCATACAGCTAGAGGACTTGGTTTTTCAGATAGGGGACTGATAGTATCGATGTATGCCAATGACATCACACTCTAAACACGTTACTCAGAGTCTAACCTCAACCCGGTGCTGTGGGGGATCCTGCTGTTCGGTGGCATGTCTGGCATACAGGTAAACTGGGCCATATCAACGCTTCTTGCCCTAACGCCAACACCTATAACGCTTTCACTGGACTTCCTCCTAACCTGTGAGGCGGTGCAGTAAAATTAGCAGGAACCTACAAGAGATATGGCGCTTGAACTAGGGCAGGCTGATTACTTGGCTTGAGAACAAAATAGCCATCTGGGCTAAGATGCCGCTGTCTTCGACCGGCTGAATTGCCATCGCAAAAATAATTCTGCCCAAACTTCTGTATCTGTTTGTCAATATACCCCTCATACTACCCACACCTGGGCTCGTACACAACCACACTTCTCCCGGGAGGTACTGACACTGCCGCTCAAGCAAGGGGGACTGGGAACACCAGACATTGAACTTTACATGCTAAGCCCACAGGCGCAATACCTTTTGGTTGCACCCTCCTCCATTTCAGTATCATGTTGCGATTGAAATGACGTTGCGTCACCTGTCACTAGAAATAGCACTAAGTTGGACATTACTTAGTGTCCCTCTGTTGCACTCTGATTTGGTTGTGGAGACCTTCTCAATTTCAAATAAATTCAGCAATTGTTGAATTTATTTGAAATTGAGAAGGCCACCACAAGTGCAACTGGGGGACACTAAGTGATGTCCAACTTAGTGCTATATCCAGTGTACTGAACTACTCCCTTCAGGCCAGAGGGGGATACCCATGTGCACCCAAGAATTTTACTGAACAGAAGAATCCACAACAGATTTAAAATAGTGTGCCTCACTACCTTTTATTTTTTTGTTGCGTCACCTGTCCCATTACCAGCAGCACTTTACAAAAGGCGAGAGAAGAAATCAACACAGTGGAGACATTGCGCTTCACATGGGAGGGTCTCCGACGCCAAGCAAAACTGCCATTACTATATACTCCTTTGACACAGCTTGCACACCACCCCAGTATTCTAGTTATGCAAGACACTAGCGCTATTCAAAGTGCGCATCAGATGGGACTAGACACATTTAATGACCTCTAGCCAGACATTACATTCCTGAGGAATCCGCACAGCTCTATGAGTGCTCAGACCCCCATCCTGGAACTGTTTTTATATTTTTAATTAAGAGCCCATTGCAGTCGACTCCACTCCACCTTTCCAGCTGCGCCGGCACCACTAGACACGCTTGAAAACATTCTAACACAGCCGTCACCGAAGAAACTCTTTATTCGTATATACAACACGACACAGTGCACCTCGCCGGTCACGACACCCTCGGCATTGGAACAATGTAGTAGGGATCTAACACCAACCCCCACTGAGAAACAATAGGCGTATTGCTGAACCCAGCTCCACCGTCTTTCACCCAACTATAAACTCAGGCTCATTCATTTAAAGTACATACATAGGTTGTACCGCACACCCATACAACTGCACAAAATCGGACTGTGACCAGATGATACATGTTGGAGATGCGCTGCTGTGCAAGCTTCCTTCCTTGATTTAGCTAAGACATGTCGGCCCATCATGCAATTCTGGCACAAAGTATTTGATATTATCCAAGAAGTGACAGGATTTCAATTCAGCCGCACTCCCCTCACAGCTTACTAGGCCACGTGGCAGAGGCACCTCCAGGCACAGGATGCCTGATGGCCATAATGCTACTTCTGGCCAAGCGACGCAATGTGATACAATGAAGACAAGGTGCACCTAACGTAAACAGGTGGATACAGGACATCTCTTACTGCCAGGAGATATTGGCAGCATATTAGGAACTAATGACCATGGCGTCTCGGCCCAAAGATATCTGGGGCCCCGTTCATCTCATGGGCGGCTGCATGCAACATGCCACTGACCCCTACAATTCACGAGCCTGACCTCACAAACCTCAACGACACTACACCACCTCTACCAGGGACCTAGCCTAGCTTCACTAACCCACTGAGTCCCTCGATGCACCCCCGCCTACACCGCCGCTCAAAAACCTACGGACGCTACACGTACTTTGGATATCAAGTAGGGGAGGGAACCCTTCTCCTGGACTCACAGCAGTTCACTTCCCGCAGGCCCATATCAAGATGAGGTCTTAGAGTACTGTTCTACGCACCTCAATAATACATTTGCATATATGTAATGTACCTGTACTGTTGTCTCTAATTGTCAGAACATATGCTTACCTAATATTGCTTGTGGTCTCTGTGTTGTACTTTCTATGCCTTATAAGATATATATTGGATGCAAATATATAAATAAAGTTAAAAAAAATTAAAAAAAGGATACCAAGATATTTGGTAAACTTGATGACATCATTAGTGCTTCCAATGATGTTGAAAGAGACTAACTCAGATTGAAATAGGGGGTAGAATGAGAATAGATGAAAACAAGAAATTAAGTGACAAAACATAGGCAAGGTAACTTTTTGTAATGTCACTTGAGTTAAAGTTCTTGTGATGTCACATCCTAGGCTTTCACTAGGGGTAGGATCACAGAACATGTGAAGTCCTTTCCAGTACCTCTATGATTTTGGTTTAATTACATCAGTGACTATAATATAAAACCTTCTATGTATATATTTATTTGTTTGTTTATTTATTTATTTATATACTTATTTATATATGTGTGTGTTTGTTTTATTTTACAATATTATTTTATAGCATGCGCTGAGGCCTGAAGTACCTTGGAGCCCATAATAATGCTTCCAATACATATTTAAAGTAAATATTTGTACCTGTTTTATCTACTTTATACATTTTAGCCATGCTGTACACATGGGAACTCTTGAGAAATAGGAAGAAATATACTTTATTCAAGAAAGTGCTCTAGATGTAGCACTAGAAATTGACCATCAGAGAAATATAAGAACAACTACAGCAGTGTACTTAATTGTTGAGGTGTGCAAACCGTAGATAGGATATGTTGAGCAAATTAGTATAGCTGTAAGAAGCATGATGAAACAAGCATTGGCATAGCCAATAGGTCTCGCTTTTGGGACCTTAAAAGTATTTAGTTATGCAGCACAATATCCTTGGTGCAAAAACATCAACTGTTGCATGGCTAAAAACGTATAAGGTCCCAATGGCGAGACCTATTGGCTATGCCAATGCTTGTTTTTAGAGGCCTGACATGCAGTTTTAAATGTAGGCTGGTAAGAAAGGTGCCAAACCCGAGGGGCAAGGTCTAGAGAGAAAAAAGATAGGAAGAGAGGTGAGTTATAATGAGGTAGAGAGAAAAGAGGTGCAGATGAGGTAGAGAGATGAGGCTAATACAGAGGAAGGGTGAGGAAGAAGTATAGAATGGTAAAATAGGGAGAGAGAGACAGAGGTAAGACAGATGTATTAAATGAGCGAGATATTGGAAGCAGAGAGAGTGAACGGAAACAGTGAAGGAGATAGAAAGAGAGATGAAAGCAAAGGGAATGATAGATGGAGTGGAAGAGGTAGTGAGAGCATTGTAGAGTGAAAATAAAATAATGGGAAAGGTTAAGGAAAGAGGACATCAATTAAAAAGAGATACATAGAAGGCCAATAGGTGAGGTAAATTGAGAGGCTAGATGGTATATGAGAGGTGGGGAAGAGAGAGATGAGACAGTGAGTTGTGAGGCAGAGAGAGAAATGAATGATAATGGTGAGGTAGATAGAGACATGCGAGAGGTAGAGAAAGGTAAGGTATAGATGGAAAAAATGATAGTAAAGGTAAGATAAAGAGAGATGAAATTAAGAGGGAGGTGAAGTAAATGGAAGAGAAATAAAGGGGGATGGCAAGAAAACAGAGCACCAAGATGCAGAAAGAAGAGAAAGTAGAGAGAGAGTGAGAGAGAGAGAGAGAGGGGCACTTGAGGAAAAGAGAGGGACAGAGAGCTGACCAAGAGCTAGAGATCTAGAGGTAGGATCGGAGAGAGGCGGCAAGTTGAGGTCATGAGAGGTAAGTGCTGTGGGGCACTGAGGTTTATTGAAAGAGAGGTGTGAGGTACAGAGAGAGTTTAAAGGTAGAGCAATAGTGTGGTAGGTTCGTAGCCATCTATAAAAAGACAGGTAAAAAGGGAGTGTTTAGGTAAAGGAATGAGACATGGGCCAGAAAGGTGCAACAGAGAAAGAACTGTATTAGGTGGTATAGAGAAGTGACAGCTAGTCACAGAGTGTGGTATGTCGAGAAGTAAGTTAGAGAGAAGGGCAGGGATTTAGTCTCTGGTCAGGTAAAGAGAGTTAACTTACAACAAGAGAGGAAGAGGGAGAGATGAAGGAGGCACATGTGAGTATAGGTGGGAGGTAGAGAGGCAAAACAAACAGGAGCTAAGAGTACATTAATGGGAGGCAGGCAGAAAGTAGAGAGGTAAAGAAGGGTTAGCAAGACAAGGAAATTAATCCAAAGCTTCACCTAAGTACTACCACATCAGTTTTCTCTCTTAAAGCAGGACGTCTACCAAAACAGACATTCAACAAATGTAAGCGACAGTGAGAACACACCAAAGACTTAAAGGAGATGCACTGGACACCTGTGGTTTTGTCAGACAGCTGCCACTCTACACAACCCTCTGCACCAAATATCAATAGTGCACAGCTCTGGGGGCGGGGATCCTATGTTTGCGCTGTGGCACCTGTCTGTGCATCACTATCCGAACAGCGACACTGCAGAGTTTTACACTGTTCGCGTTTCCAGTGATTAAAAAGTGCCCCCTTGAAAAACCTAAAACAATACAGTAAAAATAAATAACCAACAAAATTGACGCCAAATGCGTTGCTGCTTTAATAAAGAGAGCGAGAGGCTGGCAGTACGATCAGGCTGCTGTGCATATGCTAGGTCTGAAGCGCCTAGTGAAATGCAAGCGCTAGCGTGGCACAAGGATTTTTCAAACTTGCAGGACCCAAATGACTAGGTCAGCAAAAATTCTCAAAGCCATGCAACCAGGTCATCCTTTTCATGCAACCCCCTTTTCAGCATACAGGAATATAGTGGTTAGAGGAGAAACCCCGCCCCCTCGCTGCTGCTTCCTACAGCTGCCAGTACTAGCAGTTATATCGCAGAAACAATGCTTGACAAGCCTCTCCTTCAGCCCCGTCCTCTAGGATCCCTTTACAGCACACAAGTCTAGCCTCCTGGAGTTTGCCGTTCAAATTCTCAGTGAAAATGGCCAATAACAAACGCATCACCACAGGAGCGGGGGTGAGTCCAAGGCAAGGCCGGGGGTCGTTACCATAGGTGTAGTTACAGCACGGCCTCAGTACCAGCAGGATCTACATCTCAGGGTCCCAGGGGATCTCGCCTGCGCGTCTAGCTCTCTGCCCTCCATCCATAGTGCGCACCGGGCTCTGACCAGCACCGGAGGGAGCCAGTGAGGAGCAGGTAACGAGAGAGGGAGGCAGACAGGGAAGCTTAAAAGGAGAGATGGCAAGAGTAGAACGTTAGGGGGCAGAGAGGTAGAAAGAAGAGTTTAGAGAAATGAAGGCAGTTTGAATAAGAAAAGAGGACAAGAGTGAGAGGGGTGAAAAACAAGTGTGCGCGAGATGCGCTCTGTGGAGGGGGAGGGGTGTTGAGGCATGGGAGAGCAAGAGGAAATCCAGCTGGTGGCCTTGTGCATGCATGTGCGCGTAACCGCAAGCTTGAGGCCAGCAAAAGCGTTTGGTCGGTCTTTCAAAAGCCCAGTTACTAAATGTCTCGCAGACCAGCGCATGCGCTGGCTCAGGCAAGACCTAAAAAAGACAAAACTGATAAATAAAAAGGGCCCTTATGGGCAAATTAAATTTTGTATAAATTCCATGTTACCTGTGGATCACTGACTACATCTCGAGGGACAAAACATAGACTACCCAAAATATAGATTCCAAAATATCGACAGACAAAATACCGAATTTCTATCTACAAACAGGTAAGTACCAAAATATCAAACCCAAAATATCGTTTATATATATATACTTTGTAAAAATATCAAATTTCTTAAAAATAATGTAAAATAAAAAAAATATAAAAAATAAATAGCTAAAATATACTTAAAAATACTTAAATTACCTTAAAATTATTAAATAACTAATTTAACTTATAACAAAAAATATACAATCATATCTGTTAAAACTTATATATATAATAACATAATATTAATAAAAAATACACAATATTATTACCGTAGGATAGCGTAGGGGTAAAAATTACCAATCCCACTCCAGAGAGTGCAACAGTAGGGAAAGCGTTGGATAGCGTAGGAGTAAAAATTACTATTCCCACTCCAAAGAGTACAACAGTAGGGAAAGCGTTGGATAGCGTAGGGGTAAAAATTACTATTCCCACTCCAGAGAGTGGAACAGTAGGGAAAGCGTTGGATTGCCTAGGGGTGAAAATTACTATTCCCACTCCAGAGAGTGCAACAGTAGGAAAAGCGTTGGATAGCGTAGGGGTAAAAATTACTATTCCCATTCCAGAGAATGCAACAGTAGGGAAAGCGTTGGACAGCGTAGGGGTAAAAATTACTATTCCCACTCCAGAGAGTGCAACAGTAGGGAAAGCATTGGATAGCGTAGGGGTAAAAATTACTATTCCCACTCCAGAGAGTGCAACAGTAGGGAAAGCGTTAGATAGCGTAGGGGTAAATTTTACTATTCCCACTCCAGTGAGTGCAACAGTAGGGAAAGCATTGGATAGCGTAGGGGTAAAAATTACTATTCCCACTCCAGAGGGGGCAACAGTAGGAAAAGCGTTGGATAGCGTAGGGGTAAAAATTACTATTCCCACTCCAAAGAGTGCAACAGTTGGGAAAGCATTGGATAGCATAGGGGTAAAAATTACTATTCCCACTCCAGAGAGTGGAACAGTAGGGAAAGCATTGGATAGCATAGGGGTAAAAATTACTATTCCCACACCAGAGAGTGCAACAGTAGGGAAAGCGTTGGATAGCGTAGGGGTAAAAATTACTATTCCAACTCCATAGGGGGCAACAGTAGGGAAAGCGTTGGATAGCGTAGGGGTAAAAACTACTATTCCCACTCCAGAGAATGCAACAGTAGGGAAAGCGTTGGCTAGCGTAGGGGTAAAAATTACTATTCCCACTCCAGAGAGTGCAACAGTAGGGAAAGCGTTGGATAGCGTAGGGGTAAAAATTACTATTCCCACTCCAGAGAGTGCAACAGTAGGGAAAGCGTTGGATAGCGTAGGGGTAAAATTTACTATTCCCACTCCAGTGAGTGCAACAGTAGGGAAAGCATTGGATAGCGTAGGGGTAAAAATTACTATTCCCACTCCAGAGGGGGCAACAGTAGGGAAAGCGTTGGATAGCGTAGGGGTAAAAACTACTATTCCCACTCCAGAGAGTGCAACAGTAGGGAAAGCGTTGGATAGCGTAGGGGTAAAAATTACTATTCCCACTCCAGACAGTGCAACAGTAGTGAAAGCGTTGGATAGCATAGGGGTACAAATTACTATTCCCACTCCAGAGAGTGCAACAGTAGGGAAAGCGTTGGATAGCGTAGGGGAAAAAAATTACTATTCCCACTCCAGAGAGTGCAACAGTATGGAAAGCGTTGGATAGCATAGGGGTAAAAATGACTATTCCCACTCCAGAGAGTGCAACAGTAGGGAAAGCGTTGGATAGCGTAGGGGTAAAAATCACTATTCCCACTCTAGTGAAAATAAATTAATATAATTCACATTATTATCAATTAATCAATTAATAAAAATTAATTATCAATTAAGAATTAATTAATTATCAATGCAAAATATTCAAAATAAATACCAATAAATTAATTAACTTACTCAATTAATTATAATTTAATTACTTCCCACCCTATTCCCCTATAAACCCACAACCCGCTACAGAAAATAAATTAATTTTAATTCACATAATTACCAATTAATCAATTAATAAAAATTAATTATCAATTAAGGAATAATTAATTTCCAATTAAAAATTAATTAACAATTTATTCTAAATAAATACCAATTAATTAATTAACATATTTAATTAATTATAATTAAATTACATCCCACCCTATTCCCCTATAAACCCACAACCCGCTACAGAAAATAAATTAAATTCACATAATTATCAATTAATCAATTAATAAATATTAATTATCAATTAAGAATTATTAATTACCAATTACAAATTAATTAACAATTTATTCTAAATAAATACCAATTAAATTACTTCCCACCCTATTCCCCTATAAACCCACAACCCGCTACAGAATTAAATTACGCAAAAATTAAATAACATAAAATTAATTACTTAAAATAACTTACAAAGATATATACACTTTTCACACATATACTAACATACACAACACTAAAAAAAATGATATTATAAAAAAATCGATATTTTTAATAAACTATATTATGTACTTCAATATTTTGACTGTCTATATTTTTTAAATCAATATTACATTACTTACCTTCAAAACGATATTTTTGATGTCTATATTTTGTCCATTCGATATTTTGTCCATTCTATATTTTGGAGTCGATATTTAGGTTAGTCTATATTTTAGAATCGATATTTTGACCATTTACCGTTACCTGTTCTTAAACTTAAGAGTCCTCTGATACAAAATATACATTCGGAAGAAATGGTACATATAAGAGTATACTTTGACAGTAAGACCTGAAAGATATGGAAAATACATCCCAAAATATAAAATTAATTTCTTGCCCCACTGGCAGAAAAATTCACCCAAAAAAAACGTGTTTCTGATACAGCCTAGAGTAAGTTTCCGTCTAAAGTGTGAGCCCAATCTAAGCATGTTCTATACTATCAAAAGGTAGAGATGTGTTCATATGCTTGAGATGTAACGAGCCCAATGTCAACATTTCATTATGCAATGAAGTTCAGCAGCAGTCATGTGTGGTATTGAGTCAAGAGAATATGCTTGTCTCCCATATGATAATCTTTCGTGGTTTTTCTTCCTTAACAAAACTTACCAATGTTTAATAATTTGTCTATGGACCACTCGATTAACAATAGGTGCTGCAGAATGGCATACCCCACCCACCACGATCTTTTGGCAATACCATTTTCTTATAGGCCCTTCTCTGCCTGCTATATCCCCACAAAATTCTAGAGCTAATCCTCTCTAGTTGCTCAAAGCATGATGCTGGGAATTTGAGTGGAATAGTTCTGAACATGTATAAAAACGTGGGTAGTACCATCATTTTTAATACGTTTGATCTACCATAAAGGGATAAATGTAGATGATCCAATCGCTCCAATGTTGAGTTCATCTTAATGAGCACAGGATTCATATTTAGCTCTGGAATTTTACTAATTGGCAGCATCATTTTAATCCCAAGATAAGTAACTTCCGGAACAGTTATTAGGTTTTCACTACCGGTATAGAGCACCTGCGTTTTGGAGATATTTAATTTATACCCGGAAAACCGGCCAAACTGCGACGCTAATTTGTCTATTGCTGGAACTGCTGTGATGATATCTCTAGTGATAACAACAATATCATCAGCATAGACCAATGCTCTGCAATCTATATACTGTAATTGGACTGGTACAATATCTTTAGCCAGATTTAGCTTATTTAAAAAAATGTCAATATATAAGGCAAATAATAACGGTGAGCACGGCATCCTTGATGAGTACCATGGTCAATTGAAAACCAATTGGACTCTTTACCAGAAATTCAAATACAAGCTTCCGGGGTAATATATAATGTTTTCAAAGCTTGCTGAAATTGAGGGCCAAACCCTTTCAATCTTAAAACTTCCCACATATATGGCCAGGAAACCCTGTCGAATGCCTTCTCCGCATCCAACAGGGTTACCCCCATTATGGTATTGGTCGCTTGTGCCCAATCTAACACAGATATCATGCGTCTGACATGATCAGAAGTACCCCGACCGGGAATGAACCCCTGTTGAACATTTGAGACAAGCTCAGAGATGACTCCAGCTAGACGCTTTGCTATAATCTTAGAATAGATTTTGCTGTCAGAGTTTATTAATGAGATGGGTCTGAATGATGACAGTAACAGGTCGGGCTTCCTGGACCTTCTCATCAAGTTTTTCTAAAGAGAGGGTCTTTTGCTTAGGGTCTTTGTGGCCCATGCCACAGTAGAGAAACAGGGAAAAGGAGGGGAGCAACTGGGGAGACTTAGTGTCAATAAACACGAGGGGGAGGAGCGATGCAACCCAATAAATAGACGTAGAAGATGGGAGAGGGAGCCGCCCAGTGGCAAAAAGAAGGACAATCAAAGAGTTGCGGACACATGCCACAGAGGCTGTAGACTAATGATAAATCAATGCAATTGCCCAACGTAGGCAATGGTATGTAGGCAGGCAGCGATGTTTACATGACAGAGTAGGCAACCAACTCCAATAGCAAATGATCATTAACAGTAGGCATGAACAGCCGCCAGAGCTCTATCACAAGGCAGAGATGAAATAGCATGAAAAAATGGATTGCGGGGAGAGGCAATGTCACAGAGGAAGCCAATGTAGAACAAGGCCCAGGCAACAGGAACAAATCATGGCGAGCGAGCATGGAAGAGGAGCAGATGTAATGCTGAATAGTAAGGGCCAGCTATCAAGAGTCTGGGGTAATGTGACAGTTTAGGGCCCCAAACATGGGCAGGAAGGCCCACTTGTGTGTGATAAAGAAAACGTGCACGCCGGGACTCCAGATGTGGCTGTGGGGGCAACAGCTGTGAGCAAAACTGTGCTGGGTCAAAGAAACTCCAGGAAATGCCAAGTAACAACAAGGATGGGAGCCATGTTGCCTCAGGCCAGCCAAGCCAGTGGAATAGCAATGAGTGAATCAGTTTAGCGAAGCGTCGCTACGCTGTGACCGGGCCTGCTCCTCAATGAATAGAATACAAAATGTGGGCGATGTGCCAGATTCCAGGTGAAAACGTGCAGAACAATGAGTAAAATTTCGGGGTCCAAGGTCGCTGCCTAATACGTCGCAGTGAAGGCGCCCATCACAGGTCCTGTGGCAGTGGTATGCAGCTGGCGGCTTATCTTGTAAAGCTGCGGGCGCAGTGTGGCCAACGCTGGGGATGCAGTGCTGTGCGGGGGACAACCGGGGAGCGGGAATCGCTGATCCCCCCTTCTAAAAACCCCAACATGCCTGAACGACTGGGCAGTTGCCTCCCAGGCTCGCCCGCGGGCCCTGTCCCCGTTGGGCCTCAGGGAACAGGCAAAGGCAAGTATAGCAGAACGGGGGAAGCCAAACGTGGTGGAGCCGCCTCAACCCAAAGCATAAGTGGGGGGGAGAAAGCAAGGAGAGGGGACCCGCACCCCGTGCACTGCCCACAGAGGAGTTGGTGGGTCCACAGGATGTTCCGTTCCGGGCAGAAGATGCCATGGAGTAAAACTGCGCAGGCAATGTCGCAGGCCACAGTCTTTAATCGCTCCTCCCCTCGGTCTACAAGTGCCCGGAACCTCCAATCGGCAGTATGAAAATTTACGACGTGGGCCTCAAAATGATCCTGGCTCTGCGGGGCATCGTTGTCATCGTGCAGGAGCCAGTCGCCGCAGCTATGTATAGGGATATTGCCGTAGAGCTGGAAACGACTGACGGAGCTTCAGTGCTGTGCGGCCATCTTGGTCACCGGCCTGGCCACGCCTCCCACGTAAAGGCTTCATATCATATTTACTTTCCTGTGCTGCCAAATATCAAATTCTGGGCGTCGTTTGGAGTGTGACGGGTGTGCGATATCCATAGTAAACTGGCAGAATAGGAAAGACGTTTGTTTCGATCTTTGGAGCCAGATATACTTTAAAACAGATATTTTCACACAGAACAGCAAAAACATTTGTCAATGAACAAAAGTACAATTCCCTTCTCCTTTATTTGTTGTACATCAGTACTCTTCTTAACTGACCAAACATATCACCAGATAAGGATTCAAAAACGTAACCTTCAGAAAGAGAGGTTGAAACCTTAAATGTAAGTTCACAAGATACTCCTTCCAAAGCTGCTTCAAAACATAACTATGTCATTCAACCCAAAATCTCAAACCAATATGCAGCCACATCTGAGTATAGACTGATTGGTACATCATTTATAGATTAGGATGGAGGGAGGAAGAGAGAAGTTGTTGTCAATATTTGTGGCATGCTATACTGAAAATAAATTTCTTTTAGAAAGGGACCAAAGAATAATAGCTGTGCATCAATAAATATGACAATAATATTTCACTTTACTCATTGAATATCGAACTCCTAGTATTGGACAAGAAACATTATGATGTAGGGACCAGTATTTAAACCATAAAGTTTGAGGTTGAGATGCTACTACATTGCCCACACTTCCCATGACACTCTAAGGTCTGTCAAAACAAATCTATGACATTCGACTCAAAAACACAAGTCAATGTGGGGCAATAGGTGAATGTACTCTGACAGCTTCATCATGTATAGGACAGGATGGAGGTAAAAGAATAGAGAGAAGTTGTTTTAATCTATGGGAGATGGTATATTTAAAAATAGATATTTTTAGACAGAGTATCAAGATTAATATTTGACCATCAATAAAAATACATTTTTCGAGCAATTTTGGGTTACTGTGTCCAGCGCACTGGAGCTTTCCAAGATGCTAGTTGCCTCCCTACCACCTGACAATTAAAACAAATATGAAAAAGAATGTAAGAGGCACCCGCATTATACTGCAAAATGCAGTTTCTTACTTTTTAGTTGCATATCTTTCTCACAATATTGACAATATTGAATATCAAGTATATGTGATTCGACCGTCCAAATATAACAGTACTCTATTAGAACATTTACATAAATGTAATTGCAAATATATTTATAACCAACTCGTTTTTATTCTAAAATGAAACATCATTTCACAAAACAGGCATTCCAATAATTCTTCTAAGCATGTTCACTTCACTGTTGTATGTCAAATGCCAGAACAGTCAACACATGTTTATCAACGCCTGTCACATTTTCAAGAATGTACATATAATTAAAAAACATCATAATACATACTCTGTCTTATAGCATATGTCAAAGTGTCCTTATTACACATTAGCACTCTCAACTTATTTATACTTTCAGAATTCATAATTTTGTACATTCAAAATGTCTTCAACTCCTCCTTTTTTAACAATATTATCACATTTATCCTTGGTGTGGTTGCCCCTGACTTTTTGCCTTCTGAGGACCTGGTTTGCTGACTTCATTTTTTCAGGCTTTAGGAATCTTGGCACTTTACCACTGCTAACCAGTGGTAAAGTGCATATGCTCTATACTCTAAACATGGTAACACTATAGTATCCACAATTCAATTGGCATATTTGATTTACTGATCAGTCCCTAGTAAAGTATACAATATGTGCCCAGGGCCTGTAAAGTAAATGTGCTAGTGGTACATGCAGCACTGATTGTGCCACTGATAGAAATGGGGGTCTCTAGTTGGCAATGGTGTACACCTTTGGCCAAATAGGGACCCTTGCTTCTAAGTCAAGGAAAGGGGATTACGCTACTGGATAGCCCCTGCTCACCCCCTTGGTAGCTTGGCATGAACTGACAAGCTTATCTCAGAGGCAGTGTGTTAAGCATTTTTAAATATATACAGTAATACAGTGAAAACACTACAGATGGACACCACACAGGTTTTATAAAAATAAGTATTCTATATATAGACTTAACACAAGACCACAAACGAAAAAAGTCCACAATACCATACTTAAAATTGGCTTAAAGGTGGTAGAAGTTACTTAGTTCAAGTTGATGATAAATGCGACACAGTTCTCACAAAAGTACATGGATGCGTAATGATGCAGCGGTTAATATCTTCTGGTAATTTCTCAATGCAAAAGCCTCATTCTACCTCTAATTTACAGCTGAAAAGGCCCTTGACACCATGTATTACCTTCAGGAGACTTTAAATGATCATGAACAGACAAAAATGCAATTATTATTTAAGCCAATGAACAGAGTTGTTGAGTATTTTAAAGGGTTTTATTTTCTAGTCAAAAGTTAATTTTTCTCTGACCCTTTATTCATTAGTAAAATATCAATCAGGTTACAGAATTTAGACACCAGGAAAAGTAGCATTAATACAGAACATATTACAGTCTGCATATAAGCATCACATGTAGAAAAGAAAATGTGGCGCAAAATATCAGTCAAAACTCTTAAAGAGTTTCTAAGAAAAATAGTCTTGCAATTAAATAGTTTGCAAAAATCTCCCATTAAGAGAAATAAATGCATAAGACAAATAAATCATTTCAGACCTAATTAATTAGTCAAAGCATAAACTTAAAGTTTAGCATCTAAATCTAAGAAGCCTTTCTATCTGTTGCTGCTCTCTGCATCTCTGCCACTCTGATAGGAGCTGCTCATTGAAAGCACCCTCTTCTTCACCACACCTTAAAGGAATGTGGCCTGCCGTGCCAAATATTACGTGCTAGGACTTTCTGAAAAAAATATGAGCAAGGGAACCCCCCACCTGACTCTCCTCTGACGCAATCTCACCCAGGCTGCAGCAATTTCCTCCTGCGACATTTCTCGTACCTAACCCATAGAATGTCTGGTCTAATCTGTTCCTTCTCTCAAGAGCTTACATGCCCCCCTAAAGCCTAATGAGGCTAGAAGCCAACCACGCCTCTAAAGATGTCATTATTTATACTGTAATTCTTAGCAGACTACACAAAAATGTTTCATCTTCTGAAAAACTTGTACCTGATTGGTCAGCGACGATGGCATGAGGTCTCACGATCCTGACTCATTAAAAAATTCTAGAGCATACCACTTTTAACAAAAGAAGTGCAAATTGATTAATACATTTATAAGTTTAGCAACATTTAGTAGGAAAAATGTTTCCATATTTTCCTTTCGTCCTTTCACCGCACAGGCTGGACGGAGACTTTAACTAACTCTGGTACATTGGCACAATCACAAGAATGACAACGTATATTTAGCAAGGACCCCCTGAAAACATAGATAATATAGTTCTTAGGTCAGGGAAAGAATCTCATTTGACAAAAAACAACCTAGGCAACTTGAAGTATAAAGGGACATAGATCGATGTAGAAGGACACAGGCTGTCAATTATTGTAAGGGCAGTATTTTATTATCAAATTTTAAAAACACAATGAGCAATGGCATAAAGCAAAATTAAATGCAAATTAGTCAAAAAAAATGTACAAAAATAAAAATTCATGAGTGGTGCATTATACATAGAATTATTTATAAAGTGATTTGTACATAATATGGAGACGATTAAATTAAAAACAGTCAACAAATCTAAACAATGGCAAAAATGGTTAAAAAGGTGGCACAATATTTCTCTACGCGCGTTTCGGCGACCAGCGCCTTCTTCTGGAGTTGCCACGTGAATTTCTAAAAAGTTGGAAAAAGGTCATACAAGAAAATACAATTATTTATAACAGATAATCTGACACATTAAAAATAAGCAAACATGTCAACAATAATTCAGCCATAAAGTGAACCCTTCTATTTTTCTAGATAACATCTTGTAATTGATAAAACTATTAGTCTTTGTTCATTTCCTTACTTATTCTGACCCTACAACAAGATGGGAGAAAGAGAAAGGTTTTTTTATTTATTTTTTTTCCCTCTTTGGTTGATCTTTTATTCAGTATGTGGGGACTTCTCCATTCTCCATTTAGCCGATTGTAGATAAACCTATCGATAAGCCTATATAAATGGGATGATTTTTGTTATACATCACTACTCCAGGTTCTATCATTCCCAGTAGTTTAGTAGGTGCTCTAGTCTTATAACTAGGGAGTTGGCTTTCAAGCAGAGAATAGCTATTAATGCATCGTATATGTACTTACAAGCAGCACTGAAGTGGAGATAGTGCACCGTAATCTGAGGTTTCTTGTTTTAATCTCTTTAAATAGTTGTAGCAGGCTATGTTAAGGCTTTAGGAAAAAAAAGAGAGATTTCAGATTGTAATCAATTACTTGTCTTTTGTGGTAGACAGGTACTTCATGTTCTCTTTCGTTACCGAAAATCGGTTGTTTTATTGTTTCAAAGAATTACCTGATAGATTTACACTCTATAGATTTTATATCGCTTCTACTACATTCGTTCTGGATATTCGGTCATCTCATCATGTTGATAAAGGTATCTTCCACTTCTCTTCTATTTCAAGGCCCTATGGTGCAGAAGATATGTTTACAGTCTGCGGGGTTTAAATACTATACAGGCTGTTGATATTTTTCCTGTCTGTTCTTAAGGTGATCAAGGGGAGAAAAGGGGCATTTTCTTTTTTTTTTTAAATAATAATAAAACAAGCTCTTTGGTTCCATTAATTTCACTTTTAGTATTTTAGCGTTGAATGAATATCATATCGTTTCATTGTATGCAGACAACCACTCTATATTATTCATCTAATTGTTATCTAAGAGAAAGAAACATTTGGCGTTTTATAAATATTTTCATATAGCTAGTTAATTCAAAAAGTTCGACTCCTTAATGCCAAAAGGTGCGACTGCTGTTGCAGATAGTTTCTGATATGTGAAAGCAGAAACGCTGAAATACATAAAAACTGATGTCTGTCTAATAGACTATTTCCATTTCTTCTTTAAGCTATTTATTGGAAACGGAAAAATAGCCATTCTTACCAAAGAAATAGAATCAAGCTCCTCGTTGGACTTATAGTGAAGAATCTTGAATCTGGTTAGGTGATTTGGATCGAGTATAATGTTTTAAAAGATCTCCCTGCCTAAAAAAACACATGGGAGGTAGGGTTAGGAAGGGCATACATTTATACTATTGCGGTGATCTAATTTGGGGAGCGAGGCAGGTTCAATCTGACTTACCCGAAGATAGACGGCAGGGCTCCTTGATTCCCTCGAGGTAATGCACAGACTCGCGTCTCGACCGGGATAAATGATGAATGGATGTATGTTTCTGGGGCCGCGTTTATATATCGATAGCCACGGGTCAAATGGATTTCAGCTGAAAGATTGTTTATTTTGCTGAAGGTAGAGATAGGACTTCCTTTCTAAGGAACCCTTGTGACGGAAGTTTTGATTAACGTTTATTTTCACTGAAGATAGAAATAGGACTGTCTTCCTTGTCCTTTTGGAAACCTCGTGGCATCCATTTCTGGAAGATGCAAGGTTAGAAACTGAGGATAGAGATAGGACTGCTTTCCTTGTTCTTTAAGAAACCTCGTGGCATCCATTTCTGAGAGATGCGAGGTTAGAAACTGAAGATAGAGATAGGACTGCCTTCCTTGTTTTTTTAAAAACCTCATGGCATCCATTTCTGAGAGATGCGAGGTTAGAAACAAAAGGAGGACTTAGCAGCTTGTGAATTAATATACAATCCTATTCTTTGTCAGTGGCATCAATGGACTTTTATGAAGTTTTATATAAACATTCTTGATTTTGTTTTAAATAATGAAAAAATGAGAATAAAAATAAAAATAAAATTAGAACAATAGAGGAAAATTTAGGTATTGTTTAACTCTAAAAAACTAATGTATATAAAAGTATGGAGCAAAATGATAACTTCGATTTAATCAATGAGATTAGAGAAAAGGAATATAAGGCTCAAAATAAGGCAATATTTTGGAGACTCAGAGACCATATATAATTATGGGAATAACAATGTGTTAAGAAAAGGCTAAAAATTGAAATTCAATTTTATCCTGTGGTGTAAGGCTTCTACATCAGTCAAGAGGACATGTGTATTTGTTTATTTATACAGTTAATGTCTATTCTGCCTAAATAATTATATACTTCTTTATGTAGTTTGATAAGGTGCTATGTTGTATCCACATTACATTATATATTCGGTAAAAGGGCTTCATTTTTGAAAGGTGAACTGGAGTCCATCAGTGGCACTATTATTAGCAAATGGCATGTTCCCATGGGATTTCGCTGTTCAATCCTTGGCTAAAAGAGTTAAAAACAAAAATCCAAAAGACTTCTCTTTTCTTCCGAATCGCAGTACCTCCTTTAGCATCAGGGGTATGTATTCTCTCTAAAATTCTCCACTTGAAGTCTTCTACACTATGTCCTTTCTCTAGGAAATGTTTCACCATTGGTGAGGCAATCTTTTTAGTTCTTATTGCTGAGCGATGCTCACTTAGGCGGGTTTGAATCATGCGTGACGTTTCTCCTACGTATCCTAAAAGGCAGGGACATTGTATGAAGTATATCACATTAGTTGATCTGCAGTTCCACATTTCTTTGGCTCTTGTGGTATGGCCATTGTGGGTGAATTCTTCTCCTCTCAGGATATTCCCACATGAGATGCATGCGGAACAGGGGAATGTCCCTTTCACAGGATTGTTAGTAAGGATTGATCTTTGCGTCCAATTCTCTTCAGTTAGAGTAGTTTTAAAACGAGAGTGGACTATATATTCTTTAATATTTTTGTTTCTTTTGTGTGCAAAGAGGGGCTTAACCATTTTCTGTTCCTTGGAGCAATTGCTATTTAAAATGTGCCAGTTTGAATTTATCACGTGCTTTACTTTTGCATTAACAGTTGAGTGTTTAGTTATGCACACTATTTGCTCGTTCTGTTTCGGTGATTTAGTTCTTAAGAGTCAGTCACGGTCATAGAACCGTGCTCGTTTGTAGGAGTGTCTCACCAATCGATGCGGATACCCTCTTTCTATAAATTTTGATCTCATTATTAAGGCTTGTCGATCAAAATCGGCCAGATTTGTGCAGTTACGTCTGACCCGTAAGAACTGAGAAAATGGGATACTGTCTTTCTATACGATACATTAATAGCTATTCTCTGCTTGAAAGCCAACTCCCTAGTTATAAGACTAGAGCACCTACTAAAATACTGGGAATGATAGAACCTGGAGTAGTGATGTATAACAAAAATCATCCCATTTATATAGGCTTATCGATAGGTTTATCTACAATCGGCTAAATGGAGAATGGAGAAGTCCCCACATACTGAATAAAAGATCAACCAAAGAGGGGAAAACAAAAAAAAAAAAAAAACAACCCCCCCCCCCCCCCCCCCAAAAAAAAAACCCTTGCTCTTTCTCCCATCTTGTTGTAGGGTCAGAATAAGTAAGGAAATGAACAAAGACTAATAGTTTTATCAATTACAAGATGTTATCTAGAAAAATAGAAGGGTTCACTTTATGGCTGAATTATTGTTGACATGTTTGCTTATTTTTAATGTGTCAGATTATCTGTTATAAATAATTGTATTTTCTTGTATGACCTTTTTCCAACTTTTTAGAAATTCACGTGGCAACTCCAGAAGAAGGCGCTGGTCGCCGAAACGCGCGTAGAGAAATATTGTGCCACCTTTTTAACCATTTTTGCCATTGTTTAGATTTGTTGACTGTTTTTAATTTAATCGTCTCCATATTATGTACAAATCACTTTATAAATAATTCTATGTATAATGCACCACTCATGAATTTTTATTTTTGTAAAATTTTTTTGACTAATTTGCATTTAATTTTGCTTTATGCCATTGCTCATTGTGTTTTTAAAATTTGATAATAAAATACTGCCCTTACAATAATTGACAGCCTGTGTCCTTCTACATCGATCTATGTCCCTTTATACTTCAAGTTGCCTAGGTTGTTTTTTGTCAAATGACAATCACAAGAATGTACAGTTCACAGTAGCCTTGAATCCTTCTTGTAATGAGGAAAGCTGGCACAATTCTGCGCATGCTCTCTTCTTTTCATGCAAGTCACAGCCTTGCTGGATTGACAGGCAGCCATTTAATTGTAGGCCCAAAAACAAAACAAACAAAAGAGAGTATTAATTTAATGTAAATCAGCCATTATGTTTTCCAACTCCATACGAATACCCTTGTATTATTTTTACTTAGCCAAGCTATTAGTTTAAAGCAGCTTTTATTATTGGTTATGTACAACATGCAAAAATGTGCAATGTACAACATAGCATTATTATGCACTAGTGTAAATTTTAAAAGCGCACACAGTTAAAACAGCGCACACAGCAACATGCTTTAATGTTTTAGATAGTTTTCCATGCAAAAAAGCGTTTAGCCCCATGTGTAGTGTTTGGTGCATTATTAATTCACACACATTATAAAAAGAGGTGTTATAACTGAACATGTTTATCAAAATATGCAACAAGCCAAAGTCCTTTAAGACAGGGACAGGGGTGTACATTATAAGGAAAAAGGCTGGGAAAAGAGAACAAATTGTATGATTATTCTTCACAACTAAAAACGCCACTTTTCTCTAAACTTGCAAAAACACATGTTAATTCAGCACAAGCATTTCAGACTGACTAGGCCTCACTTTCATATTTTTCATGTGCCAGTTTTTAACTTGCACCAAAATGTGCATGTCAATTTAAATGCAGTCTGTCTGAAGCCCAAAAAATAAAACAATGCCTGACTGCAGATGAAATCTGCTCCATCAATAACGCAAAACAAACAAAAGGCTGGCAGAGTGGGAGATGCGTTGGTTCTGTGCTTTGGGGGAGACGATGCGTCGTGCCTCAATGCTTGTGCAGAGTCCGGGATGCGTATTTATTCATACCGGAGCGGAAGTGATGCGTAGATTCTCGTCCTGCAGCCCGGTTGCGATACGCAAGATGGCTCCTCGATGCGATGTGACAATCTGGTGCGATGCGATAAGATGCGCCCTTGATGCAACGATGTGAAGATGATGCATGCACGCCCGGAGGCCGTGCGGCGAACTATGTAGCTTTGGAGCCGCGACAGGCCTGCGACACGCTTCTCCGGCGATGCGCTGGCGACCTTGTGGCAGCGACACACTTCTTCGCTGAAGTGACAGCAACAGCTGCGACTACGACGCACTTCTCTCGATGCGTTGCGCTTCCAGCTCCCAGCGACACGCAGGCTTTTGTAGAGAGAATTCCCAGAAAGAAAACTCTGAGAGGAGCTGGAGGTGAAGTCTTATGTCCCTGAGACTTCAGCAGGAGGCAAGCACAAGTTCAAGCCCTTGGAGTAATATTCTGCTTGTTGATGAAAGTTCTTAGAAAGTTCCTTCTATTTTCATTGGCAAAAAAGAAACCACTG
This sequence comes from Lissotriton helveticus, assembly GCF_964261635.1. Classification (NCBI taxonomy): domain Eukaryota; kingdom Metazoa; phylum Chordata; class Amphibia; order Caudata; family Salamandridae; genus Lissotriton; species Lissotriton helveticus. Next base: position 342,901,008 of record NC_136073.1, read on the forward strand.
CAGGCCAACCCAGCAAACAGCACACTGGCAGAGGGGCAGTCCAAACTCCTGCAGCTTCCTTGGTTCTTCTCCGTGGCAAAAGGTTCATCTTGTTCCCAGAAGTGATCTAAAGTCTTGGGGTCTGGGTCCCCATATTTGTACTACTTTTCTCTTAGGCCTCTGCCTAGTCCAAACCAGTTCTGGTCAGTCCTGGAGCACTTTTTTGACAAGACTCCTTCTTTCCTTTCACAGTATAGGGGTGGAGCCAGCATTGTAGAGGAAGGCACAGCCATATTCAGGACCCAGGTGCAACTCCTCTCTCCCATCTGCATGCAGATCTCTCTATTCAGCACTGTGCTGTCTCCTGGAATCCCCCAACCCCTGTCACTGAAACTCCAGACACGGAATTCACAACCTAGCAGAGGCAGGCTTGGATAGTTAGGCAAGAAAATACAGAATGTTAAAACCAACTTCACTAAAATATGTATTTTATCATTCTGAGTTCAGGCATACTAAACTCAAATTTCTACCATGTTCCCTGAGTCAGTTAGGATTATAAGATGTAATAATCAAACTGCCAATTCTGGCCTATGGGAAGTAGGTAGCCTTGCAATAGTGAAAAACCAAAATGGCTGTAGTTCACTATTAGGACATGCCAAACACACCAGGGCATGTCTTACCTCATCCTTACAATGCACCCTTCCCTTGGGCCTACCATAGTGGTGTCTAATATGAAGAAAAGGGAAGGTGTAGGGACTGGCAAGTGGGTGTACTTGCCAAGTCGACATGGTAGTCACAGACTGCACAAAGGCTCTGCAATGGCAGGCCTATGACACACTTTACAAGCTGCTTCTGTGGGGGGCACAACCAGTGCTGCAAGCCCACCAGCAGCATTTGATTTACAAGCCCTGGGCACACACGGTGCACTGTATTAGGGTCTGACAAGTAAATCAAATAACCCAATCATAGAGTCACTATTTAATACATCAATTTAACATAGGGGTCACTTGCACTGTGGCACTGAATAGCAGTGGCACAGTGCCCAAAGCATCTAACTAGCAAAACATATCAAAAGGCAATCAGTAAAAAATGGAAGGGAGACTCACACCAATGATACCAGGTCTAACAGCCTCCCACTCAGTAGCCTTTAAATATGGATCACGCTTGCCACTGCAGAGCCTGTTTGTGCAGTATTAAACTGCTATTTCGACCTGCCAAGCCCAACCATCCTTTTTCTTACATGCAAGTCACCCCTAAGGTAGGCCCTAGGTAGCCCCAAGTGCTGGGTGCAGTGTATTTCAAGCATAGGACAAGCACTTTTAAGTTTTACATGTCCTGATAGTGAAATACTCGTGAATACGTTTTTCACTACTGCAAGGCCTATCTCTCCCATAGGTTAAGATTGGGATTACCTTAAATACCTTTGCAGAAAACTTTCCAATTAAGAGAAGATAGAAATTTGGAGCTTGGTGTCTCTGGACTCATAATTTAAAATCACAACTTATGGTTAATTCAGATTTTAAATTGAAGTCTGAAAATGCCACTTTTAGAAAGCTGTCCAATGCTGATACTTATTTTAATACCTAACAGGAAAAAGGAGGCATAAAAATCAAATAGTGACTACCTTTCGAATCAATTTTATTACATATGTTTGATTTATTTTAAAGAATTACTTTACTTTTACAACTTCTCACTATTTCGGCGAAATCAAGCAATATTAAAAGACGTATAAAAGGCTATTACTTATTCAAATAAAATCCTCAAACCTCATATTGAGGTTTTCCACTTACCAAAAACCTTGTGATTTAAGTGTTTAGTCACGTGGCGAAAACGGCCGATTTCGCCGAAATAGTGATTGGTCATGAAGAGAACCTCACCTTACAATCTACAGGGTTTGAAACGTGTCGACCAGTATAGATGTTGTTTTTGTCTTGTATTTTGGCTGTATAACAAGTGTAATTAACACAGAGTTCAAATTCAACACTGTTACCTGTGGTTATTCTTTGATTGATCAATAATTGCCTCAGTTTTTTTGGAAAAAGTAACAAGACCTTGATGTTATATATGTTCTATGTTTTATGTCGTCCATGTAAGTGAGTGATTTGTCTTGATTTTTGTCCAGCAGTTGTGCATTCTTTTTTAGTCATTCACAGCTCTTGATGTTGTTGGTTTTGTAGTATAATGTGTAAATATGTTCAAATATATGAGAAGTTGTAAAAATAAAGTAATTATTTGAAATAAATCAAACATATGTTCTCAAATTGAATTCAAAAGGTAGTCACTATTTGATTTTTATGGCGCCTTTTTCCTGTTAGGTATTAAAATGAGTATCAGCATTGGCCATCTCGTTGCTGTTTTTTGATTAAAGGCTCAGGCTGATCAGAGCCAGACCCTGTGTTGTTATACAACTTTTAGAAAGCTAGCATTTTCTTATGTTGACCATTCTGTGTCCCTGCCTGTCTCTGAATACATGTCTGGGTTGCGTGACAGCTGGGCTTTGTGCATTCCCTCTAGACACTCACACAAAGGGAGCTGGGGTGTGACATTTGCATCCTACTGGCCCATCACCAGGGTGATGGACCATCCAGAGTTAGATTGGGAGGGACGAGCTGACACTTGCACCTGAATAGGGCTGTGCCTGCCCTTAGACAAAGGTATGTATACCCCCCTCTAGTGTGTCTGGAACTAAGACAGGAAATGGAGGGACCTTGTAATCTTCAAAGACCTCTGATGTCTGAGAGGGACTGAGAGGGACTAGACCTGCTCTCTACTTCCTTGAACCCAAGATTCTCTAAGGACTTGCTGGCTTGCCTCCTGTTTTCTGAAGTCTCGGTGACACAAAAGACTTCTTGCAACTCTGCAGGTGCTGTTGGACTCTGCCATATGTGAGTGCTATCCTTGCAAAAAACCAGCACATTGATCCAACTGTGTGAGAAAAGTTGGGGCTTCGCTCTTTGACGCCGATGCTATGAAGACTCAACATTGATGCGGGTCACGACTGAGAGGCTCAACAATGATGCAGCACTGATCAAAATACATCCCTGTGTGACTCAATGATGACGAAGCGCTAATCCTTCATCACCATGTATGAGAATAGATGATGAAGCATTGGCCCGACTACATGAATCGGAAGCAACACATCAAGTCTTCGGCGTTGACACTTTGCTCCATACAAGGTACTTTTTCGGCAAACCCTGTGTGGATTCTGTAGCCGGCCTGACCTTCATTGCGGTCCGCTTGACTTTGGACAAACACCTTTTGACCGCTTTAATCTTAAATAAATTATTGCTTGAGTTGTACTTATTGGATTGTTGTCATTTTAGTCCTGTTTTAATCAGATATATTTTGCCTATTTTTCTAAATTGGTGTGGAGTCTTTTTTTTGTGTTTCCCCTGTTACCATAGTTAATGTGATGCAGAAATACTTTACACATTGCCCCTTGAGTTAAGCCTGACTGCTCTGTGCCAAGCTACCAGAGGGTGAGCACAGGTTAATTTAGGGTGTGTATCTCACTTACTCTGACTACACTTTTGGTCCCTACTTGGACAGGGGACATACCTCTTCCAACTAGATACCACATTTCTAACAACATGTATTTTTTCTTTATTGTGATTTATTTCTTGTCGGAAATAGAGAAAAGAAAACCAGAAATATACATGTATTTACAAAATAAACAATTCTATTTCACGATGCTCTACAGTTTGAAATTGTATCTAAATGTTAAACAGTTAATATGATTAAAAAGATAGAGAAAGATCAAGGATGGGGCAGAGAGGGAGCAAGAGAGAGAGAGCGAGGCAGGCTAAGTAATTGGTAACTCGTAATAGGGTCCACTATTCCCATCCTGGTGTCCTAGTGACATCTCAAACCTCAAAATCAAAGGCCAATCACTTTGTTATCTAACCAGAAACAGAATATGGCAATATAGGTCTCTATGACACATTATCCAATGTGTATTTTTTACATTACATGTTTATTTTGGAAAATCAACCTGAAAAAGCTATTTTACCAAAAGTGTAGGTAACAATGGGCACTGATTGGAATTAAAATGTTTAGGTTTTGTTAGCATTGCAAGAATAAATTGCAGATAATTTGATGGACAGTGATGCCTGGTTGTGGAATTATGCTATTTTGTGGCTGAACTATAACGTCCAGTGAATTTGCCTCATAATGTTCTCTTTTTCCACATAATTTAGATAACTTTGCCACATAACTTTTTCTGTTCATATCACAAAATGTGAGTACCCTTTAAAATAGTAATGCACTCTAGAGTAGTGTGAGGACTGTCATTATGGAGCTGAATCAAATAAATCACAAGGGATCCTGAAATATTTTCCTGAGCACACAGTTCCCTGTGAAATATGAATTTCCACAACTGCAATTTGTGCAATGAAACACCCAAAGTATATCCAATAAATCTTTCTCAATCGCAAAACGCGATCTTATTTTTAGTAAGTGTCTATTACTTTTACAAGCCATGCACAATGTCTCTTAAAAGTAATGTGTCACCATTATTAAATATTTAACACATGATGATTGCTTGGAACACATCAGTAGGAGCGCGCAGCCTCCTGTTCCCTGCCTCTCCCCCACCTTTCCCACCCCCAGCAACAGCTGGTTATCCTGCCTGACAAGCTGATGCTATGCGTGCCACATTGACAGGCAAGATGACATCTTGTAAATTTGCCTTATGTTCTCGGTTCAGATTCTGCAGCACTTTGAAATATTTCTGAAATGATTTTCTTTTTCTCATCGCAATTGGAAAATCCCCAGATGGAGATGCAGAGTGAGGATGAGCGCATCCCCACTTCATGAAGACGAAATTGAGATAAAGGCAAAAGAGATTTTAGGATGATTGAAATATTGTCTAATCTTACACGCCAGCACTTCAAAGTCAGAGCTACTATGGAATTTAAGAGTAATAAATTAAACTCAAAGTGGATAACCTATGTGGTACAGACATTTGCGCTGCAGAATAGCATACGAGTGGCCATACAATCTACTTGTAAATACGTGGTGAGATAATTCCTCAATAAGTTTACACAGTTCAGAAAAAGAATGAACAATGTTTATGTTTATATTTGGGAAATTTGTATTGCGCACAACTACCCTAGGGTGTCTCGGCGCATAGGACAGTACCAGCCTAAGAAACAAGAGGACGCTACTGATTAAATAACCAGGTCTTTAGTTGTTTCCTAAAGATTAGGAGAGTGGGACAGCTTCTGATGGAAATAGGAAGAGAGTTCCATAATTTTGCGGTGGCCACAAGAAAACGTCTGTCTCCCCAAGATGATGTTTTTGTCCGAGGGACAGGGAGACGAAGGGCCGTAGAAGAGCGAAGAGTTCTAGTGGGAGTGTAAATGCGAAAGGCATCCACAAGAAACTGAGGCCCTGAGTTATGAATGGCCTTGTAGGCGATGCAAAGGGCCTTAAACTTGATCCGATTTTGGACCCTAAGCCAATGGAGATGGCGAATGGCATTCGTAATTGATTTGAATTTGGGAATCCGGAGTAACACCCTCGCTGCAGCATTCTGCACAGACTGAAGTTTTTTCAGCACTTTCTCTTGAGCATTAAGAAGGAGTGCGTTGCAGTAGTCGATTTTCGAAAAAATCAAAGACGTGACAAGGGTTTTACTCGACGAAGATAGGGAATACATTTTTTGATTTTCTTTAAAAGATAGAAGGAGGAGGATACCACATTATTAACGTGGTGGTTGAAAAGGAGTTTGTCATCAACCATCACTCCCAGGTTCCTAACCTTGGGGACAGGTTGAGGTGGAAGGCCCAGATCTTTGGGCCACCAGATGGACAACCAGACGGGAGATGGATTTCCAAACGTCATGACCTCGGTTTTATCCGAGTTTAACTTTAAACAGGTATTGGTCATCCATGAGCTGGTGGCTAGCATCGCATCCTGTACTCTTGAAGCTACTTCTGCTCCATCTTTGTGAACTGCTAGGACCAGCTGGGTATCGTCAGCATAGGTGGTTAAGCTTAGTCCGTATGATTTGATTACCCTCGCCAAGTCCAAGACGTAGATGTTGAATAACGTGGGACTTAGCGAGGAACCCTGTGGCACCCCACAAGGGAGCTCAAATATGGGAGCGTAGTAGGAACCCAGTTTCACAGTTTGCATCCGGTCCGATAGAAAAGATGCCAGGAGGTCCTTTGCAAGATGATTAATGCCAAGAGATGCGACACAGTCGATCAGAATAGAGTGATCGACTGTGTCAAAAGCCGCGGATAGGTCCAGTAGTATAAGTACCGCTGATCCGCCCTGATCCATAATTACCCTGATTTCGTCCGTTGCTTTAATCAAGGCCGTCTCTGTCCCGTGGCCCTGTCTGAAGCCAAACTGAGTATCGTCTAGTAAGTGGTTACTCTCAATGTAATCAGATAACTGCCTATTGATTAATTGTTCAATTATCTTAGCAGGAAAAGGGAGACATGCTATAGGGCAGTAATTGATGGAGGCAGTAGGGTCCAAGGATGGTTTCTTCAATAATGGCTTGATCACTGCTTGTTTCCAGGCTGGGGGGAATATCCCGGAGCTGAAAATGGTGTTACAGATTTCCAAAAGAGGGGGGGGGGTGATTACATCTGGTATTAGTTTGAGAATAGAAGGAGGACAAGGGTCTAATGGAGACCCTGATCTAGTGGATGAAATGAGGTTGCTGATCTGATCAGCGCTGGCCATGTCAAAATGGAGCAATGAAGGGGGGATGGGTTTTGGGGAGGGAAGGGGATTAGGTCATTAAGGAGGGGAGGAGTGGGGAACGCTGTATAAATCGTAGTAACTTTAGAGGTGAAAAAAATCAGCCTTTAAGATGTATTTTGTTGTTAACTAGATGTAACGCAGCGAATATGTTTTCCCGAAAACGTGGAAGGGCTTGACATTGATTTGAGAATTTAACTGATATCCCCTAATTTTTCATAGATTCCCCAATGGAGGAATCTGCCGCTCAATAAGCTGTTGACAGAGGACCATAATATCATGGGCTCAAATAACTGGAAAACAGGTATGGTAAAGTAACTCCTCTTCTCGGGTTATATCTGCACAAATAAATCAGGAACACATTTTACAAAAAGGTAAAAAATATAACAACCCTTTAATTTGATTTTAAAAAGTTATTTCCCTAAAAGTTAATGCTCCATAATTCTCAGAACATTAATTCACTGTCTTCATTTCATCTGAAGCTCTCCTTGGCAGTATAGTTTGCCCCCACACTTGCTGTGATTGTGTCGTGGAGAGTGGGTACATTTGGTTAAAGTTCTTGATAGGGAGGAAGTGTGTAAAGTGGAAAGATGGGTGAACATATTTTGATGGGGACTCAGGGTGATTATTGAGCCCCATACCATGCAAACCGGGTAGGAAAGTCCTTGTCCGTTGCTCCCTATGGAGGACTATCAATTTGACCTACTGACAACAGTCTACGTGGTGAGGAGTTCTAATGCCTTCATATTGGCGTAACAAAGGTACCAGCAGACCACAGTGCAGGGGGCCCAAGAGGTTCAGGGGGCCCCCTCAAAACAGTACCATGGCCTGAGAGCTCCTGAGTGAGTCTGGTGGGGGCCTCCTTCATGTACTTTGCAGGGAGGGGGGCCTCAAGTTTCGTTAGGCTACTGTATCATTATTGCAGTGTGCCAGTTTCACTGAGGGCAGTGGAATTGCTGAGTAAGTACAATGTTTGCCATTCCCGACATGCAAAGTTTCTGGGTTTTTTGGTTATCAGTAGCAGGAGTGTCACACTGAAAAAGAAAAAAAGCAATATAGCTGACACACAGGGAGAGTTTTGCCCGACATCTTGAATAATTGATTTTTTTTATTGCGGCCAAGCAAAGCATGGCACTTCTGGGCAGAAAAATTTAGCAACTTTCGACCTCACCCTAAATGTGGCTGGATGACCATCTCTATACATTGCAGCCCAGTGCAGACGGGACACTGGGGCAAGTAAGTGTTTCCGATTACGTATTCGGCAAATGTTCTGCTGAAACTCAGAGTGACCCGCATGTTCGGCAGCAGGGCAACCACCCGCTGAAGGCAGGTGGCAGGTGGCTATAAAAACTCCAAATGAGCCTTTTGATGTGCAAGGGTGTGAAAAGAAGAACTCACCAGGAACTAGTGTGCTGACTCATCATTGTAGCCACTGATGGATATGCCTAAAATAGTATCTATCCACAACAATTATAGGACCACCTGTCTCTGAAGATCATGTAATTTTAATTGGAATTTCATGACATATATATATCAGTTTTCTTTTTACTGAATAAAGTGAAAAAGAAAGAATCATGAAAAAGTTAAAACCTTGCACCTCTTTTCATCTGATGCCCAACTTACTTTACGAAGGTAGTGCCTCATTTACCTTTAAATCTTGAAGGTGTAGTTGTCCACAAAAGTTCTGTCATCTCTCTCAAAACATTTTCCGAAAAGTTCTTTGGAACCAGCAACTGGGTGAAAATGAAAAACAAAAATCAGTATGACTGAAATAATCAGCTAACATGAATAGCTCTGACCAGTGATGGAAAGGTGAAGTGAGAACTACTTTTAAAATATTTTTTATTGGAATTCTACAATGAGCTTGACCTACCATATTGTTATTATTATGCAGTGGTGCTCGCCACTAAAGTTAGGTCTGCATTGACATAGAAAGCAACTTTTTAGCTTTGTTTTTAACTTTCGTACCATTTGATGAATCTTCACAGATAGATAGATAGATAGATAGATAGATAGATAGATAGATAGATAGATAGATAGATAGATAGATAGATAGATAGATAGATAGATAGATAGATAGATAGATAGATAGATAGATAGATAGATAGATAGATAGTAGATGGATGGATGGATGGATGGATAGATTCACTGAAAAAAATGAAGAGTAAAGTAGAGTCACATATGTGATTTTGTTTTTGGTAAAAAGAATCTTAGATATTTACCAAAAATACTACTGTTTTAAAAACACAAAAGCATTGAAATTCACGACTTATACATAACTGACAATAGAATACCTTGTGCCGCCGAGGAATTCTGATGTCATTAGTGATGAAGTAATCGGTGCGGGCATAAGCAGTGCACCATAGCAGTGCAAGTTATATGCTTTCTGGGTGAATATCTAGCTTGCTGTGAAATTTGGTCATAAGCAGTGCATGGCGTGGGCACGAATTATAGTTATTGAGATAGCTATAACTTCACTTGAGATAACTGTAACTGTTGAATGTCAGTGTTTTTTTTCCAGTTAAAATATTATGTTTAAAAAGACATGTTCACCAAACTATAATGACACTTTAAACTTTGAATTCCTGAGTTTTTTTTACATTCAAAGTAAGATGAAGTTAACATATCTAAATTTAATGTGGTTTCAATCTTTGGCTTTTTCTGTGAAGTTCTAAGGGTTTTTAAAGGAAAGGAATATTTTATTACCATATGTAAGGCAATCCCCCCGCTATCCACACCCTTTGGTCATACATGGTTGGCCGCAGGGCCTGGCCTGCGGTAAGGCCATGCATCCAACCCTCTGATGACAGCCAACCTCTGCCAGCCTCTGATGCACACAGCATTTGGCCATGAGCACCATGGGATTGGCTTTTTGGGCCTGCCTTATGGCCAGGACCTGTACCAACAGGCAGGCAACCCCCTTCCACGCTCAGCTTTCACCTGTTTGTGGCAATCCACTGCAGACACTCAAGGCCCCTTTTTATTTTAATGTTTCATTTTTTGAAGCAGGAGGCAGCATGGCCACTGCACTCTTGTGACACTCCCAAGAAACAATTTTTTTTTAAAAACATTTGGCCCCAGTGGAGGTCCCTCTGGGACCCTCCCTCCAAAAGGTCCACAGGTTCAGGGTACCCCTACCCTGCTATCTCACATTTTTGATGTAATACAGGACCATCTCCTTATATCCTGAAATGGGGGCTGCAACAGTTCTCTTCATGTTGCAGCCAGCTAATTAAAGTTGGAAAAAAGGCCCCTTGGCCAATATGATCGCGCTAATACTTGAAGTTGCATGTTTGCTGGACTCTCGCAATCTTCCGTTAACCCGACTATCCAGAAATACAGAGATTTTGAACCTAAATTTCTCAAAAACTACTGAACAGATTTTCACCAAATTGCAAAAAGGGCGTCTTTTGGGCACCAAGATCTATCATTCTGCTAAATTTGGTGTCATTCCATTCAGCCGTTTTCGCAGTATCACTGTTCAATTTTTCTATGGAAAGTTGAGTGGGAAATTTCCATTTTGGGAACACCCTTTTGTTTCTCGGTCAGTGCCTGATGGATCACCATGGAACTGTCCAGGAAGGAGATGCAATGGAAAGTTTTGTCAAGATTTGTCAAACAAACAGTGCCAAAGTTTTTAGAACACCAAAAAATGGTCCTATGTGCTAGCTATTGTTACATTGTAGTGCCCTTTTGGCAGTGTGCAGCAGGGAGATGGCTGTCCTTGGGGGATTGAGGACAGGGACTCACTGCCAGCCCTGCGGCCAACTCCACAGTGCTCATGGGAAAACGCCATGAGCAGCAGGGGTTTGGCTGCCCTCAGGAGCGTTGGACACAGACCCTTGCCACACACCAGGCCCCGCGGTCAACCCTATGCTACACATATCGAAAGGCCCTGCACAACAAAGGTTTGCATACTTATGTATGGTAATAAAATATTTGTTACTAGAAATTCACTGAAGAAACAAAGTGTTAAGATGACATTGTAGTTATGTATGATAATAATATCTGACTTTGCTTTTAAAAACAGAAAAATCCAAAGGTTAAAGTGACAGTACAGTAAGGAGAAAATGTTAGTTTAAACATCACATTTGAACCCCTTCGATGCTTGTGACGGAAAGGTTCCATCATGAGCGCCGGTTGGGCTGTGCTTATGATGGAACCGTTCTGTCACGGCCACGCCCGTTTCTTAGAACCTTCAGCACAGCGCGAAAATTCGCGCCGCGCTGAAGGTGTTAAACTAAAAACTGAAATTCAGCAGCTATAGTTATTTCAAGTAACTATAACTTAAGCACTTACAGTGCTCTGCTTATGACTCATATATTGTAATACTCATGACATGTTCTATAACATCATTGATAACATCACTGATGACAACTGAAATGACATAATTGATGACAGCACAGTGCATGGCGGTGGTGAAAGTAATAGATACTTGAAAGAACTATAAATGGTGAATTTTCAACTAACTACAACTTTACTTTACCAGTTCTTTTTTTTTTAGCAAAGTGAGATATTATTACCATACCTTTCTTTAATGTTGTGTTCACCCTTCAACCTTTGTTTCTTAAGTGAACATATATATATTTCTATATATATGTGATTAAAAAACCATAGGTTGAAGGTATGTTATAGTAAGGTGAATATATGGCATTTTAAAAAATGCAATTTTTAAATGAACAAAAACACTGACATTCACCATTTACAGTTAGCTCAAGTAGCTATGGCTCATGTTCTAAATGAACTATAGCTTGCACTCCTGCCATGCACAGTGTTATCATCAAGGATGTAATTTGAGATATTGCAGTGATATTATGAGGGATGTCATAGAACATGTCATGAGTGATGTAATATGGATGCTAAATTGCAGTGCATGGTGAGGCAGTTAATTTAAAGTCTGATATCATTACAATTCCTAACAAAAACGTCACTTGAACCTTTATTAATAGGCTGGCATTTTAACGCTAAGCTGGGTCAATACCACTATGAGGGTAAGCCTTTTGCGCTAGAAGACCCTGTAATTAGCAATTCTGATTCTGACCAGCGGGGCCGGAAGCTTTCGGAGGCTCTTGGTCAGGCTGGGCTAAGAAACGTAAGGCCCGGGGGTTCCAATGTGTCCAGGGAATTGCCCACCTCTGTGGGGTGGGGAAAAGGGACCATTATAGACTACATCTTTATTTCAAGATCCCTTGATAGTTTGGTTAGCCCTGGAGTGGTCCACATAACCACTTTCAGCTACCATAACCCCATAGAAATTGTGTTAGGAATCAATGTCGGCCCAGGTGTATCTCCTGCCACTGGTCTGACTGGTTTAACCACCAAGGATAAGGGTCGGAGGGTTAAGTGGTGTAACCTCTCAATGGCCAAAGTGAACAAACAAGTGGTTACACGGAACATCACTATTATCCTGGAGCCCTTGTTAGCCCTGGATACATCACCCGCCCTTGTGGTGAAGCTTTGGCCAGCTAAATGAATCCAATGTTAACACCATAAGGCACATGGCGGGCAAGCCCGGGGTGCCAAGCAGGGCTGGTTCAATAAGACCTGCAGGTCCGCGGGCAAGTATTTGCAGGAGGTTTTAAACACCTTACCCTGCAGCCAGGATAGTATAATGAGGCCAGCAGGGCATATAAACTTGCCCTAGGGAAGCGGAAGGCAGAGCTCAAAGAAGCTTCTTAGGTCTGGCTGGTTTCCACATGCTCCACTAGAGATTCCAGGGCATTCTGGGCAGTGGATAATGGACAGCAGCTCAATGTGGCTGTTCAAGATGATATAGGCTCCTCCATCCCTCCAGCCACTTGGGTCACACATTATCAAAAGGTGTATGTGCTGGATAAACACCTCCCTTTTAATCAGGGTGATGCAGATAATCTGTACCCTTTAGAGATTAGATGTGAGTTTGAAGAGGTTTACAATGCAAAAACGGGCAGCTCGTCCAATAAAGCACTTGGGCAAGAAGAAATTCCCATGGATTTTTATAAGGATGAACCTCATCTTTGGGCTTCAGCGCTGGTTAATGTTCTTAAAGCCGCAGCCCAACTTGGTCTTCCTCCGATTTCCCCCTGTATTTAAGAAGGGGAATTGACTGGACCCTTCCTGTTATCAACCAATTTCTCTGTTATGTTCAGTGATAAAGGTGGTAGGGCGTATTGTCCATCAGCGAGTGGAAGTTTGGGCTCAGTCTAAAGACATAATTTGCCCTGTCCAATATGGATTCAGGGAAAGATGGCACTATAGAACAATGCCTGAACCTCATCCTTATCATAGGGAAATATGTTGTGGCGAAGTAAGGATCTATCTAACTTGCATTTATGGACTTTAGTAGTGCCTTCGATCATGTGAACCGATCCAAACTTTGGGACATTCTTGGGAAGATGGGGCTGCCTGCCGATCTGATCAACTTCCTTACAGCTCTGCACATGGATGTAAATGCACATGTTCGATACGGCACAGAAGGGGAAACTAGTGAACTTTTTGGCTTACCCCAAGGGGTTAGGAAGGGATGCGTGTTGCCCCATTACTGTTTTTACTATATATTAACAGCCTAAACACATGTTCGAGTAAAAAACGGCGCAGATGTGCCAAGGGTAAAGACAAGCAGGGTCCCGTCCTTGTTATACGCTGCCGCCGCCGTGTTGATGGCCCGTACAGCTACCGGGCTAAAACTCTTTGTGGAACTGTTTGTGACGTTCTTGGATGACTTGGACCTAGATACTAACATCTCTAAGATGCATTATATGGTCTGTTGGAGGAGAATAGCGAATATGAGGCCTATCTATTGATATTAAAGGGCAACACATCACCAGGGTTTCCACATTTCCTTACCTGGGGATCTCTTTTAACCACCAGAATAACTGGCTTCCCTGTATTTTCAGTCGCTGTTCTAAATTCACCCACACCTGTTGTACCTTATTTAGATTTTCAATGTCAGTAGGTAACAAGCCCGTTCTTCCCCTGTTACAAATATTTAGAATGAAGAGCTCTCAGTCCTGACTTACGGAGCTGCTATTTGGGGGTACAGTAAGTGCAAAGGAATCGAGCTGGAGGAGGACTGATTTTGTAGGAAATTCGTGGGGGTGGGTCCAAACAGTTGTTCATTTGTCACCCATGAGGAATTAGATTTAAACTACGTGGAGGACCAGTTTAAATTGGCTCCATTGTTACTATGGATTTCTGTTTGGTCTAATGATAGCCAGTGGTTCAACAGGAGTTTGATTGAGGACTGCATGGATTGTACATATGGCCTAAAGATACCGTGGTTAAATTACATTAAATCGATAGCCCGCACCCTCGATCACACTCACATATTTGATGGGCTACACCTCCTGAAAAAGGGTGATCGTAAAGTCCTTATGGAATTTTTTTAAATAAGGCCAATGAGGAAAGGGAAGCTCAGGTGCTGACGAAACACTCTACTAGATCCTTTCTGTTGCTGAAATCAGTTAGTGGCCCCAAAAATTACCTCACTGCAATTAAGTACTCCATGGATAGATCCTTACTTACTAAATTTTGTTTGGGCACTATCTGCATGATGATTCTTTTTTCTCTGGGTCAGCTTGATCCCCATTCCCTTTTAATGTGTCCTTGTGATGACTGTTACCCCCAGACTCTAATATATTTGGTCCTATTCTGTAAATACTATGAATTTCTTCGCAGAAGATATCTATTACCACTTTTAAAAGAGAGGGGCTTAACTCAATTTCGACCTGCCTTTTCATTCTTACAACTGCTACAGGACTAGGTGATGATGACGGCGGTCATTGGCTATTTAAAAGGTGCCTTATACTGGAACAAAATATTGTGTGCACAGTGATAACAATGTATATGAGCACCAGCAGTTTTTTAAAGGGGGCCTTTACATGGGTCTCTATGTGGCTCTGTTTTGTACCCTGTCACAGGCTGTCTGTTTTTTTCCGGACTGCAGTGACAGCAGGTGCATCCAGGTGCGCTGCTCACACTGCTCACTTCTCAACAGGGGAGTGTTGTAGGGGAAGGGAAATCCTTTAAAGAGAGTCATTTTCTCTCTGGATTTCTCTTTTTCTTTTTTAAGCTCAGGAGCAGCAACATTGTTGTGGTGTCACCAGGGCTTTAAGTGGAAGCTTTTTTAATAATATATACAAGCCATAGTTGCTGAATACTATTCTAATGCAACTAACAACCATTGACAAAGCCAATAGTCCTGACTTGTGGTAGGTATGATGTTACTTGTTGTATCCAATATCTGGATGCAATGACAAAAACAGCAAAATACAAGTTGGACGGCACACTATGCTAAGCACAGATTTTTAGCTTACGTGTTAAGCCACGCCCTTAATTACATTGGCCACGCCCCTTTGAGAGATCCCGGGAAGTGCTGACGGGATCGGAGTTCGGTGTGGTATCGGGTGACAACGGACGGCTGAATATTTACCACTGGATTGTACCAGAAGACGTTAGGTTAGGTTAGGTTAGAAGACGATAATAAAATACTTGGAGCAGGAGGGACATCCCCTGTGTTTGACAGACTGAAGCCTTTACGAGAACCAAGACAACTTGCGAATAATACACGACACTATCAGTGCAGACACTCTATGAAGGTTGATGTGATCAGTGGTCAGAATATTACAAATTAAGCCCTGATGAAGTCCCAGGTGGGACGAAACGCGTTGGCGACAGGCAATTCTGTAATTTTTTAATGAATTGACGAACAATAAAGAGTGCAATAAACCTTCAATCAAGACTTTGGAATTTCTTATCTTTGAGAAGTTATCCATTGTTATACTGTATTGTTCTTTGAGTATTCTGTGTATTACAACATTGACATACATCATATACATATGCACCTTGGTGCGGGGTCACCTTTTTTTCTTCCTTTGAGAGATCCCCCAGTTTTTTCAACCCACTGAAATCCCATATATATCTGATAGGCTGGGGTCCTGATCTTAAACATATTTTATGTGTTTATGAACTTTAAAATTGGATGAATTGTACTGCAATGTGTCTAAAAATGGTTTTAAACATTTTATATTTTCCCTTTTAAAATGTGTTTATGTACTCCTTTTTAACATGTGTTTGCATCATGTATGATTATTCTGTATAATCGAATAAAGATTAATATCATCAATCTTTATTTTTGTCATTGAATTTCTATTTTTTTTATGTAAAAATAAGATGTTCATACTCTCCTGCTTTGTTTTTTGTTTTGTGTAATCGGGGATTTCAAGAACCTTTAACATGTATGACACAGAAATACTGACAATAACACATATAGATCAAAATAGAAGACAGTTCCTGACATCTTAATACAGAGGCTGCTCTGGCAATTATGTATTATTTCACAAACAGTTGTATTTCAGACCTGAACAGATCTTTACAAAAAAGATGAGAGAGTGGTAGCAGTATATAATGACACCCAGGAGAGAGAAGAGGCCAGTATCCAAACCTTGTTCCCCTTGAGCATCACTTTCACTCTACCTGAAATTGAGCTAGCTATAGTAGAAAGCGCGTCAGGAAAAGCGGCTGGTCCAGATGGGGTGCCCGTAGATATTTATAAACACGACAAAAACCTATGGGCACCTCTCTTGACAAATGTTCTTAATAGTAGTAATGAAATAGGCTTTATTGATACCTGGCAGGAGGCGGTAGTGGTCCCAATCTTTAAAAAGGGGGACCGCAACGACCCTAAGTGCTAAAAGCCAATCTCTCTTCTGGAGGCTCTTATGAAAGTGGCAGGACGAGCACTACTGAATAGGTTGCAACAATGGGCGGATGAGGCAGGAATCCTTTCCAAATTTCAGTACGGCTTTAAGGCAGGCTTAGGAACTGTGGAGCAAGGATTACATCTGGCTATTTGTGTAGGAAAATATGTGGTGGCAAAAAAGGGCAACCTCTTTTTGTCCTTTGTCGACTTGAGTTCGGCATTTGATTGCCTAAGTCATGAAATTCTATGGGAAACATTGTCACAACTCGGCATAGAAACTACTCTTCTGAACTTTATTAAAGAACTATATCGAGGGGCGGGAGCAAAAGTACGCTTTGGGAATAGGGGGGAATGCACATCCGTTTTTCCTATAAGGAAAGGAGTTCGGCAGGGCTGCATTCTTGCGCCCTTTTTATTTAATCTTTATATTAATAGCGTGGCAAATCATTTAACAACGGTTAAAACGGATTTCCCCCAAATTAAAGGTACCCCAGCTCCCATTCTATTATATGCCGATGTTGCGGTTATCATGTCAAGAACTCAGGTGGGCCTCCAGAATGTACTTTCTACCTTTGCAGAATATATGGGAGCCAGAGGATTAAAAATCAACATTGGCAAAACTTTTAATATGTGTTGTACTTCAAAGAAAAATGTCTCATGCAACACTTTTAAAAAAAAGTCTAAGATAGCGTCAACTGATAATTTTTCCTATGTAGGAATAGTTTTTAATAAAAAGGGAACATGGGCATCGGCAGCCGATGCGAGGAAATTAGCCTTCTCTCGCGCTATCGGAGCCGTTAAAAAATTTGCTAATAAATTGGGTGGCCGCCCGGTGCATATTCTCATTGACATTTATAAATCGAAATGTGTCTCCACCGCAACGTACGGTGGGGGGATATGGGGAATTGCTGACATTAGAGACATCCAAATCTGTGAAAATGATTTCCTGAGATTTTTGTTAGCACTCCCAAATTCGACATCAAGCTATGTATGTCATAAAGAATTAGGTTTGACTTATGTGACTGGCCTAATTAAAGTAAGCCCGGTTTTACTTTGGCACAAAGTCTGGAATTCAGAAGAAACTGGCCTTAATAGAGAGATTATACAGGATTGCTTATTCAATGGTTTGCTTATGTAAAGTCCTTTTTAGAAGAGATTGGACATCCTGAATACTTTGTTTACCCCAACACTTTAAGTTCCATTTCCAGAAAAAAGCTGAAAGAACTGTGCTTGGAACTATTAGAATCCAAACGGTGGCAGATAGACGGAAAAAAGAGGTCTGTAATTCAGAATCATTTAATGGTGCAGGGGTGTGGTTTACAAAAGTATTTAATCCTGGTGCAGAGCAGCTTCTCTAGGATGCTCTTAGCGCGTTTTAGAGGGGAGAGCTTTTATAGACTGGTAACCTTCCCAGAAATAAATTCATGGTCAAAAGACCTACCGCCGTGCCCATGCGACAATATTTCACAACAATCCACAATTCATTGTGTTTTGTTTTGTAAATTTTACTCTTTCGCCCGGAATAAATATTTGATGTTATTATTGAAAAAATGGGGTCTGAGACAGTGCAGACCGGCTTTTCTGAAAATTCAGATGTTGGAAGACGAAATGTCTATGTATCTTATGTCCAATTTTCTGAAAAATGTGATTAGATGTAGGCAAACCATGAACTGACCAACTACGTATTTAACTACAAACTGCCCTGTTTTGTACCTTTTTTGGTAAACTCATGTGGAATCAATTGTAATGTATTTATTATTGCTTTTTGTTACTGCTTTTATGATTTTTAAAGTGTAAAATCAAATAAAGCTATCTTTGACTTGACTTGACTTGACACTGCCAAGTTAATCAACCGAATCCACTTGGTTGTCATTTTTATGTTGTATGTATTCACTATGGTCATACTAGTTTGATGCCATGAAATGCCTCATAAAGATGGAATATGAACAGTGACACACATTCATCTATAAAAGCCAAACTATTGCAGAATTTAGAACATGGCCTATTGTGCAACCTTTTCGTGTTGAATGTTACGCAGAATGCTGTCTAGCCAGTCTGCAAAAGATTCACACCAGGCTTGCAGTGTTTTTTTATTTATTTTTTTTATTTTGTGATTTTGTCATTTTTACTTGTTGAAAATAATACTTTTTAATGTCCTTAGCAATCCGAGCCTTATGAGGTTATGCACAATCCACAGTCATAGTTCTAGTTGTACCCACAGTTCTGCCTATTAACTAAGAAACAGAGCTGATGAACCCTGCCTTAATTGACTGATTGCCCACCATTAGTCCATCAAGGTTTCCTGGCAACTGCATGGGTCGTGGTGATGTCAGAGACAATGCGTCGGACTCGGAGCAGATATACTCTCACCTACCAGCCCCGGCACGTGAATCGGAGAATAAAAGAAGAAACACACCCGAAAGTTACAGCGATTTAAAACTGTCATTGAACATTAACCTTACATCTGCTGCCTCTTGGAAGCTTTCTTCCTAGAAGTGGAATGCCCCTCCCCACAGTCCCTTCAAGTTCTGGGGCTCTCGTCCTGCCAACATGCTCAGACGGCACTCGGAGATGGAGCCCATTTTCCATGCATAATTTCAGCCCCGCGGTCTGATTAAAACAAGATGTGTATAAATAAACACAAAAGGAACATAGGCTTTGCTGTGTTTAGCGCACTGGCCTCTGTGCGGTAAAGGATCATCACCTCAGTTTGCTGAGTTTTTATGGATGTCAATTTCATTAAATGAGGCTATTAAAACTGGTATAAGTCTTATATTCTAAAGTGCACGATTTGCTAAAATAACTTTACAAAGTTTTGTAATTCAGCCACAAAAAAGAACCAGGTTCCAGTATCGGTGTCGATGACTCAACACCCCTTCGAAATTCACCAGCTCTGCTCTGCCCATTACAGCCATTACTGCACAAGTTGCACGATACAACTAGGCGGCCTAGAAGGCCAATATAAGACAACACCAGTCCAGTACTCAGGTAAAAAGGTGATTTAAATACGGAATAATTCATTAAAAAACAATAATGCGAGGCATTGTTATCATGCTACCTGCAATTAAAGGCAAAGCAATATTAGACTGAGAAGCACACAGTAACACAGAGAATTGTCTGGAGTCAACCAACAAGCAAGAAGAAAAAAGGTGATTTTAGAGAGCAAACACAAGAACAATTTTTGATCAACACCAATTTAGATAAGTTTCTTTAGCAAAAATCAGATACTTTTTAAAAGACAACATATAGTATGTGAAGAGAACTATACTATTTTAAGTAAACAGTTCATTCACAGCAGTCTGTTTCCTACTCTTTGGCAATGATAAGAAAGTTCCACCAAATTGAAACATTTATTTTTTATTTTTTTATTTTTTATTTTATTGAGCAGAGCATAGATAAGGTACAATACATATATGAACAATTTGAACAGTGGAAATGAATACAAAATATTTAAAAGCTTCTTCTATTAAAAGCTAATTAAAAGGGAGGATTCTGAATACTTAAAAGCCGTAAGCAGTCAATGTTAATAAAACTACATATATAAATTTTCAAATACACGCAATGTGCAACATCCAGCAAAGTTCGGTCATAAAGTGCATATGCGATACAGTACAATCCAACCTGAAATAAAGTGCTAGTGCTTCAAAAACTACTATAAGTGCAAATACCACAGAAAAAAGTGCGCTTGTGACTTATTGATAAAACCTATCAACATTTCAAGACTGCTTAAGCATAATATAGGCCTCTTATCTGTATTCAATCTAATTACTAACTTAACCTCCCCTTATTTCCTGCAAATTCTCAAAATACTTCCGGTTCCTATCAAATCTCCTTACTGCTCCCACTCTACTTGCATAAGCTTTTTCAAAATTCCATGACCTCCTCATTTTGTTAAGCTATTTCAACTGGGAAGGAAGTTCCTTTGATTTCCAATTTTGGAGTATTAGAGAGCGGGCAACAGCACAAGAAATAAATACAAACATTTCCTCCACATCTTTGAGAAACCCTCTGTCATTGCATATACCAAAGAGGGCCAATTCGTCTGAAGGCATAAGTGTTTTCCCTATAGCTGCCTCAATATCTGAGAGAATGGCCTCCCAAAAGGATTTCAGTTGAGGGCAGGTGAAGAAAATATGAAGCCATCCACCCTGACCATCAGCTTGGCATCTGAAGCACTTGTTCCTAACCTCCGGGAACCTTTTCTCCAGTGCCTCCGGAGTCCAATATGCTAGCCAGCGGGACAAGAAAGCCATCCTCTTAAAATTAGCGGCCCTTAATGATTTATAACCCAACAAGCTTATGGTTTCCCAATCTTTACGTGTTAAGTTACATTGCGTTAGGCTACTTATTTTCTCTAGATGGGAATCTATCATAACTACTTGCCCATCACAATGGAGCCTCTTGTACCAATTCCCTATGCCGCCGGTTTTAGCTTGAAACTAATTTACGATACAATTTCAATATGTAGATCGAGTCCCATTACTTACAGCATTGTCAGAGATAAACCCTAAAAATCAAACCAGGGAAGCTCCTGTTCAAATTCCTTAAGTTTATATGTTTTACCTCTAAGTCCCATATCTACTACAGATCAAAGAATAAGTATGGCAATGTATATATGTGCTTATCTGAAAAAATTAGTGAAACTGGCAGTGCTGATGACTAGTCGGTATATTCTTGACAGAAATGACACTGTAATTTGGCCTCGGAAATGGCATTCTTACTTTTCAAATTTAAGTGATATCTTGTGTCTGATAATTAGCTGTAAATTTGGGATGGATTTCTGTGAGAAGCTGGCCTGGTATATGCTGTCCAATAATGTAAGTAGGCATCTTGCACCAGTCCAGACAACCCTTATGGTGTTTTAGGAGGTCTCAGACAACCTTAGAAAGCTTTCCAAGTGGTAGCTGTGGAGTGCAGGCTTTAGGTTTAGTCTTAAATGAGTGTAAAGCAGCTTGTTTAACCAGAATGCAATCTAGTAGTATAGATTAAATTAAAAAGAACTGCACAAAGTATTTATAGAAATACGCATTTATTATATAACATTATCTAGTACGTTAGATTATCTCCTACACAGAGATAGACACAAAGCACACAATACTTCATCTAAGAACTCACAGTAAATAGCACTAATACAAAGTGGGCCGCAGGGGGCACCAAATCACATACTAAGAAAGGGGTATAAGAACCACAACTCGAGTCAGGACAATGTTGAGAGGAAGTAGAATCACTGTAACTCAAGGAACCACCAAAGGTGAGTAGATAGGGAACCCACGGAGGATGTGTGCAGTGTGGGAACACTACTGCGGGCTCTGTACAACTCTACGTGTAAGTCGCAGTTGGATTTTTAAAGTTTACGGAGCCTTCCCAGTGGACCTTGAAGAAATCCTATGGAAGACAAAATATTGGAGAGCCACCCCACCAGTGGATGCAATGGGACCCAAGTTACCTATGCCAGGGAAGCCGGGTGCATACATGTGAAGTGGCATCGGAAAATGCTGTCAAACCCAATGGAGGACTTCAGGAAACTGCAGCTGCTGGAAGAGGAGAAAGTGTCCGTAGGAATCCAAATGTGGATTCCTGAAGAAGAGTACCTGAAAGCTGAGGAGACAGAGTCTGTGTCACTTAGGAGTGACCAGGAGCTTGGTAGACGAATGCCCACCAATGTCAGGTGCTTCAGGAGAGATGTTGATGACCTTGATTCTGCAGCTGCGAGGACCAGGCGATGCTTAGGGCAACCAGGAGCCAGTTACAAGCTGTTGCACAAATGATATCGAGTGCTGAGGTGTCGGTGTCCAGTAGGAGCACAAATAAGCCTTGGCAAATGCAACCGATGCAGGAAGTCAAAAATATACTCGCTGAGGACCAGCAAGCTCCAGAGGACTCACCACAAGCAGGGGAGTCAGAGCAGGCCCCAAGCAAGCAGGGGACCCTGAAGAAAACAAAAGTGACCCTCAAGTGGACCCACAGGCGGGAGACACTGGAGTCGCGAGAGGACCTCAAGCACCTCACCAAAAGATGCAAGCCTCTTTGCACGCAATGCGTTGTGGCTGAAGATTCTGGTCACTGGAGATGCTCGAGGTTGGAGTTACTTGCAGCCAGAAGATCTTCTTACAGAGATGACAACAAGCCAAGATGTGGAAAACTACCACCTGGATTTCAGAGCTCACGGATTCCGGAGGAGCTCAGGATCTACAGACCAGTCGACTTAGTTCTGGTGCCTGCGAATGCAGGGGAGTGACTACTTCACTCCAAGGGAGATTACTTTGATTGTCCTTGATGCTTTACAGGTCTTGGAAGGTTCCTGTATTATGTACAGGCACAGACGATGCAGCAGACTGGAAGGGAGGCTAAGTGAAGCCCAAATGAAGTCCAGAGTGCCCAGACGGTAGAAGTGCAATGGTGTCCGATAGGAATCTTATCCCATGATGAATCTAGGACCTACACCCAGGTAAGCCTTAAGTACCCTATGGAAAGGGTAGGGAAGATTCAGGGAACCCTCCCAGGGGAGAGACTGGACAGGGGGGCGGTTACTCTATCTCCTTTGTCCAGTTTCACACTAGAGTGGGAGCCAGCATCTCCCAGGACTTGTTTGAACTGGACTAAGCACAGGGACACAAAATGTGCCCCTCATGCAGACTTTCTGGCACTGCCGAGCGCACCCACCTGGCCCTAATACAGTAAATCCTGTCTGGGGGTGACCAAACTCCCTGTGATCGGCTGCCTATTGTTCCACCTTCCTCTGCTCGAGCTTGGCTCAATAGCAGGAGGGTAGAAATGTGTCTCTGGCTGGCAGCAACCATTTTGTGCTGTCCGGTCAAGAAGGATGGTACTGGAAACACTGAGAGCCTAACGGAGGGCTCTTCCAGTGCTTAGAATCATATCTCCCACTCTGCTTACTGTGTGGGGGTATGATTCTAACATATTTGATACCAAACATGATATGATTAGTTGCAGCCAGTTTCAAGATGGTCATCGCGTAATTACTTGGTGTCCCCCTATATAGTACATGGCTGCTTCACTGACAAACCAGGAGAATGGACTCCATAGACAGCAGGGGTGTCCTACTCATGCAGGGGCTCTCTCTCACTTAGAACCAAGCACCATGCCTTCAGGATTGTAAAGGCCTGCTATAGGGGTGACTTATACGTTTTAAGTGCAGTGACCCTTAGATATAATAGTCCTTTATCTTTAGTAAGTAGTGCATGCACCAACTTACACAGGCTGCAATGGCATGCCTGTAGTACCATTTTGAATGGTCTCTCATAGGTGGCAAAATGGATGCTTCAGCCAATGGGAGACCTCTGGGGTACCCATGCCCTGGGTTCATTGGTACCATATACTGGGGACCGATAACAGCACCCCAGTATCCAATCTGGGATTGTACTTAGGTACTAACACAACAGTTTAGGGAGACAGCAGACTGGGGTCCTGATTAACAGGATCTCAGTCAGACTAGTCAAAATAGCATCACATGAAGAAAAAATGGGGGTAACCATAAGAAGCAGATCCTGCTTTCCTACAAATTATTCCACCAATATTTGACTAAGTATTCTCTAAGAAAATGTCTCCCATTAAGAGGCGAGTAATACATGTATACGACTAGCCTAGCTATTAAGTGTTTCAGGCTTTTTTGGCAATGACAGGCTATACTGATGTTTCACTAAGAGCGACATGACATTTGACGTTGTTATTCTGAGGAGTCCTGTGAGAGTGCCACAGAACGACCAGAAAAATGATTGGTGCAACCCTCGGGAAGGGACCTTTATTGATACTCAGATCCAAGACTTTAATGTTGTGCATGGGCACAAAATAAATATAGCAGTAACATTTTTGTAAGATTAAAATACATATAGAATACACAAATACATAAAGACACATTTAGCAATGACTTCATTATTAACTTTTCCCTTGAGGTTAACATATTATCATAAAGTGATATTACATTTAAGTCTAAAACGAATAAAACACACAGGACAGAGACTGCTACTATACATATGTCTATAACATCAAAATTGAAAATAGAAAATTTGCTAATATTAACAATTAAAGTTATGCTTTCACGACAATTACACAGAGCCTGCTGCATTTTTGCAAAAAGTGAAAAATATAATGTAATCTTCTTTTCACTAATGTCGTCATTCACTCTAGTAAAAGTACAACTAGAAGGCAGCATACTACTCAGATGCCATAACCTGCCGTTTTCTACTAAGTGCATGTACTAAGAATTTCACATTTTTTCTCCTATTTCACATAGGGATATCTTTAATCGGTAGTCCTGCATAAATGCAAATAGTGGAGCAAAGTGTTTCTTAAGTAGAATTACAAACTCTTTAATCCATTGTAAGAATGCCTTAAATCGAAAAATCTGTGAACTCTAGAATCTTTCTAGAATCTACTCCGTAGCATTGATACTAAGATTCACTTAGTAGGAAGGAAATGCACATGCCATTTTGATTTCTTAATGCATCCATCTATTCAATACACTTAACATTATCTATAATTTAAACAGATCCACTGTATGCCTATCCGAACTGCTGATGAACATTTCTTTTAATAGCGCACAATTTACATGTCATCTTGTGCATCTGTTCTCTTCAACATGTGTTCCAAACAGCCCCTTATAGTATGGATGACTCAATTTATTTAACTATCTACTTGAATTACCACAGTCTGACCAGTTATTATTAGCTTATATCCTAGCCATGGAATTTGCTTTTTAGGATTTAACTTTGGCTTTTAATAGAGGGTGGTTATACTTTGACTTTCCATAATGGCCACTTTTATAACTAAGGTAGCAGACCCACAAGCGTGGTCCTTGAAGACTTGCATTCATACATTCAAATAAATGTCACATTGGACATTTTTTAAAGATTTGATGTATGCATTACCTTATTATTAGGGATTAGCATCATGAGCTTGTTCTGCACTGAAAAATCAGCATGAAGGGCACCACTCGGACCCAGAGGGCACTGTTACTCGAATTGGTTTTGGTGCAGCTTGAGCGGGTTTTGTACTCGAACTGCCTCTTTTTCCACTGCGAGCGGTCGTGGCCGCCCATGTTGGTAACATTTCGTCAGGTGCCCTCTTAGTGCCCAAAAAATCACGTTAGGGGAAGCCAAATCTCACTCACTCGCCAACTTACTGTTGCCTGCCGCGTGCAAAAAAAAACCTCTGCCATGAGGCGGTTGACGGAATTTGCCTGAAACTCTGTGCTACCTGCATAATGCAGAGAGGCCACAAGTCCACCAATTCCACCAGTGAAGAAAAATGTATCGCCCACCCCTACTCATTATACATCGCCACATATGCATGGGCATGAAATATGGACTCCATATGTCTCAACTAGTTCTTTTTCAAGACCTATTTATAGAGTGCCAAGTATTGCAGCACATGTGAGCCAAGGTCAGATTTTACATGGAGGTGAATGTTTAAATTATCATCCTTATGGATTTGTGTGCAAGACATAGCATGGAACAGGACAGTGGGATTTTACTTTTATTTTTATTTTGAAAGTTTTATATAGCGCGAACAAGATCTTTACAGATATCAGAGCGCTTTACAAAAACAAGCGGAAGGAAAACATAAGAGTGATAATCAGTCTTTTGAGCACAGAGTAGCTGTAGATAATAAGTGGGTAGCAAAATAGGGTAGGTACATCGAAGAGTTGTAGAAAATAAGAGGGTAGGTACATCAAAGAGTTGTAGAAAATAAGAGGGTAGCAGATTAGGATAGGAACATCATAGAGCATAGTCGGTCAGACAAAATGAATGGTACAAGTAGGTGCACAGTCTCAAATAAATCCAAAGTAAATGTTCAGGTGAATTTACCCATGAGGATAGCTTTTACTTCCTTCTTGAAAAATGCAGTGGAGGAGATAAGTCTGGTTTCTGGAGGGAGTGCGATCCAGATCCTGGGTGCCATTCCTGAGAAGGAGCGTTTCTAAGTTTTTTCCTTCCGGAATCTTCGAGGTTTCAGGAGAAGATTTTTTGTGCTTCTAGTGGCTCTTGAGCCACCTGAGATAGAGAGATTCTGAGTGAGATAGCTGGGCGAATTGTGGTGTACAGCCATGTGTGTCATGCAGGCGATTTTCAGATGGATTCTGGCTTCAAAAGGTAGCCAGGTCAGGGATTTAATGTCAGGGGAAATGTGCGAACGTTTTTTTGATCCAGTGATGAGTCTCGCTGCAGCATTCAAGGAGGCTTTTAGGGGTGCGGTTGTTGATAGGGGGAGTCCGCAGAGGGCGACGCTTCCGTAGTCTATCCGAGGAATGACTAGGGCTTGTACTGCAGTTTGGAAGTCCTCAGCTGGGAGGAAGGGTTTAAGTTTCCTCAAGGTATTGATTTGGAGATTAGCTCCCTTAGTTGCTTTGCTGATATGAAGTTGCATATTGAGATTGGTATCAAGGGTTATGCTTAAGGATTTCGCGGAGTCCACAATGGTAGGTTGGACATTGAGTGCAGTAAGGTGCTTAAGCCATGTTTGAGTGGTGGAGGTTTTCGCGGGAGGTGAAATCAGAAGGAACTCGATTTTCAGTGCATTGAGTTTGAGGTGATTTTTGGCCAGCCATGATTGGGTGTTTCTGAGCATTGAGTTCAGAAGTTCGATGTCTTCGGGGGATTGTAATTTGAGATAGAGTTGGGTGTCGTCAGCATACATGTGAAAGTGTACATTAGATGCCTGTAACAATGTGGTGAGTGGCTCCATGACTAGGTTGAACAGTGTTGGGGAAAGGAAAGATCCTTGTGGTACGCCTAATGTTACAGGCACAGGTGGGGACATCAAATTGTTACTCTTGAATTTCTGGGACCGGTTATGTAGAAAGGAAGTAAACCATCTGAGTACAGTCCCTGATAGACCCATTCTGATATTTAACAGCTCGAGTAAGTTCTCGTGTTTGACGGTGTCAAATGCTGAGGAGAGATCAAGTAGGATGAGGAGGCAGCTATCGTTTTGATCTAGAATTTGGAGGGCGTTGTCAATTATGTGTGTCATGGCTGTTTCCGTACTGTGTCCTGCACGGAAGCCTGATTGATGAGGGTTGAGGAGGTCAAACTGATCAATGTGTTCTGTCAATTGGAGTTGTACGCATTTTTCCAGCAGTTTGGCCAGGGTGGGGATATTGGTAATGGGACGGTAATTGTTTAGGTCAGTAGGGTCGGCTGTTGGTTTCTTGAGTATAGGCGTGACTTGTCCCACTTTGAGGGAGTCGGGTATGAGTCCTTGTTGAAGTGAACTGTTAATAATTTTGGTCCAAAGTGGGAGGAGCAGTGGGGAGAGGTCCTTTACAGCGTTAGAAGGAAGGGGGTCTGTGAGGTGATTAGAAGGTTTCAATGTGCTGAGCAGTTTGCCGATTGTTTCTTCTGAGTAGGTGTCAAAGGACGACCATGTGGCATTGTTTTTTGGTTAAGTGGGTATTGTGCTGTGGGGGCTAGAGTAAAGTCTTAAGTCATTGAGGAGATCGCTCCTGATGTTATCAGACTTTAGGTTAAAGAAAGCAGAGAAGTCTTCACTGGATGGTATATCGCCCATTGTGTTATGTGATTGTTGGGGTTGTTCCTTGGATTGTGTTTTGATTAACTCAAACAGTTTTCTTGGCCGGTTTTTTGCTTGGTGGAGCTGGAGGCTAAAGAAATCGGTTTTTGAGCGTTTGATTTTCCTAAAGTAGGCATTTCTCTTTTTCTTAAGAGCTTTAAGGTGCAATGCCGAGGGGGCTGATCTCCAGGTGCGATCTGCCAGACGCATGGCACGTCTCTCTTTGTTGAGTCTACCATCATACCAAGGGTTAGAGTTCTTAGTGGAAACTCTCTTCAGCTGCAGGGGGACGGCCTCATCGATTATTGAGGTTATGGAGTTGAGGTAGTAGTCGGTTAGAACTTGAACGTCTGAGGCGCCCATGGGGGGAAGGAGGAGATTGCGACTTGGCGAAGGTAAAGAGTTGGGGTTGAGTTTCTTCAGGTCCCTTTTCCAGACCTTGGAACTGGTGGGTTGAACAGGGTTACATTTAACTTTTTCATTGATGAAGAAAGTGACAATGTGGTGGTCTGACCAGTCACAGGGTTGGATTGACTCAAGTTAGGTAGAGTCCTCCTTGGAGATGATAAGGTCGAGGATCGAGCCTTTGTCATGGGTGGGGCTATTGCAGATTTGGGTGAGGTCAAGAGCGTCAAGGAAGTTTTTGAGACTATTTACCAACGCGTCATTGTGATCGTTCCAATGTAGATTAAAATCTCCAAGGAAAATTTGGGTGTTTTGCCGTCCAGAGTTGGTTGTGATCGTGTCCATGAGTTGTTGGGTGAAGATGAGGTTGTCCCCAGGTGGATGGTAAATGATGTGTAGAGAGCATACAGGTTTGCCCTCGCTGATGATATCTAGGCAGATGTATTCACAGGAGGACAGGGGGGGAAGTGACCCTAGACACCGAGAGATTGCTCCTATAAATGCATGCGATTCCACCGCCTGTCTTACCGGTCCTGTCAAGTCTAATGATGTGATAGTTGGGGGGAACTAGAATGTCAATGATTGGTGTAGAAGATTCTGTTAGCCAGGTTTCAGTGAGAATGGTCAGGTCAAGGTCCAGTGTTTTGATGAGATCAGCAATGTCAGAGGAGTGTCTATGGGCAGATCTGCAGTTGAGTAGAGTGCACTTAAGCCGAGGGGTGATGAGGGAGGTAGAGGGTTCTAGAGTGAGGGGGACTTTTTTAAGGTTATTAGGGACGGAGCCTCTGTTGTTGTGTTTGGAGGTCCTAAGGGGTTTTGAGTGAATCGTGGGGATGGAAAGGTGTGAGGTGGATATGTGGTTTTGGGGGACTGGGTCATATGAGCGGAGGAGGGTGCGTATGTCGTATTCCAAATGTGTGTTGATGGTATGTCGAGCGCGGTTGGTGGGATTGCAAGCAGGGATTGAGGTCCAGTGTGGGGTGTTTTGTGTGAGAGGGTGAGTAGGAAGGGTGGGGGACTTGTTAGAAGAGGAAATAGTTGTGAGTGGGGGGTGTCTGGGGTGTCTAAGGAGTAACTCTTTGAAGGTGTGAAGATACTCTTTTATTTGGAGGAGGGTGGACATAATCTTGTCCAGTGTGGGATTAGATGGGGAGTTGAGGACGGACACTGAGGGTGAATAAGTGACAAGAGTACTGGAGTGTTGGTGGTGTTAGTGAGGAGGTTGGTGTTCGGCGGGGGAGTGATGATAGGGGGGAGGGGTGAGGTTGGATTTGTGAGGGGGTTGGTGTAATAGGGGTGGGGGTTCGTGGAATAAGCGATATACCCGGGGCTTCATTACATACAGCACCCGGTGTCGTAAACGGAATGCACATCAATTTTCTGTGCCCCAGGGGCAGAGTATCATTACACAAGGGGCTACAGAAGCTTGTCCAGGCGCTTCTGCAAAACAGATAGCTCTCGTGCACATATTTCACTTTCTTAAGGGGCCCATGCTAATGAAAGAAACATTTTGCCTTTGCTTCCACATCATAATATGGTTGCGAGGTTGCGCCAAAAAGAAGTGGCACACAGCCAGTGCGCCCCCTTAGGGCACATTCTGAAAGTTGTTTCTCCTGGATCTCCAGACATTTTCCTGCAGGTGGGTGCAGTCACCTGTGAAGTTCAGGCCAGGTCCAATTTGAACTGTGAAAAACAGAGAGGCAGCTTCAAACTGCTATTCTGCCTTTCATTAATTCACTGTCCACAGGGAAGCCATGAGTTCACAACTGTCCTGAGGGCAGCACATTATATATCATATGGATTGCTGCCCTTGTTTGTGTCTGGTGCACGTCATTAAAGCAGCAAAATTGTGCCCTAATTTTAAAATTACTGCTGTTATAAAACTCAGCCTTCTAAGAAGAATGAGTATATATTCCAGTGTATCGAATTCTACACTTGGGTCTAGCAATGCTAGTAAGCCAGCTTACTCTTATTAATGGTAACAATGCGCCGGCTGAGAATAAGTAAATACTCATTACGTAAAATCTGTCCTTCAGAATCAACATGCCTTATTCAAACGTGGCAAAATGCCATAATCTATGCTACACACTCCTAGTTGAAACCAGTCAGGAGGATAACCCTATAACTGACAGATGCACAAAGTGTGTGATCCTCTTATCTAAGAATATTCCTCAAAATGGGCATCCTGCAGATTCCACACAAGAGCAGTGACCTGATCACCACCCAAAATGTGTGAATTTATGGTACAGCTCATCTCACTGGCTGGCAGCCCCTTTCAAATCCTGACTCATTTGTAACAAATCATGCCTACTATTATCTACTACCCACATCAAAACGTTCAAACCAGGAGCCAAATCATTCTGTACAGTGCACACAATAATAGAAAAAGCAAACTTCAGCTCCAAGGGCTTATCAAGGTATGGTTTTCCAACAACTGTATCATAATCCTGGAGAATACCAACTCCCTAAAAATGAAGAGCAGCTGAGTAATAGGATTAACCTAATAAAAAATAAAGTGAAGTCAGTAGCAGACATAACACAATTATTACATTCTTTCCCACTTTGTCATAGTTGCAGAATGCAAAAAACAATGTACAACACCCCCTTCTTACGTAATTGAAAATGGATTCCCTAAACCACCTATCTCTGTCCCTTAAATATGTTGTCTCGGAAGAATCCTCTAGTTACTATATGTGAACAACAATATACTGACTTGCACTTATGGAAGCAGACACACAAAGGACTTGATTTTCCAAGAGAAACCTGAATAAAACATAAAAAAGTTAAATTCTTACAATGAATGGACCATTCTACAAGAATGATATTCCTTACAGAAATGTGATTCACATCTCCGCACCCTCTAAGCCCTTTAGGTGTATCAAAATTATTGTAATTTGACGTGGGTCCCTTGCTCACTGTGCCACTAGATTCAAGCTAGCCTGGCTGATGAGGAGTGATACCCAGAAACTGATACCAGGATGCTTGTTTCTCGTCCAGGGAGGCCCTGGCCGGCAGTTTGGGCTTGACTGTTCGCATGAAGAACAGAGTCAAGGCTGATTTGTATATGCCTGGGTCCGAACTGGGGTGTTATTGTGAGCAAAAAAATGATGGATTTTAACCCAGATCTCTTAACTGGGGGTGAGTATTTAAAAAGTTTCAGCACTCCACACATCATCTTGTTGTGGTTATTAATGCAAATCACACTAGCTTAGCTTCCCTCAGTCTCCAATGTTCACATAAGGCTATAATTGGTAGCCTGGATACCCCGGAGCCAAATCTTGCAGCTATCCAGATCCCAAGAACTGACGTAAGTTCAAAGCACAATTCTTGACGTTTGCAGTTTCTGGGCCTTTACTGTCAAGAGCAATAAGCCAACCCACAAAATCAGTGCACCATTTTTATTGGACAAAGTGAAGAAATGTTGAGTGTTAGAACATTGTAGGTTCCTCACAAATTCCAGAATTTTCCCAATACAAAAATATGTGGAAATTATGTGATTTGACCCACATTTTCATGTGTTGAAGTGAATTCTGGGTAAGAAAATTGTAGTGGGATACTCAAAACGTCTCAACACAGGGGACTCCTCTGTGTTCGAAATTTTGTGGAGTTGGTGAGTTTCCCCAGTGGATTATTTTTTTTAAAGGACAATTAAAACCTAATGAAGTACCAATCCGAGTCTGGATGAAATGTCCATCCACTTAAGTGGCGTACCCGTTGTATTGGGTGAAGTGCAGAAATGTTAGGTGGTAGGGCTTTGGTGATTCCCCTTAGATTCCAGACCTTTCCCTCGCAGAAATGTGAAAATATTATGTGATTTGATCGAAAGACTGATTTTAGTAATACTTTCCACTTTTACGTTCAGGTGTTTGCATTTAAACGTATTCTCCTTGTTGATGTTGTAAAGATTTTGATGCTTTGTTTTCTCGAGATTGATTAGTTCTTGTGGATTTAGAAATACTTTTGTGCAGGTTAATGGGTTTTGTTTAGTTTAATATGGTTTAGCTAACTTGTTGTTTATCACGAGTAAATTAAAGTTTCTTGCTCTTATTTTTAATGCATGTTTCCTAAATTACAATAATGATACTAGTCAATATAAATCTCAATTCAAATTAAAAGTAACAATGTAGATGGGTTGCGTAATTTTTACTCAGCCCCAAACCAAGTCCCTCTGCTGCTTAGTTGAGCCACTTCTTTTTTACTGAATATGCATAGAATATAATATTAGAGGGTTTAAATCCGCTGCTTGGGTGACACACATGAGGAGGTAAAACTATGCTAGGAAAAATGAATTTAGCTAGTAAAGAATGGGATGCCCGCAAAAGTCCTCTGTACCACTCTGTCGACAGGGAGGGAAGGATCTCTTTTCAATTTCTTCTTTGAGATCTTGCTGTTATGTGTATATTGTGTCACCTGGTATAGTGGCATCATTTATGTTGAGAACAATACCTAGCTGACCTGGATCTCCTTATTATCTATGAACCTTTTTTAATGAACCATTTATAGATTGTTATTGTTCTAAAAGTTTCCACAGGACAGTCACCTTTGTCATTGAATTTCCTTTGATAGTGAGAAAAGTCTTCTCCCTGAATGTGAGACACCTCTAGGGCAATGTCTTCTTTATAAGAAACAGACACCAATCTTTTCAGTCTATAAGGATGCCTTCCCTTTACATGCGCGCAGTACGAGGTTTTGAGCGCGCGCATAAAGATAGATCCGAAGTTGTCTTTATTCTTCCCGTTTTAAGTAAACAGGTTTCTTTTTCATGTTTTATTAGCATCCGGGGACCGCATTTCTAGAAAAGCTCACACTTTGTTAAGTGCAGTTTAGTAATTATGACATGTTGCTGCACCTTTTGACTCCGTAATCCTGACTCTGTCTTTACAGGTTCTATTGTTATTCTATTGGGTCTGCAGCTGGTGTATAAGGTAGCACAAAGCAGCTCATAAATTCCTGTGGGCTTCATGTGACCAATACATAACCACACAGTGCTGCAAAAATAAATTCATAAACATAACTGAATGTGCCTATTTGTTGATGCAATGCTCTTTGACAAGCCACTTTGTAGAAACAGGACAGTGTGCAAAGCCCATCTGCGTGAAAAGAATGGCTGTTTTTTTAAATGTAACATTTATTTGTTCTTCTAATAAAATGGCTTGTGTAGAAATAAGAGTCCAACTTACATGATCTAATATGAATAACTGACACAGAGATAAATAGGACTGTGTTTGTGATTTCACTCTACAAAAAACGTATCGAATAGTGCTGCGAGAAATGAGTGGCCCCTATCCCGTTAACAGGCTCGCCTCCTGCCATGTCAGCGATTCTTTCCAGTTTACATTGTTTTATTTCATCTTGTGTTCCCTATGTGTACTTGCTTTCCCAGGTGTGCTTCTGTACTTTCTTTAAGTTTTAAAAGAGATTTTATTTGATGAAAAGATAAAACATAGTACAATGTTTAAAGTTACATTACATAACTATAGAAGAATGCAGTTAATTCATATAGGAATGGGAAAAGGAAAAAATGAAAGAAGGAAAAGAAATTGGGATAGTAAGGAGGAAGAGGGGATATCAAACTCTATATTGGGTCTTATAAATGAATCACAACAATTATGTAACAATCATTCCTACTGTAAAAACTTAGTCTTTGACCATAAGATACAATATGTTAGAAAAATAATAATAACTATTAAATCAAGGAGGTTTGGATATTTCTTCATTGCGAGGATTATGCAAGGGTAAGGTTTGAGCTGACACATTTCACAAATTAGTGATAGGTAACCACAGTATGTTTCGTTTAATAGCAAGTGTGATTAGGTGAACATAAGCCCTATCCAGTCTATGATTGTAGCAAACTCCATACCACCATGCTTGAAATGAAATATTAAAGGGTTTCTTGGTAATTTGTTGAAATGCTACAGCTATAAGTAAATCAATAATGGAGACATTCGTATCATGAGAGGCCCACACCTGTGAGATGCTGCCTAGTAAAATATGTGAAAGAGAGAAAGGGATATGAGTATAGAAAATAGTAATAATTTGTTGCCACACTCTGATCCAGAATTTGTGAATAGATGGGCAATCAAACAGCAAATGTTTAAGATCTGTTGATGGGGCACGACAAGACCAACAAGTAGAGGGGATGGTAGGATCTATATTACGTAATTTAGCCGGAGTAATCAGAAATCTATTGTATATGAAAAATAAAGTTTGGGTAGTGTTTTCTGCTATAGAAGACTTCCTTATTTTATTCCAGATTTTTTTCCATATTAGAATAGGAAAAGATTCGCCCAAGTCAGATTCCCAACAACATTCTACCATAGATGTATCACGAGTGATAGGGATATCCCTTAAGTTCTTATGTACGTGAGATGCCGACGGGAGGGCATGTAAAAATTATGTTGTGATAGGGGACGAAGCAATAAGAGCGTGAGAGGGTACAAAAGCATTATAAGAAGCTTGAGCAGCTATAATCGAAAGAACACCAAGAGGGGTAGAGAGAAGAAAAATAAATGTAATAGAGTGACAGACGCGTAGTGGCACAAATTATGTATTATAAAACTGCCCTCACTCACACACAAATGTGTGTGACATGCTTCATCATCGGGTCTGCTTACAAAACATCCTGGCGTAGCCACGCACAGGATGGAGCATAGGGAGGGGAAGACAAACAACATAAAAAACAAATAATAATGCTAGGGTATGTGTTCCCCATTGACTGGGTACTGTGATAGAAAAAGTGCAGTGTGGAACATGATTAAAACTGACTCATGGAGTGCCCTTACCGAACCCTTTATTACTGGGCCCCACGACCAGGATTAAAAATGGTGCAGGATGGGTGTGTTTATAGAGAATATCAGGTTCCCCAAAACACCCATCCTTAAACTGCTGATGTCAACATATTTCAACCGTTGTTTTTGTGCCCCAAGGTGGATCACGTCGGGCTTCCTCAGGACTACTATCCATCCCAGTATAAATACCCACCGTACCTCACTCTGGTTAGGGTAGTAAAGGGACCAAAATTGTTCCAACACATGTGGAGGTAATTCCCACCAACAAGGGATACAAATACTAGAACAAAAAGACAAAACAAACAGATACATGTCATGCAAAGTACAGTATCCCATTTATCATGGTCAATAGGTAATATAAATCATCATGCCCATATCGATGAGACATTATCTTCCACCCTCTTACTTAGTCTGCTCATAATTAGACCCCGGGATTCCCAAATAATTCAGCGTTTTAATGCTTGCTGTCAGAAATTCAAACTAGCAATCCACTCACAGCCATAGCCGTAATAAAAACAGGCATACCCCTCCTCATCGGGAAAACCTATATGTCTCCCACCCCAACACCCAAATTTAACACTCACCGAGTTTATCACGATGGTAAGCCCAAAAAATGAACCCCTAAGAACACAACCTGTGTTCAGGGAAAACAATAATAAAACACCTGGTAACACTTGTTTGGTGGCTCATGAGGTTTCCAAGAGGTTAGCAACCAAAGCCTACCCCCACACACAAGCTCTGATGTCAGAAACTCCTTACTGTTCCGAAGGGGAATTCACGCTAGTTCGTGCCTGCCGTCACCCCGCCGTGTAGTGCTGGAAGAAGCCGCCGCCATGACCGTTAAGTGGATCTTTTTCGTATCCTCCCCATCACGTGTCAGGTCCAGGATGAGCGCGTCAAAACACGTCAGCAACCCGCCGTCAATAGGGATGAATGTGGGGGCGTAGTCTACAGTCTCTTTGCCACTCCCCTGCCCAACCCGTCTCAAACTATCTCGTACGCGCAGACTGGACAACGGTAATCAGGGTACAGAATGGTGATCCCTGTGGTAGGGAAACAAAAGAACCCCTCGTATCAGCCCATTATGAACTGCAACAAGGGGTAGCATCCACTATGTATTCAGAAATCTGTTCAGATGGAATATGTGTATAGTGACCCCTAGCTCAACACTCCTACCAGTACGGATCACAGTAGTTGCCCCAACATTAAGGCCATTACGCTGGAAGATTGTATAAATCCCATTACTTCAAACCTCCATGCCCAAAGGACAGAGGCCAAATGTGTTCACCTGCTATCAAAATAGAATGAAGGCAGGGGCGTGGTCTACAGTCACTTAACCACTACCCTGCCCAACCCGTCTAAAACTGTCTAGTCCGGGCAGACCGGACAGTGATAGTCAGGGAAAAGGATAAAGTGCCTGTGGCAGGAAAGGCAGAGATTCCTTCATACCAAACCCTCATAAGCTGCAACCAGGGGAGCAACAAGGGGAGCATCCACTGTGTGTTTAGACATCAGGGTAGATGGTGTCTGTATATATGTGTGTGTCTAGTAGCCCCTGGCAGTGATCTCTGCTTTAAGTCCAGATTCGGTAGACTAGATCTATATAAGTAGACCAT
This sequence comes from Lissotriton helveticus, assembly GCF_964261635.1. Taxonomy (NCBI): domain Eukaryota; kingdom Metazoa; phylum Chordata; class Amphibia; order Caudata; family Salamandridae; genus Lissotriton; species Lissotriton helveticus. The sequence continues at coordinate 342,937,724 of NC_136073.1, forward strand.
CCGCCAATCTCTTAGCTGTACTTATTATTAAAACAAATGAACCCCTTATATTCCTAGAGGACGACGCATTTAGGTGAGACTGGGCCCTGGTGTCCTGGAAATGTACAAGGGACTGGTTAGTTTTACCTAATTTGGACATAGAGCAGAGATTGTGATGGCTACGTTTGACCATAAATTGGATCAGGTTCACACTGAACTTGCAGAGTATAGAGATTATCTGATGAACTCTAAGATCAATAAATTACAGAAAGATCTTAAGAACCTTTCGCGCTTCCAGAACCCACAATTTCAACCAGCCCTGTTTCAGAACTTTCAGGGGCCTTTTTTAGGGAGGGGCCGGAACAAGGGAAGGGGGGGCAGAGAGGGCAACAGAGAGTGACCTGAGACGTTCAGGACCAAGAGATCAACCAACGAGTCACAAGGAGCATGGCATCGAGCATGCAGGCTGGGACCAGCCGGTGACATCTCTAGTGGTGAATCTGTCCTCACTCTCTCTGTCCGCCTTACAAGAACAACTCCTCAACAAAGGGTTGGGTTTTGTCCCCACGACCAGCTGGATAACTTCCAGTTACGTCATGATTTGGCAATTATTTTTTCGAAATATCAGACTGCAAATCTTTTTTCAGGATAAGGAGTTCAATGATCATTTTAGAGGGGATATTACTCTACGGCCGAAGTCTACCTTCACTCCCCAGTTAGCTGTGTTACCCCTGGAAGTGGGGACTTTTGAACAAGTGGTGATTCATGATTTAGAAAACCTAAATCAGCAGAAAGCATGCTCTTTTTCTAATATGTCTAATTTTGAGAAGGTTGCTTTGAAGGAACTGATGGAGAATCAGGATATCGTGTTGAAGCCTGCAGATAAGGGCGTAGCAACAGTGATTTTGGACAAAATCACGTACAATGATGAGTGTGCCAGCCTGTTATCTGACAACAGGAATTATCGGAAACTCCTGAGGGACCCCACTACAGAGATTACCACCAAAATTGTTTCACTGGTGGAGGAAGTACGATCCAATGACTGGATATCAAGTCATGAGACTGAATTTTTGGTATATAAGCAACCATGTACTCCTTATTTTTATATTCTTCCAAAAATACATTAACCTACCAGACCCCCTCCGGGCAGACCAACTGTCTCAGGGAAGGGGTTTCTTTTGGAACCTCTGTCACAATTTTCTGACTTTTATCTGAAACCTCTTGTGCAGCGATTACCTGCATATCTGAGGGATACCCTGGACATTCTACACCAGTTGAAGGACATGCCATTTGACCCTGGGACTGAGTGTCTCATAGGCCTCGATATTGAGGCCTTGTATACTAACATTCCGCAAAGAGAAACTCTCAGGGTCTTGGAGAAAATCCTATTTGCTGCAGACTGGCCATACCAAACTCCTAGGGCCTTTGTTTTACACCTGGTCGAAATAGCCTTGACTAGGAATTATTTTGAGTTTTAGGGTACCTTGCATTTGCAGACCTATGGTACCTCCATGGGCAGCGTCTTTGCGCCTAGTCTGGTGGGCCTGTATGTGGGAGCCTTTGAACGGGCTGTTATCAACGACATATCTTGTCCTTGGACGTCCAATATAAAACTTTGGCGTCGGTATATTGATGACGTCTTGGTAATTTGGAAGGGGGACGAACCATCGGTTCGGTCTTTCCTGGAATGGTTGAATCAAAGGAACCCCTTACTTCACTTCACCTCCTCCATTACCGAGACAAGTCTACCATTATTGGACCTGGTAGTAGAACCCAGGGAAGGAGTTTTACATACTAAAGTCTTCCATAAACCAACTGACAAAAATGCTTTACTTGCCTTTGACAGCTTTCACCTGAAATCCCTGCGGAAAAATCTACCGGTTGGACAGTTTTTCCGGATACGTCGGAACTGTTCTGACAAGGGGGATTTCAGGGAAGAGGCTTGTCTTCTGTCGGAGAAACTGCTTGAGGGGTTATCCTGAAAAGGTGATTAAAAGGGCGAGGAAAAGAGCCTTGAATGTCAATCAGGAACTCCTGTTGTCCAAAACTGTAAGACCTGCGACGAACAAATCAGTTTTTGTGTCCACGTATAGCACTGCCTCACAACAGATCAAACGGACAGTTTTGAAGAATTGGAGGATCTTGAACTCCAATGGGCAGAGAGTGGAGAAGCCACTCTTTTCTTTCAAAAGGAGCCAAAATCTCAAAGACCTACTGGTCCATACTAGACCAGGGAAGGTGCAACACAGGGGGTCAGTACTGTTACAGGTCTGCCCCCAGTGATGATTCATACTCGGTGGGGATCCTGTAGTGTCTGCCACTTAACTAACAACACTAAGTGCATTGACATTGGTCTAGCATACCCTTGGGAACAAAGATCCCACACCAATTGTAATTCCGAGGGAGTTATTTATTTGATCACCTGTCCATGCCAGAGGAGCTGTGTGGGGATGACTAGCCGCAGAGTGAAAACTCGAATTATGGAACATCGGAGTACCATCAGATGTGGGAGGTCAAACACTAAACTGACTGTTCATTTCCTAGAGGCTAAATACACTACTGAGGAAATGGATTGGACAGTCATTGAAAAACTACAGCTGGGGGTCAAATATGGGCAGCAGTAATAGAGCACTCCTTCTGAGGGAACAGAAATGGGTATATTGATTATAAAGTCACCTTTGGGTACTAAATGACGATATTCCATGGCACTCTTTAACGTGGTAAAATTTCTGTTCCTATGACCTGGTTATTAGTAGACTGTCAACTGTGGTCCAGGATATGCATCCAATATTTGTGTAAACAGCTTAGGGAAGGTTCTTGTTTCGCCGGGCCTGGGTTGTGTGAACTTGCTGGGCCTTCTGTCCGGTGGGCATGTATGATTTACGCAGTGGGACGCGTATAATCATCCAGCATAATGGCCAGAGTGATGGGGTAATTGCCAGGGGCTACTACACACACACATATATACAGACACCATCTACCCTGATGTCTACACACACAGTGGATGCTCCCTTTGTTGCAGATTATGAGGGTTTGATATGAAGGAATCTCTGCCTTTCCTTCCACAGGCACTTTATCCTTTTCCCTGACTATCACTGTCCGGTCTGCCCGGACTAGACAGTTTTAGATGGGTTGGGCAGGGTAGTGTTTAAGTGACTGTAGACCACGCCCCTGCATTCATTCCGATTTGATAGCGGGTGAACACATTTGCCCTTCTGTCCTTTAGGCATGGAGGTTTGAAGTAATGGGATTATACAATCTTCCAGCGTAATGGCCTTAATGTTGGGGCAACTTCTGTGATCCGTACTAGTAGGACTGTTGATCTAGGAGTCAGTATACACATATTCCATCTGACCTGATTTCTAAATACATAGTGGATGCTACCACTTGTTGCAGTTCATAATGGGATGATACAAGGGGTTCTTTTGTTTCCCTGCTGCAGGGATCGCCATTCTGTACCCTGATTACCGTTGTCTGGTCTGTGCGTACGAGATAGTTTGAGACGGGTCGGGAAGGGGAGTGGCAAAGAGACTGTAGACCACGCCCCCACATTCATCCCTATTGACAGCAGTTTGCGGACGCGTTTTGACGTGCTCATCCCGGACCTGACACGTGATGGGGAGGATACGGAAATGATACATTTAACCGTTATAGCGGCGGCTTCTTCCAGCACTACACGGCGGGGTGACAGCAGGCACAAACTAGCGTGAATTCCCCTTCGGAACAGTAAGGAGTTTCTGACATCAGAGCTTGTGTGTGGGGGAGGCTTTGGTTGCTAACCTCTTGGAAACCTCATGAGCCACCAAACGAGTGTTACCAGGTGTTTTATTATTGTTTTCCCTGAACACAGGTTGTGTACTTAGGGGTTCATTTTTTGGGCTTACCATTGTGATAAACTCTGTGAGTGTTAAATTTGGATGTTGGGGTGGGAGACATATAGGTTTTCCCGATGAGGAGGGGAATGCCTGTTTTTATTACGGCCATGGCTGTGAGTGGATTACTAGTTTGAATTTCTGACAGCAAGCATTAAAACATTGAATTATTTGGGAATCCCGGGGTCTAATTATGAGCAGACTTTGTAAGAGGGTTGAAGATAATGTCTCATCGATATGGGCATGATGATGTATATCACCTATTGACCATGATAAATGGGATACTGTACTTTGCATGACATGCATTTGTTTGTTTTGTCTTTTTGTTCTAGTATTTGTATCCCTTGTTGGTGGGAATTACCTCCACATGTGTTGGAACAATTTTGGTCCCTTTACCACCTTAACCAGAGTGAGGTACGGTGGGTATTTATACTGGGATGGATAGTAGTCCTGAGGAAGACCGACGTGACCCACCTTGGGGCACAAAAATAACGGTCGAAACATGTTGACATCAGCAGTTTAAGGAGGGGTGTTTTGGGGAACCTGATATTCTCTATAAACACACCCATCCTGCACCATTTTTAATCCTGGCCGTGGGGCCCAGTAATAAAGGGTTGGGTAAGGGCACTCCATGATTCAGTTTTAATCATGTTCCACACTGCACTTTTTCTATCACAGTACCCAGTCACTGGGGAACACATATCCTGGCATTATTATTTGTTTTTTATGTTGTTTGTCTTCCCCCTCCCTATTCTCCATCCTGTGCGTGGCTACGCCAGGATGTTTTGTAAGCAGACCCGATGATGAAGCATGTCACACACATTTGTGTGTGAGTGAGGGCAGTTTTCTAATACACAATTTGTGCCACTACGCATCTGTCACGCTATTACATTTCTTTTTCTTCTCTCTACCCCTCTTGGTGTTCTTGTGGTATATTAGGGGATTTGGGGTAGTTGAGCTTGAATGACCCTCTCCCCTTCCTTGGGATTAACAGCTATAATCAAAGACATATATTTGGAGTAGTAAGAGGGAGGAAGAGAAAAACGGGATTGAATTACGGAAAAGGGGATACAAATACCATCTTGAAAGAGTTGATGAGTCCATTTAAATCCAAAATCTAACCAATCTTTCCATAAAAAAGTCCTGTTTTTTAAGTTTAAATCTATTTATTATACCAGATAGGTGATTTTAGAAATCGTGTACGTTTGTCTAGGCCACCCAAAAAGAGAGGTTGAAAAATCTTACGGCCATTTTTAAGAATAGGGAGGGATAATGCTACTGGAACATGAGATAAAGAAATTTATTCTTCAAAGGTAAAAGGGTGAAGAAAGAAATTTCCGACCTCTACCCACAAAGGTTGAAGATTAGAGTCATTCACATTATCAGATATCAAAAAGAAGAATATTTAAGAAAAAATGAGGTATGATAAGAAGAGAAATCGGGAAAATTAACTCCACCCATGTGCTTAGGCTTTTTAAGTTTGCAAAGTGACATCCTAGCTTTTTTGTTCTGCCATGCAGACTTTTAGAGAATACTGTAAATATTCTTCTAACAGGATTTAGGAATATTGATTGGAATATTGGATAAATAAAATAAAATTATTGGACCTAGCATCATTTTTATAGAGTATAATCTACCCCACAGGATAAAAATAAGGGATGCCAACATGTTGTGGAAGTAGTTGAGATTAATTGTAAGTACTTCAAATTCAATGCAACCATTTCTTTAAAAGTGAACCATATTCCCAGATATTTTTATCTTAGTTGGATTCCAATGGAAAGAAGACGCTAAGAAATCAGCATGAAAGCAATGTTTGTTTAAAGGAAGGATTTCACATTTGTCAACATTAAGTTTGTAACCTGAAACTAAAGCAAAATCTGATACTTCTGATAAGAATGCTGGAATGGAATTTTGTGAATTGGAAATAAATAAGAGAATGTCGTCTGCATAAACAGAGAGTTTTAAATGTTTATCACCATATGGGAAACCTGTAATAACATTATTAAAAAAATGTTTTATTAAAAAGGGTTCCAGAGCAACAATAAATAAAAGTCGATAAAGTGGACATGCTTGTCGAAATCCTTGGTGAAGAGCAAAAGAGGGACATACAAGACCATTAGCTAGAATAAAAGACCTGGGAGAAGAATAGAGCAAGAAAACATAAGCAATACATTTGGGACCAAAACCAAACCAAACCAAATAAGTGCTGAAAAAAATAAACTGCCAATTGACCCTATCAAATGCTTTTCCAGTATCTAACGCAATAGCTGCCAATGATTGTTCATGTGACTTAGATTTGCTAAGGACATTAAAAAAGAGGCGAGTATTGTCAGATAGCTGTTGTCCCTTAATGAAACCACATTGCTCTTTTCCAATTATTTGTGATAGGAAACGATCTAGATGAAGAGCAAGAATTTTCGCAAATATCTTATTATCCAAATGTATTAACGAAATGGGTCTATAATTTTTACACAATGTGTGATCTTTGTTTTCCTTAGGGAGAAGACAGATCAAAGCTTCCTGAAAATAACCTTCTGATTTCTGGGTTGATATATAAAAAAAAATAACTGATGTCCAATTGTAAAGCCATCGGGCCCGATTGCTTTCCCTTTTTAAAGAGAATAAATGGCATTAAGGATGTCTTTAATTTGTATATCTTCTTCTAAGGAAGAAAAATCCACCTCATGAGAGGAATGGAAGACAAATGTTGTAAAATAGCATGGTATTGGTGATGGTATTGATTGTGGTGGTATTGGTTGTATTGGTGGTGATTGTTTTGGTGGTGGGAGTATTGGTGGTTGTATTGGTAGTGGTGGTGGTGGTTTTGGTAGTGGTATTTGTGGTGGCGGTGGTATTGGTGCTGGTGGTATTGATGGTATTGGGGGTGGTATTGGTGGTGGTATTGATGGTGGTTGGATTGGTATTAGTTGTGGTGGAGGTATTGGCGGTGGTATTAGTGGTATTTGTGATGATATTGGTGGTGGTGGTATTGGTGGTGGTGGTACTGACGGTATTGGTGGTGTTGGTGGTATTGGTGGTAATGGTATTGGTGTTATTGGTGGTGGTGGTATTGGTGGTGGAGGTATTGGTGGTGGTGGTATTGGTTTGGTGGTGGTATTGGTGGTGGTATTAGTTGTATTTGTGATGATATTGGTGGTGTTGGTGGTATTGGTGGTAATGGTATTGGTGTTATTGGTGGTGGTGGTATTGGTGGTGGAGGTATTGGTGGTGGTGGTATTGGTTTGGTGGTGGTATTGGTGGTGGTATTAGTTGTATTTGTGATGATATTGGTGGTGTTGGTGGTATTGGTGATGGTATTGGTGGCGGTGGTGTTGGTGGCATTGGTGGTGGTAGAACTTGTGATGGTATTGGTGCTGGTGTTGGTGGTGGTAGTGCTGGTGATGGATTTGGTATTGGTGGTGGTATTGGTATTATTGGTATTTGTGGGGGTGTTGGTTTTGGTAGTGTTATCAGTGGTAGTGGTATTGGTGTTGGTGGTCTTGGAAATAGTGGTGATGGTGGTATTGGTGGTTGTGCTGGTATTGGTAGTGGTGGTATTGGTGGTTGTATTGGTAGTGGTATTGGGGATGGTATTAGTGGTGGTGGGATTGGTTGTATTGGTGGTGAAGGTATTGGTGGTGATGGTATTGGTGGTGGTGGTATTGGTGGTGGTGGTATTGGTGGTGGTGGTGGTATTGATGGTGGTGGGATTAGTATTAGTGGTGGTGGTGGGATTGGTGGTGGTATTAGTGGTATTTGTGATGGTATTGGTGTTGGTATTGGTGGTGGTGGTATTGGTGGTAATGGTATTGGTGTTATTGGTGGTGGTGGTATTGGTAGTAGTATTGGTGGTGGTGGTATTGGTAATTGTGGTGGTATTCGTTGTATTTGTGATGGTATTGGTGTTATTGGTGGTGGTATTGGTGGGGGTGATGGTGGTGTCAGTGGTATTGGTGGTGGTGGTATTGGTGATGGTATTGGTGGTGGTGTAGGTGGTGGTAGTGCTGGTGATGGGTTTGGTATTGGTGGTGGTGTTGGTTTTGCTAGTGGTGTTGGTGATGGTGATATTGGTAGTGGTGGTATTGGGGGTGGTGTGATATTGGTGGTGGTATCAGTGGTAGTGGTATTGGTGGTATTGGTAATAGTGGTGGTGGTGGTAGTGGTGGTCATGGTGGTATTGGTGGTGATGGTATTGTGGTGGTGGTATTCTTGGCAGTGGTGGTGGTTGTGAGATTGGTAGTGGTGGTGCTATTGGTGGTAGTGGTATTGGTATTTGTGGTATGTGTTGTGGTATTGGTTATGGTGGTAGTGGTATTGGTATCGGTGTTGGAAGTATTGGTGGTAATGGCATTGGTGGTGGTGGTGGTATTGTATTGGTGCTGGTAATGGTATTGGTGGTGTTATTATTAGTGGTGGTGATTGTGGTATTTGTGGTGGTGATTGTGGTATTTGTGGTGGTGGTGGTATTGGTGGTGGTATGGGTGGTAGTGGTATTGATAGTGGTGGTGGTGGTATTGGTAGTGGTGGTGGTGATGGTATTGGTGGTGGTGATGGTGGTATTGGTGGTGGTGGTATTGGTGGTGGCACTGATAGTGGTATTGGTGGTGGTGGTATATGGTATTGGCAGTGGTATTGGCAGTGGTATTGGTGGTGGTATTGCTGTATCGATGGTGGTGGTATTGGTGGTGGTGGTATTGGTGGTGGTGGTGGTATTGGGACTGCTGGTGTTTTTTTTTAATGGTGGTGGTGGTATTGGTGGTGGTAGTATTGGTATATGATGATTTTCTGGAAGTGGTATTGGTGTTGGTAGTGGTATTGGTGGTGGTGGTATTGATGGTGGTATTGGTGATGGTGGTATTGGTGGTGGTGGTATTGATGGTGGTGATTGTATTGGTGGTGGTGATGATATTGTTGGTGATGGTGGTATTGGTGGTGGTAGTATTGGTATATGATGATTTTCTGGAAGTGGTATTGGTGTTGGTAGTGGTATTGGTGGTGGTGGTATTGATGGTGGTATTGGTGATGGTGGTATTGGTGGTGGTGGTATTGATGGTGGTGATTGTATTGGTGGTGGTGATGATATTGTTGGTGATGGTGGTATTGGTGGTGGTGGTGTTATTGGTGGTGGTAGTATTGGTGGTGGTATTGGTGGTGGTATTTGTGGTGATGGTATTGGTGGTGGTATTGGTGTGGTATTGGTATTGGTGGTGCTGGAATTGGTGGTGGTATTCTAGGTTGTGGTATTGGTGGTGGTATTGGTGGTGGTGCTATTGATATTGGTATTGACGGTGGTATTGGTGGTGGTATTGGGGGTGGTAATAATTAGTGATGATTGTATTGGTGGTGGTGGTATTAGTGGTGGTGTTATTGGTGGTATTGTTGGTAGTGGTATTGGTGGTGGTGTTGTTGTTAATAAAACAGGCTTTTGAAAACAACCCGTCAGGTGGCTTTAGGACAGATGACATGTAACACAGCTGTGCTGTTGTCAGGTTCAGCCCATTAGCACAGGATTATGTGCTACCTGGAATTCACATGACTTAATTCCCTAATCATTTCTAAATCCATTTTAATTGGGGGTGTGAAACAGAGGAGATAATACTGGGTTAAAGTGATTGAAAGCAGGTGCCCATGTTACGGGGGCGGGTGTGGTGCTTAAAAAAATGCAAGTGGTTTCAGCTGAAGCAGCGCATATCCGGCCTGCTTTAAGAGAAACTCAAAAAAGTAAATAGTGCTTACAGACTTAATAACAGGTCCCATTTAACAACTAAAGTAAAGGTGGCAGTAGCCATGGGAGGATATAAATGAAGACAAGGCCATACTAAGGAGAGACTAACATGCATATTAACTAATCCAAAGGCAGCATTTGCGAAAGATAATGACACAAGCCAATGAAAAATATGGGCAGAGAGTGGGCACGGTTTCCCTCCCATACTCTACTACAGCAGTCTTGCAGAGTGTGCAGTGCATGCACGCTGCCGCTAGGCTCGACCTAAAAATGGGATTGTAGTTAGAGTGACAGGGCAGAAAGGGAGAGAAGGGGAAAGAGAAAGAGAAAGTGAGTAAGGCTAAAGTTATAATGTATTGAAACAATTATAAAAAGGAGGAGAAGAGCAATAGATATTTAGGGCCTGATTAAAAATTGTTTGGTTAATTTTTGACCATTCATAACCCCTGTTTATGCTCAGGTCAGAATCACTGGTGTGTTAAATAACTCAACCTTTGTTACATTTTGGCAGGACAAACCTGCTGAATTTGAATGAAGGAAAAGCATATGGTGTTTAGCATAGCAGAAGGCTTTTTGTGAGATAAACCCCAAAATCAGCATATTATCCCCCACAAGTTTGTAATAGATGCTATTTATCGTACCCGATAAATAACGTACCCTGTGGAATTGTTACATATAATGTGCAATAAATAGCATTGGGCCGGCCAAAAATTCATGCACACTTATCATGTTCTCCAACTGGCTGTGTTGCACAGACCGGTGGAGAACATGCCCAGGGTCCTGGGCACTGCCTGAGCGGCTAAAAAGGCCACTCAGACCAATCACGGCGCTGCTCATGCAGCCTCATGTTTAGCTGGGAGAGTCTGGGAGCCTGGGTGCATTCGGCGCTGCCAGCAGAGTGAGGACAGAGCAGAGGTGTGCGGTAGCAGCACATTTATTTTTATTTTTTAATATATCCCCCACCTCACCACCCCCGTTCAGAAGCAGCCGCTCCTATTCACTGCGGTTTCCAGGTCGTGCTGTATGCAGAGCATGCACTGACTCCCAGACATTCCGAGTTAAATGTATACACTTCACAAACGCACAGCTCTACCCTGAATAAATGCACACGTACACGATGCGTTTCGTGGTGCGGGGGCTAAGTCAATAATGCTAAAAGGATTTAAAAGGGCAGAATGTGCCGACTTGTTCTCTGTTCACTTTCAGCATTAATCTTCTTATCCCTATTTTCACAAACGTACCAAACCCGGTACCACTTTGAAGGTAAAAAATCATTTGAAATTATCATCAAGTACTTTAAAAAAAATCTTTAGGCTCATAATGGGCCATATGTATCAAGCTAATTAGCATTCGCAAAGGCCGAAATTCTGCGAATTTCGGCCTTTGCAAATGCTAATTTGACAAATGGTATGTATCAAACATGTTTGATGCAAAATAAGGAATAGCAGAATTTGCAATTCCTTATTTTGCGATTGCACTTAAGGAATCGCAAATTTTGCGATTCCTTAAATGCAATGTATCAAACAAAAAATATTCAAAAAATGCCATTAAGGATTCGCAAATTACCACCAACTTCTAGTTGGTGGTAATTTGCGAATTCTTTTCAAAAAGCTTTTTTCCAAAAAACAAAAGGTGCCATATGACGCCCATACATGCCCTTAGGGCATGTATGTGCGCCATATGCCCCCAAATGTCTTTTTCAGAGGTGCAGCAGGGTGTTCTTGACACCCCTGCACCCTTGAAGAAATTCCTAATTTGCGATTAGCTAATTGCTAATCGCAAATTGCACCTTCATTCCTATGGGCCTCCTGGCCCATAGAAATGAATGGGTAATTTGCGATTAGCAATTTGCTAATCGCAAATTAGGAATGGTAAAGAATCGCTATTTAATAGCGATTTTGTACATACATACCGTTTTGCGAATTCCAAATAGCGATTCCTTAAAATTAGCTATTTGGAATTCGCAAAACGGTAGTATGATACATATGGCCCAATATGATTTAAATCAATAGATTCTTTTTCTGAGTGACAAGGACATGGTATATGAATATGCTTGCAGCGTGTGAAATATGTGATTCAGAAGCTCTGTGACGTGTTGGTAAGGTACCCAGAATTTTAATTGAAGTACTTTGAGAATCTTTTGCTGAACTTGTTTTTTTTCCTACGTGAAACTTGTATTTGGAAGACATACGTGCAGACCTTCATTACTCATGGGATAGGAAAGATTTTGATACTAGTGATTTCCTAAAAGAATAATAAATGAAGAGGACCTTCTTAAATCCAGAACTGTGTGGCCATGCCTTTCTGTCAAGGAATGCATAGAAATGTTCCACGTTTAAAGTGCTGGCGGATGAACACATGGGCCAAACCACCTCAAAGACTCATTATTGAAAACTAGCATCAGAAACATCTCTCCATAATGTTGAGCTCCTGCAATCTCCAAATCCAGAAGCCGCAGGAAGGCTTTTTAAAAGTAGAAATCTGAATGCAAGCATAACCCATTACATCGTCAGCCCACTAATGCAGTTGTGAGGAAGCAGCAATCCTAAGGAAATTTTTAAAATATGCTTACGCTATAGTGACATAATATTGCTACATCACCTTTGGATATTAAAACAGTAGCAGAGATCAGGGACGTGATGAGGGGTTGTGCTAAAGAGGGCGTTGTGGTAATTATGAGAAACAGAGTCAGTCCCCCAGCAGAGTCCAACACTGACCATCTAAGTGGTCCACTGACCCACATATCTGGCTCAGCTGAGAAGGACCATAACAAGGGACATAAAAGTGTTCAAAATATGGGACTCTACCAATATGACTCCAACCCCTCATGGTGTTCAGATCACATTGTTCCTTGGCTTTGTTGCTAACAGGATCCTGAAAGTGTCCGCCATGGGCAGAGGATAGCGCAGGAACATATGTTAGCCTCCTGGGAGAATAGGTGGGTAAGCTCCTTAACTCCACAGCCAATTCAAATGCACATCAAAATACGCAAAAAAACAGCAAATAAATAAGGATGTCGCTATAATGACGCAAGAAGTGCAGGAGACCGTTGTTGTTGACTGTCACATCTATCAGATGAATTCAGAGTTAGGAAGAAGTGAGTCTTATTGATAATGTCCCTTAAGGAGGGCTTCCTGACATCTGAGATTCACACCAATTTCTCTGCAAGGTGTCCAAATGCAGTATTTTCAAAGTAAGGGGGACATCTGCTTTCATGGAGAGATGTTGTGTTCTTATGTGGACACTAGGACCTTGAATCTGAAGAATGTACCAAACCCTGGGATACACTTCATGTGGCCAGTCTGGAAAGGAGTAACTAGCAACAAGGGCGACCCTAGAACAAGAACCAGGGATAACAAACAATATACTCCAAACAATGGTTCTTGAGCAATATTATCAAGAAAAAAGGGGGAAACAAACCCACCCACCAAGTGAAGGGTAGCAACAGCCTATGAGTACCACAATGTCACACAAAACAAATACATAAATAAATATTCAAATGCATTTAATGAAGTAGAATGAAAACACAAGGGTGCTCTTACAAGAACTACAAAAAGACATAAACATATAAAATCAAAAAACAGTGGCAGAGACTAATAAACAAATCACAAAATACACAATACACAGTGGAATAATAATGTGATCTCCGATTTAGGCCATGTACAAAGCGTCGACGGCGTTTCAACCCAAGATTTCTTTCAGGTCAAATTAGCTTGGGGAGCAGAAGCGACCACTTTATATCATTTCTACAAAAAATAATATATATATTTGTAAAGATAACAATTGTGATAACACAACAATAAACATACGTAGGCCTTACACCGAATAAGTGCGGGAAAAGAAACAGGAAAAATGTGTCATAAGATTACTTAAAAAAGTTAAAAGAGACCGAATTCCATAGAAAGCAGTTACCAATGTGCAGAAGAGAATAGATGTGAATCAAAAAAAGAATCAGAAAAAGAAAGATCACCTAAATAAAAACCTTGACGGTCTTTCAACATGTAAAAGATTTCTTCAACTGTTGTACCAAATATATTCCAACAGGGAACCTATAAAAGTTAAGTGCATCAAATTAGGTATCACAAGTCCGTGGACTGACAACTAAATAGATAAACTCCTATAGTCAGCCACTCATGTAGCTGTTGATAGCCAAGATAACTGTAATTCATACATGGCAGTATAGAAGTGCCATGAACTGGCAAACTTCCAACTCAGAATTTGCAGAAAAATGATGAATTCAATCTTCAATAAATAGCATGGGCAAATCACTGGGACGAAGAAATTCCAAATAATTTCATAAACTGCAAAGAAAAATCACCAATGAACCAACTGCCGTCTTAATATTCTTTAGACAGATAGCTATGGTCGTAGCCGTCTCCTAACCAGTCATGACTCATCAATGTACTTAAATTTCATACAGATGATAGAGATGGATATTAGGCCACAGGAACAAGCGAAACCCACTAGGCCAATTTAAGAAAAAACTTCAAATGGCAGCCATAACACCAAATAAATACAAAGGTCATGCATCTATGTTAACTAAAATATCGGCGGACGTATAATTCTTAAGGCTGCAAGGGGCTAATGTAATTGTAAGACATATACATAGCCATTTATCGAAGTATTTCAAAGCTGTCCTTCTTGGCAAGATTAAAAAGTGACCCGACAAGCGAGCCTCCGTGTGAAGACATATGTACGAGACCCTCACCTCAACAGAAAAGCAGTCCCAACGATATCATTCTGTAGGAGGGTGCCACAGGGATCAGAAATCCCATGATCTCAAAATAGTGGAGACTGGACCCCCGGAACTCTTTAGTCCATAGATTCAAACTGGCCCGACCACCGTCAATACTGACATTGGGGTCGTCATCCATGTAATCGATAAACTAGCAATCTAGCAAAAAAATCTAACAATAAAAACGGCATATTTATTTACGTATTTGTTTTGTGTGACGTGGTATTCATAGGCTTTTTCTACCCTTCACTTGGTGGGTGGGTTTGTTTCCCCCTTTCTTTCTTGATAATATTGCTCAAGAACCATTGTTTGGAGTATACAGTCTGGAAAGGAAGCAGACAGATGCATAAAGACACTTGGAATGAGGGCAGGAGGCAATTGTTCTGTGCAAAGCTCCACCAGTCTGGTGGAGGCCCCCTTCTCTGGAAGCATGCATGGGCTCAAAATAAACTCTCAGTGATCCCCAATGTTAGGTCTTATTATTCCCCTATTTCATTACTCCTTTTGCCTGCCAAACTGATGGAAAAAGTGAATAATAAAGCAGTTGTAAAGCTATCTGGAAGCAAACTTGCTTCTAGGAATTGCCCCTTCTGAGTTCCATACCACTCGTAGCATGGAACCTGCACTAGTTTCCGCTACCAATATTCTGAGAATGACATCAGATTGGAAAAACCCTGACAGCCTGATCCTTCTAAATCTGTCTCAGGCTTTGGCGCACCTCTTTTGTCGCACTCTGCGAGCACATCTGTTCAACACTGATGTCTGCCAACACAGCCTCAGATGTCTTGATAATTTTTTGGCTGACAGAACACAAGCAGTGTTCCTTGCACCTTTCATGACTGCAGCAGCTTCGATGACATTTGGAGTGACTGAGGGATCTCACCTGAGCCCCACGCTGTTTAATGTTTACATGCTTCGTCTGTCTCAGCTAGACTACTTTTGGCTGTGAAACAATATCCTACACACATAATATTCCAACTATTGTTACCATTGGTAATGGAGGGCCTGATTTACAAAGGTAAACTTACACTTTTTTATAAATTTACAATTGTTTGCTATTTACAAAGGGACTTCCGAGTAGTATCTTTACAAGTACAAAGTCTGCGCACATAAAATGATCTTTATCATCTTGTGCACAGTGCGTGCAGCTTATTTCAGGATGTCAAAAATGCTGAGAAAGATCTTCAGATTTCTTCAGATTCCTCCTTTATGAGGCTTCCAATCTGGCTACTCAAGCCTTTTTCCTGTTGAGATGTAATTAGAGTAACTCATGTCACATGGGCATCTCAACGGCTTCACAAGCTCAAATACAAATGATTCAACACTCAGTAGGCTGATTGATATTAGTTTTTCTTGGAAAGACCCACATGCCCTAGCCCTTACTCCAATGGCTTGCAACCCAGAAGAGTGCTCTATTTAATACTTTCTGTTTTGCTCACAAGACTTTAATGCTGTTCACCCTAAGTATCTCTAGAATTAAAGCCAGTCATACCGGCAGCAGCCCGAATTAAGTTCTGCAAATGCTGCTCTTCTTCCCACTTAGCAGAAATTTTCCAGTAGCTGCGGTGTTTGTGCCTTGTCTTACTTGGCACTAAAGAGTGAATGTGGACTGTTCCTCTTCATTCGTCAACAGCCCATATTCCCTCTGCTAAAGAAATAAATGAAGACCTGGTTGTTCCAACAGACCTAGGGTGAGGCTTTGCTCTACTCTTGTTAGCTTCTCTTTCTTTCCCTCTCCAGTTTACTACCTCAAGACTAGGAGTCAGGGTTCAACTGATTCCGGGCCAGCTTGAAGGACACCATATCTATATGCCTGACCCCCCACAGTCTGGCTTTGGAAAGAGACTCCTCTATGAAGGATTGGTTTGCCTGACCCAGACGAGGTTAGAGCGCTTTTTGACTGCAGCCAGGATGCCAAGAACCTCTAAGTGTAAGCTTAAAATGAGCTTTTGCTTTCATTCATTCAAATGAGCATGCACCTCTCTGAGAATGAATGGGTGATTCTCCATTTGGGGCTTGAAGGAGTGCAATGGGGCAGGATGCAACTACGGGCCTCTTGATGTGTTACCGCATGCGCCACAGTCAGTAGACCCTGGAAACAGAAACATTCACTGCTGTTTCAAAGTCGTGCTGTCAGCAGAGCATGCACTGACTGAGAAATTCTGAGTTAAATGTATTCACTTCACATACGCACGGCTCTGCTTGGCATAAATGCACACCTACACGATAAATCATTGAATTTATAGAGCGTGCTACTTACCCGTAAGGGTCTCAGGCGCTGGGGGGGATGGGGTGCTGCTACTGCTCGAAGAGCCAGGTCTTGAGGAGTTTTCTGAAGGTGAGCAGGTCTTGGGTCTGCCGTAGGTGGGTGGGGAGGGTGTTCCAGGTCTTGACAGCAAGGAAGGAGAAGGATCTGCCACCGGCGGTCGTTCGTTGGGTGCGGGGGACAGTGGCGAGGGAGAGGTTGGCTGAGCAGAGCTGGCGGGTGGGATTGTAGAAGCTGAGTTTGTTGTTGAGGTAGGCTGGTCCGGTGTTGTGGAGGGCCTTGTTTGCCTGGGTGAGTAGCTTGAAGGTGATCCTCTTTTTGACGGGGAGCCAGTGTAGGTTTCTCAGGGGGGGGGGTAAGGTGACTGCAGCGCGGGATGTTGAGAATCAGTATGGCAGAGGCGTTTTGGATGCGTTGTAGTAGTCGCAGGAGTTTGGCCGGGGGCCCTGCGTAGAGTACATTGCCCTAGTCTAGCCTGCTGCTGACGAGGGCCTGGGTCACAGTTCTCCTTGTTTCAGTGGGGATCCAATTGTAGATCCTGCGGAGCATGCGGAGGGTGTTGTAGTAGGAGGAGGAGACTGAGTTGACCTGCTTTGACATGGAGAGGGAGGAGTCGAGGATGAATCCCAGGTTGCGTGCCTGGTCCGTGGGTATCGGTGCTGTTTCTAGTGTGGTGGGCCACCAGGAGTTGTCCCAGGCAGAGGGGGTGGGCCCGAGGATGTGGACCTCCATCTTGTCCGAGTTCAGCTTCAGCCGGCTGCTCCTCATCCATTCATCGACGGCCCTCATGCCTTCGTGGAGGTTGGTCTTGGCGGTGTGTGGGTCCTTGGTGAGGGAGAGGATTAGATGGGTGTCGTCGGCGTAAGAGATGATGTTGAGATCATGTTGGCGGGCGACTTGGGCGAGGGGGCCATGTAGATATTGAACAGCGTCGGGCTGAGGGACGAGCCCTGGGGTACGCCGCAGATGATGTTGGTTGATTCGGAGCGGAAGGGGGAGGCAGACGGTCTGGGTTCTTCTGGAGAGGTAGGATGTGGTCCAGTCCAAGGCCTTCTCCTGGATTCCGGCATCTTGGAGGCGTGTTTTTAGCGTGCGGTGGCATACCGTGTCGAAGGTGGATGACAGGTCTAGGAGGATGAGGGCTGATGTCTCGCCATTGTCCAGATGAGTCCTGATGTAGTCTTTGGCAGCAATGAGGGCTGTCTGGGTGCTGTGGTTTCTTTGGAACCCGGACTGGGATGGGTCTAGGATGTTGTTGTCCTCGAGGTAGCGGGTCAGTTGCGTGATGACGACTTTCTCGAGGACCTTTGCTGGGAACGGGAGCAGGGAGATGGGACGGAAGTTCTTGAGGTCCTTGGGGCAGACACTGGGCAGAAAGGAGCAACAGAAAGGCGGGCAGCAGTTAGGCACCGTGGGATTGAACTCACAGCGCCACAGAGCCACAGTGGGAGCACTGAAGAAAATTGCCTCCCCATACACGCCTGTGGGGTCGGCGTCCCAGCCAATCACAATGCTGCCATTGCAGCATTGGGATTGGTTTAGGGGGGAGGGAGACTGCCTGCTTCCTGTGTGGAGAGAAGACGCGGCACGATGCATTTCCTGGTACTGGGGCTAAGTCAATAATACTAATATGTATTAAAAGGGCAGAACGTGTCAGCTTGTTCTCTGTGCACTTTCAGTATTCATCCTTTTATCTCTAATTTCCAGGGACGGCTCCTCCACGTGGGCGGAGGTGCTCGCCCGACAGCTTTCTCGCAGTGCGGGAAGCAGAAAAATAATATAGTATTATAAATACCATTTTATGTTTCTGCTTCTCGCACTGCGAGAAAGCAGAAGGCAGGGTTTGGTTGGGGGTGGGCGAATGGGCGGTCCTGCTCCAAGCAGGGGAGGAGTGGCTGGCCCATCATGCACACTCTGCATTTCCTCAATGTAGGCTGCTTGCAGCCTACATGAAGAAAATGGCCTCCCCATAGACGCCTGTGGGGTCGGTGTCCCAGCCAATCACAATGCTGCCATTGCAGCGTTGGGATTGGTTTAGGGGGAGGGAGGCTGCCTGCTTCCTGTGAGAGGAGACGCGACACGATGCGGGACCAGAGGCGGCGGTAAATAGAATATTTTTTTATTAAATTAACACCCCTCCCCGCATGACCCCCTCCCCCGTGACCCCCTACCCGTGAGTCATGCCAGCTGCGACTGCTAATTTCGCAAACGTACCAAAGCTTGTCCCTCTTAGAAGGGAAATAAACACTTCTAGTAAGTGTTTTAAATAATTTGAAATTAACATCAAGTAATTTCAAAATTGTTTGTTTAGGCTCATAATATTATTTCAATCAAAGGTCTCTTTTTCTGAATGACATGGATGAATATGCTGGCAGCGTGTGAAAAATGAGATTCAAAAGCTACTTGTATGTGATGAGTTTCTCTGTGAAAGTGACAATAATGGTACCGTATTTACTGCTGCCGCTGAAATTGTATTCTGCTAGATTTGTAGAGTATCATTAATAGGTACTTCTGATTGCAATCTTGTGAGCCTCTATTAACTTTTCTACAATCCATAATGACTAACATTGCTGAAATTGGTAGTCCTTTTAAAATTGAATTTAAGCAAAAATGATGGCGTCTCCCAGCTAATGGTGTTTATCTCCCCCATCCATAAAACGCCGTTGTAATGAAACTATGGTGGTCATTTTTTCACGAGGGTGTTATCTTCGTAGCTGCTCCCGAAGAGTGTAACTACTGCACGTTTTATGAAAGGGGGGGGGGGGTGCTAGGCGTATCTCACGCACTCAGGAAGTAAATGTGTTCTGCTAATGAGGAGATCTAATCACGCTTGCTTTGTTTTACTGACGACTTGCATAAGCAAGCTTCATGCTGCTTTAGCTTTCAGCCTCTGCTTTCCTTTATCAAGAAGACAGACCAACCAACACAGAGCAAAACTATATTTAACCCAGAAATTAAAAATCCATAGTTTATTTCTATGAAGCAGATTACATAATCCGAATGATGCTAATTTGCATCAAGTTGCTATTTACCACCATAATTACGTATTACAAACATTAATAATGTTGCTTGATCTGGCATTTTTATTAGCGCACAAATCTCAAAGGCCACTTGGTAATTCTGAAAAGTAGATTTAAGAGCTCCCTTCACACGAGTTACAAAAGTTGGATTCGCAAGCAGGCGTGGGCAGTACAGGTAAGAGTGGTGGAGCTGAGAGGGGTGGGGCGGGGTAGGGCGTGGGGGAAAGTCAACATACGACGGGATATGGAAAATAAAATAAATAAAAGCACTTACCTTAAGCTCACAACATCGCCGACTCATAATGCGGCAAGTGCAGGGTAAGTGATTTTATTTATTTATTTTCCCTACCCCGACGTATGTCGACTTCTCCTGGCACGCAGCAGCGGCCTGTGGAGGGAGTTCCGTGGGGCAGAGAGGCGGGGCAGGGTGGGGGGTTCTAAACACCAGAATGTGGATGATTGCAGGTAAGTAAACAATTTAATAAATAAAATGAATTTCGTAGCGCGTGCTGCATTTTGCAATGCAGGGCACGCTACGAAATTTGTATTATTTATTAAATTGTTTACTTACCTGCAATCATCCATATTCCGGTGTTTAGAACCCCCCAGCCTGCCCCTCCCCCACCCCGCCTCTCTACCCCACGGCCGCCGCTGCAGTGGCACGCCCCGCCCTGCCCCATCGCTCATACCTGTACCGGCCGTGCCTATTCACAAAGCTCCTTGGGGCAGATTTATGAAGGCCTTGCGCCGCCGATGCGTCATTTTTAACATGGGAAAAAGTGACGCACCGGCGGCGCAAGGCCTTCATAAATCTGCCCCCTTGAGTCTTTTGAACCTGGTCGAGCAGTTTCCTACTAGATAAGGTATAACAGTTGTCATAGTTCTAATGAATATACAGGGGGATATTTACTAAAATTTCACGCAGCACAGCAAGGGAAGTTGCTGCACTGCATTGCATAAAAAGGAAAAAGCAGAACCGCACTATATTTGCAAAGAAACCGTCCAGCTCTGCTGCCTTCTAGTGCTGAGGCACTTGTGGCTGTGTACCGCCACCGCAGGCACCCTTGCGCCCAGACGCAGGGGTTCCTGTGGTGAGAAAAGTTTTTGTATACAAATACTATTCTTAAAGGCTTATTTTTCTTTGTATGTGTCCTGCAGACTGCAGCCTGCATGCAAAAAGGAAGTAACAAGGGGACATACAAATATTTTCCGTGTTACTCCAGCCTCGGGTGAGCGCACCATTTTGATACAAACTTATGCTTACTGATTTTTAGTAAATATGGGTTTGCATCAAAATACTTGGATGAATGCACAGTAATACCCATGATTCACAAATGTAACACCTCCACCACATAAAGTAACACAAAGCTATACAAATCGGGCAATGTGTGGCTTTGTAAATTCCAAAATAGATTTTGCACTGGAGCTGCACCAAATAAGTGATGCAATCCCAAGCAAAATATTAGTAGATCTGGGTTACAATGTCCAGCCAGAATTGTTATTTTATTTAAGACAGAACACTGCTTTAGTAAAACCATGAAATTAAACATTTACAAAATAAATATTCAACCTAGTCATTCAAATCACATAATTCAGTTAGCAACAAAATGTAACAAATGTAACAATTGGCACGCTACATTCAAAATATACATAACAATCTCAAGGTTGTCCTGATTATGTTCCTATTTGCACCGTTAGGTCTGTGTTTTACACGTATTGTAAGCCATGACAAAATAAGAGAAATCTATACAAAGTATGCACATGCTTAAAAAACTGTGAAATACCAGTGTTTAATGTTAGAGCACGACATTCATATACTGGCTTTCTGGCCTTGTGGTATCCTTACTCCTGCCCTTGAATTTTTTTGTTCACCTGGAGCCTGCACTTGCTTTTTTGCCCCACTCGCCTGAAAACCTTCCCCCTGCAGCTATTTTTGTCTGATATTTTTTTCCTCTTAAATTCTTTTCTTACTCTTTTTGCCTTCTTTTTGTTTTTGTTTATTTTGTTTTTAATTTTCAAATGCTCGTGTTGTTTTAATGTATCTGCAGCTTCTACCTAATGATTATACGTGTTTTTGCAGTCATGAATTTTTTTATAGCAGCTCTTTGATCCAGAAACTCTAGATGTGTTGATGGTTGATTGGATTTCGTGTTTCTGTGCATTACTTGGATGGAATTTTAACTGTATTGATGATGTGTTTTATTGCTCGCATTTTTTTTCTTTTTGCTTTGAATGTATCTTTGTATTGTTGTGATTAGATTAGAAAGATTATTATTATTATTGTGTATTAGTATTATTAGTATTTCCTTATTTTCTGTCACTAGTACTACAGAATAGGAATGTCAGGGAGGGCCCACCAGTGCCTACCCAAGCCATGTAACATTATTTCTGCAGTTTTCTGTGACACTTCTACATTTTTTTGTCTGCATGCAGTACATGCATCGCACCTGCCGAAAGGGCACTTTGCCCCCATTGCTGCTTGCATTAGAGGCTCCTGTGGGAACTCAATCTGTGACTCATCTGTTAAATGGGAGATGCAATCTGAAAGAAAGCATCATCATGACTACATAAAGGTCTATATCACCCATTTCACATCGGATTTACCTACAAATTGTCAGTTGACATAGAATAGCTGTGATGCAACGTGGAGACTCACCACAACCCCATGTGTTTTGAGGGCTGCTGCAACTTCCCTAGTTTCTGTCTCTTGGCATCGTTGCCTTTCCGGAATATGGTGTTATCATGAAGATAATGACTTCCACTTAAGGTTTTTCTACTTTTAACATATTCGGATAGTGTAAACTCCCTTAGGTAGAGAATTTGAAAAAGAAACCAAAAATGTCAAGTGCTTTGTTCTTTTTGTTGTTAAATAAAAAAGATGGGTGGAACCCTCAATGTGTTTGTAATAAGATAATTCCCGCACTCTTATTTTAAAACCTAGGGGCATATTCACAAGGAGCTATCGCCAAATTAACAGCACTTTATCGCAGCCAAAGTCATGATAAATTTACCCCATCATTCTCAAGATGGGGCTAACAGCCCACAGCACCAGTTTTCCTGCGATAGCAGCCGCAGAAAACATTGCCACAGAGGACCCCTGCAACTATCGCTAATGAGATGCAGAGTAGGCGTTCCTGTGCAAAAAGCCATGATAACACCACACCTCAACATTCACAACAACCAGCCAGATCGGCGATAAGGATACAAAACACGTGATTAGGCGCTTTAGCAGCAGGAAATTAACACCTGCTCTGACCTGGGGTAAAGTCAGACCACAGCCTGCACCACAAAAGGGAGCACAGCCCACAGCCACTCCTGAAGACAAACAGATACCATGGAGCAACTGAACATGCAGCACGGACACCCAAGAGGGCCACAATAGCCACCAACACCACCCCCAGGGCCACCCCTCCCTGGCACCCCCGACCAAAGACATGCCACATCAGCTACACCGAAACATGTATGAAATAATCCGCCTAATGTTGCACAAACACAACTGGTGACATGCATGTGTCGTCACAGAAATGAGCATCACACATTCAGTTTCGAAGCAAACAATGAAACTTTATTGAAATTAACACAGAAATTAAATGAAGACACATGGCGGCTCCCCTCGATACAATCCGTCGGTCACTGCCTGCAAGACAAAAAACATGATGAGAAGGAGTGTCCTGCACACATCAAAGGACAGAGAGAGAGCGAAGAAGAGAGAGAAAAGAAGAGAGGGGGAGAGAGAGAAAGAGAGGAAGATAGGGGGAGAGAGAGAGAAGAAGAGAGAGGGAGAGAGAGAGAAAATAGGAGAGGGGGAGAGAGAAGAAGAGAGGGGGAGAGCGAAAGAGAGAAGAGGAGAGGGGGAGAGAGAGAAGAGGAGAGGGGAGAGAGAGAGAGAGAGAAGAGGAGAGGGGGAGAGAGAGAGAGAGAGAAGAAGAAGAGAGGGAGAGAGATAGAGAGTAGAGGAGAGGGGGATAGAGACAGAGAGAAGAGGAGAGAGAGAGAGAGAGAGAGAGAGAGAGAGAGACTTCTCTGGGCACCCAGGCCACAACTGCTCACCTACTGCCACCGGTATGTCTCCAACCACTTGCCGGTACGTCTAGCAGTACACCAGATCACACATCTGAGACAGTGCCGTCATCTGAAACAAAGTCTAGAGACATGACTGGCACAGTACACACACTTGCACAAGACAACATCGCCTGCCAATGCACACCCAGACAGAGGCATCCCAGCCCCTCCAGCCGCCCATCAGAGCATGCCTGCCCAGCCGGGCCTCACTGCTCACCTTCCGCCACCGGCGTGTAGACTGCAGATCCCACCACGTGCTGCTGCAAGCCACAAGCCCGGGGCCCGCAGACATGGCACTCTCCATACCATGCATCCACGCTGCGCTGGCTATCAGGTCTCACGTCTGGTGCTGGGACTTGATTACACCATGGAATAGGACAAACCAGGTCACCCGGCAACATCACAGCCTGTACAGCCGCTCAGCCCAGTGGGTGCCACTAACTCTGTGATCCTGGTAGCGAGGCCATGTGGCGGTAGGCCCGCGCAGCTCATGCAGCCCACTGGCGCAGCCTACATTGCGGTCCAGCAAGGCACACAAATCCTGAGCAGTCCGGACAGCCAGGAAGAGGGCATCATCGCTGGCTGCACACCCGCTCAGCAGCTTAAGGTGCCAATGACTCAGTGCACCCAAAGTCACTGTCCTGTGGTGGGGTGCCTGTGCTGGCCGCAATGCAGCATGTGCCACAAACCCTTTCCAACCCCAGTCAGCGTCCTGTGGCGGGGTGCCTGTGCTGGCCCCAATGCAGCATGTGCCACAAACCCTGTTCAACCCCAGTCAGCACCACGTGGTGCTAGGCCCGTGCCGGCCTCAAGGCCTTGGGTCCATCATCCAGTCACCACCGGCAGAGGGGTATGTGACGTTGTCTTTGCGGGTCACATGTCAGGTGACGCCTGTGCTGGGTGGGTGTGGTGTGCGTGGAAACCTGCCCTCAGGGAGTGGCTGTGACATGCTGACAACTAAACCAGTGACCTGCACACCACCAGTGAGTACGCCTGCAATGGGTAGCAATGAGGCACCCCCTTGGGAGCGTGAGCGGAGGGCTCTAGCCTGCCATATGCCCGCACAGCGCAGGGCTTGCAAAAATGACTCATGGGCCCTGGGGGTGGTTCAGTCCATGTCCGGACCAAAAAGTGTCCCTGTTGTGGTGTCCATGGGACCTGTGACACACATTGCTATGTAGCACCCTCTGACTGGCATCCCACAGGATGAGCATCATTGGCGCAAGGGAAATCACTGTCCCTACATTCATCCACACATACATACATGAATGATGAAAGACATGACACAGCAGTGCATCACTGGATGTTTATGGCACTTCCAGTGCAGTTCCGCAGCTGGAGCAGTAAAGGGCACTATAGAATACCCTTAACTATATGGTCCCGTGGAGGGCCGGCCAGAGTCTATCTGTGGAAGACAAGTACTGCCGAAGAAGAGGGGTGCAGTCCGCAGTCTGGTTGCCGTGTCATTGGTCATCAAACAAGATGTGGCGGTCCATGTCCTTGTACAAGGTCAGTGCATCTGAGTGAATAGGGGGTCAGTGGAAGGTCATGAGGCAATGTGCAGGTCCAAACCAGGAACAGGCCAGGTGGCGGAAATGAATGCTACTGAGTCCTTCTGATCACTGTGTGCCACTGACACCTAAGGGGCCGGAGGTGGATTGTCGGACACACTGTGTGCCACTGACACATCAGGTGCCAGAGGTGGATTGTCGGCCGCACTGTGTGTCACTGACACATCAGGTACCGGAGTGGTTAGGCCTGCCGCACAGGGAGGCATAGACACACCAGGAGGTGGAGATGTGGAAGGTGTGGGGGGAGCAGCATTCATCACCGCCATGCCTTGTGGCAGCAATGCCATGATGAGGATCTGCAGGGCATGGTAGATCACAGCTACATTCCCCTGATGTGCAGCGGTGGCTTCCATCTTTTCCGCCTCCATCCGCACCATGTCTTCCATGAGCATTTGCATGTGTGCCAGCTCACAGCTGGTATCGCTGGAGACACTCAGAGAGGACAGGTGTTCTTCTCTCAACGTCATGTCTCCAGCGATGTCAGTCAGGGCTCGTTGGAGACCCTGGAGCGGGGCTATACACCCAAGGATGGCGTCGAGTTTGGTTGCCATGTTGCCGAAGGCCAACTGCACCTGCTCTGGCACTCAAGCACACGGTGTTGGAATGCCATGTGTTGTTCCTGGGGTTCTTGGAGGAGTGCCAGGGCGGTGGGTGCCTCCTGCTGGGTGGTTTGGGTAGTGGGTGAGGTCTCCTCGATGTAGCTGGGCTGCCCTGATCCAGTAGGTGAGTGGCGGATGAGGTCAATGATGTCTTGGAATGCTTGGGTGTCGATGCTGGCGATGTCGTCCTCGTGATCAGTGATCAGTGAAGAGTGGCTCGGACTGCTCTGCAGGAGGTGTTGACAGTGCCCCTGCGACATTAAGGGGAGATGGTGTATTACAATGTGTCCACATGTATGTAGCCGCATGGTCCATGTTGACATTCAGACAGCATGGCATTGTACATTGTGACAGTCTGTAGATCTGGGCAAGGACCCAGAGTCATTGTGGGTGTGCACTGTGCTCTGCTTGATTGTGCATGTGTGCCATTGTGCCCATCTCCACCCATCCCCCCAGTACCTGGTGGTCACTCACCCTGTTGTGGTTGTGTTGTGTCCTGTCGAGCAGTGTCCAATCCCCCGACTCCGGCCACAGTCTCCACACTGATGACTTGGGACACCAGCTCCTCCATCTCGAGCTGTGGCACTGGGCCCCCACCTCCAGTCTGCGTAGCTGCCTTTTGGTTGGTGGAGAGTTTCTCCTTGGTCCGTCGCTTGATGTCATTCCATCGCCTCTTGACCTCATTCATTGTCCACTTGTGCTCCCCCACGGCCTTCACCTTGTCCACGATGTCCCGCCATATTCCATTTTTGGTGCCCAATGACACGCTGGAGGTGACGAACAGTTGTTGATGGCGTTTCATCACCTCCGTGACAATGATCCTGTTCACCTGCAGACTGAACTTCGTCTTCCTCTTCTTTTTGTCCTTGCCCTTCCTTTTCCCCGAGGTCCCGGGCTCTTCGTCCAGGGTTGTTGTGGGGTTGTGCTCGTCCTCTGTGCCTGCTCTGGCTGCCTACATGGTGCTTGGCTGTTGGTCAGTTTGTGTTTGGGTGTTTTTTCTACTTTTATGGTGATTTCTCCCGCCTGCCAGGTGTGTGTTGCAGGCCGAGCGCTGCTTATCGCTGGTTTCCTCATCGTGCTTTGGCCCATTGCAGGTTTTTTGGTGTTCGAGGGGGTTGTATCGCAGACATTGTCCGCGGTTTCGGCAGACTATCGCATGCTATCGCCAATGTTGTGAATTCCACGTTGACACAGGGTATTTTCCCATGATAGGCTGCGATGTTGGAATTTGTGTTACGTTACTCTTACGGTAGTTATCACACGTTCTTGTAAATATACCCCCGACCTTTAGTAATGCGTTCATTAGCTTCTTTATGTCTCCATTTACCTCTCCTCCTTACAGACTCTACTCTTGAATTTTAACTTTTTCCCAAACTATGATTTCAATCTCACGAACCATGTTAGAGTTACCACTGGGAAGACAGCAGTCATCAGAATAAGCAAAATATGATATAGATGAGGTGATTTACATTTTTGCCCACACTAATTATACATTCCTATAGTAATCTCTTTTTTCACGCACCTGAAGCTTATGCAAGACATCCTCTGTCAGTTGGGTATTCATATTTACAAAAAAAATCAACACTTATTAAACGGAATTTCACAGAGGGAGATGGGCATGATTAAACATGTATGGCTACCATCTTGAAATGTAACATAACACTCGCCCCTTTCATGGCCATGTAAATATTATTGAGGCATTTGTGTTGTCCATGACGGAAGGACAACGCAAAAGCTTGATAAATCTAAATCCATACATGAGACATCTCCTGTCGACTGGCTAAATAAAGAGCTGGGGATTTGCAATGGTCTTATGCCCTGCTGGAGGCTTTATTTTCCAATGACATACTAAAAGCAATAAATAGATACTCCCACTGTCCCAATGGACAGTAGATGGTCTGGACAGAGACTCAGGGAGGGTATCATGGATGCTTCTTCATCATCCACTGCATCAAAAAAGAGGAAGAAACCCAGTCGCTATTTATTTCTGCTGCTTTATTTTATTTGAAGCAGATTCCACCCAACTTTTTATTAAATTTCGTGGGTGCTGTGATTTATTTATTCATAACCACATTTGTCAGTTGCTTCACTGTGATATAAACCAATGTATTAGTCCGAGGGGGTGTTTTTTGTCAAACACCAGAGGTTGGTATTTTGTATACGAATTTTAACAATCAACATTTACACAAACAATTTAAACAACAACACTGTACATTACTATACATATTCACATATATTTACATTGAGTAGACAACCAGTTATAGTTCAACCCTACTAACAGTTTTAACCACCAGGCCATTACAATCTAACTTCAATGTACTTGGGCTCTGGTTGCGCCAGGGCATGCCATTTTTCATGCACCTTTCAATTTGGGTTCACAATATTCGACTAATGGCCCTTGGCGCATTAAAAGTTCGAGAATGAATCAGGTATTGAACAAGCCGACGCGTTTCCAAGCCTGTGTATTGCTCACCAGGCTTTTCTTCAGGGCTTTTGTTAGTTGGGTACCTAAAAGATTGAGGGGAAATCTTATTTACAATGGGACCTTACATTTGCGTCAATTTTGTACATTAAAACCATTTGCAATGGTGTTACCTTTGTTAGGCTGTGGATTGAGTCTATCACGGTGAACTGCAGGGCATTCGGTAATTCTGTAGATGTAAGAGGAACTTGTTATATCCCTGATCTACATTTATACCACCAGTTGTCACGATGATTGGAAACGACAAGTGACTTACGTTTTGTTTGGAGCCTCGTTGTTTGTGTTAAAGGTGGGGGTCTGTTTATCTTTATCCTTTACTTCAGTTTTGGTTCCCGCATGTCTGGGATGCTGCGGCAAGGTCTGTATTGAATGAGACGTGTAGGGGACCCTTGATAAACATTTCGTGTATTTTCTTTATCATTAAACTGTAACTTTTTGTTAGGCTTGCTTACTTGTGGGTTTTAGTCCGAAGCGCGCCGCCGCTTTCTTTAGGATGCACACTGCCGCCTATGGCTGTTTTTTCATAACGCTCGCGTGTAGCTAAAACAACAAGAATAACCGAACGAATTAATTGGAATTTCTTCCGTGTTAACGTCTCCTTTGCCCCGCTGTCAAATGCCCTTACCTTTCAGTCTTTTAGACGCCCGTAGTTCTCCTGTCTGCTTCAGTGACAAAGTGGTGTTCCATGGTATTTGGTCACATGACCGCTTCTATTTTAAATCTAGTCATGTGATTAGAGGATTGTGGGAGATGTAGTCCTGAACTTGAATTTTGTTGGATCAGTGTCTTTACAGAGGACATCAGTGTACGTTCAAATTTCGAATTGTTCGTTCAATCCTGTATTCACGCAGTTGAACTTCGCTATCAGGTATGCTTCTCTTCTCAGTAACAGATTTTCCACATTTCCTCCCCTAGGAGGAATTTTTATTCCAGATAGGACAGACCAACGTAGATCTTTTTCAGTATGGTTTTTCTCTACGAAGTGTTGGACCATTGGAGCTGTCATCACTTTCAGCTTTATTCTGGAGCGGTGTTGGGCTAATCTCTGGGTGATTTGTTGATTGGTTTTGCCTACGTATATTTTGTCACAAGGACAAAGTATTACGTAGACAATATTTTTGCTTTTACAATTAGTGAACTCGTAGTGGTTCCATCTACTGGAGTTGTGTTCGAATGTAGTCCCCTCTATTGTGCTTGCACATGAAACACAGGTGCCACATTTATGGCGGCCCTGTATTGGACTCAAATTCCATAATGTGCGTAAATCACTCTTCACTGTTGATACCCCTAAGTCGGCTCTTATTAATTGCTGACCCAGATTTTTGTTCTTTTTTAGGGCGAACAATGGTCTTGCGAATGGGGCTTCTAGATTTGACAACATGTGCCAGTTTTTCATCACAATTGATTTGAATTTGTTTGTAAGGGGACCATATGTGGAAACACACACTAGTTGTTCCAAAGTTTTTTTTTCTTTTTTTGTTAATAGAGCCTCTCTTGGGGTAAACCATGCGCGTTTAGTTGCATGTTTGAGCATCTTTCTCGGGTAGCCTCTCGCTCTTAGTTGCTCACAGAATATTTCAGCATGTGTGAAATAGTCCTCTTTTCTTGAGCAATTGCGCCTGATTCTTAGCAGTTGGCTGTACGGTAGATTTTCTTTTAAACTCTGTGGGTGGAAGCTTTGGTAATGTAGAATGGTGTTTTTATCTGTTTCTTTGCGATGTAATGTGGTAACTAGTTCGTTGTTGTTGACGAAGACCTCAACATCCAGGAAGGTTAAGCGGGCACTGCTGTGCGTCATGCTGAATTTGATGTCTGGATGCCTGTTGTTCAACCAATCATGGAACTGGGCCAGTTGTTCTTGGGTCCCACTCCAATGGCACCAGACATCGTCTATGTAGCGATACCATTTTAAGATATGCTTATTGTATGGGTTGTTTTGATAGATAAATCTTTCCTCGTACAGGGACATGAAGAGCACCGCCATCTCTGGGGCATAAGGACACCCCATGGCGGTGCCCTTCACCTGCACGTAGAAAGTGTCCATAAATCGGAAGAAGTTTCTTTTGAGTGCCAAGTTGGCCAAATCTGTTATAAATTTGGTGGGTACTCTTTGTGGTTGTGGTCTGGTGTCTAAGTAAAATTCTAAGGCTTCAAGTCCCTCCTCTTGGGGGATCTGGGTGTACAATGAATTAACGTCGAACGCCACCATTAGTTCTAACTTGTCATCAAAGGGCAAGTTTTCAATCTTGTTAATGAAATATCCGGTATCATTAATGTAAGATTTTACATCCCTCATGAATGGTTTTAAAAAAACGTCCACATATTTGGCCAGTGGTTCTAGGATTGAGTCGCACCCGGAGACTATCGGTCTTCCGGGCGGGTTTTGCAAATTTTTATGCACCTTGGGCAGGAAATAAATCACTGGGGTTCGAGGGTTTTTTTTGTTCATAAATTCAAACTCTTTTGGGCCCAATATGCCCTTATCTAATCCTTCCTTGAGTATGATTTGAATCTCTGCCTGGATCCTATCAGTTGGATTGTCTATTAATTTTCTGTACCATTCTGTATTGTCTATTTGGCTTGTCGCTTCTTTGATGTATTTATCTTTTTGCCAAACCACTAGGGCTCCCCCTTTATCGGCCGGCTTCACAACAATGGTTGTGTCTTCACTTAGATGTTTTATGGCTGCCTGTTGGTCTTTCGAAATGTTTCTCCTAACAAATGTTTTGTGTTGGCCCAACTGCGTGATTGAGGAAAGAACGGCTTGTTCAAACGCCAATATTTGTTTAGGAACCATTTGTGATGTCGGAGTAAAGGACGACTTATTTGATAAGTTGGATGGTTCTGGTGATCTTGTATTTTCTTTGTTGTGGAAATAAGATTTTAATCTGATTTTCCTGAACAGATCTTGAGCTTCTATTTTTAAGTTGATTATGTCTGTTTTGACTATTGGGACAAACTTGAGTCCTAGTTCAAGGACTGATTTCTCATGTATCGTAAGCTGTTTGGAAGAAAGATTAATGATGGACGAGTTGGTCATGTCTTGTAATAGTTCTTGTTGCGGGTTCTCATCTCCCATGCTTGTGGTTGGGGTTTGAACCTTACACGGCCTCTGCCTTCGCCCTTCTCTAAAAAAGTACTTTGTCGTTTTGATGGACCTTCTCTGGGGTCTTTATCACCCGAGGAGTCCGAAGAGGAACTCTCTGAGAATGTGAGAAAACGGTTTTTGGAATGACCCTGGTATTGGGAAAGTGCTCTACGGGATTCTTGTTGTATGTAATAGTCCTCTCTCAAGTATGGATAAACCGTTTCTAAGTTAAACGCTTTACAATCC
This sequence comes from Lissotriton helveticus, assembly GCF_964261635.1. Lineage (NCBI taxonomy): Eukaryota > Metazoa > Chordata > Amphibia > Caudata > Salamandridae > Lissotriton > Lissotriton helveticus. The sequence continues at coordinate 342,969,369 of NC_136073.1, forward strand.
TTCTCAAACTTATTGATTCTGTAATTTATTGTCGTGTGTTTAAATGTTTGAAGCTCTTTTTCAATTTTTTCTAATAAAGCTTTTGCTTCTGTTGTGTTATGATTGTCAGCAATCTCTTTAGTCAAAGCGTCTATTTCCTCCTGTTCTTTAGAACAAATTCGTTGGGCAGTCTCTACTGTGTGGACCATAAGGTCCCTACTGCACTTTGTGGCAATGTAACTGAAACCTTTTTTGTACAACGGATCCTCTGTAAAAACTACTGGCACATTTTTGACTTGAAGCCCCCAAGGGATGGTCCCGGATTTCAAATGTTGAAACAAAAAATGCCCATGAAGTTCTGTCAGGACGTGTTTTTTGCTCAAGCGCATTAATTTGTCAGTTTCGTTCTGTTGCTGAGCATTAGTACTTAATTTTAATGACGCAAACGGTGATGGTCCTGAAATAAAATTTTTGGTGTACGCCTCTGTGTATGACAAAGTTTCCTCCTCGGACATATTTTAATAGGCTGGGGTCCAGCCTATGTATCTAAATTAATCTGTCAGTGGTTTGGGAAGCTGGCATTAATTTAAGTGCTAGCACCTGCGCGCTGCGGACTAAAACCCACAAGTAAGCAAGCCTAACAAAAAGTTACAGTTTAATGATAAAGAAAATACACGAAATGTTTATCAAGGGTCCCCTACACGTCTCATTCAATACAGACCTTGCCGCAGCATCCCAGACATACGAGAACCAAAACTGAAGTAAAGGATAAAGATAAACAGACCCCCACCTTTAACACAAACAACGAGGCTCCCAAAAAAACGTAAGTCACTTCGTCGTTTCCAATCATCGTGACAACTGGTGGTATAAATGTAGATCAGGGATATAACAAGTTCCTCTTACATCTACAGAATTACCGAATGCCCTGCAGTTCACCGTGATAGACTCAATCCACAGCCTAACAAAGGTAACACCATTGCAAATGGTTTTAATGTACAAAATTGACACAAATGTAAGGTCCCATTGTAAATAAGATTAACCCTCAATCTTTTAGGTACCCAACTAACAAAAGCCCTGAAGAAAAGCCTGGTGAGCAATACACAGGCTTGGAAACGCGTCGGCTTGTTCAATACCTGATTCATTCTCGAACTTTTAATGCGCCAAGGGCCATTAGTCGAATATTGTGAACTCAAATTGAAAGGTGCATGAAAAATGGCATGCCCTGGCGCAACCAGAGCCCAAGTACATTGAAGTTAGATTGTAATGGCCTGGTGGTTAAAACTGTTAGTAGGGTTCAACTATAACTGGTTGTCTACTCAATGTAAATATATGTGAATATGTATAGTAATGTACAGTGTTGTTGTTTAAATTGTTTGTGTAAATGTTGATTGTTAAAATTCGTATACAAAATACCAACCTCTGGTGTTTGACAAAAAACACCCCCTCGGACTAATACATTGGTTTATATCACAGTGAAGCAACTGACAAATGTGGTTATGAATAAATAAATCACAACACCCACGAAATTTAATAAAAAGTTGGGTGGAATCTGCTTCAAATAAAATAAAGCAGCAGAAATAAATAGCGACTGGGTTTCTTCCTCTTTTTTGATACATATGAAACGTTGTCCTACCCAGCGCTCACTTGGACATAACCTCCCCATTTAGTATACCTTCTTCATCATCCACGGCAAAATTCACTGTTTGGCTGAAAAATTAAGAATATGGTAAGTATGGGTGAATTTTGCGGATCTGCGGTCCGCGAATTTGCGCGAAATCACAAAAAAGTCCGCGAATTTGCGGATTTTCCCACCAACTTGTGGATTTTTTTGCGATTTCCATCTACTCAACTGGAGTACTTTCTACTGGCTAATCAGTAAGTGCTACCTCATTGGGTAAATGTATAGTGCTTTTCCTTCACTGCAGCTGCATAAAGGGCCAGAAGATTTGTCTCCACTGACCATGTGTGCCTGTAACTTTGCCACCGCGCCAAAAGGCACCGAGGTCTCTTGAGTGAGCTGTCCATCATAGTTGGGAAAGGGCGGGAAGACGTTTGATACTGCTAGTGTGTGGTGCTGGGCTTCTATTCAGCAGGTGAGGAGAAAGCAGCCTCCTGGTCACAGGAACTACACAGGGATTGCGCTCGAGAAACTCATGGATTCATAGACCTCCCTTGAGTATTACAGCTAATTGTTGACGGCAGATATGGGGTTAAAGCACACTTGCCCAGCCTCGACCGTGCTCACTAATGTTTTGGGCTGATTAAAACTTTACTGAATTTGAGCTTCAACTCGGGCACCTGCTTTATTTATATCTGTAAGTGCTTCCTGTTGAGGTTTAATTTTTGTGACAGGAGCCTCGTGCCAGAATGAATCCTGCCCTGCATAGTTATCCACGAAGATGCCACCATTTTGTGCCATACCTCTACTCAACTGGAGTACTTTCTACTGGCTAATCCAGTAAGTGCTACCTCGTTGGGTAAATGTAAAGTGCTTTTCCTACACTGCAGCTGCGTAAAGGGCCAGAAGATTGGTCTCCACTGACCATGTGTGCCTGTAACTTTGCCACCACGCCAATAGGCGCCGAGGTCCCTTGAGTGAGCTGTTCATCATAGTTGGGAAAGGGCGGGAAGACGTTTGATACCGCTAGTGTGCGGTGCGGAGCTTCTATGAATGTCAATATGCCTCTTGTGTATAAAGGGTCAGAGAGCGAGCAGGGCAGCAGGTGAGGAGAAAGCAGCCTCCTAGTCACAGGAGCTACACGGGGATTGCGTTTGAGATATTCAGGGATGCAAAGACCTCCCTCAGGTATTACAGTTAATTTTCGACAGCAGAGATGGGGTTAAAGCACACTTGCCCAGCCTCGACCGTGCTCACTAATGTTTTGGGCTGATTAAAACGTTACTGAATTTGAGCTTTAACTCGGGCACCTGCTTAATTTATATCTGTAAGTGCTTCCTGTTGAGGTTTAACTTTTGGCACACAGGAAGCACTTACAGAGTTAAGGCAGGTGCCCGAGTTGAAGCTAACTTTGTAACCATTTTAGAATGGCGCCGGCAAGCTGCCAGAGTTGCTTACTTGCAAGTTGCAACTCTGGCAGCTTGCCGGCGCCATTCTAAAATGGTTACAAAGTTAGCTTTCTTCAACTCGAGCACCTGCCTTAATTGAAATCCGCCCGCGAGCGGATTCGCAGATTTTTCGGCAATTTCGCGAGATTCGCGGATCGCGAAATTGCCAAAAATACGCAAAATCTGAGAGCGGAATGGATTTTCCGCCCATAGTTAGAATATGGTCTCAGGCCAGAGGACTCTCAGTTTGGTCATCTTCTATGTCCCTTTCAGTAGAATTGTTCCCAACAGCTTTGCTCAATTAAGATACTTTGGATTCATTGTGGATACCCTGTCATTACTGCATTGAACTATACTAATGACCATTAAATGTACTTGTGAGTGTATTTATTACAATTTTGGTGGGACACAGACGGGCAACATCCTCACAGTGGCTTTTATCACCATTCTCTGGCCTTCAATGCTGATATAGTATGTTACTTCCCTTAACAAAGTGCCATCTGGAATACTGACAGTCCTATTTCAGGAAGCAATTGAAATTCCTGTGTTCCCTTTTCTCCTGATGATGACCTTATCCAAATGGCATTGACAGATCTTCAGCTAATAAGATCCCAACTTTATAATGATGTCTACATAAACTTTGGATCCATTTATTTTCTTGCACAGGACCCACTGTTATCAGTACTCAGTTCTCTACTGATACCAACTGCATTTCTTAATGTAGGTTCGGTGTGTGTCAAGGGTATCATATAGATTAAAGCAGTCCATATTAGGGCATTTGTTTTGGATTTGGCATTCACTATTTGGGCTTTCTTTGAACAGTTGTAGACAGATTGAACAGCGTACTCAATGAGTGTTTCCCATATATCTGTGTTTTTTTGTTAAAGTGAACTGTGCTACCTGTAAAATGCATGCTATGGGTCAATGTTGCACATAATGCTTGTTTGAAACACCTAAGGGAGTTGTTTCCGTGTTGGTAGTAATGATGCCTGATCTTCTGCGGAGCTATTTTGTACTTATTGTCAGATCTCCAATACCGTAGTAATGCATACAGCAATATGTGGGAAAACAAAGGTTGGATGATGTTTTGAGTGATGTCATCAGTGATGTCATCAATGATGCCATTTGAAATGTCATTGAGTCATCAAAGTCAAACTTCATTTTTCATGAATTAAAATGCATGATAGTACATAAAACAATAAAAATAAATTATAAAGTTAAGAAAATACATGATCTTCAGCCATTTATCCTATCTTCTGTGTAAAATCTGTGGAGGCTCCACGCAGTCAAAAATAAGAAATAAAACTAAACAAAAGAAAAGAAGAGAGTGCCACACAGGGTCAGTAACAGTAACACTTTTTGGTGACTGATTAAGACATTGTCACAGCCATTTCAGAGGCTTGCTGTCCCCTACATCGGCCTTCAGATATTAAAATGAAAAAATGAAGAAAGCCTTAACATTTGGATAGCTGTGCATTCTTTGAGAGGCTCAAAGATCTGATTTTCCAACAACGCCCGAAGCTGTAAGAAACTGGTATCTCTAAGTAGTGCTTAAGAACTCACCTAGCACTTGTCCTTATGAGAACCCACAAAGGAATTAGGGTTATGAAACCCGTAGACCATCACCTATGGGGTACCGTGGCACAACGGATATCAATATGGAGGACTTAAATAAGTTAGTGAAAAGGAAAAGGACTTTCAAGCCTATATTAGATTTTCCTAGGACCCCTTCCTTGTGTTCCAAGAGCATCAGTTCTGAATCCATTACTTTGGCATTTTAATTATAGGACTGGTGCATTTTGAACAGTCAATTGTGTGTTCTTGTTTTTTGTATGTTGTATTAAGTATTTACTTTACTACACATTTGAACACATTTTGTTTCGATTTTATTGATCTAATTGTTGGTAATTTCTCTCTTTACAGCAAAAACTGTAAACATTTTAAAAGTTCTCAAATCAACTGTGAAAAAAGAAATCTGAGGTCATATTTATTTAGTACAAATGTCCTTTTTTGTTCAAGTAAAATTGTGTTGGGATATTACAACCACATACTGTTGTTTGAAGTCATACTTTCTAAAAGTGGCATTTTCAAACACACAATTTAAAAACCATCTTTACTAAAAGATGTGCTTATTAAATTCTGAGTTCAGAGAGCCTAAACTTTATTTCTCAATCGTGTCCCAATCGGAAGATATACTTGTAAGATGTTACAAAGTATTTCCCATTCTATCCTGTGGGGCAGATAACCTTTTAATAGTGAAACACAAAATTGGCAACATTTCACTAGTCGTAGTTGAAATATCTTTATTTGATTTTATTTAAAAAAAACATGAAAGCACAATGAAACAGAAATAACTATCGCAGGCTCCATTCATTTGATATGTCATCAGTGATGTCATAAAGGATGTCATAGAACATGTCATGAGTGATGTCATTTGTGAGATCATAAGCAGTGCACGGAGGGACACAATTTATAGATAGTGCCGGTAACTAGAACTAGGGAATTTCTATGTTTTTTTTGTTCAAAACGTTAATGTTGTCACTGACAAATTCACCTAACTATAACATTACTTTAACCTTTGGTTTTTCTAGTGAATTTCTAAGGTTGTAGAAAAAACACCAAAAAAACAGATCCTTACATCACACCTAACTGTAACTTTGCTTTAACCTTTTGTAATGTCAGTGAGTTCCTTGTTTTTTTTAACGTAAAGTAATACTTTACCATACGCAAATGCAATACCCCACTGTGCATGGTCCTTCAGCCAACACCTCCCCATACAGCCAAGCCCACCCTTTGCATGGCCTTCAGCAGTGCACAGGAACAGGTTGGCCAAAGGGCACAGCTCTAGAGACTCCATCCTCCAGAGTTGTAAGCCAAGTTGTTATCAGCCTGGGCACCCCATCCCTTGGGGCCATTTATTTAAATAAAGTGGAGGGGCTGGCGTATCCCCCTCCCCTGGATGATTTTGGCCCCCAGGGCCTGGTATAATCTTTATGGAGAGGGGGGTACACTGCTCCCTAACAGGGCTTACTTCATCCCCGGGGACCCCATACCCCAGGGCCCAGCACACTTTCAGAGGGAGGAAGCACACAGCCCTCCTCCCTTGGTCGAATTTGGCCTCGGGGACCCCATCACCCGGGGAATGGGACCATTTTAAAGAGGCCCAATCCCCAGGATGATTTTGGACCCCAGGGATGGGGATACATTTTATAGGGAGATGGGCATGCGACCCCTTATGGGGCAAATTTAGGCCCCGGGGTCTCCAACCACCGGAGCTTGGCAATATTTTTAGTGGGAGCGAGGCACGCATGGCCCCCTCTCTGGGCCAATTTTGGCCCTTGAGACTTCATTTCCCAGGGCCTGGCACCACTTAGAAGGGGGTGGGAGGTACACAGCTCCCTCCTGCGGCCAATATCTGCCTCAGGGATCCTATTCCATGGGGCTCAGAAGCATTTTTAGGGGGAGGGACATGTGTGGCCCCCTCCATGGGCTGATTTTGGCCCTGGGGACACAATCCTCTGTGGCCCATTATCATTTATATAGGGGCAGGAGCCCATGACCCTCCCACCCAAGGCTGATTTCGGCCCTGGGGTCCCCATTTCCCAGGGCCCTGTGTAAAAATTAGGTAGAGAAAAGCACATGGTACCCCTCCCCAATTTCAACCTTGGGACCTGAGTTGATCATTTACATAAAGGGGAGGAGGACCATGTGACCCCCTTCTCAGAGGGCCACTTTTTTAAATAAAGGAGAGGAAGGGGGAATTTGTAGCTCCCCTCTTAGGGAAGATTTTATCCCCCAAATAGGGGCTGGGCATATTTTGAGTTAGAGGGGGCATACAGCCCCCTCATGGGGGAAATTTCAGCCCCCGGGACCCCAAGTACTGCGTCGGAAGCATTTCTTTGGGCTGATTTTGGCCCCAGGGACCTCATTTTCTGGGGTCATGCACCGTTTAGAAGGTGGAGGAGACATATAGCCCACCTGCCCAGGCTAGTTTTTGCCCCAAGGACCCCATCCCCCAGAGCTCTGCTGCATTTTTGGAATAGGGGGCTCGTGGCCTCCCGCCCAGGCTGATTCTGTCCCTAGGGACCCCATTCCTTTAGGGTAACACCTTAAGGTGGTTGCCTTGGTGCCCACCCAGGGCACCCACCATATCCTTGTTGGGGGCCTTGAGGGGAGCCCCATGGCCCCCTTGGCTCCAAGGCCCCCATGGCCCTATCTTTTTTTCCAACCCACAGGGAGCAGCTAATAATGCTGCTCCCTGCGGGAGGGAGAAATATTTAAATTCGTTTCCATGCCCAAACCACTATGCTCCCAGCGGACAATGGCATTTTTTAAGGTCCCACCAGCTGAGAATGGCATTGACGTTTGCTTCCACTTGGCAGAAGATTTAAAAAGGCTCCTGCCAAGAGAGAGCAAACAGAGGTTTTTATGTCCCAAGGGAGGGCACTCTGGAAACTTTTCAGGCTCTGGGAGAAAGACCATGCTTAGCCACTCCCCATAAAAATCTATGTCAAGCTCCCATGGGTCTCTAAAAGGTCAGGGAATGGGGCCGGGTGTCTCCTCTCCCATTTCCTGTATTTTTTTCCCCAGGGTGGGCCTTCCCATTCATTCCAGGATTGGGAAGGGGCCACACCGCCTCCCTTCCCATAAAAATGTATTTCAGCCCTGGGGATGGGCTTGTCAGGGCCTCTTGAAGCTTGAAGTGAGGGCTCTGCAGCCCCCTCCCCATAAAAATAAATGACGGGCCCATGGGGCTCCCCCGGGCCTTTGGAGGTATGGTGAGGGGGTCACATGACCCTTCTCAATAAATATTAAGATTGGCCCAGGGGTGGACTACATTGGGGCCTCACAGGGAGATGTGTGTCTCCCCTTCCCATAAAAGTAGTTTAAGACCCTGGGTGTTGGCTCCTCGGGGCATTATTAAATGCAGCCATGCAGCCATTTTCTTTTTTAATCCTGCAAGAGTTTTACTGGTTTGTGGCAGTTTTTGCTGTTTTTTTCTTTTTTGCTCCAGGAGGAGTCCCTCTGCATACCTCCAGTGGGTCCTACGTGATCCTACCCTGCCCCAATATATCTTTTGTTTTAATACAAATGGAGGACAGGAGATTAAGTTCCTGTAATCACTTCCAGCAAACTTTTTTCTCATGTTGCTGGCAGCCAATCAGAGCACTCGCTCCAGCAGGAGTCTGACTCCCACAGGGGTGAGAACGCTCAAGGGAAAAAAAGCTTCCTGGGCCAATGAGAAAGCTCTATTTTTAAACTGATTAACCCGTGAACATCTCAAAGTCTCTCACGCCCAACTGTCAAAGTATACAAATATTTTTGACTATTAATATCTCGAGAGCTACAGAAAGGAGTACTTACACATCCATTCACTAATTCAGAGAGCTACATACACGTCTACTCACTGACCCATGCAGCCACTCAAACACTCACTCACTCCCTAAAACAGCCACTGATGTACCCATTCATATACCTATACAGCCACACATATACTGAGTCAGTCACCTATAGAGCTACTCACACATGTAGTCACTCACCCATATAGTCAATTAAACAGCTAATTATCCATACAGACACACTCACACCCACTCACTTACTCATTCAGATACTAATATTTACTCTCTCACCTGTACAGTCACTGACACAAGCACACACTCACCCATACATCCACTCTCACATTCTCTCACTCACACACACAGTCACTCATATACCCCATCACTCACCTATACTACCTATACTACCTTTCACATACCCATTTACTCACCTATATACCACTGACACATCCAATACCTCAACCACAAAGCCATACACACTTACTCACCCATACAGCCCCTCACACACACACGCACAAACCCATACAGCTACTGACTCACCCACTCACTCATCCATACAGGTAGTCACATACCCCCTTACCCACCCACATAGACACTTAGACAACCATTCAGGACAACCAATCACTCACCCATACAGCCAGTCATGTACATCTATTCAGCCACTTAGACACAACAACAGACTGATACAGGTCAGCTAACTATAACTGCTAACTTTCACTAGTTTTCTGCTAGTTTAACCTGAGCCTAACTATACCGTCCCTAAAACCTTGGCTTTTTTCTGTGAATTTGTAAGGCTTTTAAATGCTAATTCCTAACTATGACATCCCTGCAACCTTTGTTTTTTTCAGTGAATTTCTATGTTTTTTTAACTAGTAGTCGTGTTTGGAGCAAGAGGGTGGGTCTCCAACCAGCTCTCAGCAATACCACTGTCTGGGACTTACTGGAGGTAACAGAAGGGGTTTCTGGCCCCCAAGGGACTTCGTCCCCCAACAAGCAGTGTCCCAGGAGACGTGTTTGCAGAGTGGTGGAGAAAAAGGGTGTGGCCTCCAACAACCTCTCAGCAGTTCCACTCTGTGGGACTTACTGGAGGTAACAGGAGGGGTAGTTGGCCCCAAGGACCCTCAGCATTCAAGTGGACTTAATCCCCCTACTAGTAGTGCACCAGAAGATGCATTTGCAAAGTGTGGAGAAAGGTGACATGGCCTTCATTCACCTCTCAGCAATCCCACTGTGCGGGACTTGCTGGAGGTACCAGGAGGGGTTTCTGGCCCTCAAGGAGCCTCAGCATTCAAAGGGACGTCATCCTCAAAGTAGTAGTACTCCAGAAGGCACAATTTGCAGAGTGGTGGAAAAAGGGGACATGACCTCCCACCACTTTTCAGCAGTCCCACTGTATGAGACCTACTGGAAATAACAGGAGGGGTTTCTGGCCCCCAAGCCCCCTTAGGAGCCAATGGGACTTCATGCCCCAACAAGTAGTGCACCAGGATGTTCTTTGCAGAGTGGTGGAGAGAGGGGACTGGCCTCCGAACACCACTCAGCAACCCACTGTGTAACTTACTAGAGGTAACAGCAAGACTCGTTGTGTGTCCCCAAGGACACTCAGCAGTCCAGGGGACTTCATCCCCCAACCAACAGTGTGCCAGGATGTGCTTTTGCAGAGTGGTTGAAGAAAGGGGCAGGAGTCTGGTGATTTGCCGGTCTCCACATGGCCTCCACTTACCCTGAACCAATTTCAGCACCACTGACAGCATCTTCCAGGTCCCGGACTTTTTATTGTCTAGTTTTTTAAACTAACAGGGAGGGGTGCTCGAGCGGCCCTCCTCCCAGGATGATTTAGGCCCCGGAGATCCGAACCCCCGGGACCCCGGCACTTTTTTTAAAATGCTTTTCTAAATGTTCTTATTAAATGATGGCAGGTAGCTGTGCGTCTCCCGTCCTGGGCCGATTTCTGCTAAGGGGACCCCATCTCCTGGGCTCCGGCCTCTAGTGTGGGTGCCATGGCCCACTCAGGCACCCACTTTCAAGCTACCGTGATCCCTGCCGGCTTCCCGCCTCCTGCAGGAGCCTGCATTGCTTTGAGTCAAAGAGAGCTGCTAGCATGCAGCCCTCTCTGTGTTAAAGCAATTGTGCTCCACTTTGAGCAAGCACAGTTTGCTACGGCTTGGCAGGAGCGGTAAAGCTCCCGCCAAGCCGTAGCAAACAGCTGTATTCCAGGAGTGGGCACCCTGAGACATTGCAGGAGCTGTTCAAGGGGGGTAGAAGTCCTCAGGGCAATCTCTGGCTCCAGGAGGCGAGCCATGCTGCCCCCCTTGACTGCAGGTCACAGATCCAGGGAGGTAATGATCCCCAGGGCCGCGGGGAGCCGCACTTTCTTTATTAGTCCCAGGGCTGCAGGGAGGCTGAAGCACCCCTGAGTTAATATTACATTTTGCCCTGGGGAGGTAGCGGTGCCTGGGGCTGTAGGGGGGACGCAAGGCATTATCTGCATTTAATACAACATTTTCCCCTGGGAGGTGTCAGTCTCCAGTGCACAAGGGTTTCCTAGGACAACCCCATGCATGCATTGTTAAGAATGTCCTGGGGAAGTAGCGGTGCCCTGGGCTGCACAGGGATATGTGGACCCTTTGCATCAGAATTATTGTTTGCCCTGAGGAGGTGGCAGTCCCTGAGGTGTGGGGGTGCTGCTTGGACATCCCCCGCATAATTATTAAATTATTAACCCCTTCCATCCAGGGGGCGTGTGTGTCGGACAGCAGGGAGCCGTCTGATCTGCGCACGTGTGGAATTTTACCGCACCGCATGGAAAATCCGGACGCTTGCAAGGGGTTAAGCACTGCCCCTGGGATTTGGCTCACCAAGTAGGTTCATTTGTACTGTTTTGGGTTTTTTAAAAATATTTGCATAGATCCGCAAGTCCACCTGCGGGGCTCAGCGTAGCCCCCAGTGTGAATCCGCAAGCAAGCTTGCGGCTCTCAGAAAAAACTGAAAAAAGGTGGCAGGGTATACCTCTGACCCGATTTTATACATATAACTTTTTTATTTTCTAAATGGCTGGCTGGGCTCACTGTACTTCTTGATGGAGGAGTGTTGTTCTTTTGGAATATATGCTGGCGATGCCAGCCTGCAAGCCCCGACCTGAGAGGCTGGTCATTCCTCTAGCATTGTGTGTCTTTTAGTTATATATAGTATGAAGAGGACCAACGGCTGCAATGAATAAAGAAGGAGTGAACCATGCAGGATGAGGCTGCTGTGAGGAACGGGAGGCCTGTCTGACTTACGCTGAACTCTGACTAATAATTGAAACAGCCAGGGTTTTCATGATTTTTTTTTAACTCATTACAGTCCGGGAAGCAATTTTGAATATGCACTAAGGCACTTTAAACATCCTTTCTGTTAAAAAATAAATAAACATGAATGCTGAGGTGCTGTCTTTCGGGAGTTGCAGGACATTTAGCTACTATGACTTAGGTGAAATCGATTTCTTTGAGGCAAAAAAGTAAGGAATTAACCAGCACGAAGGCAATGCACTATGGACACTTTGGTCTGTGGATGGCTTGTTAGTTAACTACATTGATATTACAAACATGAGTACATCCCCGAAAAGTCAAAAAAGGAGAAATGTATGCATGCTTAAGAAGCCACAGACCACATATGTTTGCTTCCACAATATGATTGAAAAAATCTTTAATTTGAACTCACCTGGAATTAAATCTTTCTTCAATACTTGTGCTTCAAAAGATACATCGGTAACTTCCCTGCCGAGTCCCCCCAAAAAGTAAAAAGAAAAAAGAAAAGGGGCAGGGTAAAAATTCCCTGACCCCCTAGAATTGGTCGTGGGGTCTGCTAGAGACCCTGCCAGGGCAAAAAAATGTTTTTACATTTTTGCTGCAAAATTCCGACGAAGTCGTGAATCTGAGGCATAAAATAAATATACAAAAACAAGCGCTGGCTCGCCCGCTGGTTTAGACTGTAGCATCCCAGGTGGGCTAGGCCCCTGGGCATGAGATTTGCAGCTCTTGGATGAGAAAATGGAGCAATTTAACACAGTCCATCCCTGAAGGTTTCAACACATAGTTAATACCTCCTGCCCCACAGCCCTCACTACTCATACATGGCATGACTGTGACATCTCCAGCCATCTTGTAATTCACACACCTGCCCAAGCCATCTCAGCTCAAGTGGACTCCAGTCTGCTACAGCCTGAGTAATGTGGAGTTGATAGAAAACAGGCAATGCCTGTTAGACAAGAAAGGCACTTCGGTGCCCCACCTAGTGGTATGCAGTGCAGTGTAACTGCTGCCAGTCATTCTGAAATCAGGATATTTAGCCCTCTCTAGTGGTGTTGTGGTGTCGAACCCAGAGAAGACCGTGCATAGGGGTCTTCTAATAGCAGAAGCAAGGGAACAGGCTCTCAGGTTTCACAACCCAAAGGTCTGGAGTATTTTCAACCCTACACTGAGACTTGAACCCAGCACTTGAGCAATCGCCTTCTAACAAGGTTTGGACCAAACTTAACTGTACTACGTCATATTGACCCATCCACCCATGACCATGAACAACCAACCAAGAGTGGGGACTCAAACCTCATCTGCGGCCCAGCCAATCCAATGCACAGTGGAGCATTCACCCCAAGTTACTTGCAGCTGCAGCGATTAACCTAGGAGAATCCACTGCTCTAGACTCTACCGGCCCACAACAAAGGATACAGGACATCACCCAACCTCCACCCCTACCTTACTAGTCCATCCTGGTCTACCCAACAAGCTGCTAGTTGACAGCAGTGCCAGAATTCAGAACATGTATACATTTAAACTTCATATCTAATTTAGGACGCTCCCGCGCCGCACGGCCACCAGCTGCTGCGAGTGCCTCCCCGCCTGCCTCTCTGCTCGGCCGGCTGCTGCGCTCTCCTCGTGGTCGCCTCCCGCCTTTGCCTCTGTGCGTCTGTTGAGTGTTTAGTAACTGTAAAGTCGCATTTATTTTTCATTTCATTTCTGTATTCTGCATTCTGCATTTCGGTATATTGTTGGTGCTTCTCTCCTTAGTTGCTGCATTTTGTTCCTGGTTCCCCTCTCTGTCTGTGTTTTCCCCCGTCTCCCCGCTCCCCGCTTCCCGCCACCGCCGCCAAACCCCGCCCCTTTTTACATTCTGTACCCTCCCCGCTCCCGCCTCCCAGCTGCTCCGCCCTCCCTCGCACTTCGCCATATATGGCGACCGTGCGCACGCGCAGCGTTGACGCGCAGCGGGCGCGCCGATTGTGCGCCGAAGGCGCGCCAAAGGTAAGCCCGTCTGCGCCCGTCCGTGCCTGGACCGCGCCCAGCGCCAGAACCCCTGGCCCCCACCGACGAAGGACGACCCGACGAATCTACAACACCGCCGAACTCATCGCTCTTAACACCAGCGGATTCCCGGGATGCCTCCGAGCCACCCCGAAGCACACCCACGGACCCTTCAGCTGCCACGCCTGCAAGTTCTCCTGCGTCCGGACCTGCCCTGCACCAGCACCCGCCAGGCCGAACACCAGCAGCAACCATCTCAAGTGCATCCTGCTCAACACCCGCTCCGTCCACAGACACGCCATCGAACTCTGGAACCTCCTCGACACCACAGCCCCCGACGTCGCCTTCCTCACGGAGACCTGGATGAACGCCTCCTCAGTGCCCGACATCGCCATCGCCATCCCAGAGGGCTACAAGATCACCCGGAGGGACCGCACCGCCAACCAGACGGGAGGAGGCATCGCCATCATCCACAGGGACACCATCCGCATCACGACCAACACCGACAACACCCTAACCACCGCCGAACACCTGCACTTCCAGATCCACACCGACCCGAAGACCACCCTCAGAGGCACCCTGATCTACCGACCCCCGGGACCACGCACACGATTCAGCGAGGACATCGCCGACTTCATCAGCCCGCATGCCCTCCCCTCCGCCGACTACATCCTCCTGGGGGACCTCAACTTCCACCTGGAGAACAACAGCGACCGCAACACCATCACCCTGCTCGACAACCTCGCCAACCTCGGACTCAAACAGCTGGTGTCCACCCCCACCCACCTCACCGGACACACACTCGACGCCGTCTTCTCATCCAGCAAAGACATCGCCTTCAGCCACGCAACAGGACTCCACTGGACGGACCACAGCTGTGTCCACTTCACCTTCAAAAGAACGATGATCCACCACCACCAGCAACAGGTTGCCCGTAGAAGCTGGAACAAGATCACAGCCGACCAGCTCACCGCCTCCCTGAGCCAGCACCCTCCTGCCGGCTCAACGAACCCCAGCCAGGCCGCCGACAACCTTACTAAGTGGATCAGCAACTGCGCGGACGAACTCGCCCCTCTGAGGACCCCGCCCAGCAGACCCGGCAGCAGAAAAACCCCATGGTTCACCGACGAACTCAAGAACTCCAAAAAGAACTGCCGAGCCCTCGAGAAAGTGTGGAGAAGGGAACCAACAATGAACAACATGTCCACCCTCAAGCTCGCCACCCGGAAACACCACCAACTGATCCGCGCCACCAAGAAAACTGCATACAAGGACCGTCTGGACAACAACGCACACAACTGCAAGGAACTCTTCAACATCGTGAAAGAGCTCTCCAACCCCAACGCCGGAAACAACGACATCACCCCATCGCAAGACCTCTGCAACTCCCTCGCCTCCTACTTCCACAACAAGATCGCGGACATACACAACAGCTTCAGCATCCAACCAACGCACGTCAAAACCACAGCAACGCCACCCACCACCACCCTCCGCGCCTGGACCCCGATCAGCACCGAAGACACCATCCGCACGATGAACTCCATCCACTCCGGATCTCCAACCGACCCCTGCCCTCACCACGTCTTCAACAAGGCCGACGCTGTCATCGCACCCCACCTACGAGACATTATCAACACCTCCTTCGACACCGCCACCTTCCCTGAGAGCTGGAAGCACGCCGAACTCAGCGCTCTGCTCAAGAAACCTACAGCGGACCCCACCGAACTCAAGAACTACCGTCCCATCTCGCTCCTCCCGTTCCCGGCCAAAGTCATCGAAAAGACCATCAACAAACAGCTGGCCGCCTTCCTCGAGACGAATGGATCCCTCGACCCCTCACAGTCTGGCTTCCGAGCCAACCACAGCACCGAGACCGCCCTCATCGCCGCCACCGATGACATCCGTACCCTGATGGACAACGGAGAAACAGCAGCCCTCATCCTCCTGGACCTCTCCGCGGCATTCGACACCGTCTGCCACCGCACCCTAGTACAGCGCCTTGGCAACATCGGAATCCAGGAGAAGGCACTGGAATGGATCACCTCCTTCCTCGACGGAAGAACACAGAGAGTCCGCCTACCACCGTACAAGTCAGAGGCCACCGAAGTCATCTGCGGCGTCCCTCAAGGATCCTCGTTGAGTCCCACCCTCTTCAACGTCTACATGAGCCCCCTAGCGGCCATCGCACGCCAACACAACCTCAACATAATCTCCTACGCCGACGACACCCAGCTGATCCTCTCCCTGACCAACGACCCCGCCGCCGCCAGAGCCAACCTGCACGAAGGGATGAGAGATGTAGCAGAGTGGATGACGACCAGCCGCCTGAAACTGAACTCAGACAAGACGGAGGTCCTCATCCTGGGCTCCTCGCCCTCCGCCTGGGACGACTCCTGGTGGCCGCCCGCCCTGGGCACCGCACCCAAACCGACGGACCACGCACGCAACCTGGGCTTCATCCTGGACTCCTCCCTCTCCATGACCAGACAAGTCAACGCCGTCTCCTCGTCATGCTTCAACATCCTGCGCATGCTACGGAAGATCTTCTGGTGGATCCCCACCGAGACCAGGAAGACCGTCAACCAGGCCCTCGTCACCAGCCGACTGGACTACGGCAACGCCCTCTACGCCGGAACCACTGCCAAGCTCCAGAAGAGACTCCAGCGGATCCAGAACGCCTCCGCCAGACTCATCCTCGACATCCCACGAAACAGCCACATCTCCGGGCACCTGAGAGACCTGCACTGGCTCCCCGTCAACAAAAGAATCACCTTCCGCCTCCTCACCCACGCACACAAAGCCCTACACGACCAAGGCCCGAGCTACCTCAACAACCGAATCAACTTCTACGCTCCCAAGCGCCACCTCAGATCAACCAGCCACGCCCTCGCCGCCGTCCCCCGCATCCGAAGAGCGACAACAGGAGGAAGGTCTTTCTCCTACCTGGCCGCCAAGACCTGGAACTCCCTCCCGACCGACCTACGCCTGACCCAGGACCACCTCTCCTTCAGGAAGAGGCTTAAGACCTGGCTGTTCGAGCAGTAAAGGCACCACACCTCCCAGCGCCTTGAGACCCTACGGGTGAGTAGTGCGCTCTATAAATGTAGTGATTGATTGATTGATATCTCAACGCAACCACATCTGGTGTGTATTACATCTGTATTGTAAGCTAGCACTAGAAACTTGTTGGAGATGCTACATCAGTGCTCTATCAACATCATAAATAGATGTATAGGGAGACAGAAATATGGTATGTGATACAGGTGACATGGGTCAGTGGCGTGAGTGTTGGGGTTCGACTCACAGTTCCTCCTTCCAAGGTCAATAAAAGGAGTAAAGGCGAGCTGGGTAACTGTGGCACTTGTTATAAAGCAGTCCCACAAGACCCAGCTGGTGATGGGCGGTAATTAACTGGTCAGAAATACTGCCCAATCGAATGTGTGTGTTATGAAGACACGGTGCACAACTGCCAGCGCAGCACTTCAAGGCACTTTACATGTATAGCCCAGTGCAGACTCTGGGGCAAGGCACAAACATATGAAATAAATAAGCTTCCTGTAGGAAGCAGGCCACATCCATTATGAACAGGACAATGTATCACTGCAGTTCTCAGATTACAAAGCATTCCTGGTCTGGGGTCTCTCCCCGGCACGTGCGGCCTCTCCATTTGATACCTCTGCCAGCAGCGCTATTGCCGCCAGGCGAGAAATAGCTCTTTCAGTGCTGCAGTGCTTACAGTAAGGGGAATGGATAGCGTTCAGTTTAGGGGCATAGTTGACATACACATGGCACCCACCCCAGGGCACCAGCAGACGTCCGGGGGCCCGAGCTGAGCCTGTGCCAGTAGTAAAGCATTATTGACTGTCTCTGAGCTCATGAAGGTGGTCTGTGGAGATTAAGGGCAGAGGGAACTTAAGAATAATCAGTTTATGCCTCTATTCTTCAACCTCCAGAACATCTTTTTCTGGTAAAGCTCTCCCTTATGCATAGGCTGCTACCTGACAATTGACTGACACTGCAGAAAAGAGCAATCCTTCGAGGAGCCACCGTTGAGTCAGAGATGTTTTAAAGCATGGGCAAAATGGACAATTACCAAAGGACCCCAGTTTCTAAGGGACCCTTGTGAAAGTAAAAATTCTCTTTTTTGATTTTCATTGTATGGAATTATCTTTCATAAACTCCATGTCGGTCTCTTCCTTTGACTCTGTCTCTCTAACTTGGGTCATCTTAAGGATTTTGTGGGTCCCAAGCAAGACATATTTCAACTGTTTTGTTTGGCCCTGTTAAAATGTAACACATAATTTAGAAATGTTTGGCTTCATGAGGGCTTAAGTTAAGAAGAAATAGATAGTAAAATAGAAATGTATCACCTACAGAGGTACCCAAAATATGTCATGCCCAGAACCCTCAAAGTCCTTAAGACACCACTGCATTGATTAGGAACCAGCAGCTCACCCCAACCCCAACAACCTCTGGCACCCTCCGGACTACCCGACCTTCAATTGCCTTCTATAACCAGATGGGTTTACTCCATAGTATATATAGAGACAGTCTGGACAATAATCTAGTGACTGAGCTATGGATGAGGAATATGCCTCCCAACTCAACAAAAACCAGCAACGTCCTTTGGCCCAACCTCCCATGCACCAAACACACCACAAAGCTCTGTGCAGGAACAGGCCCACCTTACCTTCGCCAAGAGAAACCATTTCTAAACTGGACATTTACAAACATCTGGTAAGTATTAATTAGAGCCCAGAGTAAGCAAGGTTTAGACCAGGACTCAATACCTCCTTCAAATCCACCCTGAGGTTCCTGCTGAAGAAATCCAGAAGTGAGAACATCTTGATTGTTTGTTATGTGGACCTCCATGTGGCATTTGGTGCAACTAACAATATTTTAGTTTGAAAGAGGCGTGTTAATATAGCCTGACATTCCCATTCATTGGTTGAGGCTGAAGGCATTCCCACTAGGCAGGCAAGTGTGCAGTTAATGTTTAACTGTATGCACAGATTTCTGTTATAACTGACTGCTGTTTTCAGTAAAACGGAGGACTCTTTTTGGACAAAACGGTGTTTGTTTTCTGGCCCTGGTGCTGATTTCACAGAAATGAAACCTCAAAAGGATGCACTTACACCTCTAAACATAGCAGGTGCACCAGTTAAAGCTCCACTTCAGTAAAGCACAAACAATTCTAACTTCTTGGGATTGGCGAAGGTGAAGCAAATGTTTTTCCTCTCGTATTCTAAGTTGAAAAACGATATGAAATCCTTAAAGAAGGAGAATTCATTGTTAATCTGTTGGAGCACAATCCGATGTGTAGTGACTGTGATGAGGGGTTTCTTTCTTCTCATCTCCTGGTGAAAGCAGTGTCTATGGTTCGCCTTTTAAATACCCTAAGTATGCAAATATTTCAAATGCGTAGTACTACTCACACAGCCACTCACAGTTCACCACAGGTACTCACACACCAACTCACAGACACTTGCGCACACACTCACAGGCCCACACAGCCACCCATACACCCACTCTCAAAGGTGACAGGTTACAATTTTACAGGATTAAAGATTTGAAAAAACAAGGAAATTCCCTAAAACAAAGGTCACAGCAACTTTATAGGTAGGAAATAGAATACACTGAAAAAAAACAAAGGTTGTAGGACGCTAAAGTAAGGATCAGATTTCACCTGTACAAAACCAGGACAATTCAGCAGTTATAGTTACCTAAGCTAACTAAGCATGGGCGGATTTTGCGGATCCACGATCCGCGGATTTGCGGATCGTGGATCCGCAAAATCGGCGGATTTTGCGGATTTGCGGATCCGCGGATTTGGGGCGGGGCTTCCATGCGAGTGCACATGCCTCTTGTGTGTTTAAAAGGTCTGGGACCGAACGGAGCAGTAGATGAAGAGACAGAAGTTCCTGGTCACAGGAACAGCAAAGGGATTGCGCTTGTGAAAGTCAAGGATGCAAAGGCCTCTATCCAGCATCACAGCTGATTTTCGACGGTAGATTTGGGAAGAAGGCACACATGCCCAGCCTCGATGACGAGCACGATTGTTTTTGGGCTGATGAATGAGTCACTGCATTTGAGCTTCAACTAGTTCCAGCGACCATGTGTGTGTTACTATGCAATCGCCCCGAAGGGCGCAGGGGTCCCTTGGGTGAGCTGTCCATCATAGTGGGTCAATGGCGGGAAGACGGTGCACACCGCGAGTGTGTGGGCGGGGCTTCCATGCGAGTGCACATGCCTCTTGTGTGTGTAAATGCTCTGAGACCGATCAGAGCAGTAGATGAAGAGACAGACCCTCCTGGTCACAGGAACAGCAAAGGGATTGCGCTCGTGAAAGTCAAGGATGCAAAGGCCTCTATCTAGCATCACAGCTGATTTTCGACAGTAGATTTGGGAAAAGAAAGCACACCAGCCTGGCCTGTTGTAACTATTTTACGATGGCGCCGGCAAGCTGCCAGCGCCATCCTAAAGTAGTTACTAAATTAGCTTCAACAGGAAGCTCTAATAGATAAAATCGAGCACCTGCTTTATTTTATCTATTAGAGCTTCCTCTTGAAGCTAACTTAGTAACTATTTTAGGATGGCGCTGGCAGCTTGCCGGCGCCATCGTAAAATAGTTACAACAGGCCAGGCTTCAACTTTTGCCCCCGGATCCGCCGCTTGCGGATTTGCGAATTCTCGGTAAATTCGCGGGGGTTCGCGGATCGCGAATTTTCCGAAAATTCGCAAAATCCGCGAGCGGAACGGATTTTGCGCCCATGCTTAAAGCTAACTATAATTTACGCCCCGGCAAAGCACTGCTTATGACCTCACATGCTACATCACTCATGACATGGTCAGTAACATCATCTTTGATTTTTTCAGCAAATTTTATTGTGTTTTGAATTCTATTCTCTGACTATAACGTTCCTGTAACCTTTGTTTTTGACTGTGAATTTCTGTTTTTTTTAATGTGATTTCCTAACAATGACGTCCCTGTAATCTTTTGGTTTTAAAGTGAATTTCTAAGGTTTTGAAATTATACTTCCTAATTGTAACCTTTAACCATTGAGAGTAAGTGAGTGAGTGTGCGCTTGAGTGTCTCAGTGGGTATGTGAGAGAATGTGTGAGTGTCTCAATGGGTGTGTGAGGTCTGTATGGGTTTGGGAGTGGCTGCATGAATGTCTCACTGGGTGTGTGATTGTCTGTTAGTGTTTAAGTGGGTCTGTAAGTGTGTGCATGGATGTCTGAGTGGGTGTGTGGGTGGGTGTATGAGTGCCTGAGTGAGTGGCTCAGTGGGTCTATGAGTAGGCATGAGAGTGTCTGAATGAGTTTGTGAGCATCTCCAAGAGTGTGTGAGTAGGTCTGTGAGTGAGTGCATGAGTGTCAGACTGAGTCAGTGAGTGGGTACATTCGTCTCTGAGTGGGTCTGTGAGTGGCTATGTGAGTCTCTGAGTGGTTCTGTGAGTGGCTGTTTGAGTAAAGGTATGGGTCTGTGAGTACGTGCATGAGTGTCTAAATGGGTCTGTGAGTGAATACATGAGCGTTTGAGTATGTTTGTGAGTTGGTGTGTGAGTGCCTGAGTTTTTGTGCGGGTATCTAAGTGTCTGTTTGGATGTGCCAGTAGCTTTGTGAGTGACTCAGCCACAAAGGAATAATACCTGTCCCTTTATCAAACAAGACTTCACAGTTTTGCTAAAAATTTCTACCCAATTGGAGTTCTTTCTACTGGTTAATTATTCATTGCAACCTCCTTTACGACATATCCAGTACGTATTCTACAATACAGTTGCAGAATGAAGGATGAGGAAATGTAACCAATGACCTGGTGGGCATTTTGTGAATGTGATTTTTCCTCTCACATCTTTGTCGAGAGATATGGGAGAAAATGAATCCTTCTATAGAGAAAACAATGAGACTACAAAGAGGTAAATCTCCACCAAACAAGGGTTATTCCTCTTACGTATATGAAGTAAGTGCTTCTTTGCTTGGTAGAGATGTCCTCATATTCCTGAGCATCAAGAACTCCTCACCAAAAACTACAGAAAACGTGCTGGGGGGGTACTTGTTAAGCTGTCCATCTTCCTGGCAAAGGCAGGAAGACATTTGGGGGCAGATGTACTATTCTTACAATTTGAGATTCGTAAAGTCCCTTGTTTTGTGAATCGCAATTTTTGACTCCCAAAATGAAATTTACAACAGTGTCTCACGCACTCTTTACGATTCCTAATGGGGTCGCAAATTGCCTGCCTCATTAATATTCATGAGGCAGGTCGCAATTACCAACCCATTGGGATGGGCTAGCACTCCCAGGGATGGTGGCAGACCACCATGTCTGTGACTGCTTTTTCCATGATGCAGTTTTTAAAAAAGATGCAGTCCGTTTTCCTTAACACCTTCAATGCTATGGAGATTTTTCTCCCACGCTGAATCTTTTTTTTTCCCATTGTTTATCACAAGGTCAGCTCGTCATAAGCACACGTCCAGTGTACTGCATGACGAGCTGACCTTGTCATTAGCATAGAAGGGGTTGGAAAATGGGATGCATTTAATAAGAAAAATGAAACGTTTCTGTTTAATTTTTTAAGAGTAGGCAAAAGTCCCTTGGACCACTGCCTGCTCTTACAAAATGTTTTTGCTGCCAGTCATAAAGGGGAAGGGGTCCCACTGGGACCCCTTCCCGTTTGTGAGTGGCTTACCACCTTTTTGAAATGGGTGGTAAACTGTGAGCATTATATAATCGGTTACTGACTTGCAAAATAGAGTTAGTATATAGGGCAGATCTATTTTGCGGTCGCAAAAGTGCTGATTTCCCGTTTCGATCGCAAAAAAGGGTCGTACATCTGGCCCCAAGTGATTTTCACATTTGCATGCTCCTAGCAATTTGAAGGCAGAACCATGGACTCAGCTCTCACCAGGAGATGACAAATGAGAAGCACTCATCACAGTCACATACAGATTGTGCTCCAATAGATACATTAATTCACATCCAAGATGGATTTCCAATTGTTTTTTAATATGGAATTAATGAAAAAACACATTTGCTTTGCCTTTATCAGGCCCAGGATTTAGGATCACATGTCTTTTAGAGAAGTGGAGCTTCAATGAGGGCAAATGATGTGTTTGTATGTGTAAGTGTTTACTGTTAAGTTTTTTTTTAAAATGAGCATTAGGGCCACAATGGCCCCGGGGACCCCATCCCCCGTGACCCGGCCATAAATTGATGGGGCCTGGGTGGCCCCCTGCTCCGGGCCGATTTTGACCCCAGGGACCCCATCCCACAGGGCCCGGCCGAAATGTAATGGGGAAAGCGGCTGCGTTGCCCCCAACCCAGGGCCGATTATAGCCCAGGGAACCCCACCTCCCTGTACCCAGCCTTAAGATATACATATTGATATAATATATATATTGAATGGGGAAGGAAGAGCACATGGCCCTCCACTTTGGGCTGATTTTAGACCCAATGACCCCAAACCCTGGGGCCTGGCCTTAATTGAATGGGGGAGAGGGGCTGGACTGTTCCTCTTCCTGGGCTGATTTCAGCTCCGGAGACCCTATCCCCGGCTCCGGCCATGTCTTTCTGGGTAACCTAGCTCCACCCAGGGTATCCGGCTTACAAATGGTACTGCGAGGGACGCTTCAAGGATCCCTTGGTTCCAGCCAGTTCCCCTCCTCTGCGGGAGCTGACATTGCTCTTGCACGCCGGGAGCTGCTGGAAATTCAGCTCCCTGCACGTAAGAGCAAAAGTTTAATCTCTTTCCCTGCCTGCATGTCTGCGCGCAGGTAAAGGAATGAAACCTCCGCTTTCAGCAAGTGGGAGCGGTTTTACAGCTTCCACTTGCTGGAAGCAGAGTGTTTGCTTTTGCTTGGTGGCAAAAGCAAACAGCTATGTCCAGGGGTGGTCATAGCAGGAGCCAGTCCTAGGGGGTGGTGGTTCCCACAGGCATAATTGGCTCCTGATGGCAGGCTGTGCAGACCCCCTCCTTTGCTGTGCACGGGCCAGATCTGGGGAGGTGATATATCCAGGACCGTATATGGGCAAGTATGAGGGTCGCACGGCCCCCTCCTTTTTTTCACAAGGATTTCCCCTGGGGAAGTGGTGGTACCCAGGGCTCAGAGTGGTTCGTGCCCCCAATTATAAACAGTAGCCCCGGGAAAATGGTGGTCCCCGGGCTATATTAAGCCCTTGGAGGGAGGCCACACTCCATCTTTTTTTATTAAAAATGCATGCCCTCTAACATTGGGCGTAAAATTCGTTCCGCTCACCGAATTTGCGAATTTTCTGCAATTTCGCGATCCGCGAATCTCGCGAAATTGCAGAAAAATCCACGAATCCGCGAGCGGACCGGATTTTCCAAAACTGAAGTACAAGAAGCACTTACAGGGTTTCAGCAGGTGCCCAAGTCGAAGCTAATTTCTTTGTAACCATTTACAAAATGGTTACAAATTAATCAACTTGGGCACCTGCTGTAACCCTGTAAGTGCTTCCTGAACGGCGCCTCCAGAGTTCGTTGCCTACTTGGAACTATTCTCTGACCCAGCTCTGACCCTTCAAGCAGGGTCAGAGAATAGTTACAAGTATGGCACAATGCTCCTGTCACAAAAATTAAACCGCAACAGGAAGCCTTACAGATAAGGAAGCACATTAACCAGCCCCAAATTAATTTGTCTCGGTTGAGGCTGGGCAGGTGTGCTTTCTTCCCATAATCTACAGTGGTGAACCAGAGGGTGCTGTGATGAACCAGAAGGTGCAGTGGTGAACCAGTGGGTGCTGTGATGAACCAGAGGGTGGCAGTGGTGAACCAGAGGGTGGCAGTGATGAACCAGAGGGTGGCAGTGATGAACCAGAGAGTGACAGTGGTGAACCAGAGGGTGACAGTGGTGAACCAGAGGGTGGCAGTGGTGAACCAGAGGGTGCTGTGATGAACCAGAGGGTGGCTGTGATGAACCAGAGGGTGGCAGTGATGAACCAGAGGGTAACAGTGGTGAACCAGAGGGTGGCAGTGATATACCAGAGGGTGGCAGTGGTGAACTAGAGGGTGTTGTGATGAACCAGAGGGTGGCGGTGATAAACCAGAGGGTGACAGTGGTGAACCAGAGGGTGGCAGTGGTGAACCAGAGGGTGCTGTGATGAACCAGAGGGTGCTGTGATGAACCAGAGGGTGGCAGTGATGAACCAGAGGGTGGCAGTGGTGAACCAGAGGGTGCTGTGATGAACCAGAGGGTACTGTGATGAACCAGAGGGTGGCAGAGATGAACCAGAGGGTGACCGTGGTGAACCAGAGGGTGGCAGGGATGAACCAGAGGGTGGCAGGGATGAACCAGAGGGTGGCAGTGGTGAACCAGAGGGTGACAGTGGTGAACCAGAGGGTGGCAGTGATGAACCAGAGGGTAACAGTGGTGAACCAGAGGGTGGCAGTGATGTACCAGAGGGTGGCAGTGGTGAACCAGAGGGTGCTGTGATGAACCAGAGGGTGGCAGTGATGAACCAGAGGGTGACAGTGGTGAACCAGAGGGTGGCAGTGGTGAACCAGAGGGTGCTGTGATGAACCAGAGGGTGCTGTGATGAAGCAGAGGGTGGCAGTGATGAATCAGAGGGTGGCAGTGGTGAACCAGAGGGTGCTGTGATGAACCAGAGGGTGGCAGTGATGAACCAGAGGGTGACCGTGGTGAACCAGAGGGTGGCAGTGATGAACCAGAGGGTGGCAGTGGTGAACCAGAGGGTGACAGTGGTGAACCAGAGGGTGGCAGTGATGAACCAGAGGGTGACAGTGATGAACCAGATGGTGACAGTGATGAACCAGAGGGTGGCAGTGATGAACCAGAGGGTGGCAGTGATGAACCAGAGGGTGGCAGTGGTGAACCAGAGGGTGACAGTGATGAACCAGAGGGTGGCAGTGGTGAACCAGAGGGTGGCAGTGATGAACCAGAGGGTGGCAGTGGTGAACCAGAGGGTGGCAGTGATGAACCGGAGGGTGGCAGTGATGAACCGGAGGGTGCCAGTGGTGAACCAGAGGGTGCTGTGAAGAACCAGAGGGTGCTGTGATGAACCAGAGGGTGGCAGTGATGAACCAGAGGGTGGCAGTGGTGAACCAGAGGGTGCTGTGATGAACCAGAGGGTGCTGTGATGAACCAGAGGGTGGCAGTGATGAACCAGAGGGTGACCGTGGTGAACCAGAGGGTGGCAGTTATGAACCAGAGGGTGGCAGTGGTGAACCAGAGGGTGACAGTGGTGAACCAGAGGGTGGCAGTGATGAACCAGAGGGTGACAGTGATGAACCAGAGGGTGACAGTGATGAACCAGAGGGTGGCAGTGATGAACCAGAGGGTGGCAGTGGTGAACCAGAGGGTGCTGTGATGAACCAGAGGGTGGATGTGGTGAACCAGAGGGTGACAGTGATGAACCAGAGGGTGGCAGTGGTGAACCAGAGGGTGACAGTGATGAACCAGAGAGTGGCAGTGGTGAACCAGAGGGTGGCAGTGATGAACCAGAGGGTGGCAGTGATGAACCGGAGGGTGGCCGTGATGAACCACAGGGTCGCGAACAGGCTGGACATGTGGAAACAACATGGTCACGACCATTGCGACCACACAAGTAAGTTCGCGTTCCCGAACTTTTAAAAAACCATTGCGAACTGGCAAAAAAAAAAATCCGCAAGTTCGCGGGATTTGCAAAATTTGCGAATCGTGGTTACGATTTCACGTGAATACGCGTACCGCGAATTCGCAAATTTCGCCCATACTTAATGCCCCCGGGAGCTGGCCCACTCGGAGCTCAATTACTAAGAAGTCCGGGAAACTGTGCTTGTTTTTTTTCAATTGACTGCGATATTTGTGAATATTGGCACAATTCACAGAGAATGAAATAAAATAGCTCTTTGGCCATGCAGTGCCATTTTTGGTGGACTCAGCTTAAGCCAAATCCCAAGATGGCTGCCAACACTTCCTGGTTGAAGAGTTGGCAGCAAATCGGAGCTCTGCAGATCTCTGCACAAGCTCGTTACTATTCGCGAAGGTTTCATGATCATAAATATACAAATTTAGATTTCCCTTAATTTCTCTTAAACTATTGAATGGATTTACACCAAAAAGCATAATCTCCAGCCCAAAAGCTAGATTTCTGCCATATTAGATATAATTTTGTTCAGCAGTTTGGGCTCCAGTCATGCCTAAAGACTGTATGCGAATTAACATTGGAAACACACTTTTTTAAATTCCCCTTTCACGGATCGCCCCAAAACGTTCCACGCACAACTAGAATTACCAGGGCACTTTTATTAAATTTCATGACGATTGGCAAATGCCATGAAAGATATAGGCAAGTCAAAAGATGCTCTGATTTTACATGCACAAAACCATAGAAATTCAGCAGTTATAGTTATACTTATCCTAAGAAACTATAACGTGTGCCTTAAAGTAACTATAACATGCACCCCCACAATGCACTGATTATTAACCTACATATTACATCAGCCATGATATCTTTTATGACACCTTTGGTAATAATAATGCAAATTTTCAATGACAAATATGTTTGAGGAAACTGTGCATGGCGGGCACACAAGTTATAGTTACCTGATGAATTTCTATGGTTTTGTGTGTGTAAAAACTGAACCTAACTATAAAGTTCCCACAACCTTGTTGTTTTGTGATTCTATATATATTCTACAACCCTATTTCCCTTTTAGTCTTGGCTGCCAAAATAATGGGGAAAGGGACCTTTGATCAATGTATTAATCTGCAATTTGTAGTGGGCACATATATGGTAGTCAAGAAGGGCTGGTTATATATGGCATTTATGGACCTAACCTCAGTATTTGACTGAGTTAACCGATCCAAACCATGGCACATTTCTTTGGATCTGGTCATGGAGGTCGAGCTTGTGGCATTCAAACACAATTTGCATTCTAATCTTTCAGTCTTGGCCAGATATGATGAGAATGGAAGTTTGACTGCCCCCTGGGGGGATCAGAGAGGGGTAAGACAGGGGTGCATTTTGGCCCCCCTGCTTTTTACCCTATACATTAACAAACTAGTGACGTTTTGACAGTATCCTTCAGGGCTATTCCAAGGGCGGGGTGTAAATTATTCCTCGCCCTGTTATATGCAGATGATGCGGCCCTGTTTGCTTGGACTACCATGGGTCTCCAACATTTGTTAAAGGCTTTTATTAATTTTATGAACTCCCTAGATCCGTCCACCAATTTTATTAAATCACATACCATGACTATTGGCTGCCGGAAGGCTGGTGGACAAATGTTCTTTGTCAATAGTTTTGAACTGAATAAGGTCACAACCTTCCCACATTTGGTGGTGTCATTTGATAATAAAGGCTCTTAGGTTGCTCCAAAAAACCTGAAAAAGAACATACTATTGAGGGTGGTGGGTGCTAACATGGATTTTGCACGCAGACTGGGGGCCAAACCAGAACCTGCTTTATTGAAGGTGTATTGAAAAAAGTACATCCCTATGGTGACGTGTGGGAGTGATGTGTGGGGGTATAAAGACAGGGGAGAACTCCAAATGGCCAAAAATAATCTTTTGCATTATCTGCTTGCTGTTCCCACCAGCACTACCTCATTCATGCTACTTGAGAAGGCTAGTTTGAGCTATATCTCCAACCTCATCGCTCTCGCACCCATCACTCATTGGTTGGGAATCTGTCCTAGCTAAGCATGGGCGTAAAATCCGTTCCGCTTGCGGATTTTGCGAATTTTCGGCAAATTCGCAATCCGCAAACTCTCGCGAACTTGCCGAAAATTCGTAAAATCCGTGCGAAGCGGATTTTTTGCTTGCCAATTAGAATACTATACAATTTCGCGGGAGTAAACATTTGCGAACACGTAGATGCGGCGGGCAGCGACAATCTCGCAATTGCGAGATTGCAAAATTTGCAATTTCGCACAGGAAATCCACCAGCAGGCAGCATAAACCTTGAAAATTATGATTTTTATCAGAATAACTCCTCAGGTTGACATTTGCCTGCACTTTTTCTTTGCAAGGAGTCCATTTTGGGGGGGGGCGTGGGAGGAAGGAAGTGCCCCACAGTCTCCAACTTCCTGTTCCTGTCCAGCAGGCTCCTCCCAGTGCTTTCTTCATGTGCTGGTCACTTTGATTTGGATCTTGACCTGGAAGGATTACTTTTTGTGGATGCTCCTGGATATTTGGATTTTTGCAAAACTGAAAGCACTCAGCAGGTGCAAAAGTTCAACCTTATCATTAGTAACCATTCCCTGTAGTGCTTAAGCATGGGCGGATTTTGCGGATTCGCAATCCACGAATTTGCGGATTTGCGGATTTGCGGATTGCGACAATACGCAAAATCCGCGAATTCTCACGGATTTGCGGATTTTTTTGGGGGGGTGTATGTTCGCACGGGTTTCTGCAAGTTCGCGAGGGTTTTGTACAATTTCGCAAATTGCGAACTTACTTGTCGGGTCGCCAGTTTTGCGAACTTGTTGTTTCTACGTGCCCAGCCTGTTTGCAAGGCTTTCTTCATCACTGCCACCCTCTGTCACCACTGGCACTCTCTTTGGTCACCCATGCCACCCTCTGGCTCACCCATGTCACCCTCTGTGTCATCACAGCACCCTCTGGTTCACCAGTGTACATTATTGGGGCAAAGCAAAGCACTGCCATCCTCTGTCAACACTGGCACTCTGGTTCACCCATGCCACCCTCTGGCTGGCACACCCATGCCACCCTCGGTGTCATCACAACACCCTCTGATTGACCAGTGAGTGTACATTATTGTGGCAAAGCCAAGCACACCTGCTAAGTGCTTTAAGTTTTGCAAACAACAACACCTGCCCTGCCCCAAATGACATTAATGAAGGCTGGCACCTGCTTGTCTGCTCCCTTTCCTTTTTGTTGCAATAACAGGATGCAATGGCATACTTGTAACTATTCTGTGACTGTCAGAGCAGGGTCACACAATAGTTGCAAGTAGGCAACCGGATTCTGTAGGGCCCCTTCAGGAAGCACTACAGGTAAATGGTTACAAATGATGAGCTCGAACTTTTGCACCTGCTCCTTGGTTTTGCTTTTGCAAAACTCGTTTTTCGGTAATTTCGCCCTATTCGCGAGGCGCGGCGTCGTGCGAAATTGACCGTGGAAGCCGCGAACTCGTGCGAGTTACCCCAAGGTTGAGTATGGGCGCCGCCATTTTGTTTGCGTGACGTATTTCCGTTTCCGCCCGCTATGTGTAATCTCGCGCAATGAGCGCCTTGCGAATGCAAGTTCGCACGAGTTCGCGAGAGAAATCGCATGCGAACTTACTTACACGCACGTGTTCGGGCCGCCATCTTGTTTTTCATTCATTCCTATGTGTCTGGGTATGGTGTTTCTATCCTCTGTATATCTCTGCCATCCTTTGCTTGTTTTGATATTTTTTTGATCTATTTAACTTTTTTTCTATCCCTCCATTTTTCTAGGTCTATATTTTTGTGTTTTAGGCTACTTTTGTTTACTTTTCAACTACTTTTTTAAACTTTTATTTCCTTCTTCCCTACTCTTATTCTTTTTCATTTTCCCTCCTTACTGCTAACACCTGCCCAGAACATGGTGAAGACAGCTGTCAAGCTGGCCAAGACGGGCACCGCAGCCCGTGCCCGGCTCCCGTGTGGCCGCTTGAGGGCGGAAATGGTGGTGCCCCGGGAGATCTTCAGCCCTGAGGAGGTGGGCTCACTTGTTTTTTAGGTGCAGCGCCGTCTCCCCAGGACCATCGCGGCTGGCGGCAGGATCGCTGCTGGTTATACCAACAGCCAGGAGCGACGGAAGCGGTGGGGGCAGGTGTGCCGGGCCCTTTTTAACATCACGGGGGTCCAGCGCACCTACAATCAAGTGACCCACCGCTGGACCGATATCCTGGACCGAGAGCGCGACCTGCTAGACGTGCTGGGAGTGGAGGTCCCCGGGCTTGGTGAGTAGTAGTAGCAATTTTTTCATCACTCACTACTCTGTTTTTTCTCCTGCTCTGTGTGACTGTGTTATATATTGCAAATGTTTGCTTTAACTTTTTTACAAAGAGCAATAATGCTGCTGATTACATTGATAGGAGAGGTAAATTAATATTTCAAAATCTTCTGTGCATTTCAGGTGCACTGTTCTCCTTCTCTGTGGCGGTGCCACTGCTTATTTGTTTTCTATTTTGTGTTCATTTAATTGGGCTGAGTAATGTATGAGTGTATTTTACAGAACTGCGTAATGCTAGACACAAAGGGGCAGATTTACAAGCCCCTTGTGCCACGTTTACGCTGCCTTACCTGACGCACAGCGACGTAAACGTGGCGCATCCCTGCGAGTCATGTACAACGTGATGCATCTAGGGAGATGCGCCACGTTAAGGCCTGGTCCTGCATCACAATAGGTGCGTTCCCACGCAGGGGGGGGGTGGGGGGTGGGGGGTGGCGGTCAGGCAGCTGTGCGCCTCGCAAAAGTGCCTGCGTGAAATCTACAAGATTTAATGCAGGCACTTCCGCGACGCTGCTACGTCAATTCTTTATGCCTGCTTGCTTGAATCAGGTGTAAGGACTGATGCGGTATGTTGAGTATTGGGCAGCCCTGAGCATTGCTATAGTTGCATCGCGCATGCGACGCGACTGTAGAGATGCGCCTCTCTTTCGTCACGAGATGCGTCACGCATCTGCCTACCTTTGCGCCAGGGTTTGCCGCATTGTAATTGCGGCGCATCTGCCGTGACGTAGGGTTAGTTTTGCGTTACGCATTTGTTCAGGTGCACATCTGGAGGTGTCCAGCTCAGAACTCGTAAGTATGCCCCTAAGTGTCAGATTAGCAATTACCTGCGCATCCCTGCAAAGTGTGCGGCACGCCAGCACCACCCATGGTGCGCCGTATTTACAATGCGGCTTACACACCATGGTCCCAAAACGTCACCGAAGCGTTACGCATCGGTGCCGTAAAGGCGGCTCATAGATGGAGTTGCGTTGCAACGATGGCGCAGCTCCAGCAATGCTGCGTCAAGCCGTAAGTCTGCTTCATGCAGGCGCAGGGTTTCAGTGACGCATCATTGTCCTAAATGACTGATTGAAATTTTATATATTCCCCATAGCCCTTTCCCCAACGCCCTCCCTTGCGCTGGAACGCTCCCTAATGACGCAGGGCTTTAGAATGGGATGCATCTCCCATATGCGTCACGTTGTTAATATACGCCACACCATGGCGCCTCTCTTGTTGTGGCGCTGCGTCACAAAAGTGACGCAAGAACGGAGCAAAAGAGCTGCAAGGGGCTTGTAAATCTGCCCCTAGAGTAGAGGCTCAGGTGCAGTCCTTCCTTTGTAGCCCTCATTTCGGATGAAATAGTTGGTTCTTGTTCTTTCTAAATGTTTGATTTGGTTGACAAGGACATCGACAAGCAGCAATCATCAATGTTTTCTGTTCTTTCTTTCATGTTGTACGTCAGGTCTGCCCAGGGGCAAGCGGACAGAAAAAGCGGATGCAGTGGCTCCAAAGGAGGAGGATGCAGGCCAGGGCGGCGAGTGCTCCTTTGCTGGCCCCAGTAAGTTTTCATTTAAATATAGAGGACCTATTGTTGTCCAAGCGTTCCTAATTTAATTTTTTCGAAATAGTGTTTAGATAGGAGCAAAATCAATAATACTACTGTTGCAGGGACAATTCTCCACAAACCGAACTATGGACACCAAAGACCAGAGTAATAATATTTCAGAGTGGCGTGTTTGGCACACTGTATAGACCTGGTAGTGTCAGCGGCACGGAATCCTCCTTGCAAAAATTGCAAAACCTTTCGCTCAGTCACTCTAGTCTGGAGGACCAAAAACCACAGAGTCTATTCAAGTTTAAAAGCTTTATTAAAAGTAAAAGTAAACACATATATTAAAATAAAGTTAGTTGGAAATGGAAAAGTGCTTGGTGCTGAGTTGATGAGTAATGGAACACATTTCTTGTGGTCGAGCCGAGCTTTCACCTGGTTTGAAGTTGATGTTGCTCTTGTCCTTGGAAATCCAGTTTCTGTCTGTTCAGAGAAAAATGATGTGTGTTAAAATTAATCAAGCATTCATCAATTATGACAAAAAAATGCAGCAAGACAACAGCCTTCCCTGGAAGGATGGACCTTTTTACTTTAGACTAGAGTAGACAGTCAATTAATTCTTCTGTTGTTTTCACATTTCTTCATTCATAGACCAAATACTAGTGAGTGGTGTAATCTAACATTCTTAAATCTACTTTGTAGGTGGAACATCTGGTGGCGGGGCCAGCTCGGATGTGGTGGTGATCATAGACTCTGAGTCCGAGGACAGCTATGGGGAGAATGCGGCGCAAGAGGAGTCGGACCAAGAAGTACAGACTGTGAGGAAGGAGACAGTGGCGGTGGCGAGTACAGGTAAGCTGGATCATGGTACTATCTGACTCTTAGATAGGATATGATGTGTATCCAGTGGTGGCCCAGTGACAAATTACAATATGGTAATTACAGCAGGCTGGGACCGACAGACAGATAGAGGCAGAGACAGAGAGAGAGGAAGACAGAAGGAGAGAGAGAGAGAGGGAGGGAGCCAGAGGGAGGGTGAGGGAGGGAGACAGAGAGAGAGAGAGAGAGGGAAACAGACATATCGCCTGGGCCTGGTGCAGATGATACGGTTGCTGGAGTGGTTAACGGTTCAGAGGAAAAGTCACTCACTTCTGCCAGATCTCTTTCATATGAAAGAGCACCAAACCAAGGATACAAGTGAGTTGTGGGAAGGGAAATGGTGATTCAAGCGCCCCCCCTTGCCCCTCCCTGCGGACGCCCATGATACTGGCCTGAATAGTTTTGTACTGCGCTGACTAGTTGCTAGTTGTACTGTGACACAACTTCCTGCTGAATCTTTTTGTGTTAATCATATACTTAAAGAACATTGGTTACAGATTATGTCTTTCTTTCTTCATATAGTTGGTCATACTAAAACCTCAACACCGAGCAGGAGTATGAAGGCTGTACTGGCCCGGCAACGGAGGCTGGATGCCACTGTTGCCCAATATCGGCGGCTGGTGGAAATGGAGGGGGACGACACGCACTCCAGTGCATCAAATGTAACATCTGCATCCTCCTCCGTGACCCCACGTTCTGCCGGTAAGCGCAGTGCTCCAGCGAACCGGAGCCGTGCTGGAAGACGCCACCGCCGAGCAGCAAAGGCTGCACCTCATAGTACTGTTAAGGCTCGCTTGCGCCGTGCACTCCACAGAGTGTCCGACCTAGAGGCGGAGGTCCAGAAATGGAACGAGTATCAGAATGTGGTGGAGGGCCTCCGCTTAGATCACGCCACCCTCCAGGAGAAGTACGATGCCCTGGCCCTAAGGCATGATGCCCTGGAGGCCAAACTCAACACCTTGCATCCCTAGAGTGTCCCTTGCCCCTTTTTTAGAGACTTTTGGGGGGTGGGAATTGGGAGTTGGGTTTTTTGGGGACTTTTGAAGGACTATTTATTTGTTGGGGTTAGGGAGGGTCTTGCGGGAGATTATTTTGTTAGGGATATAAATATACTTTTTCAAACTTTATCTGAGCATACCTGTTTTTTTACTACTTTTGAGCTTGGTGGGTGGTGGTTTTGCAGTAAGTTCATTTAACTGAACACTGTCATCGTGTTGGTTCACGTGCAATAGGCCAAATGTTTTCCAAAGTAAATGCCTGTCACAGAGTTTGTTAATTAAGAGCCCTAGGACTTTACTACTAGTACCACTGTCACTCTCTCGCCTCTCCGAACACTCCATTATACTACCTCCCATCCAAACGCTTATCTTACCTGTAATTTGTGTTTGAGGGCTGGCTCCACCTGGAATTCACAGAGTCCTAAAGCGTTCTGCAGCAGGGCCACAACTGGAGTTTCCCGGCGTGGACTTTCTGCAAAACAAAAGCAATCAACATTAGAAATGTAGCAGCGGTGCTCACACACCACAAAAACCTAGAAGCCCCACAGACAGCAGCCCTAAGACAGGCAAGCGAGCAATAATAACGCCTAAACGTTCACGTGTAATAGGCACAATGTTTTCCAAAGTAAATGCCTGTCACAGAGTTTGTTAATTCAAGAGCCCTAGGACTTTACTACTAGTACCACTGTCACTCTCTCGCCTCTCCGAATACTCCATTATACTACCTCCCATCCAAACGCTTATCTTACCTGTAATTTGTGTTTGAGGGCTGGCTCCACCTGGAATTCACAGAGTCCTAAAGCGTTCTGCAGCAGGGCCACAACTGGAGTTTCCCGGCGTGGACTTTCTGCAAAACAAAAGCAATCAACATTAGAAATGTAGCAGCGGTGCTCACACACCACAAAAACCTAGAAGCCCCACAGACAGCAGCCCTAAGACAGGCAAGCGAGCAATAATAACGCCTAAACGTTCACGTGTAATATGCACAATGTTTTCCAAAGTAAATGCCTGTCACAGAGTTTGTTAATTCAAGAGCCCTAGGACTTTACTACTAGTACCACTGTCACTCTCTCGCCTCTCCGAATACTCCATTATACTACCTCCCATCCAAACGCTTATCTTACCTGTAATTTGTGTTTGAGGGCTGGCTCCACCTGGAATTCACAGAGTCCTAAAGCGTTCTGCAGCAGGGCCACAACTGGAGTTTCCCGGCGTGGACTTTCTGCAAAACAAAAGCAATCAACATTAGAAATGTGGCAGCGGTGCTCACACACCACAAAAACCTAGAAGCCCCACAGACAGCAGCCCTAAGACAGGCAAGCAAGCAATAATAACGCCTAAACGTTCACGTGTAATAGGCCAAATGTTTTCCAAAGTAAATGCCTGTCACAGAGTTTGTTAATTCAAGAGCCCTAGGACTTTACTACTAGTACCACTGTCACTCTCTCGCCTCTCCGAATACTCCATCATACTAGCTCCCATCCAAACGCTTATCTTACCTGTAATTTGTGTTTGAGGGCTGGCTCCACCTGGAATTCACAGAGTCCTAAAGCGTTCTGCAGCAGGGCCACAACTGGAGTTTCCCGGCGTGGACTTTCTGCAAAACAAAAGCAATCAACATTAGAAATGTGGCAGCGGTGCTCACACACCACAAAAACCTAGAAGCCCCACAGACAGCAGCCCTAAGACAGGCAAGCGAGCAATAATAACGCCTAAACGTTCACGTGTAATAGGCCAAATGTTTTCCAAAGTAAATGCCTGTCACAGAGTTTGTTAATTCAAGAGCCCTAGGACTTTACTACTAGTACCACTGTCACTCTCTCGCCTCTCCGAATACTCCATTATACTACCTCCCATCCAAACGCTTATCTTACCTGTAATTTGTGTTTGAGGGCTGGCTCCACCTGGAATTCACAGAGTCCTAAAGCGTTCTGCAGCAGGGCCACAACTGGCCAATTTCATCCCTTAATAGACCTTGCCAGCAATGGCCCAGCCAAGACCCGTAAACCCAAGGGCAAACAAGTTTGACACCCCCAAACAGCCAAAAATGCAAATCGGGGAAAAAAAGTCACACTTAGCAAAATGTATTTAAATGAGGACTCACTACTTCCAGTCCCTCTTTAGGGGACTCAACGTAAGTTTCTTCATTGTGCAGAATCCAGGCATCAGCATTACGGGAAATGGATAGGATGAGTGGAGGAGGAGGATAGACGACCAGGACTGAGTTCTTGTCAACTAACTGTTGTGAACATGAGGAATGCTGCGGCATCAAAATCAAGACAGTTCTGCTGATGGGCTTGTTGTTGCTTGTGATGGGGTGATTACAGTTTTGTTGTGAATGTGATGAAGCACTTGCTAAACAAAGAAAGACAGACACACAGGAATAAAAGTGAATAAGGAGGACTAAATTTACAGTTAATGAATGATTGACTCATTTTCAGAACTCGCTGTCAGGGAAGCAGAACTCGTCCTCATACTCTGCTAAATCATCAGTCGGTTGTACTTCTGGTAACTGAGGAGAACTTTCCTCAGGTAGGTCGGTGTCCTCTTCTTCCTGCGTGCATTCTCGTACTTTGTAATCTGGTGGTATGAAGTGCTGGTTCATCTTTATCACGGTGAGCCGCTCCACATTTGCGGGCAAGAGGCGGGACCTTTTGCAAGTCACAATGCCACCAGAAGAACTAAAAACATGTTCTGAAGACACGCTTGCGAGTGGGCAAGACAAGTAATTGATAGCCAGGTTGGTGAGCTCTCGCCATATTTTTCTTTTCCCATGCCAATACGCCAATGGGTCCTCAGTAATATTGATCGCTGTTGAGTCATCCAGATAGGCCTGCACCATTGAAAGAATGTCCTCCCGCATTCCTGTACTTTGCACTTCTGTGTCCTTTCTGGGACAAGGAAACCCTAGCTCACTTAGCCAATCCGCTTCAGACATATCGCCTGGGCCTGGTGCAGATGATACGGTAGCTGGTGTGGTTAACGGCTTAGTGGAAAAGTCACTCACTTCTGCCAGAGGCACAGATGCAGAAGTGCTTTTTTGGGACGCCTGATGGCCTGCTGATTCACTAGTAGTACTGTCTTCTCGTACAGTTTCCTTTCGCTCTCTTTCAAAACGAATGGCTGACTGAGCTAGCCAACCTTTGTACTCTGTAACATCTGATGTTTCAAAAGGAATTATTACTTTGCCAAACAATGGCTTTTTGTAATGTGGATCCAGAATAGTAGCACAAATGTAGTGCTGTTGTTTCTTGATATTTACAAGCCGTTTATTGCTAACTAGGCATTGTAATAATCTCTGCGCCAACTCATATGCTTCATTCTTTCCAGCATCTTTTAATTGTAAAGACACCACCTTGACTTGGTGCTCGAGCTTCAGCAACAATGGGATAGCTTTGCTCAAAGAACAGTCCTCCCTGCTGACGTCACGCGTGAAGACCTCAAAAGGACGAAGCATGTCTGTCAGGCTTTTAACTAGCTGCCATTGCTCCACCGCTAGCATCAGTTCAGTCGTATCACCACCCAGGTTGTAGAAATACTCATTGACTACTGGAAACAGCTCATGCAGATGCTCAAGCATGTAGAAGGTTGAGTTCCAACGTGTTGCCACCTCCTGGATAAGTGCTTTCACTGGCATACTACGTTCATTTTGCTTGTGCCTCAGCTCCTTCCGGGCCTTAAACGAATGGTTAAAATGTGTGCATATTCTTCTGCAGATGGTCAGTATTTTGTCGACTGCAAGTTCTTTTTTCAAGAACTTTTGCACGACAAGGTTCATACAGTGCGCCAAACACGGCACTCTGAAATAGAAACCGTCCTCCATGGCCCTAACTACATTGCTGCCATTATCAGTAGAAACATAACCAACCTTGCATTTTCTTGGGGGCAGCCATTGGGAGACCTTTTTGTTAAAGTCATCCAAAATGTTGGCTGCAGTATGACTTTTCTCCATGCCAAACATGGCTAATGTTGCATGTTTACGAGCACCCTTAAAAATCTCGACCAAGTCACCACCTGCATTTATCTGTTTTGTAACCCCTGAAAAAGAGACCCAGTGTGCAGTGATGCACATGAAATCAAGGGCTTGGCAACTGGTCCACATGTCTGTTGTCAGGTGTATAGTGTGAACAGCACTCTTCTGCAAAGCAGCCCCAACCAACTCAAGCACCTCTTTATATAGTGCTGGAACAGCAACCCTGGCAAAATAGAACCGGCTAGGAACCTTCCATTTAGGGGCCAGTGTTGCCACAAGTTCAAGGAAACCCACACCTTCGACAAACGAAAAAGGGAGAAGGTCCACCGCTAGCATTTTAGCCAGCTTAGTGTTATACAGGCGTACAATTGGGTGGTTGCGTTGAAATTGCACATCTGAGGAGAACATGGCTGAAATGGTGTGCTGGACAAATTTACGGGATGATGCTGATGCCTTCTTCGACCCATTTCTAATCAGTGTTGACATTTTCCGCATTGGTGTGTCTCCCAGACTCTCAGTGTGCCTCCTATGTGTTCCGGAGGGTGTTGTGCTGCCAGGGGTACTGGGTGCAACCGGACACATGTCTGACGCTTCTTCTACCTCCCCGTCATCTTCAGATGAAACACCTAGTATGGGTATATTTTGGCCACTTGCCCTTTGGGATTGCTTTCCCTTGATGTTTGCTAGGTGCGCAAACCATTCGACAGCGTGCCTTCTTTCAAGATGACCTATCTGGCCTCCGGTTCCATAGTTGGTACCAGTCTTACCACGGCTAACGCTAGTCTTACAAATGCAACAAACGGCTATGTTATCATACTTTGCATGGACACTAAAAAAGTTCCAAACGGGACTTGAAACCTCTGGTTTTGGCGCACGAGATGATACTGCCAATGCCAGATGAAGCAGTGGTGGATGAGCCTTGCAGACATCTACTGGGTTGTGCAATTATTTCAGCAACCCTACTTGAGGGAGTCGAGCTGGATGGAGTCCCCCTCTGGGGAGAAAATATGGGAGCTGTAGGTTTTGTTGAACGTGTTGTACTACTTGACTGCATTGGTGGTGCTACCAGTGGCACGTCGCCAGGGTCACGCTCAGCCTGACGTCGGGATAGGGTATAAATGTCTGTCTGCTGCATGGCCGGTGTGGCTGGAATGACGTGTGTGATGACTAGGTCATTGCTGTCATCCTGTTCATCAACATCAGAATGAACCACTTCATCAAGTCCGACGTTCGGATCCATAAGTATGAGCTTTCCGGGGCCCTTCCTTTTAACATTTGATACCTTTCGCAGCTCATGGTGTGCCTCCCTCTCAGACATCGGAGATGGGTGCCAATCTAGATCCAGATCATCATCTGATGGAGCGGGGCTTGAAGAGGAACTTCTACACACACTCCTTGATCTTTTCTTTGGTGGGGAGCTGGGAGAAAATGAATCATCAGGAGGAGTGCCTTCGTCTTCCTGACATGATACCCCGGCTCCAAAGTCAATTTCCTCCTGTGCCCCTACTTCTGGAAGAACAACCATTGTGGGCACTTGCACCGCTCCATGCGCCGCTACATGGGCCTCTTCACTGATCGCTACTTGCAACTCTCCAGGGACCTCTCCTTCTCGGCCTTCTCCTTCTCGGCCTTCTCCTTCTCGGCCAGCTCCTTCTCGGCC
This sequence comes from Lissotriton helveticus, assembly GCF_964261635.1. Classification (NCBI taxonomy): domain Eukaryota; kingdom Metazoa; phylum Chordata; class Amphibia; order Caudata; family Salamandridae; genus Lissotriton; species Lissotriton helveticus. Next base: position 343,009,041 of record NC_136073.1, read on the forward strand.
AGCTCCTTCTCGGACAGCTCCTTCTCGGACAGCTCCTTCTCGGACAGCTCCTTGCGCATGTACTTGTGCTTGTACTAGTAGCCCATACAGTTGTTGTTGCGGCTTTGGTTGTTGAATAGTACTTGTGAGATGAGTTACAACCTGTGTTGATGGTGTGCTGCTACTTTCTTGCGATGAGCCAACATCACTGGTCGTTGGTGATTCAACTACTAAACAGGCTACCTGTGCAGCACTCATGGTGGGCCTTTGTTTTCCCCACAAAAATTTTGTGGTGGTGCCACCAGTCTCCTTGGTAAGTGGTGCCACTTGCTTCTTCTTCTCCTTAGTAGAGACATCTTTCTTGATAGAGGACCTACGGGCACCTCTTTTTGGAGCCATCTTCTTCAGATGTCGGAACAACAGGCCGCAGCAGGACTTCTTTCTGGCACTGATGCTCAACGATGATGCGGATTTATTGACTTTATGCACCTACAAGCAAACGAAGACAGAGGAACATCAGTAAATATATGTTGCATATGTAGCACTTCAATAAATAGTTTGCAAGTAGGCATTTATGAATACACTCGTGCACACCACACAATATGGAAATTTCAAAATTAAGAATTGCAAAATTTTGGGGAAACAGGAATTTAACATTGATCCAAGAGAGCACACACATAGAGGGTTATAGTTTCATGTACCACTGACTCCCCCTGGGCACAATGGGTGAAAGCAAGGCAAAATGGGTGCAGGCCTATGGCACAAAGCTCACTGCCTGCCTTCAAAATGGCCGCTTGACCCCCATCCACATGGCCAGGACCATGCCTCAAAATGGCCACCACCAACATAGCCAGCCCCCAACCCCTACTCCAAAAAGTCAAAAAACACAACACAAATCAAATCACCACAATCCAATGCCATCCATCAAGTTTCAGAAGGCTTATGCTGCCTGCTGGTGGTTTTCTGGTGCAAAATTGCAATTTTTACAATTTCGCGAGTGCGAGATTGTTGCTTCACGGCGCGAACGTGCCGAAAAACCAGCAAAATCCGCAAACAGACCGATTCTGGGCCCCCTGGCCATAATGGATGAAATCAGAGCACACTGGGTGCAGGCCTATGGCACAAAGCACACAAACTGGCTTAAAAATGGCCCATAGACCCCCACCCACACGGGACCAGGCAATAAAATGGCCCCCACCCACATAACAAGCCCCCAACACCACCCCAAAAAGTCGTAAAACACACAAAAATCACCACAATCCAATGCCATCCATGCCCTGGCCAGAATCATGTTAAAAATAAAATTCAACAAAACAGTTGTATCATGCATGCACCCATAACTAAGCCTGGTGGTTTTCAATTCATGTGCAGAATTGTAATTTTTACAATTTCGCGAGTGCGAGATTGTTGCTGCGCGGGACGCGAGCAGTGCGAACACAAGCAAAAAAATCCTCAGCTCGCGAACTTGCAGATTTTCCCCCCCAAAAAGTCGAAAAACAAGCAACACACACAAAAATCACCACAAACAAACAACATCAACTTACTTCCTTGTGAAATAAAATTTCGAATCCAAAAGTAATCCAAAAGGCCTCAAATCCAAATATCCAGCAGCATCCACAAAAAGTAATCCTTCCCAGTCAAGATCGAAATCAAAGTGGCCAGGAAATGGACTAAGCAATGGGAGGAGCTTGCTGGACAGGAACAGGAAGTTGGAGACTGGGGCACTTCCTTCACCCCACCCCTATGGGAGGAGCTTGCTGGACAGGAACAGGAAGTTGGAGACTGGGCCACTTCCTTCACCCCTCCCCAATTGTAATTTTTGTACTTTCGCGAGTGCGAGATTGTTGCTGCCCGCGCCGCGGACCGCGAGCAGTGCGAACACAAGCAAAAAATCCGCTTCGCACGGATAAGCGTATTTTCGCCACATCCGCGAGAGTTCGCGGATTGCGGATTTACCGAAAATCCGAAAAATCCGCGAGCGTAACGGATTTTCCGCCCATGCTTAGTAGTGCTTCCTGAGGGGCCTCTTCAGAGTTCATTTGCCTACTTGCAACTATTCTATGACCCTGCTCTGACCCTCACAGCAGGCTCAGAGAATAGCTACAAGTATACAACAAAGGTCCTGTTAAAAAATTACACTGCAACAGAAAGCAATTACAGACAAAACTGAAAGCACTCAGCAGGTGCAAAAGTTCAATCTTATCATTAGTAACCATTCCCTGTAGTGCTTCCTGAGGGGCCCCTTCAGGGTTCAGTTGCCTACTTGCAACTATAGGCCACAAAGGTCCTGTGAAAAAAATTGCACTGCAACAGAAAGCAAATTACAGATAAGGAAGCAGGTGCCAGCCAGACTGGAAGTTTAAATTCAGTGACACATTAATCAACCCCAAATTAATTCATGTCAGTTGAAGCAGGGCAGGTGTGCTTGCTTTTTTTCACCCCCATAATCTACAGTGATAAACCAACCAGAGGGTGGCAGTGATGTACCAGAGGGTGGCATGGTTGTACCAGAGGGTGGCAGTGGTGAAACAGAGGGTGCTGTGAACCTGTGATGATGAACCAGACGTAGAAACAACATAGTCGCGGCCGTTGCGAGCCGACAAGTAAGTTCGCAATTGCAAACTGGTACACAACCCTCGCGAACCGGCAGAAACCCTTGCGAACACAAAAAAAAAATCCGCAAATTCGCGAGAGTTCGCGGATTTTGCGGATTGCGAATCCGTAAATACGCAAGTTCGCAGATTGCCAATTCGCAAAATCCGCCCATGTTTAGTCCTAGCCCTGCCCTTGTTCTAAATCAATTAGTCATTGAGAATTGTAGAGCACTTGAAAGGGCCTTTCATATCCCATGCTTAAAATATGGTAAAGAAACAGTGTTGAGTGTGCACTGTATGGATATATTTATTAACCCTAGACCTTTATGACCCAGGGAGATAGAGGCTGTAAAGAAATTGCTTCTGGATAAGTGGCTAAATGAAAGAGAGAGGAGGGAACTTGTCAAACAAACTGTGAAAGAGTATATTTTATTGAAAACCTGTACAAAGGGGGAATCATACCTATAACTTATAAATAACGCCTAACATCACTCCTTATTGACTTCATTAGTTTTTAATTACTCCTAAGGGTTTTTGTAAACAAGGAGACCTTAATCCATGCCCTTGTGATCATTTTTCAGATCAGAATATGATGCACTTTATATTCTTTTGTGATTGCCCTGAGGAATAAATGTATACTCCCCTTAGTCTTAAACAATAACTGTTCTCAAGTAAGACTCACCATGTTGTTTTTACAACTACTTGCTTTGCCGTTGGTGTGTTTTGGGGTCGCAAATTTTCTTTGTGGATCCATTAGCTCAGGAAAAAGTTAGCTATTGATTAGGGGTTTCTTAACAGGTTTTTAACAATTTTAGCTATATAATAAAGTATTTAGCTGGTCCAGATTAATTTCTGATAGAACAACTGACCTATTACTTAAGGTTTTTTAAGGCAGTTATTTGTTGGTCAAGCTCTTTATACTGTTTCTTTTCTCAGTTTTTTTAACTGTGTATTATTATCTGTTATTTGAACATAATTTAATGGCATGTTGGTTTTTACATATGAGTCAAGTGAAATCATGTTATAAATATTACTAATAAATGCATTTTGTTATTTTTCCCTGGTGCTTTCATGGTCTATATGGACGGAATAATTATTATTGAAAATACATATGTGTGTGTGTGTATGTGTGACTATAACGCCCCTGTAACCTTTATTTTTTTCAGTGAATATATATAAAACATGTGCCCTCTCCCTCTATGTGCATTCACCCCAGATCCTTCGCAGCATGGACTTTTCAGTCCATGCTATGCAGGAACTGATTTTGGCATTCCCATTGCGGTGTCCATTTTCTATTCAATTATTTGTGTACAGAATATTATTTGAGAGTTGCAGCTACTGTTACCATAGCCCATTCAGGGCAGTTTAAGATATGCAGAGATAATGCTCCTTTTAGGAACTGTAAAGAATATTATTTGCTTAAGGTCTCTCATTAGCAGACCACTGCTGACCCGTATTTATATGTTTACAGAATATTAATTGACAGTAGTAGCAACTGCTATCGTAGCCCATTCAGGGCAGTATAAGGTATGCAGAAAAGTTAGCATGACCGTTACGTGTAACACTGGAGTGAAATTGCAGATTGATTGTGTATATACTTTCGTTATGTTGGTGCTCTCAGGGCAAAATAGAGAACTAAAAGGATTGACATGATTTTTCAATGTAATGAATATTATTTACAATTGTATCTGAAACCGACCAGCACAATTGTGTGGATGCCACAAATTAATTAATTAAATATCATTGACTGAGAAGCTTGTTTCATGTAAATGTATCGGTGATATGATTTCGTTCAAAATTAGCGAACACATTTTTCATACATCTTGTTCTGGGGCTGATACACTTGTGAACTGAAAGATGGTCACCACTCACATTGGCTAACACTGTGACTGACAAGTTAGCAGGGAGGTAAGTGTACCTGGTTAAAACTACAAGAAAGCATCATTAATATGCCCGATTACAAAGCGCTGATGACACGTGTAGATTGTGGAACTACAGGAATAATTGTGTGACATTAATAATGAAATAGTGATGTGATAAATTTGTAAACTGATTTGGAAGCAAAAAATGGAATTAACTGCTTCATAACTATTGTATATAATGTACATATTACTGCCTGTATGAACTCAAAATGGTGGAATTATAATCGCTGTTCCCACATGTAGTATGAACTCAACCAGCAAAAGATGTCTGCAACAGCCTACCAGATAACACAGATACCACGCATAGTAACCTTTCTATGTCACTGATTTCCGGTCTGAATCCTGGTAGGAAAATGTTATTTAAAATGCACTTTTTTGAATGTATGGTTGACACTGAGGAAGGCGGAAATGTCGAAACACGTAAGGTGTTTTTCTTTGGCTTATAATGCAAATAAAGAAACTTCTTTAAAGCATACCTTTGGATTGATGGCCCTATTATCCTGAGAGGAGTGCACAGTGGCTTTGCTGCGTTGTGAGGAATATTGACAACCAGACCGCCTCTGATCCGGAGGTGCACCGTGGCAGTAAGGGTCCCGGCTTTTTCTCAGAGGATGTGGAAAATGCATATATATAACCGAAAAAACCATCGATTTCCGGGCTGTTATAGTTAGCTGGACATTTCACTCGTACAAAACCATTGAAATTCCTCCGTTATAGTTAGTTCTGCTAACTATAACTCGTGCGCCCGCAATCCACTGCAGTTGACGTCACATATTACATCATTCATGACATGGTCAGTGACATCACTGATGACATCACTGATGACATCTCGAATGAGATTTTTAAGGAATATTATTGTATTTTAAAAACTGACACTTAGAAAATGTTTCAGTTGTAATTATCAATGTTATCCTATGGAAGGAAATTCAATTTGCAGGTAAAGTATGTTCACGTTACTTTTGTAATCCAGTGCTGGACTCCTAGGTTCTTTAGAAAGAAAAAGGAGCTAGGTCCTGGGACGTGTAGTCAGTTGGACCAATAATACTAGAAAAAATATATTTACTGACTACAAGTGGTTTCAAACCTACTACTTATAGGAAAAAAACATACCATGTGATACTTCTAGGTAATTGGGGCATATATTATTCTTACCCTTTTTATTTTATTGTTTCGTTATTTTTCAAGGATTTGAACATGTCATGAAACGAGGGAAACTGAACGTTATCTTCACAATTAACAATTCCCAGTCATATATACAAATATACAATACATTTAGACAATACAGTGCTCACAAATCAACACTAACTTTGCAATATATACAGACTATTACTTCTCAAAAAATGAGAGAAAAAGCATGCGACTCACAAGACAATTTGATTGGAAACAAAACAATTATTTACAACACAAGAACCAAAATAAATTCTATGGTCCTGCCAAGCAACTACTTGCTATCCCTTGTCTTAGTGCCGACGCGTTTCGAACTCGATGTGATCAATAAACGAGTTCTCATCAGGGCTTGATCTCTTGCATATTTCTGGAAGTGTATAAAAACAAAGTGGTCTTACTTATTTGGTCATAACCAATCCGCTTTCCAGATATACATGCCAATGTCTAAATAACTACCTGTGGGCTGGCAGCCGCCGGTCCGCAGGTCCTTTAATTATCAGCTGGAGTCACTGGGCCTGTAGGTAAGTAAGGACCTAGTATGACATATGTCTGGGCTTCACTAAAACCAAACTACTTTGAGCTAAGCTAGAACTTATTAAAAGCCTACCTTAGGGCTTCTGTCGCAGATATCTGGTTGGGACCTTAAGAGTGTCCTGCGCTGCAATCCACGGCGCTTTATCTGCCTGGATAATAACAGAGCATTACCCTCTATTTCCCAACCTCAATGGAAGAAACAGTGAAGGAGTTCAACATTTAAAACAGGCTCATACCTGGCTGGCTGGCTGGTCGCACGTAGAGGCTGCAGTGTCTCTCACTCTGCCGTGCGCGCCTGCCTGTAATAAACAGTACAATTCTTGAGTCGGTCTGATTGAATTTTTAGTCTAACAAAGGGCATTCACATCCCGAAAGGGACATACCTGGCGAGCGCGGCGTTTTTCTTAGCGCTGCAGCGTTTCTCGCTTTTTCCGCTTATTTCCTTTTAAAGAACGGATTTCTACGTTGTGCTCAGAACTCCGATCAGGGACACCGCTGTTTGTCTATATATGAAAAAAAATCATTAGGCTCTAGTCCGTAGAGGGGCTGACTCTGACATTCTCACAGAGCTAACACTTACTTTCAACCACGGCAATCCGGCGACTTCCTCATTGAGTCTGTGGATGCGGCGGCCATCTTACAGTGGCTTTTTAAGCCCCAAACCCATTACCAGCAATTTACGTCACCGGTGGCGGCCATCTTCGAATGGGTTTTATTTATGAAGAATACAAGGGAAGGAATGCTTAAACTCGAGTGGTGTGAAGAAGTTTAATTCACCCTCATAAATACAACACCATCTCTTGTGTATTTTATAGCCTTGCGATTTCAGACAGCGAATTCATACCATGTGATGCACTATTGAATTTCAAAATGAGGTATGCCTCCTTTTGCAGCAATATTGAATCTGGATCCATAGGTTTAGTTTGTTGCAAAACATATAGAACAGACCACTTGAAGTCATTTTCTGTGTGATTTTTCTCCATAAAGTGTTCAACCATTGGAGCGGTTAAAGTTTTGTTTTTCAACCTCGATTTATGCTGCGTTATGCGTGTGTTTACTTGTTGTGTTGTCTTGCCAATATACAACTTTTGGCAAGGGCACACTATGACATACACAACATTTCGTGTTTTGCAATTCGAAAATTGCAAATGTTTCCATTTGGTGCTTCCATGCTGAAATTCCTTACCTTCCAGTGTGTTTGGACATGCCACGCAGGACCCACATTTGTGATGCCCCTCAACTGGTTTCATCCCCCATTTAGACAACAGGTCACTTTTTGGCTTGGGTAATGTAATGTCAGCCCTAACTAGTTGTTGACCAATACTCCTATTTTTGCGATATGCAAAAAGCGGACGCGGGAAAGGGCATTCCAAATTTTCCAAAAGGTGCCAATTTTTGAGCACCACCTGTCTAAATTTATTGGTATCAGGACCAAAAGTTGTTACACAGACCAATCGGTCTAATTCTGGTTTGGTTTTGGTCTGCAGCAAACACTCACGAGGTGTATATCGTGCCCTCTTGAATGAGTGCTTCAGTAATTTTTTCGGGTAGCCTCGTTCTTTCAATTCCTCGCAAAATTGGTATGCGTGCCTTTCATAATCTCCAATTTCTGTGCAGTTCCTCCTTATGCGGAGCATTTGACCATATGGTAAATTAGATTTCAAGTTCCTGGGATGGGCACTTCTATGATGAAGCATGGTGTTTTTATCAGTTTTTTTCTTGTACATGGTAGAGACTAACCGTCCCTCATTGCATGTGATTTCAACGTCTAAAAAAGTCATTCGTCTGTTGCTTTGTTCCATTGAGAATTTTATATCCAAGTGCTTGGCATTGAGCCATTCGTGGAACTGAATCAATTCAGTGTGGCTCCCCTGCCACAGGAGCCACACGTCGTCGATGTAACGTAACCACTGCTTGATGTTGCCACTATATGGATTATCACTGTAAATGAACTTTTTTTCGTACTCAGCCATGTACAAAATGGCCATTTCAGGAGCATATGGACATCCCATGGCCGTCCCCTTCGTCTGTAAAAAGAATTGTTCATTGAATCGAAAGTAATTCTTTTTAAGAGCTATTTCAGCTAGTTTCAGGATGAAGCTCGTGGGTACCCGATGTGGTCTTTCACGTTTTTCAAGGTAAAGTTCTATTACCTCCAGTGCCTCATCCTGGGGGATCTGGGTATACAATGACGTCACATCCATGGTGACCAACAGATGTGACGTTGGATCGAATTCCGTGCCCTCGACTTTAACCAAAAAGTCCATGGTGTCTTTTAAGTATGATTTTACTGTACTTATAAAGGGTTTCAAAAAGAAATCCACGTATTTGGCCAATGGTTCCAGGCAAGAATCACACCCGGAGACGATCGGTCGTCCAGGCGGATCATGCAGGTTCTTGTGGATTTTTGGGAGGAGATATAGGACGGGTGTCCTGGGGAATTTTTTCATTAAAAACTCGCCTTCTTTTGTGCCCACATAGCCATTATCTATTCCAGTTTGAACAATGTCAGCTATTAAGCCATGAATGTTTCTAACAGGATCCTCATTGAGGATTCTGTACCATGTATTATTGTTCACTTGTAGTTCAGCTTCTTTGAGATATTTATCTCTCGACCAGAGGACTACTGCTCCGCCCTTATCAGCCTGTTTGATAACTGTTGACTGATCTTCCCTTAGGCCTTTTAGTGCACTTCTCTGTCCTTTGCTTATATTCTGTGGAATAAATTTGTTATTGTTTGTTGTTGTTGTTCAAAGGCGTACACCTGTTTTGGAATTCCCAGAGAATTCCAAAACAGGTGTACGCCTTTGAACAAACCTTGCTATCTTCTATTGATAAATTGGAAAAGAACAATAACAAATTTATTCCACAGAATATAAGCAAAGGACAGAGAAGTGCAATAAAAGGCCTAAGGGAAGATCAGTCAATAGTTATCAAACAGGCTGATAAGGGCGGAGCAGTAGTCCTCTGGTCGAGAGATAAATATCTCAAAGAAGCTGAACTACAAGTGAACAATAATACATGGTACAGAATCCTCAATGAGGATCCTGTTAGAAACATTCAAGGCTTAATAGCTGACATTGTTCAAACTGGAATAGATAATGGCTATGTGGGCACAAAAGAAGGCGAGTTTTTAATGAAAAAATTCCCCAGGACACCCGTCCTATATCTCCTCCCAAAAATCCACAAGAACCTGCATGATCCGCCTGGACGACGGATCGTCTCCGGGTGTGATTCTTGCCTGGAACCATTGGCCAAATACGTGGATTTCTTTTTGAAACCCTTTATAAGTACAGTAAAATCATACTTAAAAGACACCATGGACTTTTTGGTTAAAGTCGAGGGCACGGAATTCGATCCAACGTCACATCTGTTGGTCACCATGGATGTGACGTCATTGTATACCCAGATCCCCCAGGATGAGGCACTGGAGGTAATAGAACTTTACCTTGAAAAACGTGAAAGACCACATCGGGTACCCACGAGCTTCATCCTGAAACTAGCTGAAATAGCTCTTAAAAAGAATTACTTTCGATTCAATGAACAATTCTTTTTACAGACGAAGGGGACGGCCATGGGATGTCCCTATGCTCCTGAAATGGCCATTTTGTACATGGCTGAGTACGAAAAAAAGTTCATTTACAGTGATAATCCATATAGTGGCAACATCAAGCAGTGGTTACGTTACATCGACGACGTGTGGCTCCTGTGGCAGGGGAGCCACACTGAATTGATTCAGTTCCACGAATGGCTCAATGCCAAGCACTTGGATATAAAATTCTCAATGGAACAAAGCAACAGACGAATGACTTTTTTAGACGTTGAAATCACATGCAATGAGGGACGGTTAGTCTCTACCTTGTACAAGAAAAAAACTGATAAAAACACCATGCTTCATCATAGAAGTGCCCATCCCAGGAACTTGAAATCTAATTTACCATATGGTCAAATGCTCCGCATAAGGAGGAACTGCACAGAAATTGGAGATTATGAAAGGCACGCATACCAATTTTGCGAGGAATTGAAAGAACGAGGCTACCCGAAAAAATTACTGAAGCACTCATTCAAGAGGGCACGATATACACCTCGTGAGTGTTTGCTGCAGACCAAAACCAAACCAGAATTAGACCGATTGGTCTGTGTAACAACTTTTGGTCCTGATACCAATAAATTTAGACAGGTGGTGCTCAAAAATTGGCACCTTTTGGAAAATTTGGAATGCCCTTTCCCGCGTCCGCTTTTTGCATATCGCAAAAATAGGAGTATTGGTCAACAACTAGTTAGGGCTGACATTACATTACCCAAGCCAAAAAGTGACCTGTTGTCTAAATGGGGGATGAAACCAGTTGAGGGGCATCACAAATGTGGGTCCTGCGTGGCATGTCCAAACACACTGGAAGGTAAGGAATTTCAGCATGGAAGCACCAAATGGAAACATTTGCAATTTTCGAATTGCAAAACACGAAATGTTGTGTATGTCATAGTGTGCCCTTGCCAAAAGTTGTATATTGGCAAGACAACACAACAAGTAAACACACGGATAACGCAGCATAAATCGAGGTTGAAAAACAAAACTTTAACCGCTCCAATGGTTGAACACTTTATGGAGAAAAACCACACAGAAAATGACTTCAAGTGGTCTGTTCTATATGTTTTGCAACAAACTAAACCTATGGATCCAGATTTAATATTGCTGCAAAAGGAGGCATACCTCATTTTGAAATTCAATAGTGCATCACATGGTATGAATTCGCTGTCTGAAATCGCAAGGCTATAAAATACACAAGAGATGGTGTTGTATTTATGAGGGTGAATTAAACTTCTTCACACCACTCGAGTTTAAGCATTCCTTCCCTTGTATTCTTCATAAATAAAACCCATTCGAAGATGGCCGCCACCGGTGACGTAAATTGCTGGTAATGGGTTTGGGGCTTAAAAAGCCACTGTAAGATGGCCGCCGCATCCACAGACTCAATGAGGAAGTCGCTGGATTGCCGTGGTTGAAAGTAAGTGTTAGCTCTGTGAGAATGTCAGAGTCAGCCCCTCTACCGACTAGAGCCTAATGATTTTTTTTCATATATAGACAAACAGCGGTTTCCCTGATCGGAGTTCTGAGCACAACGTAGAAATCCGTTCTTTAAAAGGAAATAAGCGGAAAAAGCGAGAAACGCTGCAGCGCTAAGAAAAACGCCGCGCTCGCCAGGTATGTCCCTTTCGGGATGTGAATGCCCTTTGTTAGACTAAAAATTCAATCAGACCGACTCAAGAATTGTACTGTTTATTACAGGCAGGCGCGCACGGCAGAGTGAGAGACACTGCAGCCTCTACGTGCGACCAGCCAGCCAGCCAGGTATGAGCCTGTTTTAAATGTTGAACTCCTTCACTGTTTCTTCCATTGAGGTCGGGAAATAGAGGGTAATGCTCTGTTATTATCCAGGCAGATAAAGCGCCGTGGATTGCAGCGCAGGACACTCTTAAGGTCCCAACCAGATATCTGCGACAGAAGCCCTAAGGTAGGCTTTTAATAAGTTCTAGCTTAGCTCAAAGTAGTTTGGTTTTAGTGAAGCCCAGACATATGTCATACTAGGTCCTTACTTACCTACAGGCCCAGTGACTCCAGCTGATAAGAAAAATAATTAAAGGACCTGCGGACCGGCGGCTGCCAGCCCACAGGTAGTTATTTAGACATTGGCATGTATATCTGGAAAGCGGATTGGTTATGACCAAATAAGTAAGACCACTTTGTTTTTATACACTTCCAGAAATATGCAAGAGATCAAGCCCTGATGAGAACTCGTTTATTGATCACATCGAGTTCGAAACGCGTCGGCACTAAGACAAGGGATAGCAAGTAGTTGCTTGGCAGGACCAAAGAATTTATTTTGGTTCTTGTGTTGTAAATAATTGTTTTGTTTCCAATCAAATTGTCTTGTGAGTCGCATGCTTTTTCTCTCATTTTTTGAGAAGTAATAGTCTGTATATATTGCAAAGTTAGTGTTGATTTGTGAGCACTGTATTGTCTAAATGTATTGTATATTTGTATATATGACTGGGAATTGTTAATTGTGAAGATAACGTTCAGTTTCCCTCGTTTCATGACATGTTCAAATCCTTGAAAAATAACGAAACAATAAAATAAAAAGGGTAAGAATAATATATGCCCCAATTACCTAGAAGTATCACATGGTATGTTTTTTTCCTATAAGTAGTAGGTTTGAAACTACTTGTAGTCAGTAAATATATTTTTTCTAGGACTCCTAGGTTCAGCACTGAGACCGCTACCTAAAACAGGCAAGTAATTACTTTTTTATCGTTGGCACGATTTTTAGAGAATATTTGTAAATTTAAAAAATCGACACTTAGAAACTTTTTTAGCAAAAAGCAGGCAATGATATACTATGGAAGGAAATTCAAGTTACTGATAAGTACGGTTAGAATTACTTTTCAGGATCAGTATTGGGCTCAAAGATGCAGCACTGAGGTCTCCCCTGACAACAGGTGAGTAGATCGGAATTTGTAGTTCGGCTGATTTTAGAGGAATATGTTAAAGTACCAAAACTCCACACACAGAAGAATTTCCAAGTGAAACCAGTCAATGTTAGCCAGTCGAAGGAAATACAACGTACTGGTAAGTACGGTTAGAATTACTTTTCAGGATCAGTACTGGGCTCAAAAATGCAGGAGGTCTCTCCTGATAACAGGTGAGTAAATCGGAATTCGTAGGTCGGCTGATTTTACTTTGGTCCCGTATATATAGAGCCACTTTCCTACACCATCCCCTCCCTTTACCACTGTATAATTAGGGAGATTAAGTCCCCTTGAATCCTGAGGGTCCTAGGGTCAAACTAGCCCACTAGGGTCCAGATGTAGGTAAAACTTATTTACCGATTCTTAATTACCGAATTTTACCGATTCGGTAATTAAGAATCGGCAAATAAGAAGGGGGGGTATGTAGGAACATCCAGATGTTCCATTTACCGAATCGGTAAGAATCGGTATTTACCGATTCGGTAAATACCGACCGGTAATGCTCCATTCATTCCTATGGGCTTTGAAGCCCATAGGAATGAATGGGGCATTACCGGTCGGTATTTACCGAATCGGTAAATACCGATTTGGACAAGGGTGCAGGGGGTGTCACTTTGACACCCTCTAGCACCCCCAAAAAAGGTTCGGGGGCCATATGGCAGGCAGACCTGCCCTAAGGGCAGGTCTGCCTGTCATATGGCACAGGTGTGCATGCACACATGTGCATGCACACCTGAATCGGTATTTTAACATCAAATACAATTTGATGGTAAAATACCGATTTTGTAGGCCTTGTGGTACTCTGAAGAGTCCCACCTACATATCAATTTTACCGATTCGGTAAATATACCAGTCGGTAAATTTACCGACCGGTATATTTACCGAATCGGTAAAATTACCGATTTGCCCCGTTCCAGTCCCCCTACATCTCAATAGTCAAATACCGGTCGGTAACGGCCGAATTCGGCCGTTACCGACCGGTATTTGGCTACCTACATCTGGCCCTAGGTACCTCCAGTAAGCGCCACAGAGCTGCAGTGCAGAGATGTGTAAAAAGTATAATAATAATAATCCACATTTGTAAAGCGCACATTCACCCGTAAGGGTCTCTAGGCGCTGGGGGCCGTCGGGAAGATTAAGCAAGCTATTGCCCAGAGTCACATGGTGCTGGGCTAATCTGCCGCCGGTGCCGGGGATCGAACCGTGATCCCCAGATTCCAGCGTCAGTCGCCCTGGCCGCGGCGCCACACCTCTTCCTCAAAGTGGCACGGCCTGGAACACCTCTCTGCAATGCAGCGCAGTGGTGCTTACTGGAAGCAGCTGGTGTACTAGTTAGCCCCCATGGGCCCCCAGGATTCAAGGGGAATTATTTCCCAACTTAAAACGTGCCACAGGGCGTGTTTGCACACGTCTCCTCAGGCCCCGTCCCTTCCCTTCCCCACTGTGTAAACACGCCCTGTGGCCGTTTTAAGTTGGGAGAATAAGTCCCCTTGAATCCTGAAGGTCCCTAGGGGCAAATTACCCACTAGGTACCTCCAGTAAGCGCCATTGCAGAGAGGTGTAAAAAGGGGAACAGCCTGCACCACCTCTCTGCAATGCAGCGCAGTGGCACTTACTGGAAGCACCTGGTGGGCTAGCTGGCCCCCAGAGTCCCTCAGGATTGAAGGGGAATTATTTCCTCAACTTAAAACACTCCACAGGGCGTGTTTGCACACGTCAACTCACACCCCGTCCCCTCCCTTCACCACTGTGTAAATGCACCCTGTGGCCGTTCTAAGTTGAGAGATTAAGTCCCCTTAAATCCTAAGGGTCCCTAGGCTCAAACTAGCCCACTAGGTACCTCCAGGAAGTGCCACAGAGCTGCGTTGCAGAGAACTGTAAAAAGGGGCGTGGCCTCTGAACTCCTTTCTGCAACGCAGCTCCCTTGCGCATACTGGAGATACCTGTTGGGCTAGTTGGCCCTCTGGGACCCTCAGTATTGAAAGAGAATTAATTCCCCAACTTACAACTTACCACGGGGCGCGTTTGCACAGTGGTGAAGGGAGGGGGTGGGGCCTGAGGTGACATGTGTGCAAACACAACCTATGGCGCTTTGAAGTTGGGGAATTAATTGCTCTTCAATCCTGAGGGTCTCTGGGGGCCAACTAGCACACCAGGTTTCTCCAGTATGCGCCAGAGAGCTTCGTTGCAGAGAGGTGTTCAGAGGCCATGCTCCTTTTTACAACACTCTGCAACGCAGCCCCTGGTGCATACTGGAGGTTCCTGGTGGGATAGTTTGCCCCCAGGGACCCCCAGTATTCTAGGGGAATTCGTTCCCCATCTGTAAATGCGCCAGGGGGGCGCTTTTGCAGAGTGCTTTAAGAAGGGAGCATGGCCTCCGGCACGATGCCGGTCTTTTCTTTTTTTTTTTAAGAAGGGGGCTGTATAGCCCCCTTCTTTTTCTCATTTTTTGGCACTGGGGACCCCATCCCCCAGGGCCTGCCCCTAATTTAATTTTTTTAATGAAAATTTCAGGAAGGGGGCCTCGTGGCCCCCCTCCCGAGGCCATAATCAGCCCCAGACACCCCATTTTCTGGTGCATGGCTCTTTTAAAAAAAAAATGTCATATTGGAAGGGGGCTGCCTTGCCCCTTTCCTTAGAACCAATCCCCCGGCGCCGGCCTTTTTTTTTTCTTTTTGGGGAGGGAGGCGCATGCCCCCCTCCCAGGCCACTTGTAGCCCCGGGGACCCCATCCCCCGGGGCTGTCCCTCTCCGTTGGGGACCGTGGACGTGTCCCCAATCCCCCCACGGTCCCGCCAGCTCCCCTCCTTCTGCGGGAGCCGGTATTGCTTTTCCACACGGGGAGCTGCTAAGCTGCATCTCCCCCTGTGGAAAAGCAATTTGCTTTGCTATTTGGAAGAGAGAGCAGGTGTCCTGCTCTCTCTTCCAAATAGCAAAGCAGTTTGCTATGACAGGGCGGGAGCCACGAGGCTCCCGCCCCGCCATAGCAAACACAGTGTCCCCAGGATGGGCACCCTGGGACACTGTAGGAGCCGGCCCTGGGGGGTGGCGGTCCCTAGGGCCATCACAAGGCTCCAGGAGGGTGGCTGCGTGGCCCCCCTCCCACCATCTACAAAGCCTCGGGGTGGTGAGCCCCGGGGAGCTGGTGGTCCCCGGCGCGTGTGGGGGGGCTTGAGCCCCTTACACAGGGTTTTTTTTTTTAAAGACCCGGGGGATGGTGGTTCCCGGGGCTGTGGGGGGGCAGTGTGCCCCCGCAATCAAAATTAAATTGAGTACCGGGGTGGCGGTCCCCAGGGCTGCGGGGGGGCGTGAGCCCCCCACGATTGTTTTCTGAAAGCCCCAGGGGGTGGCAGTCCCCAGGGCTGGCGGGGCCTGAGAGCCCCCCGCAACTAATTTAAAGAAGCCCCGGGGTGGCGGTCCCAGGTGCTGGGGGGGCTGAGAGCCCCCACCTAATTCAAAGAAGCCCTGAGGGATGGCGGTCCCTGGGGCTGGGGGGCCCCTCTGGACCCCCTTTTCATATTAAGTATTGCCCCCGGATTTGGCCCCCCCCGGGGGCTAATTAACAACGAAGCGCGGGAGCCCGTGCTTCATTTTTAAAAAAATGTTCGCCGAAATTCGCGTTGGGTGCTCGAATCTCGGCTATTTTTAACAAAAAAAATGCTTTTTGGGGCCCTGGGGTCCTTGTGGGGCCCTGAGCAGGCCTAGGGGGTCAGGGTGTTTCTACCCTGCCCCCTAATTGCGTATGGCAAGTTTTTTTTTCTGCTTTCTTGTGCCTCGGTTCTGCCGAGACACAAGATGGCTGACAACACTTCCTGGTTTGGAGTGTTGACAGCCAACTAGTCTACAGCTCGTGCTCGGCAGGGTGCGCGGATCCTGCGCAGCCATGGATATCACTAAGATTTTACTTTTGATGTTCTCAGGAACTACTGAACGGATTTATACCATTTAACAAAAAGGCACGACTCTGAAGCAAGGACTACCTCTTTGCCAAATTTGGTGTAATTCTGTTCAGCAGTTCAGGCTGTAGCTGCGATTAAAGGTTCCTATGGGAAATTGCATGGGGAAAACATGTTTTGGGACCCCCCTTATTTCTCGGCCCCCGCTTGACAAATCACCCCAAGACTTTTAGGATAGGAGCGGACTTGAGCGGGCCACCAGTTTTGAAAATTCACAAAGTTTCGTCAACCGGCGCCAAAGTTATTCCAAATAGAATTTGGGGGATTTCCTATGAATAATAGTTCCTAACTATAACTACCAACTGGCTTCCTCATGGTTATTTTTCATAATAATCTAATTGCTAAGGTGGTTGATCTCAAATCTGGGGAACCGCGTTCGAGTCTCAGCAACGACACTCAACATCTTGCGATTCCAGTGCAAATCACTTAATCTCCCGTGCCTAACAAAAATGAATGTGTCCTTGTGTAACACAACTGGTGCTGATGTAAAGCACTCTGATACCTGATATCTTTGGGTCAGGTTTGTGCTATATAAAACTACTGAAAAAAATAATCTTTAGCCATTCTTCCTGTATTTTCCAGTAGGGGGATCTTGCCCACTGGTCCAGAGATCTTCAGCAACAGGCAAAACAGTTCTCAAAGAAATGTTTTCGCCGCAAAAATGGATTGCAGGAGACCCCAATCCCTCATTTGAGGGGTTCGAGACCTGTAAATCTACACCTAGGTGCAAATTTCTGCTTGGAAATCATATATAGGAAAAAGTGGAGGGGGCACGCACCTAGGTGTAAGAGTACATCTGCATGTGAGTAGATTTGCTCAAGTAAATTTAACATTGTGAAAAGGCCACTTTGATTAACTTAGGCCCACATTATGTTATCTCTCAGTGAGTCAGAATAATCTTTTTTCTACCTCTTCTTCATTCGTCGTGTTCTATGAAAAATCTGATAGCGAGTTTCTTTCGATTACATTCTGTTTCTAGCCTTGCTTTTCGCGGGCAGTACACTTGCATGTTGCTTTGCAGAACTTTGTGACTAATGAGCTTGTCAATCCATTGCATAGCTTTGCAAATAAGTGTTTGGCAAGAAAGCGACTTTGTCATCAATCAGCGCACTGCTCTGTAATTTCCTTAAACTCTCAAAAGTTGGGAGAATTGTAATTCCGCTAAAATAGCACGACAGAGATGGATGAAATCCGCACTACAGCCAAGGTTATTTCTTAATTTCTATTTAACATTAGGGTGGCAATGTATAAATATTTGGTCTGTGGCTACTAGTTCAGCTTCCTGGTTTATGGAGGTCCTTGCTGCTGATGTGTTCTGGTTGGAATACAATTTTGCTTGGGAAAGGACTGAAACATGCAGGAGCCTTAGCTTGCCAGTGGATTGTGTATGTCTGTGCTTGTACGACCCGCCTGCGTGTGTTTCTATTTGTGTGTGCATGAGTATGTGTGTGCATGAGTGTGCGTATGTGTGTGTGTGTTTGCTTGTGTGTGCGTGTGTGTGTGTGAGTGTGCGTGTACATGTGTATGGGTGTGTGCTTGAGTGTGTGGGTGTGTGTGTGAGTGTGCGTGTGTGTGTGCGTGTGGGTGTTTTCTCACGAACTGTTTTACTTGGAATACCTTAATTTGCAGAATGAGGAAGTGAGATTGAGAACGTTAGATAAATCAAGTCGGCATTATTAAACAGAACATTTAAAACACAATATTTAACAAAGATAGATCGTTTAACTCCGTTATTGAGCTGTTTATCCTCATGCATCCTTGGTTTGTAGCCACATATGTTTGCCTAAGTGCAGATTTTGTTGGTCTTGCTTCCTCAATATCTGTATTTTTTCATGGCCCTAAGCAAAAAGGACATTGTGAAACATGGTATCATTTCTAAACTGTGCCTTTTCACGACACTGTGTAGCAGCCCTTTCTTCCGGCAAAGTCGATGCAACTCTCCACTAAGCAAGGTGACCGACCAGAGCACAATGATGTGAGCTGTGTCAGATGTGATCTGGCGTGGAGGCTTCATCTGGTGGTTCTTCTGTCTCTTGCACTGCACGAGTGCGAGCTTTGCAGCTCTATGGGTATTGAATGGCAGAACGCACAGATTTCCTTGTCAAGAGATGCCAGGGTGGAGCTCTTGTAAGACTAACCATGGCTTAGTTAGTTAGTGATGATATTCATGTAATGCCAATATTTTAGCTCCATGATAATCATGGGAAATTCCATGTGCTCTGGTACCTTTTACAGTTCCTTCCGCCTCTGGACTTTGAGGGTTTAAGACTATTTTGTAGCAATAGGCATAGGGCCAGATCTAGGTAGCCCAATACCGACCGGTATTAGGCTATTGAGATGTAGGTGGCTACATTTCAGATCCGGTAAATTACCGAATCTGAAATGTCGGGAGCACTCAAATGAGTGCATTGCCTGGTTAAGGATTCGGTATTTACCACCAAATAAAAGTTGGTGGTAAATATCGAAAACCTTTGAAAAAGCAAATGTGTGCCTTTTTCAAAAGTGCGATGTGGCAGACATGTGTGCCACATGTGCACCCATGCACTATTCAGGGGTGCAACAGGGTGTGAATGTGACACTCTGCCACCCTTGAATGTGTTCCCCCATTACCGAATCGGTATTTAACGATTCGATAATTCCCATTCATTCCTATGGGCCTCCAGGCCCATAGGAATAAATGGGAATTACCGATTTGGTAATTACCGAATCGGTAATTACCGAATATTACCGATTCGGTAAACTTTACCGAATACTTACCTACATACCATTTACCGATTCTGAAATACAGAATCGGTAAAATTCGGTATTTTAAAATCGGTAAATGGTACTTACCTACATCTGGCCCCTAGTACTTTACTAAAATCCATGACATAACATAATGTCGATATACAGGCTGCCACTTACTTTATCACACACATCACATTACAGGCTTAAAAGCTAATGGCCAAATTCACTAATGTACGAATAACATCAAGAATTTATTAAATCCAATGCAGTTTTGCTGATACACAAAACTCTGAGGCAATTTGCATGAAATTATATGAATATTGCAAAATTAGATCGGTGATCCTCTTTCTCGGTGTGTGTCCCAGTGTAATGGCTGAATTGCGGACAATACATTGAAGTATGCATGGTTTAAATGAAAAAATACAGACATTTGTCTTTCATTTTTGTTTGCTCATCACAGGAAAATCTGTATAGCTATGTTAAAACCCATTCATTAATAGCTTCCTGATATATGATTTTTAGTCCAGTAATTTCACACCCTTTAAAGGCACTTTCTCGTCCTTTTCCACACTTGTGAAATCATGGTAGTAAATAAACAGAAAAATGTTTGTGATTATCACCAAAATATGAGTTTGTGTGTTTCTTTTTTCTTGTATTGTCTATGGAAACTGCGTGGTAACACCTGTTGCACCACAATCATATACTTACAACAGCTAAAAATCTATGGTACTGTATATTTTCACTGTCATAATTGTACTTTGAAATTTGGAAAATCTACTTATCCTGATTGTGTAGATCAGTATATGACATTTTGAATGACTGCTTGCTCTGCAGTGGGAATTTTCTGCCTGCATGATGTTTGTGTGAAAGCTCCACTCTGGTCAGAGAGAACAGCTGGAAGGTGGAGGTTTTCAAGGTAACTTGAAGTACTGGAAATAGAGTGAACTGATACCATTTGCCAATGGCCAGCTGGGTTTCACTGTGGTGCTTATCTCCTAAAGTCAGAAGGGCTTGCAATGTAGACAATTCAGCAAAAGAGGAAGTATCTAGATTCTGGTAATTATCCTGGTTAACCAATGCTCTGGGGCAACATGTTGAGAATCTATCCCAGTGTTGGACACTCCCAAAGAAATCTGGAAATATTTGCTTTGTTGAACACTGGCCTCTTTTTCAAGAGAAAAGCTCCAAATGTATTTGTTGTGGTGAATGCAGTGAGCCTAAAAACCTATCTAAGAAAGGCATGACCTCAATTTTTCGACAACAGAATGTCCTTTCCTCCAGAAAGTCTTGAAATGTTGACTAGTTGTGGACTGAAGACACTGCAAAGTCAATCCACATTCATCAATCTTTGTTAGGTAACACCTGTGCATTTATCCTGCTGGAGGATCTAAAGCTGCAGAGAAATTTGCCAGAAGTAACTCTCAAACTCAAACCAAGGGCATCCTATGTCCTCCTACCGCCCGCTTAGCATCTTATCCTTCTTGGAACTTTGAAAACCATTGATTACATCTTATCAAGGGCTCATACAACCAAGATCCCTACTAACTGGGTGCCTCTGCACTTACTCACAATGTAATGTCCTCCCACAAATGGGGACCTCAAGGGAGCACATCACACACAGTTCTCCTGCTCCCTTAACATGGAAGCAGAAGAGGTCCTTGTGAGAAATGTCAAGAGCCATACTGAGAGCAAAGAGTCAAGCCAGCAGCAAGATTGCCTGCGAGCCATATCCAGGATGTTGTCAATTCTTCTCCATTTTTGATCTAATCCCCAAGAAGTTACTTTATAATGTGTTACCATTTTCCCTCTGAAGACAAGCTTTCTATTCTCCGCTTCCCATTAATTTACCACTCTAATTTCCTGAGCACAGTGGCAATTCCCACAAATACCTCATTGTCCTAGGACACCTGAATGTGAATACAAAGGTGTGTGTGTTGAGATTAAATTGGAATACGTGAATTTTGTCAGCACATTTAAGTAGTTTTAATGCTCTGCCAGTCTCCTCTCACTGCCACTTTTCCATACTCAATGATGACTTCTTAGTTTCATGGCCCACATTACCTTTGCCCCAGGCAAATCAATTGCAATCTTGTATTGCGTGTTGCAATTCACTGTTATTCTTTCAATGAAGCTCCCAACAGGTTACTATCCTAATAGCATTGCAGAGTGATAAAAATGTTTTCATTATTCTGTGATACATTAAAAAAGCTTCTAAAATATGGCATTATAGCTAAAAAATGTTTGCAAAATATTTTCAGAATATACCTTGCAAAGTCTAAACTACTGAAACTATTGTCACTTTCCTATACACTGTCAATTTCTGTTACGTTTACATTATTATTTCTGATCACAATTTGTAAGAGATACCTGAGAGTGAGTGAATAACAGATTGAGTTTGAGAAAATGATGAAAGAGTTAGTGAGCAAATGATTCCTTCATTCTTGAAAGACTGATCCAAATGAAACATTATCCACCATTCCATCCTTCTCTGAGACCTGACGGTGCATCATGGACATGTTAGTGGGCTCAGGATGGAGTATTCCTTAACATATTACACACTACACACAGCACAGCTTGGAAATCCATAATTGCACCCAGAGCTCTCTGTTTCGGATCTACATTGCTTGCACCTCATGAATTAGCATACTCAGTTACTGAGTTAGAGGGTAGACAGACAAAACATGTTCAAATAGGTACATAGCTCAGTTCCACACGAGTGCTCATCGTCCATGATATGGCCCAGATCCTTGTGGAGTGGCACCAGGTAGCCCTATTTCACCCCTGCATTTTAATTGTTATCTCAGATGCCTTGAAATTCTTTATTTTTGAGAATCCTTTTTAGGTCTGGGCTACAGAGTACTTTAGTTGTTACCTCTGAACTTTCTGAAATAATATAACATATACAATTATTAGAGGGTGTGGCTTTGGGTCATCACTCTCCAAGCACTGCTTCCACTGCTTGCTTCACATTCTAAAGCAGTCCACAGGACAATGCATAAAGTGAGAAATTGGCCATACCCATTCAACAAATGAAACAGGTGATTCAGTTGAAGTGCCGGTCAAATTTCGGGTTCAGTCTTCACAGTTTGAGTGATGTCATTTTGCTCTATTTTGCCTTCCTCTGCAGAGTCAAATGAGGCCTTCTCCATGTACAACGAGCCTGATGATGCTATGGTGAGAAGAGGAAATAACAAGGCTTTGGACAGTAGTGCAACTCTCAAGCACAGAAAGTGACATCACCAATAAAAATAAAATAAACAACTGCACCTTGTGTCCTATATTATTCACTGGGTTTAACCTCAAAGTAAGCTAGCTGCTCTGTTCTTCCAACAATGAGATTTACTACCTAGAACTGACAGCTTTTATCATTTTTAGGCTTTTGTACTACCTTCTAATACAATTGTGTGGCTAGGTTATTGCACTGTGTTCTTGAAAAGTCTATTGGTCATTTGCAAAGGGTGTAAAATGCCACACCTATAAAATTGATGGGGACCAGACAGAATGAGATCATCTTTTGTAGTCTGCATTCATGTCCACAGTCAAATTCCGTTTACAACACTGTGCAGTATGCCTGGCATTTTTCAGCAGGGTCTAATTTCTTCTAGGAAAAATATGACCAAAAAAATTCACTTTTATACAAGTTCAAGAAAGTGCTGGCTGCACTTCCTGTCCGATGGTTCAAAGTAGCAGTTTGCTCTTTCCGAGTGTAGGCTATCACTCTTTGAAACTCCTTAACTCTGGAGGAGGAGATGTACCCTAACGACCAGAACTGCAGGTCTTGGCAGTGGGTTGCCAAGCTCGAGTCCTGGCCTCTTATACTGTGATAAGTGCAAGTCACTTATTCTCCCTGCGCCTAAAATATATCAGTGATAAAATCTGGTTCTCATGTAAAGCACTCTAATGCCCTTGGACCATGTCTGTTGTGTATATACACAACTACAAAAAGTTGAGTAAAATTAAAATACACATCTCTAGAGACTAATCAACTCAAGGTGCGAAGAAAACCTGAGTATAAAAATTACTATCGCTCCCTAGGATGCATTTTTCATTAGTAATTAAACTATACAACAATGTTAGTGTTGATAATAGGTTGCAGTCCCGACCCGCACCTCATTCAGCCTTGCAATGCCTTGTTGTTTAACAGCTTTTGTTATTTTTGTGGAAAACTCTGACGACACTCCTTAAGGGGTTGGGCCAACATCGCCTCATATATGAATTCTCGCAGTGTTGAGTCTCTAATTATACTTTATTATTGTATAGACGACAGTCGCTGCCAACAATTGTAAGATGTTCTTAGAGAAAAGAAATTTAGGATTTAGGATAACTGTGTCGTGTTTTGAGACTTTTCCTATTTGGTAACGTTATAATATCTTCATCACAAGATGTAACACCTCTTGTGAAGCATAGTACTCAAAAGTATAAACAAAACGTGTTTGTGGGCTATCATCGTAGGAAATTGCTCGGGCTCAAATTGAATATCTTTCAGATAACGTTACAGTCCCATTGAACAAGAAGCTTTTTTGTTGGCATTTAAGGAAATTATAGACAGTATTATTATGCACATTTAAAGGATATAAGCATTTTAGGACTCATGTGGGTCATTGGTTCTTTAGAAAGAAGCTCAGAGTTAAGTATGATAGAAGAGAAAGAAGAAAGGAAGAATGTGAAACACTTGCACTCTCTAGTGACACATTAGTCTGTTACCTTTTTCAGTCTAAGGTTGCAAATATCAGGTTCCTAATTATGTCCATGAAAATCTGACTATGTACAAGTCAGCAACCCGCAGTATAGCCACTGAAGTCACAAAACACTAATGCTGTCATTTATAGTTGTACATTGGATGGTATAAGAGAACTGTAATGTCATGGTAACGTGTAAGGTTATGAAAGCCGCGTAGCTATTGGACAACACCTGGGCACTTCTCATGCAAGAGTGCCATGCGACTCAGAAAAGACATAAAGCAGCATTGAATTTGTTAATTCAGGACATTGCTATTTGCATAGTTTCATTCAACGCTGTAGGTCGCAAAGCCGTATAGCTATCTGGGCACTTCTCGGGAAAGAGTGCCGTGTGACTCAAAAATGGCATAACATAACAGTTGAACAGTTGAAATTATTAGATGAAAACATTGTTACTCGAGCTGATTCATTCGACGCTGTGGGTTGTGAAGCATATATTTTGTCAATATGGAAGGAATTGCAAAACATGTCACAATTGGGGTTGCGATTACACATCTATTAATAAAAATCAAAGTAACTCCATTTCATATACATTTGTTCTAATGCGCACTCTGGTTAAGCGTCATAGCCCTACCTTATGAAGCAAAGGCACTGCGGTCATGCTCATATTCTTTTTCTTGATGCCGAGTTTGGCGTTCGTTATGGCCACCATTTTTACGTGGTCCTTGTAGGAGAGTAGGATCTGCTTACTATGGTTACCCCCACTTTTTGCTGGTGTTTCACTGCTTTTCGACTTTACTCTGGCTGGGGCCCTGCTATCCATGACCCCAGCCTAGCTGCTTCCTCTCTAAAATGATTGCATGTGCTTTAGGTACACTCTAGTTTGGTTTACTTGGGTACCCTTGTGAGTTCCAAGTATATGGTACCTTAGGTACCAAGGGCATAGGTACCCCAGAGGTCTACCAGGGGCTGCAGCATGTATTTTGCCACCCCTGGGAAGCCTTCCAAAATTACACCACAGGACTGCTACTGCAGCCTGGGTAAGGTGGTGCCTGCACCCCTTACTAAGATATAAGTTACCTATATCTACCTTTAATCACTGACACATATAAACCTATCAGTCACTCCTATGGCAGGCCTTATCAATTGATAAAATCTAGATTGCGGCGTAAACATTATCGGCGCCATCTTGTCCCTTTTAGGCTCATATGTGCGCGTAAGCAGCAGCCATTTTGAATGCCATGGCTTCTCTGCCCACTGCCGATAGCCAGCGCGTCTCTCTCTCTCCCTCCCTGACCTCGCAAGCATCCCCCACGCACTGACAGCCCCCGCTCTCACATGCTTGGGCCATAAACCGCCCCTTCAGCGCGGCCCTGCCTCGGAGCCACATCCCGTACCCGGCTAACACCTCCCTCTGTCCCTTTCATGACCACACATCCTTTGATGAGCCCCCTTCCTCTGTGCCCGATTGTCCGGCCCGATCCCAGGCCATCACCTAGCCCTGCGGATGCAGTTTATTGCCCCATACAGTAGGAAGCTGTCCCTCTTCAAAGGATCTATGACTGATCAAAGCCCCCACCCCACGAGATCCGATCAGCCGCACACATTCCGGGAATCGGCGGAATATCCAGCTGCGCGACAGTCATCACCTATTGAGATCGGGGTGGGGACTTCTACTGTAAATGTGTGTGGGAACGGGCTTGAAGCGGGGATTCCGAGGATGTCTTTCCGTACTTCAAAGTATTGACAAGAATGTGTTTCATGCAATAAAGCCATAAACTTGTGTATAAGAGGCCAGGCCTCAGAAATGCGGTTAGAGCACCTCGAGAAGATACCCTGTTGTCTGATTTGACGTGTTCTGCTCCGTCGGAATAAACTTCTGTTTCCTGCCTTCCAGTCTCCAGCGCCTGCCTCTTTGTTTGATAATCTCGAGTGGTATAAGAGGCGACTAACACCGGGCAATACTTAAAAGTTATCGGTTGGAATCTGCCTGACCCTTTTACACAATCCTGAAGGCAGAGTGCTTGGTTTTGTGTGAGACGGTGCCCATGCATGAGCAGTACCCCTCTGCAGCGATCAGAACCTATCCTCTGAGGCTGTTCTGTGAAGCAGCCAGACCGACCATATACTCTTAAGTGCATTACAACCTTGTGGTAAATGCCAACTTTGGAATGGCTGCAAGAAAACATGTTGTGTTTGGTGTCAAACACTTTGGAATCCTACCCCCCTGCCAATCCTGGCGGTGGGTGTAGAATTCCACCCTTCTAATGGGATAGACATGTACACCCTAGTCTGCCTGGTAATAGTTTAAAAGAGCCCTGTCATCACAAAATAAATGCTGCAGCCACAGACAGCCTCCTGCTGCTGACTGAAACTCCGGCAGTGGAGGCATGGACAATAAGTTCATAAGTAATTTTATTTGTACATGATTAATTCAAATCTTTACAAAACAATAAAAGTATTGCTAAAAATTGTTAAAAGTTCATTGTGCGCGGTTCCTCAGTATTACATATGTGATTAATATCAAATGTCTTAATTGTCCATAAAATGTTTAACAGCCTTCAAGTGCTCTTGTGCCTTTTTTCAACTAATTCAAAAAACTTTATGACCCGACAATTTAATTTTGTGTTAGCTGGGTTAAAACACAATTTGACAGCCTGCCTGCATGTCCGGACGCCGTGTGATTTGAAGGAGGGTCGTAATAAGTTGTGCCTCAAGTCTTTTAATTTAGGACAAATACGGCACTGCTGCGAGAAGTTTTAAATTACCCACGGTGGCAAATGTGGGATTGCCGGAATTACGCCAAGGTGTAATTTTAAAAACTTTTCTTTCGTTTTTAGATTCATTCCAATGTTTGAATATGTTGCGGTTGCATTCTACCATAGTCACCGAGCGTGATCCAACTGTGCCCTCTTTTTGCTAATGAGTCCTTATCCTCAATGGGGGAGATGATACGTGCGGATTTTTCGCAACCTTTTTAAAAGACAAGAGGTCATTTTGGGTGCCCCAAAGGTCGTAGAGACCCAGGACTTGAAGTAAGTCAAGTAGATAATCTCTAGCTGAGGATTTACAATGTCGGAGCAGCTCTTCCCATAAGTTGGAGTTTAGAGAATCAAGCTCAGCGCTGCGAATCTTGTGCCAGCTGGTAACATACGCACTCCGCCTTCCCAGTGTTTGTTTTAGAATCCCAAATTCTAACTGAATTTGTGCAGGTGAGACATATCTTGGCAGGTTGAAGATAGCCCTGTATGAATTACCTATTACTGTATCCATTACTGCAACGTCCTTCCCTTGGAGGAGTTCACTCCCATATGTGAGAGTTGGCTGTAGCTTTGCGCGCAAAACCTGGAGAAGAGGGTTGAGCATTAGGTCGGGGTGTTTGGCCTTTAGGGATTTTATGGCCAGGTATGTCATGGCTCCCTTTCTTCGTAAAGAGTCCAATTGACATTTAAATGAGTTCTTGGAGTCAAGATTTAATCCCAAATATTTGTGAAAAGGAGTAGGCTACATTTAGAAGGTGCTGGAGGCCTATTGGTGTCCGGCTTATCAGCACCAAGTCATCCGCATACAGCAGATTTGATAGTGGGATTTTCCCTAGTTTCGGAGCGTGACAGAGGCATTTATCAAGTTCCCCTGGCAGGTCGGCAAGAAAGAGGTTGAATAAAATTGGTGCTAGCACGCAACCCTGTTTTAACCCTTTTGTTGTTGGAATGGGTTTAGAGAGGTGTGTGCCCGCTCCTAGTTTAACTTTAATCCAGGTGTTTGAGTGGAGTAAGATCAGCACGTCTAGGAGATGTTTGGGTATTCCCCAGTTGTCCAATTTCTGCCAAAGTTTGTTGTGATCCACGTGGTCGAATGCTGCAGTGTAATCAATAAAGGAGAGAAAAAGGGGATTTTTAATCTCTTTTGCTGCTTCCATCAGCAGGGTCAGTGCCATGATGTTGGTTGCGGTCCCTTGGCACCTGCAGAACCCTGTTTGGTGGACCGGAATTATTGAGTTTTCAGATGCCCATAACATCAGGTCCTCCAGTATGGTTCCTGCAAAATACTTAGCCTCCACATCTATGAGGGCAATAAGCCGATAATTATTTGGAAGTTTCTTGTTGCCATGTTTGAAGATTGGGCTGATTATTGACCCGCGCCAGAATTCAGGTAGAGTCTGGGTGTTCTTTATGTTGTTGAATATCGGTGTTAGCGATATGTTACAGAATTCCGCGTCCAATTTGTACAGCATCGGTGGAATGCCTTTTGACCCAGGGGCTCCTGTCGGTCTTCCCCTGGCTATATGCCTTTTGACGTCGGCTGGTGTGGTGGCCAAATGTCCAGACCCGATTTGGTAAGAAGAACTAGGGTCAGGCACTGGTTTTTCCGTTCGAGGTGGTAGCGTGACTCCATTCGTGTGGATTTCTTGGGTCGTGGCCGTTATGCATTGATTGTCTATTATTTCCCTCTGAGCTTCTTTGCAGAGCTTTTTTGTCATCGCTTCTTCAGGGCTGTCCTCTATGTTGAAGTGCTTAAGTAGGTATTTTGTCCATACTTCCTCCGTTATGTTTGAGTTTAGGCCGAGTTGGCCTGGATTCTTTATTCTTTTAATCATTTGGCAGAACCTTGAGCTGTGTTTCTGTTTTGCTTCATAAAGAAGTTTCGCCCATAGCTCGTCATTTTTTTGTTTTTGTTTTTTCTATTTCATCCGTTTTAACAGTTTTTCCGCTCTCCGTAGGATTGTTTGCAAGTCGTGGTTTGCTGTATCCTTTCGTATCTGTCTCAGTGTTTGGTTTATTAACTGTTTTTGCATTTTCATTTCTGGGGTGATTGGTAATTTGGTTGATGTTCCCTGTCCTTGGCAGGGCTTTTAGCAATTTCGCACTGATGTCTAGAATAAAGTATTGCCATACTTCTGTCAACTTTGTGGAACTTGCCATCTGAGAAAAAGGAGTTTTCGCTGCAAGGCTTATGCGGACACATGCATCATTGTCAATTGCATTCGCAAACGGTGCGAATCGCAATTTTCGGCCGTTTTCGAATGCAATTGACAAAATTGGGATGCATCATGTTTTTCGCAATTTTAGAAATCGCAATCATGTTGCGATTTCTAAAATTGCGATTGCATTTAAGAAATCGCAATTTTAGATTTCTTAAATGCAATGCATGAACATTTTAAATTTGCGAATTCGCAAATAGGGAGATTTAAATTACCTTCATGGTAATTTGCGAAAACTTTCAAAAATGCACAAAAGTGCATTTTTGAAAGTTTCATTTTACACACTGCGTGTGAAAAATGCACTTAAAGTTATATTTCAGGGGTGCAGGGGGGGTCCTTTGGGCCCCTCCTGCACCCTTGAAATTGCATTCTCAATTTGCGATTCGCAAATTGCTAATCGCAAATTGAGAATGACTTCCCGTTCATTCCTATAGGCCTCTAGGCCCATAGGAATCAATGGGAAGGGATTCCTTAATTGCGATTCGCAAATTGTGAATCGCAATTAAGGAATTTTAAGAAATCGCAAAAAAAAATGCGATTTCCTAATGCATAGCCTTTTGCGATTTCTTAATTGCGATTCCTTCATTTTCTCAATTAAGAAATCGCAAACGGCAACAATGATGCATGTGGCCGATGGAGTCGATGTTAGAGGGATTGCACCGAAGCCTCCTTAGATTTGAAGTCACTTCAATATCAATGTCTGTGTGTGGTTCAGTCTCCAGAAGTGAATTGACTTTTATTGTGGCTTCTTGGGACAGGTGGTCACTAAGGTCGCTCGTCCCTATTTTGATTGCCGTTACCCTGCCAAGCATATTTAGAGATGTGAATGTGTAGTCCAGATGTGAGGATTGCTTATCAGAATGAAAGGTTGCAACTGGTGGATCGTCTTCCTCGTAGCGCCCCTTCAAGGCTCTTAAGTTAAGATGTTCTAGTTGGCGAAGTAGATTTTTTGAGCAATTTGTAGATTTGTTGATTTTTTCAGAGCTCTGTCTTGGGACTCCCCATGCAGCACTGAGTTCTTGGTTAAGGTCGTCCTCTGAATCCAAGCTAATGAGGAACATGCTAAAGTCCCCTGCCAGGATAAATAATTCGAAGTCCTCTTCGTCCATTATTTTTTCCAAGGCTTTTATCAGTTTGTTGCCAGCTTGTCGTTTTTATTTGGGGTGGATGTAAGTGTTGATTATTATTACCTCTTGAGGCTGGTTATTTAACTTAAGTGAGATCTTTGCCACCTGTATTGTGCTTGGCGGGGGTATTTGAGATTCTATTGTCCTGGTCTCACCTATTGTTGCAATGGAGGCAAAAATCATTAGGTCCCTTGTTCTGCGGCCAAAGTTGGAACTTTTGCTTGCTGGAAGACAACAAGATGTGAACCCTTGTAACTCAATTGCCTTTTCCTCCCAAGTTTCTTGGAATAGTAGCAGGTCAAATGAGTTTAAATATTGTAAGAACTCAGGGTTGTTGCTTTTGCTAGCTAGGCCATTGATGTTCCAAGTGCATACACTAATTTACCTGGTCTTTTCTAAGGGATGAACAGAGTTATCACCCCTTTGTCAATTTGTATGGTGGACTGTGTTGATGGTGCGTTGGATCGACTTCCAGTTCGGAGGGAAGGTCGGCAAGGCGCGACCACTGTGCCTTGGTTCTTGTCCGAAGAAGAATGTTTTTGTGTCTTCGGGGTGCGCTCTTGGAGAGGTGCTCCTTGCTCCTTTTAATACTGAGTTGGTGTTTTTCCGTGCTGATGACCTGGTAGGGGGTAAGAAAGGTGTCAGAAAGGGAGGTTGCTTTTCAAATCCCAGATTAATCCCCCATTCTTTGAACTTTGCTTCTTCCTTCAACATTTTCTTGGCTGTCTCGGTGGAGTTCCAAGTTGCTTTAGTTGTTTCTGAGCATTGTGGATCATTGCTTGCCAGAAACTCTATTTGCAGGAGATCAGGGGAGCTTATGTTTCCTAGGCTTGAAATCGAGTGTAAAAGTTTTAATATGTTTTCCCTGTTCATTATGTCGTCCCTGCCTCGGGACAAGTATTCTGGAGTGAAGAGAATGATGGTTGGACTTTCCTGGTGGTGCTCTGTTGTTGGTTTTGTTGGTGGACCCTCGTGGTCAAGACCATAGGCCTGGGGGAACGGCTTGGGCTGCCTGTTACTGGGCAGGTTAGTTGCGTGCTTTGATCGCTATCTCTCCCAAGATCTCTTGTATTGTTAGTCGAACCTCGTGTTGGTTGCTGGGGTGACTCCGGGTTACTAATCTTGACAATGTTCTGTGTTTCTATTGGTAGGATGTGTCAGACATTATTTGGTCAGTGCTATGTGCAGGTTGGGTAGGTTTTGCTTCAGGAAGTCTCCGCTAGCTTTTACTAGGTCGAGGATTCTGGGGGACGTCGCCGGGTGGTTTTTATCAAAGCTGCTAGGGGGGCGACGTTGGGCGATGCTGGAGGACTCTCTAGACCCACTTGGGAGGGTAGGAGTCGAGGTTGTTCCATGTCTTTGGCTTTTTGACAGTGGGTGATGGGTGATGGAGATGGATTTAGTTGCAAATCTATACGAGATCTTGCGTCAGTTAGAAGTTTGTTTCTTCCTTTCCTTTTTTTCTTTCTGCGGGTCTTGCAGGAGACCTGAGCGCTAACTAATGCCGAATCAACTGCATTTGCATTGTGGTTCGTGAGTTCAGCTTCCTTGTCCTCTGACGGTGATGGTAGAACTTCTCTACCCTCTGGGAGTGGATTGCTGGTTGCAATCTGTTCGACTGCAGGTTGAGTCTCTAACGTTGCTGGTGTTGCAGGCAATTCTATCTTGAGGTCTAAAATTTGTGGAGCCGCTGATTTTAGGTCACATATGAGGTCACCTAACATGGATGGTAAGGTTGATAATTTGTCTAAGATTGATTTGCAGGAGCATGATGGTGGTATCGTTTGGACCACGTATGCTGCTTCTTGGTCCCTCTTAATGCGGCCGTTTCGATCTGATATCTTCCAGTCAATTCCTGAAAGTGAGTCAGCCATTGTCTTTAGGACTGAAAGCTGCAAGTCCATTTTGTGGGATTGGAATTCTAGGGCTGTGGCTGAGTCTTGCAAGGTATTTAGGATTGTTGTCCATACAGATTCCGGGAATGAATTCCCGGTATTGTTACTTTTCTCCAATCTTGGGAGGTTATTTGCTTCGCTGGGGTGAATTTACATGAGTCCAACAATACTATGCGATGAGAGTCACCTACTTCATACACTGTGAGAAGTCAAAAGAGTATGTATACATATCTTCGACTGTCCAATAGCTATAGTTCAGACACTCAACTTGGGATGGCCCACCGCAAAAGCCACTGAAAATAGGAATTATACAAAACCCAAGGAGTATCTTATTTCATTTATAATGTTTCAATAGTCTCATGTAGACAAAATCAGTCCAACAAACAAACAACTCTTCACTGCAGGTTTGCTTCGTCTTTGCTTTTCTTTTATTTTCACGCTTTAAAACATTTCTTCAATGATTTTTTCAATAATTATCCATATAGTTCAAATGATGATCAAATACAGCCGATCAAATACAGCCAAATACAGCCTACGCGTTTCGTCCCCAATGGGACATCATCAGGGCTGTAAAAAGTAAAGAAAACAAAGCAAAAATCACTAACCATTCATTAATGAAACAAAACACATTGTGCTGTGACAGGTCTCACACTGCCTATTTAACAATCTAAAGCAATTCCTGCCTATTGAAAATTATTAACAACCAATGTCATCATATTGAGAACCTGAAACAAAAACATCTCATCTTGAGTGGGACCATGGTATTTACCAAGAATCATCTTACAACAAAAGATTTAGATTTAGGGATCAACGTATTCTCCCTCTAAATAAATATTAGGTCAACTATATTCCCCAGCATCCTCTCACCTTTATACAACAAAATAATGCTGTTTAGTCTTCTTGGTTCGACCAGTCTTTATTATACTGCTTCTTCAACTATACCATTTCATTTAAGATGAGTCTGGATTAAAAGAGATAAAATAATCCATTCACTTTCTCCCATATATATGTATTTGTTTTTCAACCGAATAGCTTATTGCTATTACCCTTATCTTGCCAGTAATAAAATCAATAATTCTTAGCTTACCTAGTTAAGTAATTTTATCTAATCAAGATAGATTCCTCGAAGCGGTTTGAAAGAACTCTCCACTTTCGTGATAGTATTCACTATATAAGTATTTTAATCTAGAACAGAGAGGAAAATATAGTGTGAAATAAGATGTGAAAAGGGATGCCCTTAATATCCCAGCATACTTAATAACAGACCCTTAGTAGCTATCGTATTCCTTTGTAAACTCACAGGGCTCCATAAAGTACTGACATTTATTGTTAAGAAAAAAGGGAAAAAGGAATACGAATTTCTCACTACCTAACATTCATATATAAAAATCAAAATCCTGGTCGCATTATTTATTTATTCTATTTACTAAGTCTAATTTTAATTTCTGCACATTTGAGTTCCCAGTTCCTACCTGAATAATCTTGTTATCCACTAGGTCTGATTGCCACTTCTTTAAACAGGTAAAATACCCTCAATTCCCTCTGTATGTTATTCCTGAGTCCGATATTCCTTTAGAACCAAAAAGCAAACTTTTGGCCTTTTATAACAGCTGTTGGTTGATTCTTGTTCATGCCTGCCAATTGTGTACTACACCCCTCTATTAGAACCATGCGCGAAGCAAAATATTGCTCACCTGGACTGTGACTGACTATGGAATTGTCATCGTGGTTGTGCACTAATTTGTAATTTATAATTATTATAAATGGTTGTGCACTAACTTGTAATTTATAATTACAATAAATTTCTTAAATATATTGCACCATCAGCACATGAAGCACCTGGCCCCCACTTCGTGCACATTTGAAACACATCGGCTCGTTTTTCTTTCCCATCCCAAAATGTCCGATCCTCCCAGGCGCACTCCCATTGGATGCCTGCTCCCATGTGATCGGCACCCTCTGCCATAATTTGTAAAGACGCCGTCAGCGCGCGCTGTGAAGGAACCTCCTCCCCTCGTAAGGACCCCCATTGTGGACCTACGCTAGGATACTCCGGTAAGTCCGCTGTTGTCACCTTCTCGACCTGGCTTGCACATACGCCACACTTGGCATTTTTTCATTCCTCCCTCCCTGTTCCTTCGTAGATTACATCTCTCGGGCTCCGACCCTGCCGGTAAGCACACAGTGTGTGGATGTTATTCGCTAGGGTGATACCACTTGAAGCCTGTGTATCCCTAACTTCTCCTCTTTTTACACACAGATTATTATATTTCCCGAGGTCTTGCCGCCTGGTAAGCCTCACGTGATTTACCTGTTCCTGGCAGTAACTTCTGACTTTGAGCTAAAACACAGCGTTAGCTCTGCCCCATAGGTAAGCCCTTCATGGGTTTGCTTGCTCGTTGTTCACTCACTTTATGATCATGGCGAGTATAGACAGGTGACCCCCGCACGATTCTAGCTTCAGCTCACCGACCCTGCATGCGTCTTCGCAACGCAACATTCTTTATGACTACCAACATGTCCGTGCGCAGATCTTTTCACTCAAAGCCTCACATCTGTTGGTTTACAGCGCCGAAAATAGTCAATTTTTAGCACATTGTATGCAAATTGATTGCACGCCACAAAGCCACTGTTGTCACTACGGCATGCCATGGCATGAGCTTGTCACAAAATAAGTGGGGCATGATACAATGAGTCTGGCACAACCAAAAAGTTTTAAAAAGTTTTAATCAGTCACAATAAGTGCTCATTTAACTGACATGTGTTATCCCCTTTGTCTCCCTTCCCCCCCCCCCATTTCTGTTTTCATTTTTGTTATTATATGACACTAATAACTGTTGTTGGCACATGTAATTTTTCATAAGTGGGACAAAATTCAGATTGTCACTTCTTTAGGCATTAATTGACTGTCCTGAGGATGAACCAAAATGTTGTATGGTTCGAAACGTCGTCGACCAGAGATGCACTAATTGCATAGTTGACAACAATTGCTCATGCATATGTGTATACTGCGGATCATCTGTTTATAATTTATGTTATGTAGATGACCATTTTTTGCCTCTACTTTTGTATGTTGTGTATGTGTGTCTATTGGGTTAGTCGGACATCGGCTGGTGTCCCACTTCCATCACACTCTGTGTAAATTTCTTTTGTGAATAATTTTCATTGAGATATTAAAAGTATCCGGCTGGACATGTTTTCAAACAATATAGATCTATTTAGTCTATATGTATTCCTGTAAACATTCTCTCCCTTGCCTAAGGACCATTGTTCCTCTAAAATAAAGGGATATTAAGGGCATCCCTTTTCACATCTTATTTCACACTATATTTTCCTCTCTGTTCTAGATTGAAATACTTATATAGTAAATACTATCACGAAAGTTGAGAGTTCTTTCAAACCGCTTCGAGGAATCTATCTTGATTAGATAAAATTACTTAACTAGGTAAGCTAAGAATTATTGATTTTATTACTGGCAAGATAAGGGTAATAGCAATAAGCTATTCGGTTGAAATACAAATACATATATATGGGAGAAAGTGAATGGATTATTTTATCTCTTTTAATCCAGACTCATCTTAAATGAAATGGTATAATTGAAGAGGCAGTATAATAAAGACTGGTCGAACCAAGAAGACTAAACAGCATTATTTTGTTGTATAAAGGTGAGAGGATGCTGGAGAATATAGTTGACCTAATATTTATTTAGAGGGAGAATACGTTGATCCCTAAATCTAAATCTTTTGTTGTAAGATGATTCTTGGTAAATACCATGGTCCCACTCAAGATGAGATGTTTTTGTTTCAGGTTCTCAATATGATGGCATTGGTTGTTAATAATTTTAAATAGGCAGGAATTGCTTTAGATTGTTAAATAGGCAGTGTGAGACCTGTCACAGCACAATGTGTTTTGTTTCATTAATGAATGGTTAGTGATTTTTGCTTTGTTTTCTTT
The DNA here is from genome assembly GCF_964261635.1 of Lissotriton helveticus. NCBI lineage: Eukaryota > Metazoa > Chordata > Amphibia > Caudata > Salamandridae > Lissotriton > Lissotriton helveticus. The sequence continues at coordinate 343,045,084 of NC_136073.1, forward strand.
ACTTTTTACAGCCCTGATGATGTCCCATTGGGGACGAAACGCGTAGGCTGTATTTGGCTGTATTTGATCGGCTGTATTTGATTATCATTTGAACTATATGGATAATTATTGAAAAAATCATTGAAGAAATGTTTTAAAGCGTGAAAATAAAAGAAAAGCAAAGAAGAAGCAAACCTGCAGTGAAGAGTTCTTTGTTTGTTGGACTGATGAGACTATTGAAACATTATAAATGAAATAAGATACTCCTTGGGTTTTGTATATAGTGAATTTACATGAGCTTGTTTAAGGTTGTAGGAAGCAACCAGCTCTTCCCATTCCTGCATGGCTATAAAGGTCATCTCATTGTTCAGTGAGTGGGAATCATTGTATGGAAGTAAAGTGCGACGCACAGAGGACGTGTGTGCTGCTGATCTGCTATGTGATGGTATTTGTTCCCAGGTGTCTACTTGAGTTGTGTAGGGTTTCTTAATTTGAGTAGGAACGCTGGTGGTTGGCTGGGAGACTTCATTTTGCATTTTTTCTTTCCAGCATTCCTGTTCATTAGTCATTGTTGGTTCTGTCTGTATAACTCGGATTGTCTTTGTTGAAATAGGGGAACTGCTATACAATTGGGGGAGAAGTGCATCTTGTCCATTTCCACTATTGGGGATCTGAAACTTGATGTTGGCTGATAAATCTAGGCTTTCTAGGTTTTCTAGGTGTGATATGCTAACTTTGCTTGGATGTGTCTCGACTCGACCTGCTAAGTTTGCGTGGATCTCTATCTCGGTGGACTCAACCGCCTCTGTTGGAGTCGGTTAGTTGTCGTTGGTGAACCCTTTTCTGGAGTGTGACAGGTCCAGATTGTCCCTACTTTGGCTGTTCTGGCTGTTGGCTCCTTTACCTGCTAAGTAGGTGGGTTCTTCCACTTCTCTACCTCCAGTTGATGTTAGTGCTACAGATGTTGCCTCATCAAAGGGGTGGTTGTGAACCCTAGCAGGCCATAATGGGTCGGATGGATTGCTGTTGGTACGGCTGCAATCGGTTTTGCTTGATAGAAGTGGTGTTTGCAGTCCTTTTATGTTCCCAGTCTTGGAATAAATGGCTGTTCAAGGGACTTTTAAGAAGGAAAACTTTGTGTATATCTTTGGTTGGTGGGTGCATATCTTTTTCCTCACTGGCATTCCTTGATTGGTTATAAGGTCCTTTGGGTCCTTTGACAATGGTTTTGGTATAGAAGGCAGTAATGGCTGTGGAATTGACTGTGATGTCGTAGGTAGAGTCAGTGGTCTCGCTGACTGCCGATGAGCCATAATTGGACTTGAGGTGGAGGCATTTGCCATCGGTGGTTTGGTGTCCTTTTTGTTTTCATTTTCAGTTGATGTTACAGTTGAAGTTGGAGTTGCAATTAAAGTTGAAGTTGAGGTTGCCATTAAAGGTCCTTCTTTGTGAGTGGTGTGAACATTTGGATTTACTTCCTGAGGATTGGCTAAATGCTATGACATTGTTGGCTCAAGTTTCCTTTTCCTCAAGTTAGACTTAAAATTGGATTTTGGTTTAGGTAGGGGTTGCCTAACTCTGCCGGATCGCATAGCTCCTGTGTATTGTTTTTATAGACAGGTTTTTTTTCTTAATTAATTAATTTAAGTGTGCTTGATTTGGTATTTGAGGCTTAAGGAACCTCCCCTCTGTAAGACCCCTCTTGACAAGGCCTAGCTCAGGGCTTCTCCCTTGACAGGGACTAGCTCAGGGCTTCTTGCTTAGCCTGACTAGAACCCAGATCTTTGGTCCTTTGATATTGGATCTTGAGTATCAATAATGTGGTTGGCATTGATATTGACAGTGTGATTGCTGTCGGAACCCCAGTGCTTCATTGAAGTTTTGACGAGGTCTTGATCTCGTCCTGATCTGCTCTCTTGGGGAGGCCACTCTTGCCTCCAGTTTCCCGCCTCAGCGCGTGCTGGTCTCCAATGCTGACTCCAGTGCTGGCTCCTGTACTGGCTCCAATGCTGGCTCCAGTGCTCTCTGCGGGACGAGGGAAAATCTGTGCCACCTCTGCTCTCCCTCCGTTCTTCAGATACCGGCTACAATTAAGCTGTATTGAAGCTTTGGTGTAAGCTTTTGGAGGTAGCTTTTGGGGGTAGCTCTTGCTCTCTTGCGCCCTTGTCTTTTTTGTCTCCTATCTTTAGTGTGGGCCTGCTCTCTGCCCTCTGCCTCTGCCTTCTGCCGCGTTCTCCTGATAGTGTCTTTTTCCGTCTATTTTCCGTTTATTCTCTACGGTGCTTGCAGACAGGCGAGCAGACATACAAGCTGGCAGGCAGGAAAGCAGGCAGCTGGCCAACGGTCTCCTGTCACGGCTGGGCCGTATGTAAGAAGTCCTCAGGTGGTTAGGTGAAGGAGGGCTGCATACAGGATGAGATGAAATGGAGGGGCCAGCCGTTTTTCCTGCAAGCCGCGACCTCCGACCCCCTAACCTTGAACAACCTGATGACAGCCACGTTGGTGGTCATCTCCGCAGCGTTCTCCGTGCTCAGCCTCGCCCCTGCTCCGAACCCGCTTCCTGCTCTCTGCTCTCGCCCTCCGGACGCTAGAGCGGGACCAAGGCAGGAGAATGCTGGCTGGAGCGCACTGGCGGGAGCGGGGAGGGGGGGCGGGGGCGCTGGACAGTGACAGTGAGGAAAGCTGGGTGATTTCTTCGGGCTGCCGCCACCTGTGTGAGGAGCTACTCACCACTGCTGGGTGCTGGGCACTGGAGAATGGACGCACCGGTGGTGGCGGTGATGGAGGGTGGTGATAGATCTGGGGCTCCTTCTCGCAGCCCACACGGACCTCGCAGCCTTTCTGCACCCCTGCCCCCGCCGCTTTTCTCCACGTAGCGGCAGGGCAGGCAAGGGAAGGGAGACCGCACCTCGCTAGGCTGCTTCTGTTCCACTCTTCTCCGCGTCACCCCCGCCGCTGCTCCTCATTGCGGCAAGGCAAGGCAGGCTAGCAGGCTAGGCAGGGGAAGGGAGACCGCATCGCAGCTTCTGTCTCCGTATCTCCGCTCTCGCTCTCGCTTCGAAGATGCCATGAAAACACGGCTCATCACAGGGAGGTGTAACCACCTCCCAGACAGGCTTTAGTGTATTGGGGCTGGATGGGTGCACTCTGAGAGTGCCTTGATGTCTGCACTGGGGGCATATTTGGTGTCCCTGTGCATAGTCCAGTTCAAACCGGTTGCTGGGGTTCTCAGCCCCTGCTCTGGTGCGAAACTGGACAAAGGAAATAGGTGTGGCCACCCCTCTTTCCAAACTCTCCCATAGGAGGGTCCCTAGAGTAAGTCCAACCCCTTTCTTATGATAAGTAAGGAACCCCTGGCAATTGGACTTTAGATTACACCTGGACAAAATTCTGAAACTGAATCCTGGAACTTCGACGCTCTGCTAAAGACTATAAAATGGAAGAATCTCCCTTGGGGTTAAGGGGTGTCTCCCCTGCTCAAGAAGGCACCAACAAAGCTTTTGTCAGTCTGCATCTCCGAAGATCCTGCCGGACTCTGAAGTATTTGCAGCCCAGGAAGAGGATTTCCAGACTTCTCGAAGGCTGACCCGAGTCCCCAGCAAAGCTGAGACCCGCAGCCCTCACGAGTGACGTGGAACTGGAACTCCTGGACACCATGCACATTTGCTAGTGCATTAACTTTGCGAGCTTTCCTGAAGTTGTGCTTTGCGTAACTTGTAGCCAAGCCTCGAGCACCATCTGCACTAAAGATTGTGGGCCTACACTTCACGAGTGTTCTGTGAGCCCGCTTCTTGCATTTCCGCTAAAGGCTCCTTTGCGATACCTGGTCAGTTGACCGGTGGGTCCCCACAAAGGCCATTCTGATTTTCCTTGGGCTTCCCTGGTTACTCCAGATGTGCCCTGACTCCCTTCCAATTGGTGAATTCCTCAGACCTTGCTGGTCTGCACCGTAGCCTATCTCTGCTTTCTGCGTGGGTTGCTGTTGCCAAGGTTTTTTTAGTCAAATACAGAAACCGACGCCGCAGCACTCGACATCCTTTGTGGGACAGCTTGATTCCAGATCCTGGTCCTCATGGCTGAAGAGTCAAGCTTCACCTTCTTCACCTGAAATCATCCGACATCTCTGGGCATTCATCTATCGTGCCCCCGGTCACTGGCTAGTGACCCAGACTCTGTCCCCTTTGCTTTCAGGATTTTCCCATCTCCAATCCAGGCTTGGATCACACCGGACACATTCCTCTATGACAGTAGCAGCACTTTGCAGCAGATCGCCTTTGAAAGCGACGCTCAAACCTGACACCAAAAGACACCTATGCACCCGGCTTCCGTGGTTGAGGTAACTCGAGTACTCCGGTGCTCCCGTGGGTGTTGGCCCCAAAACCCCTTAAGTCTAAAGGGGTTTGCTCAAAGTCCTCCTTTAAGTGTCCTTTATCTTTAAAATTCCAACCGCGACTTTCCCCTTAGAATTTAATGGAGATTTGCGTCTGTGTTCACACACTGCATGCGTCCCCCGTGGGTTCCCTGTGTCACCACCTTGGGTGGTTCCTGGTGGCCCCAGCGGTTCTGAAGGCTCTATGCCTTATGACTATGCCAGTCGTGGTTCTTATACCACTTTATTAATACCTGGTTTGGTACGCCCCCAGGGCTCAACGTATATTGTGCTAATTTACTGTTTGATATTAAGTTTATGGCATGTACTTTTGCCTCTAGCCTCATAAAGAGACTTGAGGAATGTGTTTAGAGTTAATACATATATTTTATATATACACCTGGTGTGGTTCTCCTTTAATTTGGTCATTCACGACATTATAGACTGGTAAAACAAGCTGCTTTACATTCCGCCAAGACTTAGCCTGAAGGCTACTCTCCACAGATACCACTAGGATAGCTTTCGATAAAGGTTGTCTTTAACCTATTGATAGAGCGCGCAGGACACCCGACTATAATTTTACCATATACGCACTTGGGCCCATAATTCCGTTTACCATAATTACTTAATCGGGTAACCTGCACTCTACTACCAGTGTTTTAATCCTAACTGATTCCTATACCATCGATTTACTAATCCTTGTCACCGGTACCTATGACCACAATGGATCAGGGAGTTAGCTGAAAAGATAAGCAGTCAAACTATAATAACATTGCACTCGTGTAAATGTGAAAGAACAAGAAATCCCTTGGGAACCTATGCGCACATGCAGACTTCACATAACCATACTACTCATTCATTTGGTTCACGCACCATTCACCACGTTTTTAAAACTCGATAGAGCCACCAAGTACAAAGGAAAATTATGTAACCAATAAATTAAAAAATTTAAAGCGCAATTTATTAAGCCTAATACAAAATCTTCTCAGATTAAAAACACAACAAATATGTACACAATTAAAAAACAGGGGAGGATTCGATTGACATTTCATGAAAATATATCCTACCTAATACATGAAAAATGAACAGCGAGTGCACAGACAAAAGTTAGACCTAACGCATCAGTCTTAACACATTACACATCTGTTATGGATTTATATACTAGAACACAGCCTGGAGCAATCACTATTAATGCTTCTCAGACCCCGATGTTCCCCAAGCAGATTATGTACACAATTTTAGCGTCAACGCGTTTCGATGGAGAAATCTTTATAGGTCCATCTTTATCAAGACTACAATGGATATACACTCAGTCTGGAAATTTCTTTTTCATGAGATAACCTTTTGAATAAAGGAAAGAGCGAAGGAGGGGAAACAAAACCTCCCTCATAAGCGACAATTTGGGGTTGGACAGAATAATTTTTCCTCCAAACAGCTGACTAGAACTGTGTGTGAAAGAAGCCAGAGGTTTCTCTGCAGTTCGTCCTTTCTGGCAATCTGTTCTTATTTAAGTAGTGGATCCTAATCAGGAATCTTTCCTCCAAGGGGCGAAACAATAGACTCATAGACTGTTGGTCTTTTGGCACCGCCACCTAGGTCAATGCAATATGTTTAAGTCTGAGGCACCTGTATGTTCATTTTGAAGGGACCCGTCAGTCACGAAAAACAGCGTGGAGTCACGTCAGACTCGTGTAAATGACCACAGACTCAGGAAGTTTTGAAAACCTTCATCTAATCTTCTTCAATTGTTGTGAGTAAAAGATTTACAGCAAGTAAGCTATCAATAATCAGAATCATGAAAAGTGTATAACTATGCAAAAGAAATATAATGCCAACCATTTAGAGATTTAAAAGGAAGGTAAGAAAAGAGCATACTGAGAATAAACATGTAGAAATCGGACTTGAAATGGTATTTTCTAAAGGACGGGAAAAATAAGGAACATGCTAAAAGGTCACAGTTTAATCGCTTTGAGGGAATGAGTATGAAGAGGGAACAGGAAATTTATAATGACGAAACTGTTTTACCATGGAGCTATAGGTAGGGTAAGAAAAAGGAACACACTAATATTTCAGAATAACCACTTCAGTATGTCTAAAGGAAGGGTAAAGAAAAGGATCATCTATTCATTCAAACGAAACCCAGTACTTAACACCCAAAACTAGGGAGGAGGGGAGATAATGGACCACGCTAAAAATGACAAGCTCACGATTTGGTACTTTGTCACAAAGGGAGGGGAAGAAAAGGAACATATGCGATTATAGTTTCAGCAAGATTAAAGGAAAATTAAGAAAAGGCCGCAAAGTGTTTCCCTCACAGATTTATATTTACCTAGAACAGTGCAGAGACCAACCCTGGCCACGAGTCAGTCAAGGACAGAAACCCCGAAGTTGCAAACGCCAGTAGGCCAGCAAGTGCAGGTCAGAGACAGGACAGGAAAGACCAGATTTTGGATCAGAACCGGACCACCAAAGTTGAGACCAGCACCCGCAGTTCAGTTGCAACGCCTGCGCTACACCCTCTCTGCAGCTATCAGTCAGAACCCCGATTGGGTTAACGAATTCCCCAGCAAAGTGCTTCGCCAGCACTTTAGGTCCCCAAAACCCCGATTGGGTCAGTGAGTCCTCTGACAGAGTGCTTCGCAGCACCTCTGTTCTCGATCAGCTATTGAGTGCGTTGGGTCAGTGACAGGTCAGCTATTCGGACAAGTCAGACAATTTCTCTAGCTAAACCTAGGCTAGTTATACTATTTTCCAGGTCAGTATACCCCCCCCCCCCAATGTTGCAAGTGTAAGGATCCCCCATTTTGATTGGGAAGAGGAAAAGGACAGGTCATCACACCACCTAAAATTTGGGCTTTCTCTGGCTCCTCATTTAAATTTCTTACCCGCCCCTTGAATTCTAGGTTCGCATGACATATGCTTTACACATAACAATGGTGAATTTAACATTGTATACATTGTATTTATTTTAGTACAGTTCAGCTTCTTTGACTAGGTGAGAGTTGTCTTCCCAGGCGCATCTTGGCTGGGGCTGCCATCCGGCTGTAATTCAAAGGTCACTGCTGTGGAGACTTGCAGATCTCGCGCAGACTCAGTTTCAAGCAAGATGGACAATAGGCCATATTTCGTAATGTACCATGAAATGGAAAGGAAACAGTTTTAGAACACAGAAAAAAAGAATACACTGTAAACCATGAACTTCTACTCTATACCCATTACTTTATAATAAATTATAGCATTAGGGTTATGCAGAACGAATAGCTTAGCAAAAGCAGCAATGCAAGCTTCTTGCATGTGAAAACACAAAGCAGCCAATTTAGCTCTAATGCGCAGATGCGAACAGATTCCCTCCAGAATTGCGAGTGCGTCACGTCACATGGGTATGACCAACGCATGCGCAGTAGAAATTCCCGCGTAGCAGCGGCCATTTTAGGTTGCAAGCGTATTAGGATTAGAAAGCACATAGGCAAGCTTCTCTCGGACACCCACAAATGTCAGAAAAGGGGTAAATTAATAAGACAACCAGGTTGATTAGTTAATTAATGTTATTTGAGGTTCATGAGTTCAAGCAAGTCGCTTTACGTGAAAATCCTTGCTCCATCACTACTATCAATAAGGGTCGTTTGGACTGGTACAAGGTACCCACTAGAATAGGCGACAGCATATGCCAGGCCAACTTCTCACAGTATGGGTATCATCCAATTTTAGATTTCTAACAGTGTGTGTAGAAGGTTTTTAATGCTCTGTGACTGCGCCATTTTAAAAAATGCTGAGAGAAGAATGACGCATGACTAAACTTTAATAATATTTTTGTGTACAAGCGTACATCTTGCTGATTCATAAAAAAGTTAGGAATATAAGTTTGGGAAAACAAACAAACTCATATTAAGTTCCAGTTTGTTTTAGGTAAGTATTATGTCAATAGTATTATATGCACTCATTGGGGGATACATTTCACCAAGCAAAAGTAATAATTATCGAGAGGAATTTGATAATCCTTGTATTAGCAAGACCTTTTTTGTAATTTTAGGTAAGATGTGCGGTATACACTCTGCAGTTGAATGACTTAGCTAAGTCAATCATTTTTCTCAGGTTGTAGAAGCAGTGCTTAATTTGGGCCAGGGGTTTCCGGTGCTCGGCACCGGCACTTAAGTGTCAACACCAGCACTTATGACTGCTGCTTCATGGGGGTGCTGTTTGTGTAACTTAGAGATGTGCTGAACAACAGTTGTTTAATAAATCACTATACATTAACAAAAACTAATATCTGCTGAAGAAGCCATTTTAATGGCTTTGGAGCCTTAAATACTCTGAATTGTCACACTGGTGGCAGTGTGATGAGTAGTAGTTGTGTAGGTACTGCCATTGGCACCACCGGCAGAGGCATTGGGTGGTAGAAGCTGAGCTGGCCTCCTGGTGAGAACCTTGGCAATTATTTTGTTACAAATTAAGCACTGTTTGGAAGCCTACATAGATGACATACAGAATATTTGATCAGCAAAACCAGAAACATGTTAATGACTGACTGTTAGAAATTGGGTTTCTGGTTGCCTAGGGTGTGCACCTAAGCCAGGCAGAACCCACCACTCTAGTCAGGGCAACTAAATTGCACACCAAAAATAATCTGTGCTCACCTCCTTGGTAGCTTGGCAGGAGCAGTCAGGCTTATCCCAGAGGCCATGTGTAAATTGATTGCCCAACACACACACACCAGCAACACAATGAACACACCACAAAAGAGACTCCATAGAGGGTTTTATAAAAATATATCATATATTTTACATAACATAAGACCAAAACAACATTAATCAGTAATTACTTTGCCAACCAGGCAATTCTCAAAGCCTCACAAGAAGTGTAATATGTGAGAACAAAGCCTATACTTTGCAAGCATTCTGAAAAACATTACTGGATGTATTATGGAGTTCCTGAAATAGTACTCATTATCCTATCAGTGCAAGGAAAAACGACATACATCAAGGCATGAAATGCAGCACGTAATGAACACAATAAACACATATGCAGCATGTCGTGTGTAAAACACATAATCACCAAAACATAGAATGCATTGCATCCGCACTCCTACTCTTGGCACAAGGTAATTTGGGCTTTAACCACAGGGCATAATAGCTCCTGTTGCTATGGTAATTGGTACAATCAGTAGGATGACGAACTCCACTGATGGTTTACCCCATCCTGCTATGACCACAGTAAACAGGTGCATCCCAAGGTAGTTGCCAATGTGGGGGGCACCCCCTGCTTACTTCTGCAGGCAGCCCGCACTGGGTCACCCCGAATAAGAAATGAGTAAGGCAACTGCCTGTGATCCCACAGAGCAGCTACAAACCAAGGGCGTCTCCTAAACCCATGGGCTATGTTGCAGCATCTTCTAATTATGCAGCAAATGCCCCAAAGGTACACGCTGGGGTGCCACATGTCCGGGCCTCTTGGACTACTGGGCATTAATGGAGAGAGGAAGGCCACCCGCAAACATGTGAAACAGTTCAACAATGCCGCTCTGGCAGGCAGTGAGTCCAGAGTCCTTCTGAGCCTCTCAGACCACTCCTAGTGCCGGCAACACTGTAAGATGCAAGGGGGAGTCCTTGCACGGCTACTCACCTTACTTTTTTAGTGCCCAGCTATCAGCACCCCGGGGAGAGCCTCCAACATGGCTCTTGGTCACTCCTCTCCACTGAGGCCGGGGAACCCTGCTCTCCTTGTTTTTCGTGGCAGAATGGGCCTCTCTAAGGGGGTTCTCAGCAGCAGTATGCAATGCAGGGGGATGCTGCCCCAGCGTGGCACTAAAATCTCTTGAGATTGCCGTTGTGGTTCCCCTTCTTTTGAAGGATGGCGACCTCACTTGACAACAGCGCTCAACATGTGCTGAAATAAACAAAGGAGTAGCAGTGCAGTGATCACTATGCATGTCTGAACCCGAGTTCACTGGGCATGGGGAGAAAACACCAAAGAGCCTTCTATGGTGCTTGCCACGTGCTGCCCGTGAAAATACTGTGGCATGACCAGGAGCACTTCAACACTGCTTCTACTGTAGTCCACACTGCAGCCGGATCCGCAGACCACCAGAGTCCCACTTCAGAGGTGTACTACTGCAACCTTTTTTTACCCTGGAGTAGCAGACAACCAGGAGGCAAGCCAACCTGCCTTTGGAGATCATTGGGGGTTCAAAAGCAGGAATGCAGGCAGCAGGCCATCACACTGTTTTTCTCAGCAAAGTGGCAGTCTATCTAGCAGCCAAGCAGCGCAGCACAACAAAGCAAATCATTCCAGTGGTGATTTTCCTGGCACCACTGCAGTCTACTGGTTCTGTGCAGTTTCGAGCCAGTAGCATCCAATTACAAGTCCATGAAGTGTCTCAGAATGTGGAGTCAGAGCCCCTGTACTTATTCTCAAAATGTATTTGATCTAGGGGGGACTTCAAAAGAACTTTTAGAAGTTCACAACACCCGCTTTCAACTCAGCTGTGGCTTCAAACGTACAGCAGGGTGAGGTCAGGTCACAGTCTATACAAATGTAAGACTGCCCCACCTTCCTCTCCCCCAGCCCAGGAATACCATCAGCATGCAGATGAATGCAGATGCAACCATGTCACACCCAACCCTACCTGTGTGATGGCTGTCTGGAAAGTCTGCACCAAGTGTAGCTGTCAACAAGGCCCAGACGTGAATTGGAGTCAGGCTGCAAAGCACAAAGAGTCATAAGCACAGAGAAATGCCCACTTTGTAAAAGTGTAATTACTACAATAGTAATGGAAAATCCACCTACACCAATAAGCAGGTTTTAGCACCACTATTGCAAACATGGCAATGCTACTCCTCAGATCAGGAATTACCATTTAAGTACCTACAAGGCAATTGTCAATGCTAGCCTTTGAGAGGAATAGGCCTCCCAGCAGTAAAAAACCAAGGGCTAGATGTAGGTAGGCTATTACCGGTCGGTAACGGCCGAATTTGGCCGTTAACGACCGGTAATAGACTTTTCCTATGTAGGAGGCTTTTTTACCGATTCGGTAAATAACGAATCGGTATTTACCGATTCGGTATTTACCGAATCATCATTTACCGATTCGGTATTTACCGAATCGGTAACTGGGATGTAGGAAGCACTGTAAACAGTGCTTCTGGGCTTTAAGGATTCATTATTTACCACCAACTATCGGTATTTTTTACCAAATTATTATCTACATAGCAATTACCGATTTGAAAATACCGAATCGGTAAAATTCGGTATTTTCGAATCGGTAATTTACAATTACCTACATCTAGCCCCAAATATGCTGGTTGTCACTACCAGTACATGCCACACAATAAAGGCAGATTTTCAAACTATTACCTACACAGCAGCATGCCCATAAGCCTAACTAGGGTTACTTTAGGGGTGGCCTGTATGTAATAAAAGGGGGTTTCAGGCTTGGCAAGTAACTTTAATTGCCAAATCAATGTGGCAGTAAACTGCACAAACAGGCCCTGCAGTGGCAGGTCTGAGACAGGTTTGAAAGGCTACTTCTATGGGTTGTGCAAACAACACTGCAGGCCCTCTAGTAGCATTTCATTTACAGACCCTGGGTATATGGGATACCACTGTAAAGGGAACTTAAACTAAATTAAATATGCGAAACTAGCGTAAACCACTCATAAAATGTTTACAGGAGTGAACACATTATTATTGATTAACAGTGGTACAGGGCCAAGGGTCCTAAAGCCAACAAAAAAGGGTCAGAAACATGGGAGGAAGAAGGCAAAACATTTCTGGATAACCCTGCAAAAAGGGCCAGGTCCAACAGATTGACCTATATTGAAACAAGTTACCTAAAATGAACTCTATACACAAACAATTTTGGATTCTTGTGTTTAATATTCAAATCATTTGTAGGTCTTGTTTAATATAGACTTGAGAAAGAAATCCAGGTCAATAAGATAATGTATATTGTCCATAGGAAAACGCATTACTGGATTACTGCCATAAACAGCAATTGCTAGTATTAGAAATGGGTACATCAATGTGGTGGATATAAATCAGTAAATGAATATTCTTTGAGGCTGAATACCAACCTAGAGCACATCCTACACTGTACGCACTAAATAATCCATTATAGGAAATGAAACTGGCATGACACCCCTTCCACAACCAGCGAAAATGGGTCTGACATGGGTATACCATTCGACTGCATAGTGTGCATTGTATGTCTTAACTAAAATAAAAAAAAAATCCTAATAAAAGGGTTATCAAATCCCTTTTGATAATAATTACTTTTTATTGAGGAAATGTAATCCCCAATGAGTGCCTATAATACCATTGACATAATACTGACCAAAAACATACAGAAACTTAATACAAGTTTGTTAGTCTTCCAAAACTTATATTCTTTGCATTTTTATGAATCAGAAGGATGTACACTTGTACACAAACATATTATTAAGGTTTATTCATGAGTTATTGTTCACTCAGCACTTTTGAAAATGGCTTTGCTACAGAGTGTTAGATCTGGGGGTCTCTAGTTGGCAGAGGTAGGTACCTTTGACCAAATAGGGACCCTTACGTCTAGTCAGGGTAAGGTTTACACTCCTAAAATAACCTCTGCTCACTCCCTTGGTAGCTTGGCACAAGCAGGCTAACTTATCTCAGAGGTAGTGTGTAAAGCATTTGTGAACACATACAGTAATCCAGTGACAACACTACAGATGGACACCGCACAAGTTGTAGTATAAAAATAAGTATTTTTATATAGACTTAACACACAGACCACACATGACAAAAATCCACGATACTGCACTTAAAAATGGTCGAAATAGCTTAGTTCTGTTTAGATGGTAAATGCAACACTTTATACTCAATGTACCTATAAAACAAAAGTGTTGCAGGGAAGGCGATGCGTCAGTTCCTTACATGCAAGATCGGTGATGTGTCGGTTCCCTATCGCTGCGTAGGGGACGGTGATGTGTCGGTTCTTCTCTGCATGGAGAGGGGATGCGTCAATTTCTTACAGCGCTTCCATGGCGATGCAACACGCTTCTCCGGTGATGCGGCAGCGTCTGCTGCGACGGCAACACTCTTCTCCGGTGATGCGGGTCATTTTAGTGATGCGATGTGACATCGGCGACACTTTTCTTCAGTGATGTGACGACAGTGGCTGCGGCGGGGACATGCTTCTCGGGTGATGCGACGGCGTCTGCTGCGAAGGTGACACTCTTCTACGGCAATGCGAGGTGCTTCTGCGTTGCGATGTGACAGCGGCAACGGTGACACCCTTCTTCGGTGATGCGATGACAGCGGCTGCGGCGGTGTCACGCTTCTTCTTCATGAGTCGCGCTTCCAGCTCCTTACGACATGAAGTCCCTCAGAAGGCCAAGCACAACGGCAATTTATTATTATGAGGGGTGCACTCCTGAATTCCTGTTAACCCTGTTTAAATGGGGTGCTGCAACCTCCAAGGTCTGTCAAACCTTGTTGAGAATGAACCTAGTTACTACAAGCTACAAGGCTTGAATTGGTTACGCACTTTTCACTTGGTGTTCTAACACCACACCTTAAAAATCACAATATCTTGAATATTCTCTGAATGTATTCACTTATTTTTGCAATGTTTAACTGATACATTCATGAAATGCTTACACAATTACACTTCATTGTGCATCGTTTATACAACATGTAATTTTTTTCATACATCTGTACATGAAACAAGAATCACAATCATTTGTACACAATCATTTGATATTCGATAGTAGATGCTCAGTGCATTTCGGAACTATCAAGAGTTTCTTCTTCGGGGGCTCATCTGTAGATAAAACATAAAACAAATGTGATCACTGACCAGATTCGGCTCATAAATCACTAGCGTGTCCTTAGAAATCTATTCATATGTACTCTACCTTGTAGTACTGTGAGCTGGTACAAATTGTCGCTGTATCTGAAAAAAGTTGCTGTGTCTGTAAAAAAATCAACCCAAAAAGCTGAGAGTCAGATTGTCATTCTATGTGACTATACACACGCAGTATGTGAGTTCAACCGCGTAAAGAATCAAAAGCTTACCCAATCCTAATCGCAAATGTGATTCTTAATCTGCAAATAAATTGGTAAACGTACTATTACATCCAATTCAATTCTACTTCCAAGATTGCTAAAACGACTACATAGACAGTCGTTCTTACCTTAATTGTCACGTGCTGTTATCAAAATAAAAAAAACGGAGAAATCAAATAATCCATTAGTGCCCGTATCAAATCTATGTTGACATCTATTCAACGCAATAACCTCTATTGCACATAAACTATGTTGCGCATTGTCGAGTGCCGGTCCTAGTTCAAAGACTTCCCTGTTTAACCAAGCTACGCGGGACCTCTTGCTTCATAAATTGAACGACAAATATTAAAGAAGGACTACTCCATGAAAGGTTCAGTGTCATAACCACTAAAAACGGACTTCAGAATGCTCTGGTGTTACACAATAGAAGCCAGTGGCCGCCATCTTAAGACATAAGTGAAAGTATGCGCGAACTATCGCCTCCCCGAGGAGACTTAAATAATAGCCTATTAAAACATCAAAAAATACAGGCGCCTATCTTCTGCACTGCTGTCTACACTCACAGGAACTGCAATATCCAAAAGGAACCGTCAAAAAAAGATATGGAAATGTAGTCATTAAAAATGCCGTATTCGTCATGAAAAGTGTATCATGATGTAATTACTAGGGGCTATATTGAGTGTTCATGGTAATGTGAACAGTAGTAGAGGTGAATTGGTGTTCTTTGTTCTTATTCTGCTTTTGTGTTCAGTTAACCGTATTCGTATTTTCCTTTCAGTTTTGCCCACATATGCTTTTCCGCAAGGACATTTTATACAGTATACCTCTAGCAGTCCATTGGATAGAGGAGAACCATGTTATTTCACAGTTACGATTTCAAATTATTGAACAGGTACACATTAAACCTGGGTTGGACAATCACCAGAAACTCCTACAGCGTGAGGTTTATTGGATAAAATACCTTGATACTTTGATCCCGAAAGGGTTAAATGACAGGTTAGATATGTCACGTTTTATTTAATTGGACCTCAGGGTTCAATCGCGAATTTATAAATAGAATTGAATTTATAATGGAAATTATCAGCTAAACATCCTTAAACAACTACTACTGTTCACATTACCATTAACACTCAATATAGCCCTTAGTAATTACATCATGATACACATTTCATGACGAATACAGCATTTTTTATGACTACATTTCCATATCTTTTTTCGACGGTTCCTTTTGGATATTGCAGTTCCTGTGAGTGTAGACAGCAGTGCAGAAGATAGGCGCCGGTATTTTTTGACGTTTTAATAAGCTATTATTTAGGTCTCCTTGGGGAGGCGATAGTTCATGCATACTTTCACTTATGTTTTAAGATGGCGGCCACTGGCTTCTATTGTGTAACACCAGAGCTTTCTGAAGTCTGTCTTTAGTGGTTATGACACTGAACCTTTCATGGAGTAGTCCTTCTTTAATGTTCGTCGTTCAAGTTATGAAGCAAGAGGTCCCGCGTAGCTTGGTTAAACACGGAAGTCTTTGAACTAGGACCGGCACTCGGCGGTTTGTTAGGCACGTGACCTTAGTTTTTTTTTAACAATGCGTAACACAGTTTATGTGCAATAGAGGTTATTGGGTTGATTAGGTGTCAACATAGATTTGGTACGGGCACTGATAGATTATTTGATTTCTCAGTTTTTTTAGATTTTGATAACAGCACGTGACAATTAAGGTAAGAATGACTTTCTATATAGTCGTTTTAACAATCTTGGAAGTACAATTGAATTGGATGTATTAGTTACCAATTTATTTGCAGATTAAAAATCACATTTGTGAATATGATTGGGTAAGCTTTTGATTCTTTACATGGTTGAACTAACATGCTGCGTCTGCATAGTCACATAGAATGACAATCTGACTCTCAGCTTTTTGGGTTGATTTTTTTATAGACACAGTGTTAGAAATGGGAGTCTCTAGTTGGCAGGGGTAGGTACCACTGTCCAAATAGGGACCCTTGCTTCTAGTCAGGGCAAGGAGGAAACCCTCTCAGATAACCCCTGCTCACCCTCTAGGTAGCTTGGTACGAGCAGTCTAGGCTAACCAGAGGCAATGTGTAAAGTATTTGTACCAACAACCACAGTAACACAGTGAAAACACCACAAACTGACTCCACAACAGTTTAGAAAAATAAAGGTATTTAATCTAAACTACACAAGACCAAAACGATAAAAATCTAACATACACAGTTCAAGAATATGGTTTCAAAAGAGTTCTTAAGGTTGCGATAAAATAAACCACAGATGCGTGAAAAGTTTACAGTTGTGTCACGTTTACTCACAGTACCTTTTAGTTGCGACAAAGTTCCAAAAGCAGAAGCTGGTGCGGTGGAAAACAAGCGATGCATTGCTCCTGAGACCCTGGGGAGGTGATGCGACAGCCCCGCTGCAGCAGCGGGCGTGTTGCGATGAATCCGGTCTGTATGGGGAGGAAGGCCACTTGTATGGATTCCGGTGCGGAGGTTCCGTAGGAAGTTTGTTCTTGCAAAAGGCACTATGCGACGATCTTCGGAGTTGCGACGATCTCCGGGGCGACGATGCGCGGACCAGCGGTGATCTTCTCTCTCGCAGCTCCTCGACGCGATGGTTTCTGCGACGACACTCGCAGCGACGTGATGCGGTCCGCAAGCAAGCGCTGCGGCCATCTCACCCAGCGATGACAAGCTCTGCGACGACACTCGCAGCGATGTTAGACTTTACCGCACCGGTCTGGTGCGTCCCGCAAACGAAGGATGCGACGGCTCTGGCAGCGGCAACAGACGCTGCGACGATCTCGACCTTCGTAGCGGCGGGAAACTTCTCGCACTGTCGGGGATGCGCTCCGCAAGCAAGCGATGCAACACTTTTCAATTGCAACAGTCTCTCAAGCTTAGTTTCAAGCTTCCCTGCACAGGTACAACTTCCAGAGGCCCCACAACTGGATCAAGCACTCTAGGAAGGACAGAACTCTCTCAGCAGAGTTCAGGGAAGCTGGGGGCGAAGTCCTTTTGTTCCTAGGACTTCAGAACAGGGAGCCAGCTCTTCTCAGGTCCTTGGAGATTCCTTCAAGACAGGGGACACAGCACCATAGCAAAGTCCTTCCCCTCTCCTTGGCAGTAGAGCAGCAGCAGGTCAGTCCAGCAGAGCAACAGCAGGACAGTCTTCCTTCTTCAGTTTCAGCTTTCTCCTTGGCAGAGGTTCCTTCTTGATTCCAGGATGATCTAATTTTCTGTTTTCAGGGGTCCTGTACTTATACCCCTAAAAGTCTTTGTTCTCTTTGTGCAAGTGGGCCCTGAGCCCGGTCTAAACCAGTTCTGGGTGTTGCTTGAGTACTTTGTTTTCCTGGCTTCTCCTTTCCTTTCAGAGTGAGGGGCAGGGTCGTCAGCCGCCCAGCAGGAGGTGGAGCCAGCATTGTGGAGGGAAAGCACAACCTTGGAGCACTTTGTTCACATGATTCCTTCTCTCCTTTCAGAGTGCAGGGCAGAGACATCAGACGCACCACAGGGGGTGGAGCCAGCACTGTTGGAGGCGGGCCCAGTCCTATTCAGGCCCAGGTGCTAACTCCTCCCACCACTCAAGTTGCAAATGTAGTCATTCAGCCTAGGGCTGACTCAGCCAGCCTCCTGGGGATTCCCCAGCCCTGTCACTCGCAAACCAGACAGTCAATACACCATCAGGCCAAGGAACAGAGAAGGGTCAGACAAGAGAACAGCAACTTTCTAAAAGGGCTGTTCTCAAACACAGGATTTAAAAACAACCTTTCCTAAAAGATGTGTTAATAAATTCTGAGTTCAGGGATACTAGACTCTTATGTCCTATCTTGTTCCTATGAGAAGAAATGCTGGTAGCCACTTTAGCCAGCATCCCCCATGTTAATCTGTGGAGCAAGATAGCCTTACAATAGTGAAAACGAAAATGGCTGCCATTCACTACCAGAGCATGTCACCTGCACCAGTACATGCTCTACCTTTTACATACACTGCACCCTGCCCAGGGGGGTACCTTGGGCCTTCAATAGGGGTGGCTAATGTGCACAAAAAGGGAAGGGTTAGGCCCGGTCAGTGGGGACACTGACCAGGTGGACATGGCAGTTCACAGACTGCACACAGGCACTGCGGTGGCAGGCCTGAGACACTATTTTAGGGCTACTCATGTGGGTGGCACAATCAGTGCTGCAGGCCCACTAGTAGCATTTGTATCACCAGCCCTGGCACACTCAGTGCACTTTATTAGGGACTTCTTGGTGAGACAAATATGCCAATCAGGGATAACCAATTACAATTACACAGAGAGCATATGCACTTTAGCACTGATCAGCAGTGGTAAGGTCCCCAGAGTCCTATTGCCAACAGCCACAGGTCATGAAAAATAAGGGAGAAAGAAGCAAAAAGTTTGGGGATGACCCTGCAAGAAGGGCCAGTTCCAACACACAGCGACTTTTTTCAGATACAGCGACAATTTATACATGCTCTCAGTACTACAAGGTAGAGTACATATGAATAGTTTTCTAAGGACACTGCTAGTGATTTATGAGCAGAATCTGGTCAGTGATTACATTTGTTTTATGTTTTATCTACAGATGAGCCCCTGAAGAAGGAACTCTTGATAGTTCCGAAATGCATTGGGCATCTACTATTGAATATCAAATGATTGTGTACAAATGATTGTGATTCTTTTTTCATGTATAGATGTATGAAAAAAATTACGTGTTGTATAAACAATGCACAATGAAGTGTATTTTGTAGGCATTTCATGAATATATCAGTTAAACATTGCAAAAATAAGTGAATAAATTCAGAGAACATTGAAGAAATTGTGATTTTTATGGTGTGGTGTTAGTAGACCAAGTGAAAAGTGCGTAACCAATTCAAGCCTGTAGCTTGTAGTAACTAGGTTCCAGCACAACAGCAGGCACTTCAAAAGAACACAGGGGAGCTGGTTGGTGAAGTCTGTTATCCCTGAGACTTCAGCAGGAGGCAAGCTCAATTTCAAAGCCCTTGGAGATCCTTTACAAGTTGATGAAAGTAGCACAAAGTTCCTTTCTCCTTTCTTTGGCAGTCAGGCAGCCACTGCAGGTCAATCCCCCAAACAACACTCAGCTTAGGGATAGTATCCTCCTCCAGTTTCTCTCTGGTTCCTCTCCTCAGCAAAGGTTCTTCTTGTTTCCCAAAAGTGATCTAAAAACTTGGGGTCTCGGTCCCCATATTTATACTAGCAAATCCTTTGTCATCTGAAGGCACGGGGTCCTGTACCCTGTCCAAACCAGTTCTGTGCAGTCCTGGAGCTCTTTGTTGACATGACTCCTGCTTTCCT
Source organism: Lissotriton helveticus (assembly GCF_964261635.1). NCBI lineage: Eukaryota > Metazoa > Chordata > Amphibia > Caudata > Salamandridae > Lissotriton > Lissotriton helveticus. The sequence goes on from NC_136073.1 coordinate 343,064,804, forward strand.
TTGACAGTGTGTACCAGCGACATCAGACACAACACAGGAGGTGGAGCCAGCATTGTGAAAGGCAGGCACAGCCCTATTCATGTCCCAGGTGCTCGCCTCCTCTCACTCTACATGCAGATGGGTCTGTTCAGCCCTGTGCTGACTCACCCGGTATCTTGGAATCCCTGAACCCCTGTTACTCAAACTCCAGAAAAGGAATACACAACCTAGCAGTGGCAGGCTTTGTCATGACTGTAGCCGTGGTTGGCGGTTGAATACGAGAAATGGTTGGCAAAGTCAAGAAGATTCCCTCAACGCGCATGCGCTAAGGTTGACACCGGCGTAGTGAACACAAAGGTGAATTTAAGCCCGCCCCCATGCTTCCCGAAACGCTTCGCGTTGTAGCCTGATTCCAGAGTTTCGTTCCGGGTCACAGTGATTGGCGTCCGAGGAGTCAGGCATTTGGCGTGGCGTTCGTGCGTAGTTTCTGTGAGTACTAGTTGCTCGTGATTGTGGGTTTCCCGCATCCCAAGCTAACGCTAGTTCTAGCCTCTTGTTGTTTTGCTCTGTGTTAATTTTGATCTTTATTACGATCAACAAGGCATATTCAGCCTTAGTATTCTCTGTTTTAGTTCCGCTCTTGAGTTAGCTTTTTTTGTTTATTGCTGAATCTTCATTCCGTATGTGCTCCATGGTTAGTTTGGACAGAGCATTGAAGTGAATATTCGAATCTATCCTACGCTTTTGAAGTATTAAGTGTCTGTGAGATTTAACAGACCTAACTGGTAGCAAAGACTTCCCGCATTATTTGTGAATACTGAAAATAAGTATTCAGTAGTATGCTTTCGTGGCTGACTCCTAATTTATGAGCATCTCTTATCCTGGAAGTAGGTGAGCCTGAGTAAACACAAAACCTATACCCTGCTTCTAATAACGCTCATATCTTTGCTAATTCCTTGTCCTCTATTATAGGATCCAATGTTCTACATTTTCGATTGCACTTTTGTATACACTTCAGTGATAAGGGAACAGATCCTCCATATATAAAGGTATATCTAATAGAGATAAAAAAACAATACACAACAGCTATAGAGAAGAAGTGTTATTTATTCTTTGTTTTCTCTTTATGCAGCCTCCATGTACAGAAGAATTACATGACTCCTGACTTTTAGTGAAGATTGAAGATTCCTTGTTTTTTTCCGTCTACCCTTGTTTTGTTTCCCTCTTTCCCCCTTGTCACCATTACATGTGTCAGTGTTCAAACCTGGCATGTGGTGATTATAGGGTGAAGTTGGGGATTTGGCTTCCGGACTCCGTGACACTCCTGAGACAACAAGGTTGAGCAAAGCACGACTGGCTTGGCTAGTTAGACAAGAAAATACCTACTTTATAAAAGTGGTATTTTCAAACATAGAATGTTAAAACAAACTTCACTAAAAAATGTATTTTATCATTCTGAATTCAGGCATACTAAACTCAAATTTGAACCTAGTTCCCTGAGTCAGTTAGGATTATAAGATGTTATAATCAAACTGCCCATTCTGGCCTACGGGGAACAGGTAGCCTTGCAATAGTGAAAAACGAAAATGTCTGTAATTCACTATCAGGACATGCCACACGCATCAGGGCTTGTCCTGCTTTTTACCTACAATGCACCCTGCCCATGGGCCTACCATAAGGGTGACTAATATGCAGAAAAGGGAAGGTTTTAGGGGCTGGAAAGTGTGTGCACTTGCCAGTCAACATGGCAGTACCAAACTGCCGACCGGCTCTGCAATGGCAGGCCTGAGACACACTTTACAGGCTGCTTCTGTGGGTGCTACAACCAGTGCAGCAAGTCCACCAGCAGCATTTGATTTACAAGCCCTGGGCACACGCAGTGCACTGTATTAGGGTCTGACATGTAAACCAAACCAGCCAATCGTGGAGTCACTAATCCATCATCAATTTGCAATAGGGAGAGCATATGCACTTTAGGACTGACCAGCAGTGGTAAAGTGCCCAGAGTCATAAAACCAAAAAAAAACAGGTCAGACAAAATACGGGAGGAAGACAAAAAGTCCAGGGATGGCCCTACAAAGAGGGCCAAGTCCCACATAGACATTAAAAAGCTTCTACCTGCACTGTCAGGAAACTAAAATAGGACTATACCAACATAAGGACCACTTGCAAATGGTGGCAAAAACAAACACCGAATTCGGCGTCAAGAAAAAGAGCACGAGCAGGACCGCAGTGGCTTCACTAAGTAAAGTAGGACTATGAGGCTTAACCTAAGTGCACCCTAGAACGCATTTATATGTATGTTTATGGAGTTAATTAATAGTCGTGTAATAGCAACCCCAGCTCTGAAATTTTATTGCAAATTCTTTGATACTGACAAAATGTACGCTTCCCTACCTAGTGTTGAATGAACCGTCTCCAGTAACAATGTTTTTAGCTAATAACTGGAAAATCTAGGGGGGCTTATCATGCATTTACTACTCCATGCATGAAACACTAACAAACTGTGCTATTTCCTGCCTGTGAATACGAGATTTATAGCAATTACAAGATGGAATGCAAACTCCACATGATCCACCACACCCCAGGAAACAACCTACTTAAAAGCCCATCTCCTTCAACTCAGATAAGTATACCAACCATATCTTCCTCAGGGATTTCGATTTACATTGGAATGACTCTGACAACCCTAAGCTGAACACTTTCAAGGCCTTCTGCAAGGACTTCAAACTTACCCAGTCATGCAATGGCCCAAAACACAATTGAGGCTCCACCCTCAATCTAATCATATCTAAGAACAAAACCATTCAACTTGAATCCATAACCCCCTGTGACTGGTCAGATTAGTACATAATCTCCTTCCTCATCCTAGGGAAGGTGTTGATTAGAAAGGGCCAACCTCCTAAACCCAGACAATCGTCAAGAGACTTGAGAAACATTAACTCTTCTGATCAAACCTCTACTATCAACCACACCCTTCCACATCTGGATGAACACTACATAAACTCAATGGCAGATATACTGGATTTGATTGATCCTACACAGCTAAAAAGACACTCCAAACCAACTGACACTACAAACCCTGCTTCAACAGCAGCCTTAACGGCAGCCTTAATGAGGATAGATGCAAATTAAGGCTTCCTGAAACATCATGGAGAAGATCACCCTCCATCCCACACCTCAAGCACCTAAGGTAAACAAGAAGCTCCTACAATAAACATATCCAAAGTTCCAAAACAGAATACTTTAGGGCGCAACTAGACAATGCCAAAATCAGGCACAAAAAACTATTTGAAATCATCAAAGAACAGTTTGAAACACTAACCAACACACAGCTGACACTAGATCCTTGACAAGTGGCGTGGATTTCTCAGCCTATTTCATTTGAAAGACAAAGATGATTGACTCTAATCTGCATCTTACCTCACAGCCTCTGCCAATCCAGGCCCAGCCTAGGCTCCTGCCTGTACAGCACCAGGTCAGTTCCCCTCCTTTTGGCTTACCATTAAACACAATGCCACCTGGAGTACCTTTAAAATCTCAGATGAAACTGCTCTACTCAAACTATTAACAACAATAAAACTCCTCAACCATTTCAACAATCCTTTACCCACTAAGTTCATCAAACAGTTGAGCCCCTCCATGCTCCCTCCCTGGACAGATTGCCAATGCATCTCTCTCTCAGGGACTGTTTCCTAACTACTTAAGTATAGGACAGGTCAACCCTATTCCAAAAAAACAAATGCACTCCTATCTGACCACAATAATTACTGCCCAATCACCAATATCCCAACACTAGCAAAGCTATTAGTGAAATGCGTACACCTATACCTTTTCAACCACATTGAGCAATTTCAAATTGTTGATCATCACCAATCTGGATTCCAAACTGGTCATAGCACTGAAACAGCTCTAACACACATTGTTGATGATGCTCTGGGAATGCTAGACCAGAATGAACCCTGCCTACTTATATCAGTTGATCTCTACTCTGCTTTCGATGCGGTCACACCTGATAATATGATTGACCTTCTTGAGAAGAGGATGTGACTTGCTGGTCCTGTGTTAAACTGGTTTACCTCCTTCCTTCATAATAGAGCACAAAGAATCAAAGTCAATCATACACTATCTGACACCATACCAGTCATGATTTGAGTACTTAAAGGATCCACACTCTCACCTACCATATTCTACTTGCTTATGGAACCTCTTACCGAACTGCTCAAGCTCTCAAACATTCACTACCACATGTGTGCAGATGATACACAATTGTATCTGAAAATTTCCTCACATGAAGACATCAAACTGCTCAACTGCAGCCTACTGAAAACACAAATGCTGACCCGCAAACACCTCATTTTAAACACTCTAAAAATCGAATTCCTACTGATCCCACCTCAAAATATCTCTGTCCCCATAGAAGAATGTCTCAAACATCTCACTGCTCTTAACTGCATGCCACATGTGATCAATTCCACTAGATCTCTTCGTATAACACTGGACAAATACCTAAATATGCAGGATCATATCAGTGCCACCACCAGGGTAGCGAAGTAGCAACTAAATATACTGAGGAAAATTAAACCTTTCTTACCCCCTGCTGACTTTCAACTAGCTGTCCATTCCCTGGTCATCTGCTGTTTAGACTAAGGTGTTAAAATCTAGACTGCGACTTAAACATTATCGGCGCCATCTTGTCCCTTTCAGGCTCATATGTGCGCGTAAGCAGCAGCCATTTTGAATGCCATGGCCTCTCTGCCCACTGCCGATAGCCAGCACGTCTCTCTCTCTCTCTCTCTCTCTCTCGACCTCGCAAACTTCCCCCGCGCATTGACAGCCCTCGCTCTCACACGCTCGGGCCATAAACCACCTCTTTCAGCGCGACCCTGCCTCGGAACCACATCCCGTACCCGGCCAACACCTCCCTCCGTCCCTTTGATGCACACATCCTTTGATGAACCCCCATCCTCTGTGCCCGATTGTCCGGCCCGATCCCAGGCCCCTGATCCCAGGCCGTCACCCAGCCCTGCGGATGCAGTTTATTGCCCATACAGTAGGCAGCTGCCCCTCTTCAAAGGATCTAAGACTAATCGAAACCCCCACCCCATGAGATCCGATCAGCCGCACACATTCCGGGAATCGGCGGAATATCCAGCTGCGCGACAGTCATCACCTGCTGAGATCGGGGTGGGGACTTCTACTGTAAATGTGTGTGGGAACGGGGATGAAGCGGGGATTTCAAAGATGTCTTTCCGTACTTCAAAGCATTGACAGGAATGTGTTTCATGCAATAAAGTCATAAACTTGTGTATAAGAGGCCAGGCCTCAGATATGCGGAGAGAGCACCTCGAGAAGATACCCTGTTGTCTGGTTTGACGTGTTCTGCTCCGTCGGAATAAACCTCTGTTTCCTGCCTTCCAGTCTCCAGCGCCTGCCTCTTTGTTTGATAATTTCGAGTGGTATGAGAGGCGATTAACGCCGGGCAATACTTGGGTATTTATCGACTGAAACCTGCCTCACCTTTTACAATTGGCGACCCAAACGTGGGGCCCATCAGCGACACGTGGATCCACTGGGAGAGGTCCTGACGACAGAGTGAACGACTGCAACGATTGGGAAGTGCACCTGCCCGATAGACCCTCGTCTGGCAGCCGATCATCCGAACTTCACCGGTTCCGAACAGACCTCTCTCGAGTGATCTACGGTCCTGACTGGGAACCATCAGGAGTGCCGCAGCGATTACGGAGAATAGAGGACGATCGGGCGCTGGAAGCGGAAGACGAGAAACTGTCCTTGCGGTCCGGGTAAGGTTGTGTAAACACGACAAATTGCGAAATAATTGTCTGACTGTCTGAAAATACTAGTATTGCTCTCTGATTGTTTTTGAGATATTCTCTGCCTGCAAACGGGGGAGAATAGAAATATTCTCTCTTCCTTTGTAGATAGTGAAGGACCTTTGTCCCCCGCTGTATCTGTCGTGCCTATTTTTCTCCCCACTGACTGATTGATTGTTCGAACATTGGTTGTTCGAAGCTGGTTCTTTTTGAGGTATTCTCTGTTTGCAAATAACGTAGAATAGAAATATTCTGTCTAGTCTTTGCAAGTAGTGAAAAGATAGGTAGTGCGGACCTTTGTCCCCCTCTGTAATCTGTCATGCCTATCTTCTCCCCACTGATTAGTAGTTGGTTCAACCCGGACCGCTTATTAGAGATGAACCATCCAGCTCCACTGGAAGACACCCCTAATAAGGACATGTTCACTAAATACGGACTAGTCGCCATAGCTTATAGTAAACTATGGCATAAATATACAAGAAAGGATCAGGAAAGTCAGTGGCCACTGATAGGATCCTTTGATGATGATAAAGTAAACGTGTTGGAAACAGCCCTTCGTAACAATAAGGCAAGGCCCACCATGCTCGACAGCCTCGGCATGTGGCGCAAAGAAGCATAACAACGGAAAAAGAGAAACGAAGTCAGATTAGAGAAAGAGCTACGAAAAGCAGCTCACCTAGCTGCCAGAAAGTTAGAGGAAGAGATAAAGGAGAGAGAGAAAGCCAAACAGAAGGAAGAGTCCGAAACATCGGGCCAGTGTCCCGTCAGGACACCCTCTATGCTCTACCCTGAGATACCCTCGAAACAACGAGCGAACGATGATTTATTACTAGGTCCCCCAATCATCTACATGCCTCCCCCATACGCCCCTTCCCAAACCTTAGTACAACACCCGCAGCCCCCAAGTATGGGTGAGAATAGTGCCAAGACCTCGGTCCTCACGGCCTCCGCGCCGGACGAACTCCTTGTACTCAATGTAGCACAAGCAGTAGCACTAGATGACCCTGAAACTAGAAGGAAAGATTCCACTAGAATGAACCGGTTGAGCAAAGATGAACGAATAGGGATCGATAAGATAGTGAAGACACTGGTGGAACGAAAAGAGAGCGAGGAATACGTAACAGATATGTACACTTCATATGCCAATAGCCACAGACGACACTTTGTTGTGCGATTTTGTTATCACACCCTCAATGCCTATGAGGATCGGTACCAAGATAAAGGTCCTGAGAGGTTAACGACTCTCTATAGGAAAGTTGACATTGGGGATGAAGGCGAGTGTGATGTGACGACCCTCTTCATGCGTACGCTTGAAGTCTTCCGCCACCTCACTGAACAGAGACCAGAAACTAGCGCTGCGACTCCTGTAGCGACCGAACCCCAAACAGAAAAAGCTAATACAACGATGCCTATAAAGGAGGCCGCTCCCTACTGGGTTCCCCCAAGAGGACAGGGAACGCATGATGACATTAACCACCAAGATGCAAGAGGGAGAGTTGTTTATAACTGGGTCTACCAACCATGGGATCGGCAAGACATTTTGACGTTCCGAAAATCCTTGCCTGATTTACGAAAGAACCCCACTGCCTTTTATACTGAATTAGGCACAGCCTTGGGTTCGACGATTATGACCCTAGCGGACATCGATTTGTTTTTCGGGCTATGTCTGCCAGCTGATGTGTGGAAGCAAATCTGGAAAGTCGACCACCTTGAGCTGTTCGGACATACCTGGTCGCAACTCGATGGCATAGATAGGCAACGAGAGCCTGGACAGAAACCTTTAAAATCCATTCTAGAGCTTCCAGACAAGATCGTCCAGAAATTGAAAACCCTGATCCCAGAAAAGAAAGAGGATTGGTCGATAGTAACGGCCTGCCACCAGAAACCCCAGGAAGACGTATCAGAATACTTCTCCCGGTTTGAAACGGTGTTCTCCGATTACAGCGGCCAGGACATGACCACTGCAACCGGACATCATCTGTTTGTCCAGAATTATGTCAAAGGTCTGTCGCAGGAGGTCTCACAGAAACTACAGACTAGCGAGAGTAGCTGGGCAGCCTCCAAACCCGCGGCTATCCTTCAGATGGCCCAGTACTACGAGCATCAAAAGAATGAGAACGATAGGGTGACTGAGAGAAAGAAAAAGGACCTGAAGGAAAGGGTGATGATTGCTCAGTTGCAAGGGGTGACTAGTGGAAGAGAACAGTACAAAGGAAGCTACCAATCGAATGCTCCTAGAAATCCACCCCCTAGAGACCGTACACCCGCACCCTACACTCCACGAACAGACATCGACGAGAACCAGTGTGCGTTTTGCAAAGGGTTTGATCATTGGAAATCCCAGTGTCCGGTCCGGCTAGAAGCAATCAAAAATAGGGACACGTAGCAAGTGAACCAAGAAATAGAGGACAGGGACGAGGGAACACAAACGACACCAACAATGACAGGCCAGGCAGACCGAATACGTTTGACCGTCCCTGACGGAACCAGTACCAACAGTATGACTACGACAATGCCCGCGACTTCGCATAGGACCACCAAGGGCAAGGGAGGGATCCAGTCGAGCTCCATGTTGACCAGCAAGGTCCTTATGTCACCGCTAAGGTCCTGGGTACGAAGTCTCCATTTTTGGTAGACACTGGCGCAACACGCAGCGCGTTATCTAAATGACTGATTCCGAGGGCACCCTTGTCTGGCTCACATGTAACATCGATAGGTTTTGATGGAACGCCCTCCACTAACCCCTTGTCCGCAATGATCTCCTTTGACTTGGAAAATAACACCACTGACACCATGTTTTTACTTTCATCCAACACCCCCAATGCTATTATGGGACTTGACTTATTGAAGCACTTCCGAGCTACTATTAGGTGTTCACAAGATGGGGTTCGAGTCATTCTGTACGACAATCCGACTATGCTCAGATCCTGTCCCACTCCACGCATGTTTTCCATCACTGATGCTGAATTGTCCCTTCTCGACACTCTACCTCTGTACCTATGGGCAAAGACTGACTCGGACGTAGGACGCATGATGATAGACCCGGTACACATAACTGTTCGACAGGACGCAGTGCTCCCGAAACTTCCACAATATCGGATATCGCCCGAGGGCGATAAGGCATTGGTAAAGATCATCCAGTCCCTGATAGATGCAGGAGTGGTAGAGGAAGTAGTTAGCAATGTTTGCAACAGCCCTATCCTACCCATTGTAAAGAAGCAGGGTGAGGGAGATGAAAAAGCGTACCGCTTCATCATCGACCTGCGAGAGATCAACAAAGTAGTTGTACCTCAGTACCCCTTAGTCTCAGACATCACCACCATTCTGACTCTGATTCCTTCCACTGCTACCACCTTCACGGTGATCGACCTCAAGAACGCCTTCTTCTCCATCCCTATCCACCCAGACAGCCGCTACCTTTTCGGCTTCACCCTAAAATCCCGCTCATATAGATTTTGTAGAGCACCCCAAGGCTACACTGAAAGTCCCAGCATCTACAGCCAGGCCCTCAAGAGACAGCTTGACGCAGTCCAGTTACCAGATGGAGTGGTGTTGATACAGTACGTCGATGATATCCTTTTGGCGGCCGACACCACTTCACTTGCAGTCACTGCCACCATCCAACTCCTGCACTTCCTCGCGGAGAATGGCCACAAGGTCTCCAAAAAGAAGTTACAATTCTGCCAACCCCAGGTCACTTACCTAGGCCATCTCTTGTCCAAAGATGGGAGGAAGCTTACGCCCGACCGAATTCAAACCATCCTAGACACCCCTGTCCCTAGGACACAGAAACAAGTCCGCTCCCTAGTAGGCCTCACCTCCTTCTGTCGACAGTGGTTACCAAATTTCAGCCTCATTGTGAAACCGCTACTTTCCCTGATGGCTAAAGATGTCCCCTTCCCGCTCCCTTGGACCCCCGAGTGCCAATCCTCCTTCAAAGAACTACGAGACGCCCTTTGTTCCGCACCGGTCTTAGGAACCCCTGATTACACAAAGCCCTTCTCCCTCTACACTCACGAAAGGGAGGGGTGCGCTTTGTCTGTTCTGACTCTGTCCATTGGCCCCAAGCAACGCCCATGTGCCTACTTCTCTGCCACTCTTGACCCTGTAGCCAGAGCTTTGCCTGCCTGCCTTCGAGCTGTAGCTGCCGCTGCTATCTCTATCCGACAGAGTGAGGGGATCGTACTCTCGAATTCCCTTACGGTGTTAGTGCCCCATGCGGTTGACACCCTCCTAAACCAGACTAAGACGCAGCATCTGACTAGTGCACGACTGACTGGGTACGAACTGACTCTGCTTGCACCCCATATCACTCTGAAAAGATGCACCACACTGAATCCAGCCACTTTGTTGCCCCTACCTGAGAAAGACCCCAATGTACCCCCGATACATGACTGTGTGACCCTCACGGACGAACAGACCCGGAGCAGAGTTGATCTCCGAGACACTGCTTTTCCAGATCCTGACGGAGAGCTATGGGTAGATGGCTCTTGTATCAAACTCCCCGATGGCACTACCTCAGCCGCTTATGCAGTTACCACAGCCCGAACTGTAGTTGAGACAGCCCGCATCACACAACGATCTGCACAGGCAGCGGAACTGATTGCCCTCACACGAGCATGTATCCTAGCAACCGAGAAAACAGCGAACATTTACACAGACAGCCAGTACGCCTTCGGGGTGGTTCATCATTTTGGGCTCTTGTGGAAGGAGAGGGGATTCCTGACCTCACACGGCACACCCATCCTACACGGAGATCTAGTCTCCGCTCTGACTGAAGCAGTCCTCCTCCCCAAACAACTTACTGTAATCAAATGCCAGGCACACAAAAAGGTTACGGACATCATTGGGCAGGGGAATGCACTGGCCGACATCACTGCCCGGGCCACAGCTGAGAATAGGACAACGACACGCATGTATGTGACCAGGTCACAAACAGAAAAATGGAAGGACGCTAGGGAAACTATTAGGGACATCCAGATGGCACGCTCACCCCACGAACTGACTGAATGGGCACGGGTGGGACTGAAAGACGATGAAGGCTGCTGGCGAACAAAAGACACGAACAAATGGTTGCTGCCCAACTCATACTTGATCCCCATACTGACCATGGCACACTCTCCTGCACACATAGGATCTGCCCCTATGGCCGAACTTGTCTCCAAAGTTTGGCACAATGACAAGATCACAGACTCAGCCAAACGCCTAGTCCAACAATGCCTGATATGCCTGCAACACAACCCTGGGAAAGGAACTGTCGTACCCCGGGGAGGGTTTGGGGTCCCCAATCATCCATTTGAAGTCCTGCAGATGGACTACATCCAACTAGAAAGATGCCAAGGCCTAAAGTATGTACTTGTTGTTGTGTGTGCATTTAGCAAGTGGGTGGAAGCCTATCCAACTCGCGACAACACTGCCATTGCTACTGCGAAGGTCTTACTGAAAGAATTCTTCCCTCGCTACGGCCTTTGTCGAATTTTGTGGAGCGACAATGGCCCCCACTTCGTAGCCGAGGTCATCCAACTCATCTTGAAGGGGTTGGGTGTAAAACAAAAGTTCCACGCAGTCTTCCACCCCAATCTGCTGGGCTGGTTGAGCGACATAATGCCACACTGAAGCTCAAACTAGCAAAGATAGTGGCCACCACAGGACTGAAATGGCCAGACGCTCTCCCATTGCCATTCCTGTCAATGCGTTCCACCCCCACCAAACACCACTTGACCCCTTACGAGGTCGTTTTTGGCAGGCCTATGAGCATCTGGTCTGCACCGAAACCGACATCCATTCATGACGTCCCAGACATCCTCATGTCTGACTATCTGTACAATTTGACCAAAACACTGTCTATTATCCATCAACAGGTGCTGCAGGCCATCCCCGACACTTCCAGGGGCCTCGGACACGACATCCAACCCGGTGATTTCGTATTGATCCGGAATTTCCAGCGAGCAAAGAGTCTGGAACCTCGGTGGACGGGCCCCTGGCAAGTCTTGATCACCACCCGAACAGCTCTTCGAGTGGGAGGGAAACGGAATTGGCTGCACGCACACCACTGCAAGAAAATCTCCTCAACACTGACGACGACCGAAGACGTGGCTACCCAAGAAGAGCTCCTGAACAAAGACCGACCATCCCTGAGCTGTTACCCTGATACAGAGACACTTGAATTGGCAGAATTTCCCGATCCCACTGTGCCATCCAGAGAAGGGTATAACCTGCGACGAAAGGAGGGAGCTTCGGCTAAGCAGACCACTGACTAAGTTACAATTCTCAGAGCGGTGGCCTAACACTACTAAGGCTGCCAGGAGAGAAGCCAAACGAAGTTTGTGGTTCTGCCCGCTACCGAGCCCCTTGAAAATGATGGAAGCGCCCGACACGAAGATGATGGAAGCAACCGGATATCCAAAGACCCACTACAGAAACCCAAAGACTGACAGGTTACACAGCTCAAAGACTATTGCACTCTTTATCACCCTTCTCTTTTGCCTCCTCCTCGTGACTACCCTCTGGATCGTGGAAGAAAGTGCACCAGCTCGTGAGGTATTTCTAACCACTGCACAGCCTACCACCATGAAAGAACACCATCTGATCTCTCTTTCACCTCAACTCCGAGAGAGACGTAAGGAGTTTTGGAACAACTCTTTCGTGCAGTTGCAACATCAACACAACCTTGCCGCCAATGCCACAAATTGCTGGATCTGTGGGCTGTTGCCACATGCCACTGGACATTCCATCCCCTTCATCCCTTCACCTTTCTCTGTCCATGGTTCCTGCCTTGCTTGGCTGATCCTCTTGCAAGAGAGTTACAGAGATAATGCCACCTCTGGGAAAACCATGTCGCACTTTTATCATGGAGTCTGGCTGAACAAAACGGTAAGAACTGCTGCTCCCTTCTGCCCGCTGACAACCAATACCTCCGTTCACATGGACATTCCGGCCGAAGAACGGATTGAAATGCAGGTGTTCAACAACCCAGCCAGACCCACCTTCTCTTACCTCCAAAAACGAGCAGCTGCCACCCTGACTGTAGCCCTGTCTGTCATCAACATCTCGGGCCTTGTATGCATCGAAGGTCTCGGGATGCAGTTGGTGGGCCACAGCACTTGGCGCATCACTAGAACTTTGGGCTCAACTGATCCACCCTCTTTCGTCACCTCTCCGAACATGTACTTTGTCTGTGGTACAAAAGCCTACACTTGGCTCCCAAAGGGTTGGAGAGGTACCTGCTACATTGCCTTCGTCCTTCCTTCCACCTATGTGGCTCCAAAATCATCACCGACAAAAACGAGCGAGAGACATTGAACAAGCCGACTCCACCGGAGCACAATTCCTGGATGCAATAAAGGGACTTGTTCCACTCTGGGGCCCGATGGCGAACAGCCGCGCCATCCGACATTTGACCCAGGCAGTCGAAACGACAATGAACATTACAGCTGGTATCCTCACAAACAATACAGCTGAGCTTCAGGCGGTCCGCCTGGTGGCCCTTCAGAACCGCCTTGTTCTGGATGTGGTTCTAGCGGATCGTGGAGGAGCATGCCGTATCATCGGGTCCAGCTGCTGCACCTTCATACCAGACAATTCGCCCTCAGTCTACAAGGCCATTGAACATCTCCATAGACTCTCCTCAGAAGTTCATCAGGAACAAGAAGAATGGTCGCTTGGGAGTTGGTTTTGGAATACTGTAAAAGACTGGGGGTGGAGGTTGTTCATGATCATCTTGATACCGATTATTGTAATATGTGGATTCTGCCTGGGTATTCAATGCTTGCCACCCCTGTGCTTACTTTGTGCCAACTGCATCTGCCCTAAGACTCTGGACTTTGAAACTGAACGCATGAAAGCATTGTATGATGTAGAGATCCGTAACATGATGGGGATAGACATAGACTGACAAGCTGGCTAGATATGTTGAAAAGGGAGGACTGTTAAAATCTAGACTGCGACTTAAACATTATCGGCGCCATCTTGTCCCTTTCAGGCTCATATGTGCGCGTAAGCAGCAGCCATTTTGAATGCCATGGCCTCTCTGCCCACTGCCGATAGCCAGCGCGTCTCTCTCTCTCTCTCTCTCTCGACCTCGCAAACATCCCCCGCGCATTGACAGCCCTCGCTCTCACACGCTCGGGCCATAAACCGCCTCTTTCAGCGCAACCCTGCCTCGGAACCACATCCCGTACCCGGCCCACACCTCCCTCCGTCCCTTTGATGCACACATCCTTTGATGAACCCCCATCCTCTGTGCCCGATTGTCCGGCCCGATCCCAGGCCCCTGATCCCAGGCCGTCACCCAGCCCTGCGGATGCAGTTTATTGCCCATACAGTAGGCAGCTGCCCCTCTTCAAAGGATCTAAGACTAATCGAAAACCCCCACCCCATGAGATCCGATCAGCCGCACACATTCCGGGAATCGGCGGAATATCCAGCTGTGCGACAGTCATCACCTGCTGAGATCGGGGTGGGGACTTCTACTGTAAATGTGTGTGGGAACGGGCATGAAGCGGGGATTTCAAAGATGTCTTTCCGTACTTCAAAGCATTGACAGGAATGTGTTTCATGCAATAAAGTCATAAACTTGTGTATAAGAGGCCAGGCCTCAGAGATGCGGAGAGAGCACCTCGAGAAGATACCCTGTTGTCTGGTTTGACGTGTTCTGCTCCGTCGGAATAAACCTCTGTTTCCTGCCTTCCAGTCTCCAGTGCCTGCCTCTTTGTTTGATAATTTCGAGTGGTATGAGAGGCGATTAACGCCGGGCAATACTTGGGTATTTATCGACTGAAACCTGCCTCACCTTTTACAAAGGTAGCGCCACTCTGGCAGACCTACCCAAAGTAAGGTTCCAAGAGGTTCAACCACATTACCCCCGACCTCAACCACCTAAAATTGCTCCCATTTGAATCTAGAATTCAGTTGAAGATAGCTTGAATGACTCATATGGCCATTAGGTCTGGGCGGAGTAGGTGAGTTTCCACTCCACGGGGCTCAGCGAAGTGGCCAAAAAACTCAGCCACACTCTGCGGGGTTCCGCAAGAAGCAGAGTGAGGTGTCACGCTGCTCATGCCAAGTTTTAAAGCCAAGATTTTCACGTAGAGCAAGAAGAGGACAGCATAATTCTTCTGCTCGAGTAGATTTTCTACTACAGCGTCAGCTTCCTAAGCACGAGCGGCAGGTTTCTCAATTCAAGCAGTAGCGACCTACCACGACCGCCTGCGTTGAGAAATCTCAGAAGAACAGGTCTAGCATTGGATTTTCCTCACTTGTGCTCGCCAACTTAACATTGGCAAGCCATGAGAGAGGAAAAACTCTGTGCTGGTATGCCGAGTTTTTTGGGAACTCTGTGCGTGTCGTGGAGTGGGAAAATCTCTGCAAACTCCACAAGCTGAGTGGAATTTTACACACAGGCCTAAAGGTAGAATCAGGTAGAAGTCCCTCCACAAAAGGCTCTAATGCCCTGCTGGTGAAGCCACATAGCTTCAAGAAAAAGAAGATATTACAACACGCTCCTTCTCTGGTCTAGTCCCAAGAATATAGAGTGCACCGCTCCCAGAAATGAGGGTAAACTCCTTCTCTACCTTCTTTAAAAAAAAGAGTAAGAAAGCCTCTATTGAATGGATTCTTCCACTATTTATCTTTTGTCACTCATCTTGATCTTTGTCACGTGGACTTACCGGGATCATTGATCCACCAAGCTGATGCGGTGTACTGCATCTGTTTCTGCATTTTGCATTGGTCCCTACATTTCTTTCCTTGCATTTTACCTGTTATGTATGACCTGACTGCTATATAGACAGTGCTCTGACTGTGGTTTACTGTATCTGTTTCTGTGTTTTGCATTGCTCCCTACATTTCCTTCTTACCTTTTACCTTGCATTTTGCTGTTATGTATGACCTGACTGCTATGTGTACAGGCCTCTGATACCCGGAAGTGTCATGTTTGTGCTTTATAAAGCTCCACAAATAAATAAATAAATGAAGGAATAAATAAATGAATTAAACTGTTGTGTTATGCTCCTTTGGAATCACATGGCACTCTTTCTGCATGCTAATGCTTTCGCCTAGCAGCTGACTGACATCTCCATGAAGGGTGTCCAGTTGGTAACCAAATTATTTACAACAAGGGGTGGTGATGGACAGAGTCTCTGAATTAAGCAGAGTACTCTCACCCAGTCAAGAGATCAGGGCTAGATCCAACACCGTTTTTTAGCTCATTGCACCATCCCAGTTTCAGAACCTGGCTGTATGCAAATTAGTCTGTCCCTGGCCCAGTGCATCATGGGAACAGGGCAGACCAGACTACAAAAGCCAATTCTTACCCTTGTTGTAAATAACAGTTGGTAACCAAGGCAGGGTACTACAATCTTACCCACCTGGTAAATGGGGTTAGATCATCCAGAAGAGGGTTTCTTGGCATACCATACATTCATACCTAGACACATAGGTAAGGGTCTGCATCGTAAGAGTACACTATATTGTTATATTACTGTACATGTATGCATATATAAGCTTCCTGAAAAAGATGGTAGGACTCTTTGTTTCGTTCACTGTTTTGACACTCCATACAACTTTAGTTTGCTTCTGTCTATTAATCATTGCAGCACATATCATCTATACAAGAATCACTACTGTTCATTGAATATTGAAAAACTTCCCTTCATGTAGTCTTTGTATATTTCTCTGAGCGAAAGAGAGCATAAGTTATTGAGTGAAAAGTCTTAGGCCTGGCACCACGATTCCTGAGATATCAGGGCTGTCATGTTGAGTGATTGCCAGAACTGATCACTCCCTGCCTAAGTATAGTTGGCCTAACGGTGGCAGTGTGAGCTAGCTGGTCCATGGGACAACATATCCTGCGGGGAATGCATGGAATCAGGTCATGGAACCAGGCCCCAGTAGCTCCACCGGCTGCTCTGCAGTTCCCATCCTATGTTTTGTTTTTACATTTGGCCCCTGTGACCACCCCAAAAAGTCCAGAGGGTCTAGGTAGCCTTATCCTTCATTATTTTCTTTTTTCAGGACTCAGAGGACTCAGAGACTGAGGTCCCTGCAACATTTCTCTTCATGTTGGGGCCAGCCAATCACCACATGGGACTCCTGGGAGTGAGGTCGCCTAAGGGGAAAAATCCCCTTTGGTCAATCTCATTACTTTATTATATAAAGTTGTGTGCCCGTGGGAATCCCACAAATCCAACTGCACAGATCTCAATACATTTTCAACCTTAATTTCTCGAAAACTACTGAACAGATTAACACCAAATCACAATAAGCTCACTTTGTGTTTCAAGAGCTAGCTTTCTACCAAATTTGATGTAATTCCTTTCAGCTGCTTTGGCTGTTTCTCTGTTCAGAAATAAGTATGGAAATTACATGGGGAAATTGCATTTTGGGACCGTACTTATTGCGAACCTCACTTGACGGATCACCACAATACTTTCCAGGAAAGCGTTGAGGTGGATGAACTTTAAAAAAAAAGTTATACGATGATTCGCCAAACGCCTCTAAAGTTATGAAAATAATATGTTTTACCTGACATGTTCACCTAAATATAATGTCCTTTTACCCTTTGGTTTTTTTCATTGAATTTCTAAGTTTTTTTTAATGTAAAGTAAGATATTATAATTACTAACTATAGCATCTCTTTATCCTTTAGTTTTTTTCAGTGAATTTCTAGGGTTTTTTAACATAAAATAAAATGTCCATCATTGTGTGTGCCATGGGATTGGCTGCAAGGCAAACAAATGAGGCATCTATCTAATTTCTTTTCAAAATGTGTAGTTCCACAGATTGGGCAAGATTCTCTAGGTGATGCACTGGGCCCAGATCGTTAGGGCCCTCCTACCCTTCCCCCCTATATACTATATCACATTATGTTTTATGACTCGTAGACTGATCCTTGAGTCTTAATACAACATCTGCAATTTTTCCTTCAGGCTGTGGCCGGCCAGTTACAAAGCGTACTAGATCTCACAGATCAGAGGTGGAACCACAGCATGAAATATACATACATTTTGAGACTTACTTTCTCCAAAACTACTGTACTGATTTACACTATATCACAAAAAGCACGCAATCTGGCTCTCTGGCAAAGATCATGGCCTTCCATTCAGCTGTTTTTGCGCTATAGCTGTTCAAAAGGCGTTTGGGACCTCACCATTTTCTCAGCCTGCTCTTTACGGATCATATCATGAATGATGTAATATGTGACATCATCAGCAGTGGATTGCAGGCATGTGAGTTATAGGTAATACAACTAACTATAACGGAGGAATTTCAATGGTTTTGTATGAGTAAAATGTCCAGCTAACTATAACACCCCTAAAGCCTATGTTTTTTCAGTGAATTTCTGAGGTTTTTTTAAATGCAAATTCCTAACTATAACAGTCCTGAAACCTATGTTTTTTTCAGTGAATTTCAAAGGTTTTGTAAATGCTAATTCCTAACTATAACATTTCTGGAACCTATCTTTTTGTTCAGTGAATTCCAAAGGTTTTTTCAATGATAATTTTCAAATGTATTAATTGTTATATTTATTTTTTTCATATTGATTTAGTATGTTTTTTGAACTATTTCTTTTTAGATATTTTGTTTTTGTTAATTACATTATATATTTTAAATATTAATGTAAAAAAATGTTTTTTTAAAATATAGAAATTCTAAGATTTTTTATTTTATATTTTGTAAACATATTTATATTATTGCCTGTATTGTTTTTTTTTTAAAAAAAATGTGGGTGTCGCGCACCCAAAGCGTACCTTTCTCGAACAAAGCGCGGAACCTAGCCACCATTTTAGGATTGTTTTGTAGGATCCGTGTAGGGTGTGCGATGGGTGCGTATTTTCCTTCGCGATTGTTATGCGACCATTAGGCAACTTCTGGCGCATACATGACACATACGTATTATGTTACGTGACCCTCGCGCGCTTCCGCGTGACGTCATATATGTTTTGGACGCGCTGGGTGTGCGAAACATAAGAAATAGGAATAAAGATAAAAAGAGGGTGTATTTGTGCTCGGGTGGGTGAAAAGAATTTTAAAATTCCTTATACCAAGACTCTTGTACTTTATTCTATGAGTCACAGGTGTAGGAAAGTAAAAACAAGGACGTGCGGTTGTAGGCCTAGTTACTAGCCTGACGCACTGGTGAGTGTGATCTTATTTCTGACCACTACTGTTACACCAGATGGTCTTCCTCCATGTGGAGGTCAGCATAACATACTAAGGAAAAGACCAAATGATAATGCTGTTGCGACACTGAATGGCGGAAAATCAAGATATACCGTCCAACGCCTGTGTTCGCATATGAAGGTTTTTTTACAAAGACGGCCCGTTCCACGTTATCATTGACCCTGGAAACACAGGACAAGTGGTTCATTCTCCCCCATTGATTTTTTGTCCTACACGTGCACACCAGGGTTTTGTAATTTGGTAGTGATTAGGTTAGCATTAGCAGAAGCCATCCTGTATTCAGAGGCTATCTTGTCCGTTTGTGGAATCCATTTTGTATTTCTGGCAGCCATATTGTTTGCCATGTGCTACCACGTGCATGAAATGTGCTCTGTCCTACCTTGCTGTTGTCTGCCCTTGAAATCTGCCTAGAGACAGGTTATATTTAGCCTCTTCTGCTTCGCACATGCTCAGTTGAGCTTGCAGCTGTCCTTGCAGCTGTCCCTAGTCTGTAACTGTCAGGATGTGTTCACCAGAATTAGCAACTGTTAGCTCCTCCCACTTGTTAACTGTGCATTTTCTGTATGAACTTTCATGCACCTAAAACCTTCTTCTTGTACTTGTACCACCTTCTTTTGAGCCCCTGTGTGGGTATAAAAGGACCAAGCTCCTTCCATTCACTGTGCTACTTCATACATTACCTAAGGATGTTGTATGAATGTAGTTCCACCTCATGAGGTTTAATAAATCTTGTATTTTCTATTCCAGTTTCTGTGCCAACTTCTATTCTATGTGCAGAGAAGGGCGAGCCCCTAGCACTGGTAGGCCTTGCTGAGCGCTGCGCTGGGTGCACAACTCCTAATTTTACCGTTAAAAAAAAATAGCACCTATCACTAATTTCTATTATCCACGGGGACCCCATCCCACAGGGCCTATATGTAACATTGGGAACTGTGGGGGGAGCCCCAATGCCCGCACGGTCCCAGCCGGCTCCCCGCGTCCTTCAGGAGCCAGCATTGCTTTTCCACATGGGGAGCTGCTAACATGCAGCTCCCCGTGTGGAAAAGCAATGTGGTTTATTTATTTATTTATTTATTTAGTGTGTTTTATATAGCGCACAGCTACCCCAACGGGGTGTCCCGGCCCTTCTGTGTGTGTACAGGATCTCACTCATGGGGAGTTTAGCAAAAAAGGTGTGTTTTCAGTGCTTTGCGAAAGGGTAGCTCTTCCTGAATAAGCCTAATGGAGTTAGGGAGCTTGTTCCATTGAGAGGAAGCACATACCTGAAAGGTTTTTCCCCCAGAGCGAGCTTTTTTAAATCTGGGGGTGCAAAGCAGGTTTTTTGTGCTGGATCGGAGGCCTCTGGCATTGCTGTAAGGGTAGAGACAAGAGGAAAGATAAGCGGAGCCCTTTCCCTTGATTGCACGGTGTGCCAGGGTAAGTACTTTGAATTCCGCTCATCTTTTAACTGGCAACCAATGTAACCTATGTCAGTGGGGAGAGATATGCTCTCGAAGAGAGATGCCACAGACCAGCCGGACTGCAGCGTTCTGGCCTGTCTGTAACCGGTGGCAGAGGCCAGAAGTAAGTCCAATATACAGGCTGTTGGCATAATCTAAGTGGGAGGTTATTAGTGCCTGGACAATGGTTTTTCTGGTGTTACTGGGAAGGAAATTAATGAATTTTTTGAGCATCCTAATTTTTGAGAAGCATGCCGCAGTCACCGTCTGGACTTGGTTTTGGAAGGAGAGGGTAGAATCCCATCTAACCACCAGATTTTTTACCGATTTCTTGGGGGAAGGGGGCATGCTTAGATCGTGGGGCCACCAAAGGTTCGAGTCCAATGGAGAGGATTGGTGAAAGAAAAGGACCTCGGTTTTCCCTGCGTTTAGACGAAGGAAGTTATTGTCCATCCAGCAAGTGATGTTGCGGAGACAAACTTTTAATGGGTCAAAAGTGGACTGAGTTGGGGTGTCATAAGAAAATAAGAGTTGGATATCATCGGCATATGAGGTTGCCTTAATTCCTGACTGAGCAATGAGCTCAGCCAGGGGGGAGAAATAAACATTAAACAAAAGAGGGCTCAGTGAGGAGCCCTGAGGGACTCCCCATTTTAACGGACGACTATCGGAAGTGTAGGGCGGGGTGAACAACGCCTGTGTCCGATTGGATAGGAACGAGGACAGCCAGTCCAAGGCTTTGCCTTGGATGCCTTTGGTTCGGAGGCGGTTAAGTAGGACGGGGTGAGAGACGGTGTCGAAAGCTGCCGACAGATCGAGCAGCACCAACACCGCTCTCGAACCCCCGTCCAATTTCCACCGCACGGAATCAGCCATCTCTATCAAGGCTGACTCGGTGCCATGGCCTGGTCTAAATCCATGTTATGGAGTAAGCCATGGGTTTCTAGGAAGCCCGCTAGTTGCTGGTGCACTAGCTTTTCAAGAACCTTAGCTGGGGCGGGCAATAAGGAAATAGGCCTATAGTTGGCGGGTTCATCCGGGTCTGCATTGATTTTTTTGAGAATAGGAACTAGTTGGGCATGTTTCCATGCATCTGGGAATATGCCTGTCCTTAGGGAATCGTTCCATATGCTGTTAAGTGTGGGGTTTAGAAGAGGGGCCAGTGCTCTGTATTATTTGGCCGGCCAGGGGTCAGTTGGCGAACCTGATCTGCATTTTAATAGTTCTGCCAGAGAACGTTCTAGGGTAATCTCCTCAAAGTCTGAGAAAACAGGGGTGGATTCTGGATGATCTACAGTTTTACCATCAGAGTTGGAGCTGCTATTGCAGGGAAAGGAATCATAGATAGAGGCAATTTTTTCCTCGAAATAATCAGAGAGGCGAGTGCAGAGGGATTGTGATACCGGGGATTGAGGTTTAAGGGCCGTGGGATCAGTGAAAGCTCTAACAGTGTTGAAAATTTCCCTAGTGGATCCTTGTGCTCTGTTTATTTTCTCCTCCCGATAGGTCTTTTTATGATCAATTATCTTCTTCCGATAGTCTTTAAGAGCTATTTTGTATTTCAATTTACTCTCTGGGGAGTACGAAAGTCTCCAACGACGCTCCAAGAGTTTGCAAGCAGATTTACACTTACGGAGTTCGTCAGAGTACCAAGGTGATGAGGGGGCAGATCAAAAAGTTTTAATGGGCCTAATAGGTGCAATGGAGTCGATGGCGGAAGAGATCCAGCTGTTAAAATTAGTCAGTCTGGAGTCCAAATCGGGAGCATCCAAAGGGGCAGTTGTAGGGAGATGTGCAGCTAGGCTGTCTGGGGAGATCTTACTCCAGTTACGGCCAACCAACTTGTCCGGAACCCTAGGCTTGTCTTGATGACATAGGGGGAAAGAAAAAGGAATAAATAAATGGTCTGACCAGATTACTGGGTATGGTTCACTGATTGAGATATCCACCAGGTTAGAGCAAATAAGGTCGAGTGTATGCCCAACTTTGTGTGTAGGGTGGGATATCAAATGATTTAATCCACCATCAGTTAGGGTGGAAAGAAAATTAAGGTTGCGGTGGTCAGAGGCGTCCTCCATGTGAAGATTAAAGTCCCCAAGTAGGGTAAAATTCGCATAGCGAGAGTTAGCCTGAAGGCCAAAGTCCAGGAGAGCGGGGAGGAAGGATACCTTGGGTTTGGGAGGGCGGTATACGAGTAGGCCTGAGCAGGTGATATTTGCAGCCAGTTTGATTGTGGCCTTGTCTGTTAGCACACAGGATGTTATAATCAGGGGGTATGGCTAGACATAAAGCTGGATTAGTATCATCCCCCAACCATGTTTCCGTTAGGAACAGCAGGTCCCATTTGTTATCCGTCAGGGTTTGAGCTATATCCAAGGAATGTTTTAATAGTGACCGACAGTTAATTAAGCCCGCTTTAAGAATAAAAGATTTTCCAGGATGGGCGGGCCCATAGGTGTCTGTAGGAGGGGGCATTTGTGAGCAGGATTGTCAACTTCCTGACCAGCGTTGCGGGGCTTACACGGGTAAGAAGAGGTGATGAGATCCAGTGGAATGGTTTGGGAGAAGGCACAATATTTAGGTTTTCACAGAAGTAGTGTCTCCCTGCCATAAGATACACAGGAAGAGGTGCCAAAACCAACAGAGTCAGTAGCGGCGGCCGCGTCATGGTCACGTACGGGCACAGAGTGGCAAGACTCTGGCACGACTCCGGCGCAGATCCGGCGCTTCCGCTGGTCGCGTCCGCTGCGCGGAGACATGTCCGTCTCCTTTTATGGTGGCCCCTAGAATGCGTGCAAACGCTTCCCCCAACCAAGATGGCAGCCACGATTTTCAGCCCAGCCGGGACAGAATGCCCTCAGCGCCTGAGTCGGTAGAGACTGGCCCGGGTAGCGTGGGAGTGCGGGGGTGGGTAAGTAAAAATTCGGTGTTTGTCAATTCAGAGAGGTGAAAACAGTGTTAAAGGTTTCTGGTAAGCGAGGAGTGAGATTTCCAGGCTAAGAACGAGCGAGGGACACTGTGCGATGTTAAAAGCTTAGTATTCAAGCAGGGGGTACAAATACAATTTTTAAAAGCTTAGTAATTCAAGCAAAAGATACAGTACAATTTTAAAAACCTTAGTGAGTCAAACAAGGTTATGAAAATAGGATTAGCACAGAGCAATACAGCAACCTCCTGGCTTCAGCCTCAGGAGGAAATCATACACAGAGCTAAGTCAGCGCCTGGCTCAGGGTGTTCCTTTTATGCTGGCCTACTTAACCGCCTCCGAACCAAAGGCATCCAAGGCAAACCCTTGGACTGGCTGTCCTCGTTCCTATCCAATCGGACACAGGCGGTGTTCACCCCTCCCTACACTTCCGATAGTCGTCCGTTAAAATGGGGAGTCCCTCAGGGCTCCTCACTGAGCCCTCTTTTATTTAATGTTTATTTCTCCCCCCTGGCTGAGATCATTGCTCAGTCAGGAATTAAGGCAACCTCATATGCCGATGATATCCAACTCTTATTTTCTTATGACACCCCAACTCAGTCCACTTTTGACCCATTAAAAGATTGTCTCCGCAACATCGCTTGCTGGATGGATAATAACTTCCTTCATCTAAACGCTAGTTTAGATTTTGAAAGAGATAACAGGTTTCCCTGCTCTCTCTTTCAAAACCCAAACCAAGTCAAAGCCACAGGAGGTGGTGGTCCCCGGGGCTGGGGGGGAATATTGAGCTCCCCCACCCATGTATTTTGCTAGGGGTGACTTTGAGCCCCCCCACCATATATTTTGTAGCCCCTGGGAGTGGCATTCCCCGGGGATGGGGGGCTCCTCTGGGACCCCCATAAATGTTATATTTTTCCCCCGGGATTTGGCCCCCCCAGGGGCTAATTAGTAAGCCCGCGCTTCATATTATTAATATTTTTTTATGGCAGGATTCCGCACCCTGCTCGCATTTTGCCATTTAAAAAAACCCAAAAAAAAGATTTGGGCCCTAGGGGTCCTTGCGGGACCCCCTAAGCAGGTCTAGAGGGTGAGGGCATTTCTTTTTTTTTTTTTTTTTTAAACCTTTATTGAAACACAAAAGCGTACATACAGAGGCCTACAACCGACCCGGCCGGCCTCAAAATCAATGCGCAGCACAAAATTACAATAGAATGGCTCAGCAGTCACTAGAGAAAAACCCGCCAGTGGTCAAAATGACACATATAAAAAGGTGACCGTCGAGCACAGGAGAAATCAGGTTAATTTTAAAGGTTATAAATGAAGAGGAGCAGTTACCATGTGAACCATAATATACGAAGAGGGGGCAAGGAACCCAACAGATGTACAAACCATATCAAAAGTCGCAATCGGAGGATTAGCTAAAAATACGCTAACATGATAAAATCATATGCAAAGCGAATAAAGGTCAGAAGGCAATGAAATAACATTCAGGGGCCAAATCATCGTGCAACACAGAACAGGGATGTCATAGACTCCAGCAACGAGGCAACAAAAAGCAGGTGCAAAATCAGAATCGTCAGCAGTGTTACAGGATATGAAGGAGTCTAGTTCAAAAATTGGAGAGTCCGAATAAATGCAACGTTACGAAATCATGCACTATGCAATACACATGTAGAAACGACAGCCTTCAATGCCGCGCAGCAATGCAAACATGACAAAAGGATATAAGTCCGAGAGCAGTACATCAAGGCACAGTAACCCGCCCACTAAGCGAGTAATATGAACAGGATCACATAACAAAAAAAAAAGGGGACACAGATAATCATCCATTCGAGGAATCGAAACCCCGACTACAATCATAAGATCATAAAGAAAGAGTTATTAAAAGAGGAAAGAAAGAAAAGGGAAGAAAAGTGGGCCATAGAGACAAAGAGAAACATGAAACACACCCCACCCCTACCCCCCACCCAGCATGCAGCGGAAGGCCACGCCCCCCCCCCCCCATAGGCACGCCTGTCGCCCCAGAAAACCCGAAAAAGGGAAAATAGGAGGAGGGCCCCCGCTCCGGCCCCAAGTACGCCCCCACCCACCCATCCTGACGAACAAGGAGCCCACCATGATGGAGGGCAAACAACATAGAGTCATCCCGGTCACTCAAAGTCACACCCACAAACTATGTATCAATCCGGCATCAGAGAATCCAATGAAGACGTAAAAAAGTACAAGTTCAGCCCTGTCCAGTCCGGGTCAAGGTAGTAAGGCGCCGCACGATGTAAGGAAGCAGGTTCGATGAGTCCACAGACACGTTCGGAGTCAAAGCAGCAGCAAAGAGACGAAATGAAGGGAAAGAGATCGTGCAACTCCGTAACACACTGGCCGTCGCAAAAACAAAGTAGGGGCGGTCAGGAGATATAAACGCCGAGTGGCAGGTGATAACATCCACAAACATAGAGGCTCGGCTGCAGGTCCCACCAATTCCACAATCAGACTGATCCACGTTCAGGGGTCCCTCAGTGTCAGCACACCAGGGAATTTCGGGCTCCGGATCAGCAAGATGGCCGTCCGCCATTGAACACAGCGCCATTCTCCGCAAATCATCGCCGGGCTGCAAACGACTCCGCAATTCGGAATGCAGCTCTGCGAGGGCCCGCAGGACATCTCGCGTTGTAAGTGCCATCACCCCAGTACCGGTCAGTGCGGCGAGCCGCTCCAGCGAGGAACCCCAGACCCGGGGAAGAAGCAAGCCTCACCAACCGCCAGGAAGGCAAGCGCCGTCCACCACGCAGTTCTCACCAGGCACATACGGGAACAGAAAACACCCACCGCATTGTAAAGCACTCGCCGGGCATAGTCGATTGCTCACTCAGAGCCACACTATGAGTACAGCCATCGGTCGCCGGCAGTGCGTGGAGTGGGGTAGAGTCGTTCCGTGCGGTGGCAAGTGCAGCCGAGTGTGCAAGCAGTGGCATGCGAAGGCGCAAGTCGTTGGCAGGCTATTCTGGGGCGTTGATGCAATCCCAAAGCCGTCACTTCAGGCCGCTACAATCGAAAGTCCCGGGCCGGCTCACTGGGCAAAGATGGCCTCTCGGGGCCGCTGTTGTTCAGCCGCGCATCGGCCGCCACGTCACGCAAGGTCCCGGCCAAATCAGTACCAGGGCCGGAGAGGATGGGGCGATGGATCTCGGCCGTCAGGAGCAGATTCCGAGCCGGAATAACAGCGCCGCACTCCAGAGGTGTTCAGCCGGAGTGAGCCGCGACCGGGATGCAGGATCAGTGCCAGGATGGGGCGAAAGGCGAGGGCGAGTTGCGGAGCCGGGCAGCTATGCGGCCATTTTGGCCGCCGTCTTGGCTCCTCCTGGTGAGGGCATTTCTAACCTGCCCCCTTTATACGTTTTGCACACTTGTTCCACTGACTTCTGCAGCCTCGTTTCTACCGAGGCACAAAATGGCTGCCAACACTTCCTGGTTTCGAATGTTGACAATCACTTGACAGCCAATTAGCATTCAGCACATGATCGGCATGGTGCGCTTAGGGTGCCTCAGGATACGCAGATCCTGCGTGGCCATAGATATATATGTGATTTTACTTTGGATTTTCTCAGGAACTACTGAACGGATTTACACCATTTAAGCAAAAGGCACGCGCCTGAACCAAGGACTACCTCTTTGCCAAATTTGGTGTAATTCTGTTCAGTAGTTCGTGCTATTGCCGCGATGAACGGTTCCTTTGGAAAATTGCATTGGGAAAACACGTTTTGGAACCCCCCTTTTTTCTCAGCTCCCGCTTAACGAATCAATCCGAGACTTTTAGGATAGGAGCAGACCGGAGCGACGCACCAGTTTTGAAAATTTTGCAAAGATTCGTCAACCGGCACCTAAATTATTCCAAATAGAATGTTGCGGATTTCCTATGGATAATAGTTCCTAACTGTAACTACCTACTGGCAACAAGTAGGTAAAATATATATATATATGCTGGTGAAAAGTAGTCCACAAGTGATAAGTGGTAGTTCCTGGCTACGAATCACGAAAGGTTTTTATCAAATGCGCCTCATGTAAGGCATGCAATCTGGGGAAAAACAGGACATCGTACACTACTCTATTTAGTGCAGTGCCAGTGCCCATCTCTAAAAAAAATGACATGTAAATCAGACTTTGTCGTATATGTGCTGAAGTGTGTTTGTGGCCTGCAATATGTTGGGAGTACCAAGTTGCAGGTCCACAAACGCATACTCCAGCACATGCATGCGGTCAACAATCGGGATGAGGCATACCCAGTGGCAAGGCACATTAATTCCTGCCATGGTAATGCCTTGGGGTGCTTAAGCTATTTAGCAATTGATATGGTTCCACCACTACGGAGAGGAGGCGACAGGGAGGCCCAGTTGAGATTATTGGAGACAAGATACATCCTCGAGCTCAATTGTCAGACACCTGACAGGCTTAACATCAGTGAGCATATGTATACGTGTCTCTAAGAGCAGAAATAAGAGTTCAGAGGCATTGGTAGTTGTTGGCCTAAGCTGGGATAGTGGATCTTTAGGACATGTAACAGTAAACAAATCTTCTATAAAAAAAAGAGAGAAGAAAAAACAACTGACACATTAATATTTGTTTGAATTTTAGGTACACAAGGGTTGGGACATGGGATTCACATTTAGTTGATATTATTTACATATTTTCTCTTCCCCCCCCTTTTTTTCGTTTCCCCTTTCTTTTTCCTGTTCTTCCATATATTTTTTCACTCTGAGTAATGTATAGCACTGATTAACCACAATAGAAGGGCAGTTGGGACGCAGTAATTTCGGGATGATGTTCTGAGCCCACTGGGGCAGTATTAGAAAACCACCACTTGAATCAAAATGTCCTCAGTTGTTATCTGCATATTTGTACAATCACAGCGCATTTTTGCGCATTTACAGGCAGATTCGCACAGATTATTATTGTTTTAAATAGAAT
Organism: Lissotriton helveticus; assembly: GCF_964261635.1. NCBI lineage: Eukaryota > Metazoa > Chordata > Amphibia > Caudata > Salamandridae > Lissotriton > Lissotriton helveticus. Next base: position 343,093,123 of record NC_136073.1, read on the forward strand.
GGTGTATATTTATATATTTATATTTTATATACATATGTGTTTATTTATGCATCATGGCGGCAATTGTGTTGCACATCGAATAAAAAAGTTTGCAAATTACCTATAAGGGTCCGTGTTCGTTTTTCCGGAGGATTGGAGTAGAAGAAAACTGAGTATATATATATATATATATATATATATGTATATATATATATGAAAAAAACATTCAAAAGGTGAACCACAAAGACCATAAGACACAGCGCGCCCAAAAAAAGGCGGGGACAAATCTATAATTGAAGCATAAGGGATGCAGGTTCACTAGAATCAGAAGTCAGGGCGTACCTTTGAGAAAGTTCAAGAGCGAACGAAACATGTCAGGATTGCCGCCGGTCTAAATAAAGAAATGCAAGCTCCGTTGTTGGTGTGCGGCTGTTTTCTTCTGCACTGAAGATGTTTTGGTAATATGTAGCGGCGTGGTTCTGCCGCAGCGACGCACCTCCAGACAGAGCGCCGTTGCCTTCCCGCAAGTGAACCAAAGTGGTGTGTGTCGTGGTAGCGAAGAGGGAAGGCTGGTGAGCGCCAAAGACCACTTTGGTATGGACCTCGACACAGCCTCGAAAATGGGCTGCGTGGGGCACAACGCACCTTGCATTTTAAGTTACCGGGACAAAATGAACTTCGTAATTTACCCATTGGAGGGTTGAAAAAAACATTCAAAAGGTGAACCACAAAGACCATAAGACACAGCGCGCCAAAAAACAAGGCGGGGACAAATCTATAATTGAAGCATAAGGGATGCAGGTTCACTAGAATCAGAAGTCACGGCGTACCTTTGAGAAAGTTCAAGAGCGAACGAAACATGTCAGGATTGCCGCCGGTCTAAATAAAGAAATGCAAGCTCCGTTGTTGGTGTGCGGCTGTTTTCTTCTGCACTGAAGATGTTTTGGTAATATGTAGCGGCGTGGTTCTGCCGCAGCGACGCACCTCCAGACAGAGCGCCGTTGCCTTCCCGCAAGTGAACCAAAGTGGTGTGTGTCGTGGTAGCGAAGAGGGAAGGCTGGTGAGCGCCAAAGACCACTTTGGTATGGACCTCGACACAGCCTCGAAAATGGGCTGCGTGGGGCACAACGCACCTTGCATTTTAAGTTACCGGGACAAAATGAACTTCGTAATTTACCCATTGGAGGGTTGAAAAAAACATTCAAAAGGTGAACCACAAAGACCATAAGACACAGCGCGCCAAAAAAAAGGCGGGGACAAATCTATAATTGAAGCATAAGGGATGCAGGTTCACTAGAATCAGAAGTCACGGCGTACCTTTGAGAAAGTTCAAGAGCGAACGAAACATGTCAGGATTGCCGCCGGTCTAAATAAAGAAATGCAAGCTCATTGTTGGTGTGCGGCTGTTTTCTTCTGCACTGAAGATGTTTTGGTAATATGTAGCGGCGTGGTTCTGCCGCAGCGACGCACCTCCAGACAGAGCGCCGTTGCCTTCCCGCAAGTGAACCAAAGTGGTGTGTGTCGTGGTAGCGAAGAGGGAAGGCTGGTGAGCGCCAAAGACCACTTTGGTATGGACCTCGACACAGCCTCGAAAATGGGCTGCGTGGGGCACAACGCACCTTGCATTTTAAGTTACCGGGACAAAATGAACTTCGTAATTTACCCATTGGAGGGTTGAAAAAAACATTCAAAAGGTGAACCACAAAGACCATAAGACACAGCGCGCCAAAAAACAAGGCGGGGACAAATCTATAATTGAAGCATAAGGGATGCAGGTTCACTAGAATCAGAAGTCACGGCGTACCTTTGAGAAAGTTCAAGAGCGAACGAAACATGTCAGGATTGCCGCCGGTCTAAATAAAGAAATGCAAGCTCCGTTGTTGGTGTGCGGCTGTTTTCTTCTGCACTGAAGATGTTTTGGTAATATGTAGCGGCGTGGTTCTGCCGCAGCGACGCACCTCCAGACAGAGCGCCGTTGCCTTCCCGCAAGTGAACCAAAGTGGTGTGTGTCGTGGTAGCGAAGAGGGAAGGCTGGTGAGCGCCAAAGACCACTTTGGTATGGACCTCGACACAGCCTCGAAAATGGGCTGCGTGGGGCACAACGCACCCTGCATTTTAAGTTACCGGGACAAAATGAACTTCGTAATTTACCCATTGGAGGGTTGAAAAAAACATTCAAAAGGTGAACCACAAAGACCATAAGACACAGCGCGCCAAAAAAAAGGCGGGGACAAATCTATAATTGAAGCATAAGGGATGCAGGTTCACTAGAATCAGAAGTCACGGCGTACCTTTGAGAAAGTTCAAGAGCGAACGAAACATGTCAGGATTGCCGCCGGTCTAAATAAAGAAATGCAAGCTCATTGTTGGTGTGCGGCTGTTTTCTTCTGCACTGAAGATGTTTTGGTAATATGTAGCGGCGTGGTTCTGCCGCAGCGACGCACCTCCAGACAGAGCGCCGTTGCCTTCCCGCAAGTGAACCAAAGTGGTGTGTGTCGTGGTAGCGAAGAGGGAAGGCTGGTGAGCGCCAAAGACCACTTTGGTATGGACCTCGACACAGCCTCGAAAATGGGCTGCGTGGGGCACAACGCACCTTGCATTTTAAGTTACCGGGACAAAATGAACTTCGTAATTTACCCATTGGAGGGTTGAAAAAAACATTCAAAAGGTGAACCACAAAGACCATAAGACACAGCGCGCCAAAAAAAAGGCGGGGACAAATCTATAATTGAAGCATAAGGGATGCAGGTTCACTAGAATCAGAAGTCACGGCGTACCTTTGAGAAAGTTCAAGAGCGAACGAAACATGTCAGGATTGCCGCCGGTCTAAATAAAGAAATGCAAGCTCCGTTGTTGGTGTGCGGCTGTTTTCTTCTGCACTGAAGATGTTTTGGTAATATGTAGCGGCGTGGTTCTGCCGCAGCGACGCACCTCCAGACAGAGCGCCGTTGCCTTCCCGCAAGTGAACCAAAGTGGTGTGTGTCGTGGTAGCGAAGAGGGAAGGCTGGTGAGCGCCAAAGACCACTTTGGTATGGACCTCGACACAGCCTCGAAAATGGGCTGCGTGGGGCACAACGCACCTTGCATTTTAAGTTACCGGGACAAAATGAACTTCGTAATTTACCCATTGGAGGGTTGAAAAAAACATTCAAAAGGTGAACCACAAAGACCATAAGACACAGCGCGCCAAAAAAAAGGCGGGGACAAATCTATAATTGAAGCATAAGGGATGCAGGTTCACTAGAATCAGAAGTCACGGCGTACCTTTGAGAAAGTTCAAGAGCGAACGAAACATGTCAGGATTGCCGCCGGTCTAAATAAAGAAATGCAAGCTCCGTTGTTGGTGTGCGGCTGTTTTCTTCTGCACTGAAGATGTTTTGGTAATATGTAGCGGCGTGGTTCTGCCGCAGCGACGCACCTCCAGACAGAGCGCCGTTGCCTTCCCGCAAGTGAACCAAAGTGGTGTGTGTCGTGGTAGCGAAGAGGGAAGGCTGGTGAGCGCCAAAGACCACTTTGGTATGGACCTCGACACAGCCTCGAAAATGGGCTGCGTGGGGCACAACGCACCTTGCATTTTAAGTTACCGGGACAAAATGAACTTCGTAATTTACCCATTGGAGGGTTGAAAAAAACATTCAAAAGGTGAACCACAAAGACCATAAGACACAGCGCGCCAAAAAAAAGGCGGGGACAAATCTATAATTGAAGCATAAGGGATGCAGGTTCACTAGAATCAGAAGTCACGGCGTACCTTTGAGAAAGTTCAAGAGCGAACGAAACATGTCAGGATTGCCGCCGGTCTAAATAAAGAAATGCAAGCTCCGTTGTTGGTGTGCGGCTGTTTTCTTCTGCACTGAAGATGTTTTGGTAATATGTAGCGGCGTGGTTCTGCCGCAGCGACGCACCTCCAGACAGAGCGCCGTTGCCTTCCCGCAAGTGAACCAAAGTGGTGTGTGTCGTGGTAGCGAAGAGGGAAGGCTGGTGAGCGCCAAAGACCACTTTGGTATGGACCTCGACACAGCCTCGAAAATGGGCTGCGTGGGGCACAACGCACCTTGCATTTTAAGTTACCGGGACAAAATGAACTTCGTAATTTACCCATTGGAGGGTTGAAAAAAACATTCAAAAGGTGAACCACAAAGACCATAAGACACAGCGCGCCAAAAAAAAGGCGGGGACAAATCTATAATTGAAGCATAAGGGATGCAGGTTCACTAGAATCAGAAGTCACGGCGTACCTTTGAGAAAGTTCAAGAGCGAACGAAACATGTCAGGATTGCCGCCGGTCTAAATAAAGAAATGCAAGCTCCGTTGTTGGTGTGCGGCTGTTTTCTTCTGCACTGAAGATGTTTTGGTAATATGTAGCGGCGTGGTTCTGCCGCAGCGACGCACCTCCAGACAGAGCGCCGTTGCCTTCCCGCAAGTGAACCAAAGTGGTGTGTGTCGTGGTAGCGAAGAGGGAAGGCTGGTGAGCGCCAAAGACCACTTTGGTATGGACCTCGACACAGCCTCGAAAATGGGCTGCGTGGGGCACAACGCACCTTGCATTTTAAGTTACCGGGACAAAATGAACTTCGTAATTTACCCATTGGAGGGTTGAAAAAAACATTCAAAAGGTGAACCACAAAGACCATAAGACACAGCGCGCCAAAAAAAGGCGGGGACAAATCTATAATTGAAGCATAAGGGATGCAGGTTCACTAGAATCAGAAGTCACGGCGTACCTTTGAGAAAGTTCAAGAGCGAACGAAACATGTCAGGATTGCCGCCGGTCTAAATAAAGAAATGCAAGCTCCGTTGTTGGTGTGCGGCTGTTTTCTTCTGCACTGAAGATGTTTTGGTAATATATATATATATATATATATATATTCACTGAAAAAACCATAGGTTATAGACCATATATAGTTAGGAATTAGCATTTAAAAAACCTTATTTTACTCACACAAAACCATTGAAATTCCATATATAGTTAGTTGCACTAACTATATATCGCGCACCTGCAATCCACTGCTGATGATGTCACATATTACATCATTCATGACATGGTCAGTGACATCACTGATGACATCACTGATGACATCTCAAATGACATCACTGATGACATCACTGATGACATCTCATTTGACATCAATGACCACATCACTGATGATATCATTCATGTGACAATACAATGCATCTCCTCACATTTTAATATAACCTCTGTTTCACCCAGTGTTAAATACAGAATATAATTTTTGAAACCATTGACACACCAATACTAGTTACTACATACGCACTCACTGATTCCTACGTCTACACACACCTTCACTCATTCACCCATACTATCATTCATACATACAATCACTCATCTTTACAACACTATCATATGCACTCATACACCTATACAGACACTCACAGTCTGCCACTCATCCATGGAGTTACTCACACACCTAGTCAGTCCTGTAAAGAATCAATGACACTTCCATTTTCTTGTCTATACAGTTAAACATAGAGCACCTTACATTTTCAAACATATACTAACACATACTTACCTTGTTATACAATCATTGATACAAGTACACATTGATCTGCACAGAGTCACACACCTCCCAGCCAGCCACACACACACTCAGTCTCCCATACAAATACTTGGACAATCAATCAGTAACCCATATAGTTAATCATATAGCTACTGATCAAAACATGCAGCAGTTTACAGAACAACAGACATAATGATGCACAAATTAAGACACTTTAGTCACTAACCCATGCACTCAGTGAGACACATTTAATCACTCACTCATGCATTCAGTCATGCACCTACTAAATCCTTTGTCCAGACACTTATACTTCCACTCATTCTTCAATATGTAAGACACATTTTAACTTTACAGAAACATACAGTCACTGGATGTTGTCATCAGTGATGTCATCAGTGATGTCATTTGAGATGTCATCAGTGATGTCATCAGTGATGTCACTGACCATGTCATGAATGATGTAATATGTGACATCATCAGCAGTGGATTGCAGGTGCGCGATATATAGTTAGTGCAACTAACTATATATGGAATTTCAATGGTTTTGTGTGAGTAAAATAAGGTTTTTTAAATGCTAATTCCTAACTATATATGGTCTATAACCTATGGTTTTTTCAGTGAATTTTCAAGGTTTTGTAAATGCTAATTCCTAACTATATATGGTCTATAACCTATGGTTTTTTCAGTGAATTTCAATGGTTTTTTAATAGCAAATATCATAAGCTGTCGAATGTCAAGTACGTGGTAAGTGAAAACATTTTCGTGTTTATGCACACTGATCTGCTTTGAATGGTGCCCCCCCCCCCTCATTTCTATTAGGAGTACTCTCTCTTTGCAGATAGTGAAAGGTAGTTAACGCAGGTCTTTGCCCCCATTGTAATCCGTCGTGCCTGCTTCTCTCTCCATTTGATTCATTGTTATCCAAGTATTTACTGTTTTAGAATTAGTTCTCTTTGGTTCATTCTCTATTTACAAACAAACACAGAGTCGCAATACTCTGTTTAGTCTTTGCAGATAACGAAAAATCGTGTAAAAAAAAAGAAAAGGAATCGAGCAAAATCAGTAGGCCACTAATGGGATCTCTTTTTGACCTCGCTAAAATAGAAACATTAGGAACAACCCCTCATGACAAATACAAAACTAGTGAGATGAACTGAACTCCACACAATGATGGCTGCAAAACAGCTCGGCTCCGCCACCCACCCCGCCCAAAATAACGATAAAGAACGGCTGCCATGATTGGTTGCGGAATGACCACGACGGAGCTACGAAATGGTGCTGCTCTCATGCTAACCCCAGCTTCAGTCTGAAACATCCAGAAACACTGTAGACTACCAATTCGATCAGTTCCGGTAGCGCCCCAATGTAACCCGGTAGAGAAGAACTAGCCCTCCCCTCTTTGACTGATGGTTCTTGTTGCCTGTCCCTTCTGTTGTCATTTAACAGAACTATTTAGCCTGCTGAAAGGGGTTGTGTTCCGACCGCTGGTTGGTGGAGACATTTTGACTATATTCTGTACCTGCGTTGTCGCGTAATGCGTCATATGACGCGCCGCGTTAGCGCATCCGGAAGTCATCCGGGGCGCGCAGCGCGTAACGTAAGCATAACAAGTCATGTGACTTGTTAATAAAACTTTTCATTGGTTCATTTTACTTTTCTTATTGTAATGATGAAAGGCTTGGTCATATGACCTAAAAATTACGCTTTTCATTACTTCCGAACATTATTTTTTCTTAAATATATGTTATAATGTTCCAGGCTAATGTACTTTCCCGGAAATTTTACAACTGTCCTGCAAGTAAAATATATTCTTTTTTCGAGAAAAAGAGCGTTTCTTTGTCCCATGACGGAGCCATTGAGCAAAAGAGGGTCGACCTGCTGTCTTAGTCGCCGATACGCCTGAATATGAGATTCTTATCGATCACTTTATGTTGCAGGAATAGAAAACACAACAGCCCTTGACCATTTATCTTTACTGCGTTCCTTCGTATTATACCTTTTACCCTTCATGTAATTGGTCTGCTTTATTTCACTTGCCTTTTAATGATTCTAAAACAGTGACTATTATTAAAAACTTTACCAATGTATATACTACTACCATGTTTTCTTTTAAAAACCTTTATTGTGAAAATTTCATTATACAAATACGAGCCTATAACCACGTGGGCCGGCCACGGAGCAAACTGTAATCGTATATGATGAATAGACATTTACACTGTAGAGGAACGTAACGGGCGGGCCATTACGTTGCAAGAACTAAGGTGTCTAACAGTTACGGAATCGGTGGACGTACATTTTATAATTAAAATACGACAGGGCCAGTTACGATAAAATTATCTAGATATACATTTGCGGGCAAGTACCATGGGTGACGTTAATTCGAACTTTCAACAGTACAGTAATCAATAACACATCAGAACTTAATATCAATAGGGATGTCGAAATATTCAATCAATTCTCGTCCCCGCCCGCCATTTGCTTCAAAACTGCATACGTATCTCGTGATTTCAAGGTTCTGCAACCAGTACACAACAAGGAGTTACGAGTCCCATTTATTCTGGCGCCATTTTGGGCGAGGACGGGCAGGTCCAGGATATAGTCAAAATGTCTCTACCAACCATCGACTATGATGATGTTCATATGCTGTATTTATTAGAGTAACACTCATCTGTCCACATGAAATTAATTTGCCACAATCTAAACATGTCATTTTAATCTTTCCAAAGTTCTTCTAAATATTTGGGACCGTTTCCCTTGCCTCTGAAGCTCTCAGTGCCACTTCTTTGATGAATGTACTAGCAGGTCAGGGGTTCTCCTCCAAATCTCTCTTTTATGCAGCACTATAATTAATTGGTGCCACCTCTCCATATGACGATGCATGGTATAGTTACCACAACTATATTTTTTTTCGGTTCCTCTGGAGAGTTCATCGTGGCAGATGAAGCGTGTAACGTACCGGGCATTTACCTTTTTTTGCATGTACAGGAAAGGAAAAAAAAATCGAGCGTCCGAGTTCTAAGGTGTCCCAGGGCCATTTTAGTGGACCAGGCCCAAATCCAAAGAACAGGCCGCCATTTTGAGAGTCCTGTTGCAGCCGCCTGTCGCTGTAGCATCAAGAGCAGCCGAAACTCAGCTGAATGGCAACTGAAACGGTAAAGGGGCGCCCCACTACAGCAGACGAGCCAGGCCCAAATCCAAAGAACAGCTATCTCACAGGCTAATGGGGCGACCCACGCCGAGTTTCAGCATTGTAGGATGACCACACAAGTACAGCAACTTGCTAGACATCACCTCGGTGCCATCCGGATCTCGGCGCCCCACTGCAGATGAAGTGCCTCTCAACTATGAAACCACCACGGTGACATCCGGATCTTGGCGCGTTGTGCTGCCTTCGGCCTATTCGCACATCGGTCCGCTACTGACGCCATCTCACAGGCTAATGGGGCGACCCACGCCGAGTTTCAGCATTGTAGGATGACCACACAAGTACAGCAACTTGCTAGACATCACCTCGGTGCCATCCGGATCTCGGCGCCCCACTGCAGATGAAGTGCCTCTCAACTATGAAACCACCACGGTGACATCCGGATCTTGGCGCGTTGTGCTGCCTTCGGCCTATTCGCACATCGGTCCGCTACTGACGCCATCTCACAGGCTAATGGGGCGACCCACGCCGAGTTTCAGCATTGTAGGATGACCACACAAGTACAGCAACTTGCTAGACATCACCTCGGTGCCATCCGGATCTCGGTGCCCCACTGCAGATGAAGTGCCTCTCAACTATGAAACCACCACGGTGACATCCGGATCTTGGCGCGTTGTGCTGCCTTCGGCCTATTCGCACATCGGTCCGCTACTGACGCCATCTCACAGGCTAATGGGGCGACCCACGCCGAGTTTCAGCATTGTAGGATGACCACACCAGTACAGCAACTTGCTAGACATCACCTCGGTGCCATCCGGATCTCGGCGCCCCACTGCAGATGAAGTGCCTCTCAACTATGAAACCACCACGGTGACATCCGGATCTTGGCGCGTTGTGCTGCCTTCGGCCTATTCGCACATCGGTCCGCTACTGACGCCATCTCACAGGCTAATGGGGTGACCCACGCCGAGTTTCAGCATTGTAGGATGACCACACCAACTTGCTAGACATCACCTCAGTGCCATCCGAATCTTGGCATCTCAACGCCTAGTGGTATCTTCCATACAAAAAATATTGTTACGCTGCCTTTGGCCCCATTCGCACATCAGTCCGCAACTTAGACATCACCTCGGTGCCATCCGGATCTTGGCATCTCAGCGCCTTGTGGTGTCAGTCAGAAAATATTGTTGTGCTGCCTTCGGCCTATTCGCACATCGGTCCGCTACTGACGCCATCTCACAGGCCAACGGGGCGCCCCACGCCGACTTTCAGCATTGTAGGATGGCCACACCAGTGCGGCAACTTGCTACACACCACCTCGGTGCCATCCGGATCTTGGCATCTCAGCGCCTTGTGGTCTCTTCTACACCGGAAATATAGTAGAAAATATTGTTGCGCTGCCTTTGGCCCCATTCACACATCAGTCCGCTACTGACACCATCTCACAGGCCAACGGGGCGCCCCACGCCGACTTTCAACATTGTAGGATGGCCACAGAAGTGCGACAACTTACTAGACACCACCTCGGTGCCATCCGGATCTTGGCGCGTTGTGCTGCCTTCGGCCTATTCGCACATCGGTCCGCTACTGACGCAAACTCACAGGCCAACGGGGCGCCCCACGCCGACTTTCAGCATTGTAGGATGGCCACACCAGTGCGGCAACTTCCTACACACCACCTCGGTGCCATCCGGATCTTGGCGCGTAGTGAAGCTGCAGCAGCTGCAAATAAGCTTCAGACAGTGTTACAACCGCTGCTCAGAACTCTCAACTATGACACCACCTCGATGCCATCCGGATCTTGGCGCGTTGTGTTGCCTTCGGCCTATTCGCACATCGGTCCGCTACTGACGCCGCCTCACGTGCCAACGTATTTTCTCCGCATTTTATACCCTATGCCGCATAACAGGTCATGTGACTTGTTTATAAAACTTTTCATTGGTTCATTTTACTTTTGGTTTCCTAATGATGGAAGGCTTGATCATATGACCTAAAAACAACACTTTTCATTGGATGAAAACTTTTTTTTTCCCCCAAACGATGAAAGCCCCACCTTGTTTCTGGATGTTTCAGACTGAAGCTGGCGTCACCATGAGAGCACCACCATCTCGTAGCTCCGTCGTGGTCATTCCGCGAGCAATCATGGCAGCCGCTCCCCACCAGAAGCCTGCAGGAGTCGGGGCCCCCAAAACTTTTGATGAATTCTCAAGGCGGAGGGGACGCTTTCGAGAATGGGGTCCAAGACCTAGCAGACAAGCGTCCGATTTCCAAGGTGTCCCAGGGCCATTTCAGTGGACCAGGCCCAAAAAGGAAACAGCCTGCCGCCATTTTGAGAGTCCTGTGACAGCCGCCTATCGCTGCACCGCAAGAGTGGGCGCAACTCAGCTGAATGGCGGATTTTGACACAGTGGACCAAAAGCGGACGCAATGGCAACTGAAACGGTAAAGGGGCGCCCCACTACAACAGACGAGACTCCACCTGGAGAGGCCCGTTCACGCCGCCTCCCCCGGGGCGCTCCACGCCGTTATTCGGAGCAGCATTGTAGGATACCAAAACCAGTGCGGCAACTTACTGGACATCACCTTGGTGCCATCGTTCTGCTGCCTTGGAACTATTCGCACAACAGTTTGCTACTGATGACCCACCCCCCGCGACGCCCCACGCCGTTATTTGCTGGGTGGCAACTTACTAGACATCACTTTTGTGTCATCTAGATTTCGGCGCGTTCTGCTGCCTTGGAACTATTCGCACAACAGTTTGCTACTGATCACCCACCCCCCGCGACGCCCCACGCCGGAAATCTGGACGTTGTGCTGCGTTGGGACTATTCGCACAGCCGTCCGCTACTTCGTTGTTTTTCTCTAAAAATGTTTATATGTTATTACTATTTTTGTTTTCTTGTATATATTTATAAATTATTAAAGTTTTATAATCTTACTACTTTGTCGGAGTGCTATATATTTTTAATGTGACACATAATTGTAAAAACTTTGATGTACAAAGAGTCATCCCTGGAATCTTCCGCTTCACGCTCGGTCCCCTCCCCAATCACAATACAGGATGGTTTTCAGATAATAGCAACGCTTCTGCTGTGACGGATCTCATCGAGTGTGGGCCTTGATCTACTATAACTCCTTTGAAGAGGGGTGATTCTTTACAGCTGTGGCCATAAACTACATCTGCAGGGCTAGCTGATAGCCTAGGACCGGCCTGGACAATCGGACACAGAGGAAAAGGAGTGTCAGAGGGTGCGGTAGTGAATAGGGCGAAAGGGAGGTGTCGGGCGGGCACAGGGTGTGATTCTCAGGGAAGAACAGCGCAGATGGGGGGAGGTTTATTACCCATGCATAAAACAGAGAGCGGGGGTGACCACTGCCTGGGGGAGATGCTTGCGAGGGTGGGGAGCCATGCTAAGGATCGACAGCGTGCACAGAGTGGATCTGGTCAAGGCATCTAAAATGGCTGCCGTGCACGACAAAAGTGTGGCATTTGAAAAAAGACAAGATGGCGCACACAATGTTTTTCAACAATTCCTGATTTCCTTCGAATCGAACGTTAACAGACGTTGGGGCATATTACCAAAGTTAAGCGATATTTATCCCTAACGATGCATTGCAAAGATTTTTTTACCGTCAGAAATTATCGCAGATAAACCTTGCTATTATCAAGGTTTATCGCAAATACGATAAAAAACGAGCGCAATGCATTAATATCGCTGAAAACTCCGCGATATTCATGCATTACCGAGCTAATGCTCTTAGCCATGTTATCCACCTCCCATTGGATAACATGGCTAAGAACTGCTCAGGGCAGCTGTTACTTTTTGGAGATATTCGCGCTTATCTCGAATATTTCCAAAAGTTGATAATAGGAGATAGCGATGTTAGCGACTGTTTCCAGTCGCTAACATCTTGGCATGCCCACTTTGCATGTCATTAGTGATAAATATCACTCACATGCAAAGTGGGGCCCAAGATGGTCGCTATCTCCTACTAGCCGTCGCTAACTGGTGTTAGCAACAGCTACGTAATACAGATATAATTTTATCTCCGCGAAGCGGAGCGCTGTTACAGATATATATCTTGTTTTTGAACGTTAATTTCTCAAAATGCACTGAAGCACATATATTGAGACCTAGCAAAGGCACATCGGGCTACCAGTCCCTAATATTTTACCAAGTTTCGTGCAAATCCATTCAGCCGTTCGATTATTATTATTATTTATTTTTTTTGCCCCGCGGGGCCCTTTTAAAACCTCCACATCAAACCTAGGGGATCAGCGAGGATCTACTATGCCCCCTTATGGTCATTTGCCCCTTCGCTTTGGCCTCCTCTTGTCTCTCGATCCTACCGAGAGACAAGATGGCGGCCGCTACGGACTGTTTGGAATGTTTACAGACACCGGAGAGCCAATCAGCTTCGCTTCGCAAAGCTCCGTAACGCGAAAAGTACGCGAAGCGGTCCGCTGTTACAGATATATATCTTTTTTTGAACGTTAATTTCTCAAAATCCACTGAAGCACATATATTGAGACCTAGCAAAGGCACATCGGGCTACCAGTCCCTACAATTTTGCCAAGTTTCGTGCAAATCCATTCAGCCGTAAGATTATTATTATAAATTTTTTTTTTTGCCCCGCGGGGCCCTTTTAAAACCTCCACATCAAACCTAGGGGGTCAGCTAGGATCTACTATTCCCCCTTATGGTCATTTGCCCCTTCGCTTTGGCCTCCTCTTGTCTCTCGATCCTACCGAGAGACAAGATGGCGGCCGCTACGGACTTTTTGGAATGTTGACAGACGCCAGAGAACCAATCAGCTTCGCTTCACAAAGCTCCGTTGCGCGAAAAGTCCGCGAACCAGTGCGCTAACTGGTCCGCTGTTACAGATATATATCTTTTTTTAAACGTTAATTTCTCAAAATCCACTGGAGCACATATATTGAGACCTACAAAAGGCACATCGGGCTACCAGTCCCTACAATTTTGCCAAGTTTCGTGCAAATCCATTCAGCCGTTCGGGCTAAAAGTGAGGCCAACCGCCCTATGGAAAACTCAATGTTAAAAACACGTTTTGGGACCCCCCTTTTTTCTCGGCCCCCACTGGACGAACCCCCCCCCAAATTTTCAAGGGCTGCTCAGAAACAAAATGTGCCATTTTCCTGAAAATTTCAGCCAATTCCGTCCACAAACGCCAAAGTTATTAGACATAGAATTTTCAAAAAACCCATAGAGAAAAAATCCTAACTATATATACCTACTGGCGACCGCCAGTAGGTAATATATATATATATATATATATATATATATATATATATATATATATATATATATATATGTATTTCTATATGTGTGTGAATAAAGTAGCAAAGTGCATAAGGATTAATAATGAGAATATAGTAATATTTACAATAATAGAATCAAGAGGAGGAGAGAAGTGCTAAAACTGTATGCACGTTCTGAAAGGAAAATTAGCCTTCACAGCCCCTTTAAAAGACATTTCCTGTTCTCGCCTATTTTCTGTAGCTGCTTGAACGACACACACTGCAATCAGTACCCAGCAGAAGAGTGAATGTGCTGACAGTTTGGGCTCGCTGCTGCTAATGCTGATTGGCTGATAGCAATGTTCCCTTTTCTAATGCGATAAATTGAACTTCTTGCTGTGCTCACACGTTTTCTAAAAACTGTTTCTTTGCAATTGCCACTGATAAAAGACAAGCCGAGCACATAACCAGCAAAACATATTAGCCCACCTGAGCAGTGATTGCCTAGTGCGAACAAACTGTCGATAGGCGATAAATCAGATTTATCAAAATACGATTTTTTTGTTGTGAAGCAATGTGCCATTTGGAAAGTAGGTCATATACTTGAATACTGCAAGCTTCCGCAATTCTCTTGTGAATGGCACAATACATGTGAGCAGTTTTGTGTTATCTTTAACCGAGGACATCAGCTCAAGCTAACACTATTCAGAAACGCATACCTATTTCGGAATTCACTAACGAGAGGGACATAGCAAGGCGAGGTACTTTGTTTTATTTGCTCTGGCAACTGACGCCACTCAGTTGCTACTGACTCGGAATATAGCTCGTAATTTAAATGTCTTGTCTGTCAAAGTCAATTCAATGCTCAATGGACTAATGAGCTTACTAAGGGATCTTTGTTTACTGCTTCGATTCCCGACATTCCACTGCAGCTTGTCATCCTTCCCAGGTCAATAAAACGGTATGACTAAGTTGCACAATAAACATCCATCATCTCTTAGTAGTACCGATTTCCACTAGTGATCCATCTTAATGGAAGTGCGTGGAACACAGAAGGGCCATGCATCTGATGAACAAAAAAATACTCAACCTACAGGACATGAGCTAACTCGGTGCGTCACTTCCTGTACCTCAGAAAGGTTAGCACAAAATGACGAAGTAAATGGTTCGCGCGCCACTCCGTATATTCGTGCAACTGCTTCCCAGTACTTTAGGGGGGGGGGGTGTTCTATGAAGTCCCCCTGATGGTTGGTGAATCAGTTATTTCACTCCAGTGGAGACCTTCCGCAATTTACATTCGAGGCCACGACCCAGGGTGCCAGAGTGAAATAACTAACAGCATATCTCTTATTACACTTACAGAGTCTCTAGTAGAAGAGCACCACTGCCTGCCTTTGGAGGGGGTCCTGACCCCTCAATGGGAGAGTAGTCTTTGACTGCACCCGCCATGGGGCATCCATCAGGGTTCTGTTAGAGACTCTAAGCCCCCTGCTGTATAGCATCCTGATGAAATTACTTGCAGTATGCCACCCCCTTTGGTACACCGCATGCCCCTGTACGGTCTTTCTGTCCATGCACCTACACCTGCACCTGGAACATAGAACGGATACATGGGCAAATAAGTTGATTTATTTAAATGATGGAACACCCACTTTTTCAGTGTGCTAACATTTCTCTTCCGCAGAGGGTCTTATAAAAGTTCCTCCTTCTGTAATACTAAAGGGCCTTGGAGCACTATTTTTGAGTAGCATATTCCATGGTTTCTTCTTATGAACAAATCTAATATTTCGGCTGGGTACTACGGGCATAGTCTTCACATTTTAAGCACTGAAAATCTACTACATTAGCATTCGTCTAACACGCACACACACAAACATACACCCCCCACATGCATACGCACATACACTTGGTAACTTGGTTGGGGTTGCGTTGAACCTACTAATTTAATAAGGCACATTCTTTTTAGGTACACACCAGTTCAATGAGAAACATTCACCGTCCTTTCTGCCCTCTTGCCCTAAAACTCCAACCTGCTTGCTCCAAGTTCACATGTGGATAATGTGTAAGACAACACACTGCTCATAGCCCTGAACAGTACAAGTAAAGAGTCTTCCTCGTGCACGTCTTCTCCTGCCTATTGCCTTTATTGCTCTGCTACTTCATGCACTCCAACATCATTCGTTTCTCAGGGGATCTGACCTTGCCATACTTCATCCCTGGTTCTCTGGGCTCTATGTGAGTCTGCTTTCTTGGTTTTTAGGTCATCATAAGCCCCTTCTTTTTGTAGAAGGTATTCTTCTCCACAACGGTAAAGCTCTCTAGCATAGCTAGACCTGCCTCACTGTTCCCATGAACATTCCAAGCATTTGATCAGAAATGGTTTGGATCAAAATGAACAAAATATTGACACTCAAAAAGTTACAAGCACGACTATGATAGCAAACATTTTTTACATATATTGACATCACCATTAAAATAATTCTGGTAATTTTCAAAAGTCTAGATTAAAAAGATTCAGCTTAACATCAACCAAATAACCATTAGTTGTCTACTCCTAGAGTGCCAATCAGACTAAAAATGAAACATTGAAATTTTCATGAGTAGAAACACTTTAGCATAAGAAAAATTCAAGCTTGAGTTTCTCAATCCCATATTTTCTAAGCAATGGGATAAGTCACTGCTTAAGATACTTTTTAGGTAAGGGACAGCAACAAAAGAGCTGAACATCGGATTCCTCCATTCCCTGATGTACTTGATTTGTCCATAATCATGTACTTGATTTTTCAAAGGTACCTTTACAAGAGAAGGCTGCAAAGGGGGACGAATTCCTAAACTAAATTACGAATACAGGGTCCAAGCAGAAGCTGGCCACATTCAATGCAGGCCATTCTCAACTACAAAAGTGCTTTTATAATGCACACAATGTTGCCTAAAAATACCCTGATTGAAAGAGGTAAACAACCGCACATTCTTTAGTGTTCCAGACCAGGTTTAACCTGTCTTAACAGTAACTGAGGAATGAGGTCAATTGTTACAAAGATGGTCTGCAGGCAGAAGAAGTACAGACTCCAGTTGGGTTCAGGTAATCTTTATTCACCATCTCCACTGCTCCAATCCTGTCACAGCCTTGGTGCGTCACAAGCCTTTCTCAACATTCTAAAGTACCCTCCAGAACCCACAGAAGGAATGATCCACTTAATATGGGAAGAGAGGGAGGGAGGAATGTACCAAGAGGAAAGGTATAAATCACAACACATCTTTCCCCTTATGAAAACAAATAAAAGAGGAGAACATGGAAGCACTGAATGGAAATAGAGAAAGTTCAGAAGGAGAAAGAGAGCACAGAGAGGAAAACAGAGAGACGAAAGACAATGAGAAGAAAACTTTCAGGTGTTTATGGCATAGTCTTTATGCCAGGCTGGCATTTTGGATTCTCAGCGAGTCGTGAACTTCTCTGCTACGGGGGATTGACTTGCTTCTACTTGAGAATCTCTCCCCTGAGTGCACTTGATGAGGGTCATGGAGAACCAGTCTGTCCATGCTCCAACATTGTCAATTATCCATAATCTCAACATTTAGTTTAGTTACAGCAATGCGCATAGGTTGAGAGAATTTAGACATATACCCTGCTTGTCCCAAAGGCTTCTTAACATACACCTAGTTCCCCACATTCAAAAGGTGTCTTTTGGTGCCATGTTTGACATTATATATCATACTTGGTTGGTGGAGTGTAATTTTGTCTCTGGCCTGGTCTGGGTCATGGGTAGCTCTGTCCCCCCTACCCAACCAGCCCGTAAACATTTTTGTACAGGGTTTTCTTCCCTTGAGGGCAGTAAAGGGTGAGACTCCTGTTACAGAGTTGGGAGTGGTATGGTAAGCCCATAACATTTCCTGCACAGCAATTTCTACGTCCAAGTGGTAGGCGCAGGCTAACTGGATGCATTCCTTAACCATGTGGTTAATTCTCTGTACCTACCCATTGGCCCTGGGGCAGTATAAGGCAGTTTTAAAGTGACAAATATTGAGATGGGACAGAAACTCCACAATGGCCGAAGACCTAAATTGCACTCTGTTATCTGTTACAATTCTTCACAGATCCCCTCCCCAGTATTGGAGTGATTAATGGATAGTAATTGTTCTGGGTTGTTGGCGACAAATTTGATCCCTAATTCCTTCTGGTGTTGCCACCCCAAAAGCTTGGACCCTTCAGCTACCGCATAGACTTTTCCAACGGTAGTGTGATTTTTTAAGGTAATGAGGGATTTAAACATTCCTTTGAGATGAATGGGGTCACGATTGTATCCACTGGGAGCAATGTCCGGGGTTTGAAGACCTTAATTCTTAGCAATTCTCATCTTGCTAAAATCTGCTGAGTTAATAAGATGGTCTGCAGGCAGAAGAAGTACAGACTCCAGTTGGATTCAGGTAATTTGTATTCATCGTCTCCACTGCTCCAATCCTGTCATAGCCTCAGTGCCTCTCAACATTCTAAAGCACCCTCCATAACCCACAGAAGGAACGTTCTACTTTATATGGGAAGAGAGGGGGGTAGGAATGTACCTAGAGGAAAGGACTAAATCACAACATCAATATTGCGAAATATAAAAATGCTTATACGAAGGAACTCTTCTGACATTGAGCATAGAAAGTAATTCACAAACAGGTTCATATATGGCTTCAGAGGATTTGTAGACACGAGTCTTGCCCAATACACTAATAGTTTTATCAGACAAAAGTATTCTCCTCTTAACCCACCTCAAAATAAAGTGGAACTGGCAGTATACTCTATAGCACTTTAAGTAACTTTTTCAAAAAGTGAGTTTCCAATTTCCACTATTTTGTAAATGAGTAATCTTATTATAACCTCAAACGTTGGTAACCTTAAAGAACACTTCTTTGGGCTTTTGATCTATAGATCCAAATCACTTGGAAAAACACTCAGCCAGCAAGGATTGGAGCACATCTTATGGTAATGTCAGCTACATGGGAGGGTAACTATTGTTTTAGTTGTTTCACCCATTTTACATTGACATCCATCGTAATGCCAAAGTAGTCTTGTGTTAAACATTTTCGGCTTTCATTCCATCCCGTTGTAGGTTTCATTTAAATGATCCATGCGGGGTTAACAGTCATATAATTAGTTTTGAATGTCGTTGCGTTTACATTAAATTATAAAAATGCATAAACATCTATATATATAAAAAACAATGTATGTCTGTCTGTCTGTCTGTCTGTTTGTCCTTTATGAATTACTACACCATTCATACGATCACCATGAAACTTTGGGAAGTTGTTGAGTACACTCACGCTAAGGTTTCTGGCATACATTTTTTTTAAATATTGGCCCCCCCAGGGCCCTCATAATCTTTTGAATACTGATGTACGCACCAGATGGAAAAACTTGTGTATCCACAAGCACTCGAATAAATAAATAGAATTAAAACAGCATTCATCCGATCGCCAGGAAACTTTGGGAAGTTGTTGAGTACACTCCTGCAAAGGTTTCTGGCAGAAATTCTTTTTACATATCGGCCCCCCAGGGTCCTCATAATCTTTCGAATACTGATGTACACACCAGACGGAAAAACAAAAAATCGTGTATCCACAAGCACTTGAATAAATAAATAGAATTAAAACGTCACTTTGAAATGCTTTCCATATTAAAATAAATAATTTTCAATAAAAATGACACAATGTAAATTGAATGTTATCATAACGAGTTTCCTTGAATTTCCTTTCTTTCGAGATCGCAGCAACGCACGACGGGTAAGTTTGTTGTTTATATTTAATTGCTCGAAACCAAGAGTGACTCATTAACACATTTAGAGAGATATTTCAACTACTCTGTTGACATGCAATGAAAAGGTGTTGTGGCCCTAACTGTCATGACAAATGGCTTTAGTGTCTGAGATGGGGTCAATACTCTCAACCCTAACTCCCCAGGGCACCTTAGTTTAATAATCTCCAAGTAACCTAATATGAAATTGTTAGACCTGGCACCATTGGTGTGGGTCTCCCTTCCATTTTTGCTGTTGCCTCATGTGTTTTTGCTGGTATTAGATGCTTTGGGCACTGTGCCACTGCTATCCAGTGGCGC
The DNA here is from genome assembly GCF_964261635.1 of Lissotriton helveticus. NCBI lineage: Eukaryota > Metazoa > Chordata > Amphibia > Caudata > Salamandridae > Lissotriton > Lissotriton helveticus. The sequence continues at coordinate 343,113,123 of NC_136073.1, forward strand.
AGTGCAAGTGCTCCTTATTGTAAATTGATGTATTAATCAGTGGTTCCATGTTTGGCTATTTTGGTTTACTTGTCAGACCCTAGTCTAGTGCACTGAGTGTGCCAGGGCGTGTAATCCAAATGCTGCTGGTGGGCTTGCAGCACTGGTTGTGCCACCCACAGAAGGAGCCCTGTAAAATGTGTCTATGGTCTGCCATTGCATAGCCTGCGTGCAGTCTGGTGCTGTCATGCTGACTGGGCAAGTGCACCCACTTCCCAGTCCCTAAACCTTCCCTTTTCTTCATATCAGTCACCCCTATGGTAGGCCCAAGGGCAGGGTGCATTGTAAGTATAAGGTAGGACAAGCCCTGATGCGTGTGGCATGCCCTAATCGTGAATTACATCCATTTTAGTTTTTCACTATTGCAAGGCTACCTGTTCACCATAGGCCAGAATGGGCTGTTAGAGGTATTATATTTTATAATCCTAACTGTCTCAGAGAACATGGGAGAAATTCGAGTTTAGTATGCCTGAACCCAGAATAATGAAATACATCTTTTAGTAAAGTTTATTTTAATATTCTTTGTTTGCAATTACCACTTTTAGAAAGTAGGTATTTGCTTGTCTATCCATTCAAACCTGCCTCTGCTAGTTTGTGTATTCCTATGTCTGGTTTTGAGAGTGACAGGACTGGGGAATTCCAGGAGACAGGCTGAGTCACCCAGTGGTGAATAGAGAGATCTGCATCCAGAGGGGAGGGAGGAGTGCACCTGAACTTTGAATAGGGCTGTGCCTGCCTTCCACAATGCTGGCTCCACCCCCTGGGGAGCGTCTGATGTCTCTGCCCTGCACACTGAAAGAAGAGAAGGAATCCTGTCAACAAAGTGCTCCAGGACGGTACTTGCCTTCCACAATGCTGGCTCCAACTCCTGTGGGGCGTCTGATGTGCATGCCCTGCACTGTGAAAGGAAAGGAGAAGTCTGGTAAACAGAGTGCTTCAGAACTGGTTTGGACTGGGCAAAGGCCCCTCTCCCCTCAGAGAACAAAGGATTTCTGGGTATAGATATTGGGACCCTGATCCCATGAAATTAGATCACTTTGGACTACAAGAAGAAACCTTTACTGAGGAGAGGAACCTGAAGAAACTGAGGAGAGACTAGTCTCAAGCTGAAGTGCTGCTTGGGCGATTGGCCTGCAGTGGTTGCCTCACTGCCAAAGGAAGGAGAAAGAAACTTTGTGTACTGTGCTTTCAACTTGTGAAGTATCTCCAAGGACTTTGAAAAGAGCTTGCCTTCTGCTGAAGTCTCAGGGACAATAGACTTCACCCCCAGCTCCCCAGAGTTCTTTTGGGAGTGCCTGCTGCTGTTTTGGCACCTTCTGAGGAACTGCGTGTCCCAAGGAGCTGGAAGCGTGACTCAACGAGAAGAAGAGTGTCGCCGTCGCTGTGCCTGTCGTCGCAACTCCAGAGAAAGGAGGGTGTCGCCGCTGGAACTGTTGCACTGCACCGCATCAGAGAGAAGCGTGCCGCAACGAAGAGGAAGCGTGTTGCCATCGCTGTTGCTGCCGTCGCAACTCCGAAGAAGGAGGGTGTCGCCGTTGGAGCTGTCGCACTGCACCGCAGCATGAGAAGAATCTCACAACGAGGTCGGACCTTGTCGCCGACGCTGTGCCTGCCGTCGCAACTCCGAAGCCGGAATGGGTGTCGCCGCTGGAACTGACGCATTGCACCGCATCGACCAAGAGCACCTCGCCTCCCCGAGAAGCGCGCCGCCGTCGGAACTGCTACCGTCGCATCTTGGATGTCGTCGCTGTAGTTGTAGCATCGAGGAGAAGGTTCACGCATCGTGGAGAAGAGCGTCGGCGCTGGAGCTGTAGCCGTCGCATCGTAAGGGTGTCGCTGCTGCAGTCCACACATCGAACCGAGAGTTTCTCGCATCCCCGGGAAGTGCGCAGCATCTGGAAGATCTTCACATCTTTATTTCTTTGCACCTGACTTTGCCGCATTTCCCATCACTGCAACATTGCTTGTCGTGGAAGCGCAACACAACTTAAGGTACATTGACGCAGAGTGTAGCATCTAAGAACTGAACTGAACTAAGCTTAAATCTACCATCTTAAAGTAATCATAGTGTGTATTTTTGTTGCTTATGGTCTTGTGGTAACTCTATATATAATCTACTTATTTTTGATATAAAACCTGTGTGGTGTCCATTTGTAGTGTTGTCACTGGGTTACTGTATGTGGTCACAACTGCTTTACTAACAACGTCTCTGAAATAAGCCTTGACTGCTCGCGCCACGCAACCTAGAGGGTGAGCAGGGGTTATTTTAGGTGTGTAATCCCCTTTCCCTGACTAGAGGAGAGGGTCCCTATTTGTCACAAGTACCTACCTGTGCCAACTAGAGACCCCCAAATCTAACAGAAATTTTAACAGTATATCATGCAATCCCAATTCATACACAGTTTTCCATAGTTAGGCCTGTGCAATATATAAATCAACAAAATCTATATAAAGAGATGTTCTATGTATTGCAGCATACATTTTGTTTTCTTCAAATATGCCTAAAATTCGGTCAACTATGACAACTTTTCTTCTCAAACTCGTCTGTAGATCAGATAAAATGTTGTTCTCCTCAAATTATTGTTTAATACATCATATTTTCGGCAATCTATAAAACGAAATGGTTTAGAATTGGCCAGGCAGCTCATAAGTCCCATTTTATATACCAGAACAAATTCCAAACCGAACAATGCGTCTGCCTTAACCATGCATATGCATGGTTAAGGCAGATGCGCTCTAGTGTTCAGGAAGGGCAGGGACTCCGGAAAAAGCGTTGGAACAGGAAGCTCCGGACTGGTAAGAGGGGCTGGGATTGGGTCTGGGGGTAGCTTTCGGGGGTGGGGTCACTTTCCGGGGGTTGGTTGTACTTTTGAGAAGGGAGCAGATATTTAGAGCTCACGGAGGGGGTCAGGTGTCTGGGTACTTTTAAGAAGGGGACAGGCTTTTAGAACTCAAGGGAGGGGGTTGGGGAAGTTTTAAGGGCTGGGTTTGGGGGAGTTTTTTAGGAATTAGGTGGCTTTAGGGCTCAGGGGGATCAGAGTAGTTTTTTTTTTATGGGGCAGGGCTTTAGACCTCAGGGCAGTGTAAGGGGTTGGGGTAGTTCTAGGGACAGTGCAGGGGATGGGGGTCAGGGTAGTGTATCTTAAGGGGCAGGGTGTTAGGCCTCAGGCGGAGCGAAAGGGGTCATTTTCAGGGCAGGATTGGGCCAGTCGGGGAGTGGTAGGTAGGGGTTTGGTAATTTACGGCTTAGGGCGGGGGACGGGGGGGTTGAAGTAGTGGCCAAGTTAACCACACATACCCCCTTATCACTGACACCTTTACAACAAAATAGTGTGGTAAAGGAATGCGTGGTTAAGACACATTTGTGGTTCGGGCTGCATGGTAGAGGCACATGTGGTTTAACCATGCGTGCTTCTAACATACACCCATGCACCAGATGTAATAACGTTAAAAAGGAGGATGAAAAATAGGCTCCAATTCAAGGGTTACAAGAGGAAACGATCTGCAGGTATCCCCTGGTAAATTGATAAAATTAACACCCAGCAAAATAATGCCATGTAATTGTTCAGGGGCAGTGTTAATATTTGCCCATTAGTGTTGTTGCGGTGAATCACCTGCAATGGAAGAATTCACGGCCGTTGTAATGTTAAATTCACATATGACATTTGTGCAGATTCATATATTAACTGTGGTTTTTAAAGATTTTTTTGAAAAACAACAGGACCTTTTATGCACTTGAACTGAAATGTGATTACTACTGAAATGTCTAGTGCATTTATGTTATACTCTGTACAATTGTACTGTTTATAGAGTAACGTTGGTTTGCCTTACAAAGCCCTTCTCTGCTGTCTATATCACCGCTTGTACTCGCTCTGTCAGTACTGGACACAGGCTTGTTGTCCACTTTGGTTGATTGTTGGAAGGTATTCTCTATGTGACTTCAAGACATAAATACTGAGTAAACTCTCTGGAAGACCCCTGTCCGGCTGGACATGTCTGTCCTGTAAATATAGATTGACTCTGTCTATATTTTATTCTTTCATTATTACTTTTGTTTGGGACCACTGTTGTTTTTCAAAAGTATGCTCCCCATGGTCCCTACAGACTAAAATTGGGGTCCCTTGTTGCTATTAAGTGGTTTTTAAAGAAGCATGCACATCCCACTGCATGCAAGTTAAAAAAAAGAAGTCTCTATTGCAGACAATCGCCTCAACGAGCACTGACAGGCAAATATTAACATTACCCCAGTACAAGTACTTGCCATTATTTTGCCAGCTGTTAATTTGACCGATTTACCAGGGAGGTTTTGTTGTGATACCCCGATGAAAGCCCCGGAACCTTGTTAGGCGTTATAGTAGGGCTGAAACATTTAAATCTCTAGTTAAGCCCCCTAGTTACGGGTCCATTAACCCCTTCCGTGCTCCCGTCGGCCAACGCTCCGTCTCTAGTGCTGCCGATGGCCAACGGCCGACGTAGCCCCAACCACCCTTTAGAACCCCCGCACCGCGGCAGAAAAAACGCCACGGTTAAGGCATTAAGTGCTCCCTCAAACACGGTTGAGCGTACCCTGACCTTTAGAAGTCACGATGAACTCGATGATGAAGCATGACACTACTAGAGTGTGTAAGGGTTATATATAAAAGAGGATTTTTTTCCTTCCCCACACAAGTCATGCAGAGCTAGCATACCCACGAGGGGTGACCCACCCCTCTACACCGTGTCCCATGCATATTAGACAATAAACCCCATGACCCCAGGTGGGATACTTTTTGCTTAAATAAATACCACTGCAACAGTTTTAAGGGGGATTTTAAGTGGGAACGCCAGCTTGCAAACATTAAAATGAACACGATGCAGTCAATTCTGACGAAGGGAAAACTGATGCAGACCAATGAAAAGTGATACATCTGCCTATATGTGTCACCTTGTAATCATGAAGCAAAGAAAGCACCACCACTTTGTCAAAAAAAAATAATGCAGCAGCGTCGCAAGCTCCTTGTAAATATGCCACCAGGTCTTAAGGGATATGGACCTTTTACCTCCTGGCTTTCTGGGCAAGGTCCAGTTCTTCCTGACTCATCTCATGGGCCGCAGGTTTTTTTTACCTCCAGAGGTAGCCACTTTTTCTCTAAGGTACTCTTATGCTCTGCTGTCTTCTTCTCTGTAGCTGCTTTCAATACTTCCACAGTCAGTTTATGCTTTGGTAGCAGCAGTTTCAACGCTTGGGGAGAGGGGTTGGCCTAACGGCTAAGGCGCTCAACCTCGGACCTGGGGATCTGGGTTCGAGTCTCGGTAACGACGCCAAAAACCCCCTGTGATTCTGGGCAAATCACTTAATCTCCCCGTGCCTAACAAAAATGAAAGTGTTTCCTCATGTAACGTAACTGGTGCTATGTAAAGCGCTCTGATAACTGATTCGGTTCGGTTCTAGTTTGCGCTATATAAAACTCTGCAGAAAATAAATAAGCGCTCTCATCCAGCCTGTCCTCTAAATGTGATTGGGATGAGGCTGGTAGTGAAAATATGGCTCCAAGCCAAAGATACTGCAGGTACTTCATTCCTATGGGCACCTCTTTGCAGCCAAGTCATGTTCCTCTCCTTTCTCCTCCACCTCCTCTACTTCATCTTCTGCCTTTGGGGAGTGGCTGCATCAGGTGGATGCTCTCCCAGGTTCTGAGGGCTGTCTAATAGTCCAATTTAGTGGACCCTTTTCTTTATGTTATCCCCCTCTCCTTACAGAGATTCTCACACTTTGAAGCTCTCTCAAATGTTGCTGAGATCCATTCCTATGCTTGTGAAATATTGCAGAAAAATGAGTTATGAGTTTCACACACTTCCCAGAGTGGCAAATCAAACATATAAGTACTGGATACCACCAAAAGAAATGGAGTATGAGTTGAGGGGGATGAGAACCATGCACAGTTTTCTCACCAATAATTTCATTGCAAGTGTTAAAGTGATACTATCAATAATGTCATAGAAGATGTCATGATTGATGTAATATGTGGGGTGTTTAGCAAAGCATGGCGAGGGTGCAGGCTATAGTTACCTTAAGGCATGAGATTTAGTTACTTGAGAACTATAAATATAATCGGTGAAGTTCTGTGTTTTTTTTTATTCTTTTTTTTTTTTAGTCCTCATCTCACCACTAACGAGTGCAAAAATATCTCCCAAAGCCCATTCTTGACCTGGACGCCTCGGTCCGGAGTTCTTGCTTTCGCCTGGGGCCAGCCCGACCTGCCTTTTTATACCAAAGCATGGTGTAATCATTGGACCTTTTGTGTGTTATCCCAACCTCATTGCCGTTCCCCATTCCATAAAAGGTTTCCACACCGTGATATTTACATTGTGAGTTAGTAGTGATTCTAATCGTGCAATTCTCAATGTTGCTCGAAGCCAATTTTCATAAAGTGGAGGGCTGGCATCCTTCCAGATCTTACAAATTTCTCTTCGAGCAATTAAAATAAAAAAAAAAAATAAAGCAACTTGTGTCCCCCTCAATCCAGCGATAAGGTCTGCGTCCAGGCCAAACACAACTCTAGCTATGTTCAGGCTTAATTTTATTTTAAAAATACTCTCGATAGCCCGCTCCACTCTACCCCAGAAGGGTCCCACTGCCGGACAGTCATAAAGGATGTGCATATCATCAGTTTCAATGAGTCCACATCTTGGACATAGAGGAGATGGGTTTACAAACTTCGCTAACTTTTTTGGTGTAAAGCCTATTTATAGTGTAGAAGTGATTTTTTTTTAAGCGAAGCTGACCTAACATATTTATAGAGTACTTGGAGGGAGGTGTCATACAGAGTAGCTGAAACTGCCTCCAGCCTAAAAGAATTCCAGACACAGTATAGTGGGGAGGACTGTAGTTCCTCTGCCTCCAGCATTTTCCTATACCAGAGTCCAACTTCCTTCTTCCTAGGCCCTGGAGGTAAGAGAGCACACTCGATTTCCCAGTTACCGCCGATGTTTTCTTTCTCGGCGGAAAACCAGGAACAGAGTTGGATATATTTGAATCTGGAGAGGGAGTCCCCAATCTTAGATCTCAAGACCTCCCACAGGAGGACCCCCTCTGATGTTACGAGGTCCGACCAAATACTTATTCCTGCTCTCCTAATGGGAAGGGACAAACTATCCTTAAGGCATGGAAGGCTGACCCAGAGAGTCCCAGATTGGGGCACAATCAGAATAATATTTTATGCCCCACCTTACTTTGACTCTATTCCATACAAAGAGAGCTAGTTTTAACACCTTAAGGCGTACCTTTTTGTAGATTTGTACTGCTCCAAATTTATACAGAAACCCAGACCCACCTCCCTCTTGATCTACCATTATGTTCAAAATCCTCCCCCAGTTAGAATCATCAGGGCTTGAGAGAAGACATCGGATATTTTTCAACTGAAAGGATAGAGCATACCTATTTACATCTGGAAGCGCAAGCCCCCCTTTAACAATCTTCTTTTCAGCTTTTTCCAAGATAGCCTGAAATTTTTATTAGCCCAAATGAAGCTGCCGATTTTTCCCAGAATATTCGCCAAGATTTTATCTGGAAAAATGAGGGGTATCGAATTAAACAAGTAGGTTAACTTGGGCAGGATTATCATCTTGACAAGGTTGACCCGGCCATAGATTGTGAGGGGAAGGTTCTGCCATCTAGAGAAAAGCTGATCAATTTCCTTGCATAGCTTCTTTATGTTAGTTTGGACTATGTTATTAATATCGGAATTAATAATTATACCAAGATATCTAAACTGGCTACTACGAGGACCTTCCCAATTGTCAACCCCCCAGCACATAATTTCAGTTTTCAAGTTATTAATTTGATATCCCGAGTAGAGGCCGAAATCAGCCATTATCTTCTCCATTCTAGGGAGAACTTCAGAAATCCCTGATTTTAAAAGGTGTAATTGTCTCATCGATCCTCAATGCTTGTGCCAGCGGCTCAATATAGATGTCAAACAGGAGGGGCGAGATGGGGGACCCCTGCCTGGTACCCCTCTTTATATTGAAGCTTGGTGTTAGAAGGCCGTTCAATAATATTGCAGCAGAGGCACCCTCATAACACCCTCTCAAAGTTTGGATAAAGGTCTCGCCAAAGCCCGTTACATTGAGTACATTCCACAAGAATCCCCAGTTGACACGGTCGAAGGCCTTTGCCGCATCATATGCGGCTACCGCCAAGGGCTCCGACCGTGCCACCGCTAGATCTATGCTGCCAATCAGCTGCAGGCTCAACTCATGGATGTACCTTCCAGGCACAAAACCTTTCTGGTCCGAGCTGATAAGTTGTGGGGCCAGTTTAGCCAATCTCCCTGCCAAAACGCTGGTGAAGATTTTATAATCAGCGTTTAGCAGGGAGATGGGCCTGTATGAGTCTGCTTTGAGGGGATCCTTCCCTGGTTTTAGGATGAGGACAATAATAGACTCCTTCCACGATGCTGGTGCCCTACCCTTCGAACTATGAACGTAATTGAATAACTCACATAACCTGGGCATCAGGCTCTCTTGGAAAACTTTATACACTTCCCAGGGAAGAGCATCCGGCCCGCTGCTTTGTTATTGTTTTATTTTTTTATATGGTCTCTAACTTCTTCCTCAGTAAAGGGGCTATTAAGGATGATTCTACCTTCATCAGTCATGCTAGGCAGGGCCTTACTCTCCAGCCACCGTGCGGTGTTCTCATGTGTTGGAGATGGTTCTTCCTCGTAAAGTTTAGAGAACATAGAAAGCAAAAGCTCTTCCATGTCTTTCTGTTGGCAAGATGTATTCCCCTGGTCGTCGAGCATTATCCTGTCTATATTGTTCCGCACCCGGTCCGCTCTAATCTTACTTGCCAGGACTGGGCCAGCTCTCTCACCGTACTCATAATTATCCATGCATGAACATCCCATTGGGCCTTTATTTTTAAGTCTAGTAGCCCTCTGTACTCTGATCTGAGGAGTTCCAACTCGTCTAGTACCTGTGGTAAATGTTGTTGTTGGATTCCCAGTCGCGCGTTCTCTAGTGAGGTTATTTTATTCTCTAAAGTTTTGAATTTCCTCGCCTCCTCCCTATTTTTCGAACAGATCAGACTATGAAGAAGACCTCTAGTGTGGGCTTTCCAGGCGTCCCAAACATAATCAGGGAGAGTAGAACCTACATTATCGGAAACATAATTGGCTATAGATGTTCCAACAGTGGTGACTATATCTTGGTTATTCAGTGCCGACCTTTTTAGGGTCCACCTGAATGATGTTGTAGCTGTGGCCCCACTCGTCAAAACCGGAAACATAATGGGTGCATGGTCAGATATAAGAGTAGGTAATATTCTTATATCCTCCAGGAGCTCTAAACATGACCTGTCCACCAAGATATAGTCCAATCTTGACGCATGGCCATGTGTTTTACTAAAATATATGTAGCCTGGTACTGACCCTCCCTTAACCTTCCAGGCATCTATTAAACCGAACTCGTGCATCATGTTGACCATAGCACGCCGAGATCGCAGTGCTGCCGCATGCTTACAATAATTGGAACGATCCTGCCTGGGGTCAAGCAGGACATTAAAGTCCCCCCAATAATAATAGGCGATCTGACCTCCACCAGGTTGGACTGTAGTTTAAGTAGGTGGGTGGGATCGTCTATGTTGGGACCATAATAGGAAATAATAGTCTGCAAATTTCCACTAAAATCTAGCTGCGCCATAACCCACCTTCCTGAATGATCCATTAATGTTTACCTGATGGAGCCTCCTGCCCCTGTCTTTATCAAAATTGCTACCCCCTTACTTGTAGCCGACAGCCCAGAACAAAAAAATGCTCCTATCCATCTTAGTTTACCAAAAATCTCATTACCCTCACTGAGACTTAAATGGGTTTCTTGGAGAAGAACTATTTTGGCTTGGTATTGTTCTATATACTTCAGGACCAACCTTCGTCTTCTGGGACAGCGGAGCCCGTTGACATTCCAGGAGATATAAGAGACCTTGTTACTAGTCATTAAATACTCCCCTTACCCTACGTCCAAAACCCCATATAGTCAGTAAGTGCCTCCAACAAGCTAGAGTGGGATGAGAACTTAATTTTCATTTCCCCCCCCCAAGCGCCCCCCGCACCCCTCTACACCCCACCCAATCCCCCCGTGACCCCTGAACCCCCTTCCTTCCCTGGAGAACCCTCCCTTTTTTCCTGAGCATATGCCCTTAGACGGTAACCCCCCCCTAGTGTATGGTTTAAATAAAATGCGTGTAGATTAAACTAAAATTTCAAAACATTGGTGGTTTATACTCTAAAGTGTATGTATTTTATGTGAATTATAAGCTAGGAGGAACATAGAATATTTCTGCTGTAGGGCCTGTGGTTCTCTAGCGAAGAATACAAAAATACTCTTAAACTACACCCCAGATCCTATTTACAGCCAGCTACATGCCTGGATATTCTACTTTCCCCCTTCGCTGCCCGCCCTAATTTTCTCAATCAGGATATCTGCGTCCTCCACCTGACGTATAATGTGCATATCGTTGCTCCACATTACACGGAGCGAAGCGGGAAACTTCAGCTGGGCGCGAGCCCCCAAAGAGTTAAATATTGCCGCTCTCTTGCCCAACTCCCATTGCTTTGTGGCTGTTATGTGTGAAACATCCGAACAAATCATGTATGTGAATGCGCTGGAGAAGGAAGATGATTTTATATGGCCGTTTTGAGGGCCTGTGATAAAATCCTTTCTTTGGTGGCATAGGTAAGGAAGTTCACCAGTATTTTTCTAGGGCGCTCTTTGCCTGGGTTCCTCCTATATGGATCACGGTGGGCCCACTGGATGTCGACTAATAGATCCAAGTCCACGTCAGGGGATTCCTTTAGCACTGTTGTTTTTAGGAGCGCCACTATGAATGCCTTGATGTCGCTGCCTTCAAGGTTTTCGGGAACATTCAAAAATTTTAAGTTGTTATTTCTTGAATGGTTTTCTAGCCTCTCAATGTCATCCCGCATCTCCCGGTTCTGCTGGGCAAGTTTATCAAATGCAACTGTAGAGTGAAGCCTGAATGGCATTCTGGTTTGCTTCCGAGATAGTAAAACGATTTTCCAATGTCCTCCTTTAGCCCTAATAATATATCAGCCAACGTTCCAGGAGCTAACATTGCAGCTGGCATTATAGAGATATTATCTGTGCGTGTAACTGCAGGTATATTATCCGTAGGTGTGACTATGGCTGCAGGTGAGTCTTCCTCTCCTAATTTGCCATCCCCAGCTTTACGGCTGTCCTGCTCTACCTGCTCTACCTCATCATCTTGCGCAATGTCTTGAATGGCCAAAGCGGAAAAACTATTCGACAATTCTACTGTTGAATGAACTGTATCTTGTATATGGGGAAGAAGTAAGATGAAGTGATGGATCGGTTGAGCTAGATGGGCTGAGTATAGGAAGCAAAAGTGCACCAGTTATATGTCCCCCCGCAGAGGTCACCTCCACTACATTGCCTGTCGTATTTATAGCGCTTATAGTACTTATAGTGCTTATAGGCATATTGCTTGCGGTGTTGCTTGTGGTGCTTGCGGGGTTTTTAATACTTGTGGCGCATATGGTATCGGTTGCTGCCATCTTTTTACCTTTATCTGCGCCACCGGAGGACAAGACCTTATAATAAGACTTTAGTGATGGTGTGACCTTGGGGAGGCCAGATACCCCACCAGATATACCAGCTCTTACTTTCTTAATTTTCCCCTTACCCGGAGGGTAAGGGGAAAATTACCCCGCCAAGGTTTCTGTTGCCTCTCCTAGCTCTAGCCTTGAGTTGTATCACAGGTGGAGAGATGGATAATTTTGGGGGTATTGTTGCAACATTCGCATTCGTGGCCCGATTTCGCAGTGTTTAGCGAGTTACCCCTGTCTGGGAAGCGGAAATATCAGACTTACAGCCACGATTGCCTGGGCAGTTTTTTGGCTGTACACTGACAACACTGTGGTCGCCCTCCTCCATGCAGGAACCCCAATCCTGATACCGTTTCTTGCAACTGATGGCCTGTTTTTTGCTAATATGGTCAGCATTATAAAGGTCCGAGCCCAGAGCCCCCCGTTGTTGCCAGCCGCGTTCCCCTGCTGACTGATATATAAAGTGGAAGAATGTATATCGTGCCTTTCGGACCAATACTGCCACTGAGGTGCCTTATTACATCAAACGGCTTACCGGGAGTAGGGACAAACCTTACGATACCAACAGCCTGGTACACTTCCCGTCCAGCAGACCTGGGCCCTCCAATTCCAGTAATCAGCCTCCTAGGAGCCCGCCGCCAAAACCTTGCAGCTCCTAATTTCCTGCACCATGCCGGCACAGCCGGCTCGCTGCCATATCCACCTGGGACCATCCGCACTGCCGCACTGAAGCTGACGGGGGGCGATTATTGCGGAAATCGCGGACTCGCGTACAAGCTTCCCTAGAAGCTCTCTTCACCGCACAGATCTGCCTCAGTCCATCCGTAGTCCGGAGCCCGTATTTTTCGTGGACCAATTCAAGAAAAATCTGCTGATTCACCACCAAGAGCAAACGTATTGTTTGCTAGCTCTTCGCAGACGCCATACGCCGAGGGAGGAGCTCCCTCACGGCCGTTAACTTCCGTCCGTCATGTCCTCCTCTCACTCTCCTATTCTACCTAACAAATCCTAAATTCTGTGTTTATTTTAGTTTAAAACATTATGGTCCACATGCATCAAAGCAAAAAACGGTCACAAGAGCAAAAATCACAATTTAAGTAATCTCTAAATTGTGATTACTTAAATTGCCATTGCATTTAAGGAATCGCAAATTGAGATTCCTTAAATGCAATGCATTAAAGTAAAAAAAGTAGCGATTTCCCTAATAGGGGGCGCAAATTACCATGAAGTTGAACTTCATGGTAATTTGCAAAAACTTTGAAAATGCACTAAAGAGGAATTTTCAAAGTTCCATTCTACACACACACATGACCTTGGGGCATGTGTGTGTGCAAGATGTACTCATATGCAAATTTCAGGTGTGCAACAGTGTGCCCTTTTTACACCCTGGCACCCTTGAAATTGCATTCTCAATTAGAGATTCTCTAATTGAGAATCGCAAATTGAGAATGTCTTCCCATTCATTCCTATAGGCCTCTAGGCCCATAGGAATGAATGGGGAGGTATTCCTTAATTGCGACTCGAAATTTGCGAGTCGCAATTAAGCAAAGTTTAGAAATCGCTATTTTTTAAGCGATTTCTACATGCATAGCCTTTTGCTATTCCTTATTAGCGAATCCTTATTTTTCGCTAATAAGTAATCGCAAATGGCATTGTTGATGCATGTGCCAGATAATCATTCTATGTTGTTACTGAACATTTCACCTAACTATAACCTCACTTTAACCTTTGGTTTTCTCAGTGAATTTCTAGCTTTTTTTTAATGTAAAGTAATATTTTATTACTATACATAAAGCCAACCTTTGGTGCATGCAGCAAATGGTGGAATTCGGGTCCCAGGGACCCCATCTGCTGGGGTCAAAACATATATATTATGGGGAGGAGCATGCAGCCCCAAACCCTGACCCTTAATTGGCCCTGGGGACACCATTCCATTGAGCCTGTTCCAATAAAAAGGGGAGAGGGCCACATGCCTCCCCTCCATAAACATCAAAAGGAGCGGGGGGGCCTCTCCCCCAGGGCCAAATAGAATTAAGCAGGGGAGGAGGGAATGCAAGCCCCCTCCCTGAGCATTACTTGGCTCCCCAGAGATCACATCCCATGGGGCGAATTACAATAACAAAGGGTAGGGGACCCCTCCATGAGTCTTTTTGGGCCCCGGGTGACCCCATTCTCTGGTGCAAAATATAATAAAAATATGGTCTCCGCAGCTGCCATCCCTGAGCCATATTAGGCCCCAGGGACCCCATCCCCAGGGCCAAAACAATATAAAAAGGGAAGGGGTTACCCAATCCCCCCTCCCTGAGCCTTCTTGAGCCCCAGAGACCCCATCCCGGGGCCAAAATGTAAGGGGAGGGGCGTGCAGCCCCCTGAGCCTTAATAGGCCCTGGGACCCCATATTCTAGGTCCAAATAGCACCTTTATCACCAAATACCTCTTCCCACCCCTAAATTCTAAAAATACCCTCACCACTCTATACCCCTACTGACCCCTGTCATATAGATTCTACATTCTATGTGGGAACTGTGCATTTTTTGGACTTCATAAACGTTGGGATTATGCAAGACTGATTCTGTAACAGCCTCAGGATATGTTGGCCTATTGTCCTTCCAGCTCACAGTGCCACCATAAGTACCCCTTAACATGCAAAGCTAACAAATGAATTGGGCAACCTCAGAACATGCTAAACCTGACTCCCCAAGGGATCATGGTAAAAGATCTAAAAACATTTCGCCCAGTTACTTGTGCATACTTAGAGAGATACACAAGAAATACACAAAGAGGTCTTTCAATATTTATTGAACCATTGTAATTCTTTCGTAAAATATATGCGCTGCAATTATTAATAGACAGAAGCAGATGACAGTGATTAGTAATATGAGCACAGTGAAAAGGATAAACAATTCCACCATTGTGCTTAAGCAGTACAAATATATATATATCAGTTTTTGAGTTCCATGATGTCGACATAGATTAGCTGAAGAAAACCTTTAAAGAGAGGAACTACTAAAAATAGAGGACTAACACAAAAAACTTTGTTGCAATGTCCAAAAAGAAAATATGAACTTTGGACCTATGACCGAAAAACGTGATTGAATCTCTGCAAGAACTATGTTAATAGTCAGTACATAACAGATTAGAACCCAGTACAGGATTTAGTAAATATAAATTGTTGTTCAGTAGTATCATTTTGTATCTAGGTATGGCACTAATAAAGGAGACAGTGAGTACAATCGCATGTATCAACTATACAAGCACTTAGCTTGGATTTTTGTAAATCGCCCGTAAATAATGAAGTGGTGAATTTAAATGCCACTCAGCCATATAATTATAGTCTTTGAACTATAATTAATTGCGAGACATTACCTTGCTCTAAGGAGCAGTACTATGCTCTAGATACTTTAAACCACTCAGGTTGACAAATATGCGTTTGTAAAAATGTCCAAATTACTGGTGACGACCTCGATAAAAGTAAATCTTTCTAAAAACTACTATGCCCACAATGCTTCTTAACGGTAATAGTGCTGTCATAGTATAAATAACAAGAAACAAATGTAGGACTTGTAAAACTACCGTGAACAGGGACTGTTGAAGTCCGAAACGTGTAGGAGGGTCATGAAGATGCTGGGTCAATAAAATTGACTGTTGAAATTTCCAGAAAGAGTGCGGCGTCCTTTGTTCAAAGGTTTGTTTAAACAATATATATATATATATATTGACAAAGGCTTCGCAGCCGAAACGCGTCTCTTTGGTCTTGGGGTCGAGGGGGACCTGACACAATAAAAGAAGCCGTATACCATCAACCTGAAGTCCGTGCCTTTTTCAATTGGATTTTCCTGTTGAAGTTGGATGTTCTGTTCATATATATATATATATATATATATATATATATATATATATATATATATATATATATATATATATTACCTACTGGCGGTCGCCAGTAGGTAGTTATAGTTAGGATTGTTTTCCATAGGGAAATCGCAACATTCTATTGGGAATAACTTTGGCGCCGGTTGAGGAATCTGCCTGAAATTTTCCTCAAATTTGCCTCGTGGCTCTCCGCTCCTTCCCTGAAAGTTTGGGGGGGATTCATCAAGCGGGGGCCGAGATAAAATGGGGGTCCCAAAACGTGTTTTCCCCATGTTAATTTCCATAGGGCAGTTGGACTCACTTTTAGCCCGAACGGCTGAATGGATTTCCACCAAACTTGGCAAAATTGTAGGGACTGGTAGCCCGATGTGCCTTTGCTATGCCTCAAGATATGCGCTCCAGTGGAATTTGAGTAATTTAGGTTCAAAAAAATATATATCTATAGGCGCGCCCCGGTACGCGCACCGGGGAGCGCAATAGCGCGTACTGCGAATACGCGAGCGGAAAGCTGATTGGCTATCGGGTGTTTGTAAACATTCCAAACAGACTGGAGTGGCCGCCATCTTGTGTCTCGGTAGGATAGAGACACAAGAGGGGCCAAAAACAAAGGGGGAAATAACCAAAAGGGGGCAGGGTAGACCGCCCCTGACCCCTAGGTTTAATGTGGGGGACATAAAAGGGCCCCGGCGCTGAAAACGATACGTGTACCGGGGAGCGTACCATGGAGAAAAAAGCATGACAGAGTTTCCCAAAAAAGTTGCTTTTTTTATACATTAGAGGTAGTTCTAAAAAGAACTGTTGTTTTTATTCTTTTTGTTTTTTTATATTTTTTATTGTTTTTTTGAACATTTTTTACTTTTTTTGACTTTTCTGAACAGTTTTATATTTTTTTTGTATTTTTTAAGGGGAGAAACAAAAAACAGGGAATTCTAAAGGGCTCAACAGGAGCAAAAAAAAAAGCGGAACAAATTAATGTTTCCTTGGGCACTTGTGGTTATCCCAAGCATGGTTAATAAGTGTGATGTTTTTCTCTCCATAGCATATTGTTTGTCCACAAAAAATACAAACCATTTTAAAATTGGAAAACTTTGTTTGTATGGTGGAGCACATCTCCCTAACTTCCGGTCCCGATGGGGTAGGAACATTAGTTTGGGAGGTGCTGGCAGAAGATTGGACAGTGTTTTTGGCCAGTTCCCTGACCTCTGCCCTAGCATAGTTATTTGGATGCTTCCGTTGCATATGTCTGATCATGGTATGGTTGCCAAAGGAGTATTTTTTGTTGGGATTCCCCCTTGACAGCTCCTGATGACATACTAAGCAGGTTGCCTTAGGTGCATTTACTTTTTTCTTGTCCTTGGGGATTGAAAAAAACTGCCAGATGATGTGCTCTTTAGGTTTGTAGGTAATATTGTCCTCTCTGACGAATCTCCTCTCCTCCTCCTCCTCCTCCTCCTCCTCTTCTTGATCTCCACCACTGTGAAGTTGTGGTGGTCCTTGTGGTGGTGGTGGTGGTGGTGGCGGTGGTGGTCCAGAAGCTCCAGCAGCTGCAGCTAATGTAGCCATTTTCTACTGAAATAACTGCAGGTCTACCTCTCTCAAAGCACAAAGGTAGAATGAGGAAAAAAGGTGGGGTCTTTCATCATTTGGAAAAGAAAACTGTTCTGAACCAATGAAAAGTGTTATTTTTAGGTCACATGACCTGGCCTTACATCATTAGGAAACCAAAAGTGAAATGAACCAATAAAAAGTTTTATTTTCAGGTCACATGACCCGACGCGCTTACGCTACCAGCCCCGGGGCGCGCCCGGGGATGTGTACGCCGCGGGCGTCATACGCACCGCGCGGCTACGCGATATGTCACAATGTTGTTTTTGTTCGCGGCAATAGCGTTAACGGGACGCTCCCCGGTACGTGCATCGAGGCGCTTACTGGGGCGCTTACCGGGAAGCGCACCGTGAGCGCTCCATGGCAAAACACAAAAAAAAAAAATTAACATGATCACTATATTAAAAAAAATAGTATTAGATAAATATACAATATAGGATTCATTATATAAAAGTAAAATATTTAATAGCTACAGAAATTAGCTATTAAAAAACCTATGAAATTCACTGAAAAAACCATAGGTTTCAGAACAGTTATAGTTAGGAATTAGCATAAAAAAAACTATTAAATTCACTGAAAAAACCTTAGGTTTCACACCAGTTATAGTTACCTGGAAATTTTACTAACATAAAACCATTGAAATTCCCATGTTTTAGTTAGTTGGACTCACTATAACTCGCGCGCCCGCAATGCACTGCTGATGATGTCACATATTACATCATTCATGACATGGTTAGTGACATCACTGATGACATCTCAAATGACATCACTGATGACATCACTGATGACATCTCAAATGACGTCACTGATGACATCACTGGTGACATCATCCAGTGACTGTGTTTCTGTAAAGTTTAAATATGTTTTACATATTCAAGAATGAGTGGGTGTATAAGTGTCTAGATGAAGGATTTAGTTGGTGCATGACTGACTGTATAAGTGAGTGATTAAATGTGTCTTACTGAATGCATGGGTTAGTGACTAAACTGTCTGAATGTGTGCATCAGTATGTCTGTTGTTGTGTAAGCTGCTGCATGTGTTGATCAATAGCTATATGAGTCGCTATATGGTTTATTGATTGGTTGCCCAAGTATTTGTATGTGAGGCTGAGTGTGTGTGTGTTTGGCTGGTAGGTGTGTGACTCTGTGCATAGATGTGTGACCAGTTGATTCACTAGCTGTATGGGTTCAAGAGTGCATGTGGAAACAGCTGTATGGGTGGTTGACTGTGTGCATGACTGTGTTGGTGAGTGAATGGATATCTCAGTGCTACATTTCCAAGTAAGTACATATGTAAAACACAGTGCATGTGAGAGTTGGCATATATAAATAACTATACATGAGAGCCAGTGATTGCGTGAGTGGCTGTATGGATCAATGTGTACTTGTATCAGTGATTGTAAAAGAGAGTAAATATGTGTTAGTCTATTTTTGAATAATTAATGTTTTGTGTGTATAAATGTATAGATGAGAAAATGGGAGTGTGATTGATTCTTTGCATGACTGACTAGGAGTGAGAATAACTCTGTGGATGAGTGTCAGCGTGTGAGTGTCTGTATAGGTGTATGAGTGGATATCATAGTGTTCTATTGATGAGTGACTGTATGTATGAGTGATTGTATGTGTGAATGAGTAGATGTTTGTGTAGACCTAGAAATCAGTGAGTGCGTATGTAGTTACTGGTATTGGTGTGTCAATAATTTCAGGAATGGTATTTTTTATTTAATAGTGGGTGTATTAAATGTTAGATTAGAGTGTGAGGAGGTGCATCGTATTATCACATGGATGATGTCATCAGTGATGTCATTTGAGATGTCATCAGTGATGTCATCAGTGATGTCATTTGAGATGTCATCAGTGATGTCATCAGTGATGTCACTAACCATGTCATGAATGATGTAATATGTGACATCATCAGCAGTGCATTGCGGGCGCGCGAGTTATAGTGAGTCCAACTAACTATAACGTGGGAATTTCAATGGTTTATGTCAGTAAAATTTCCAGGTAACTATAACTGGTGTGAAACCTATGGTTTTTTCAGTGAATTTAATAGTTTTTTTTATGCTAATTCCTAACTATAACTGTTCTGAAACCTATGGTTTTTTCAGTGCATATATATATATATACCACAGCACACTTCTTCGAAAAAAGCACTCGCACTCGGAACGAACCAGAGTTTATTTTTCAAAGGCTGCACGTTTTGACAGCAAAGCTGTCTTGATCACACCATTTGCCAGTGATACAGGAAGTCTATACATAGGCGTAGACACAAACAATGGACTATTGGATGATAAGTGGTGTTTGCTACCACGGCGGCCATTTCTGAATTTATACATATATCAATCTTATATGTTAAATGTGCATATTCACTGTCAAAACTCATAATGTGCACAGTAAATTGTAAACAAAATGGAAACATAAATGAATCAAATTATAATGCCGGTGGAGCCCCGTATGCATACTACATGCAAAAACTCCATGCGACTTTCTTAGCTTAGAATATGATAATTTTACATACTATTACATGGCCAATAGTGCCGCTAGGAAAGTAAGCAAATTGTATCAGCTTGTCCTTCAAATTGCACAACTGTATAAAATCTATAAAGCATACCGTATCATAAATTACATTCGACATAGTGTCAATAAATTATTTTACATTGAGCATTATACTAAAAATGCTGGGCTCACACAGTAATGAGTATGTGCTCATTCTATATGCGGCATAGTGCCAGATTTGTCTTAATAAACGCAACACAATTCTAAGATAGAGATTATATAAACAGGCAATATACTAATGTTGGACATATGAAGATTCTAATTGATATTAATAGACCGACTTCATTCTATCAAGAATCACAAATCCAAAAACAACCTATACAAGATTCCTGAAATAAGTAAAAAAAACAGAAAAGAAGAGAAGTGCCCAAAGAATTATGTGAGGATAGAAAATCTTATCTGAGATGGACCCACAGGCCGGGGAAGAAAAAGGTAGGGTGTCTGGAACGGATGAGACAGTCCGCAACTGAGGCAACCCTTCCTTTCCTCCTGTGTAAAGAGAAAAATGAAAGTGATATTAAAATCAAGTCAGGCTAAACTATTCCATCATAGTTTAGTACCAAAATCTTAAAGCATTTCAGAACAATTGAATACAAGCAGTAGAAATTATTACAGGTCAGGACATTTCGGAAAGGAAATAAGACAAACCAGAATCATTCATCACGTAGATGTGAGGCTAATTCATCATCAAGAATATGACCTCTCGGATACTTTGTCTAGAATTCAATTATCCACCTGAATTCTCATTTACATAGAAGCAGAGTTATCTTCCCACACCGGGACCAGTGTGGACTTGTTCCAGTGCGAAAAAACGTAGCAATGAGCTATTAGACTGGTGGAACAACTCTAAATGTCTGGCGATAGGGTAATGCGGGTCTTTTTTGTTTATAGCACGCATGTGCTCAAGCACTCGTTTCCTTGTCATTAACTTAGTACTGCCCACATACCACATTTTGCATGGACATCTTAGAACGTACACACAGTATGTGGAACTACATGTTAGAAATTGGTTAATAGTTTCAGGTGAGCTGTGATCAGGATTTGGAACAGTTTTGACAATTCAACTATTGTGACAGGCTTTGCAGTGCCCACAGGGATAAAATCCTTTTAGGTTATGTTCGCTAGCTGGTTTCCTGGGTGTTATGTCGTTTTGAACAATAATATCCCTAATGCTCTGACCTTTTCTGTATGTTATTTTGGGTCGTCGTGGCAGAGTAGGTCCAATAATGGGGTCACTAGTAAGTACATCCCATTTATCGGCAAATATTATGTGTATCTGTCCTGAGTTGCCGTTATAAGTGAATATCACTCTGTTAGTTTCATCAGAACTATTGATGTTCTCTGTACTCTTTTTATCCTCTTTGGGAATCAATGTTTGGGCACGATCCACTGTATTGACTCAGTTTATGGCTCTTTTTAACACCCACTCAGGGTAACCTCTATCCCTGAATCTCTTAATCATAGTTTCTTTTTCCTGCTCAAAAGCTGTAGTGCTGCTACAGTTTCTTCCTGCTCTCTGCAGCTCCCCATAGGGGATACTCCACTTAAGGGTATCTGGGTGGCTGCTGAGAGCGTGGAGAAGTGTGTTACCTGCTGTAGTTTTTCTAAAAAAGCTGGTTTTAAGAGTATTGCCTTCAGGTGTTACAAGAAGGTCTAAAAATTCAATGGAGTGCCTGCTCATATTACTCGTGAGAGTTATATTGCTGGTGTTCATGTTTAGTGTGTTAATAAACTCAGTGGCCTGCTCTTCGGTACCTGTCCAAATAAGAAAAAGATTGTCTATGTAATGAAGCCAGAGCTTAACTTTCGAAAAATAGGGATATAGGGTACAGTCCTGTTTGATGTCCTCCTCCCATTTGCCCAGGAAGAGGTTGGCAAAACTTGGGGCAAAACAGGTGCCCATCGCTTTGCCACAGGTCTGTTTAAAAAGGGTTCCATTAAACATAAAAATGTTATTGGTAAGACATAATGACATAATTTCCAACAACATGTTCGTATGTTCCAAATATTCAATGGGTCTTCTTTGCAAATAATGGTAACTTGCCTCAATGCCGTCAGTGTGATTCATGATCATATAAAGCGAATTAACATCAAGGGTAATCAACAGGTCATCAGATTCCCAATTGACCCCTTGAGGTTTTCCAAGAAAATCTGTACTGTCCTTAACATAGGATGGGAATCCTGTAACGATTTCTCACAGGAAAAAATCGACACACTTTGAGACATTTTCTAAGGCACTGCCTATAGATGACACTATAGGTCTCCCTGGTGGTATAGTGGGATTTTTATGGATTTTGGGCAAAAGGTATAGAATAGATAACTTGGGATAATCTCTTTTTAGAAAACAGTACTCCTCCCATATTAGATACCCATTTTGCTCCCATTCTTTGAGTTTGTCCCAAATATCAACAATACTGGCATTGTACACATCCATGTTAACTTGCATATAGAAGTTATGATCATCTAATTGTCTTTTTGCCTCTGCTAAATACATTTCCTTCCCCCACAACACAATGTTTTCTCCTTTGTCGGCCAGACGAATAATGGTATCAGTGTCATTGGCCAAAGTTCTGAGAAATTCTTTTTGTTCAATCAACAAATTAAACTATATGTTCTTGTTTGCAACCCCAGGCAAGATGGCAGCCGAGAGCTCGGTCGACTGAGCTGGTGTGTCTCACCTGGATGATTCTCCCCTCGGAGCCTATGTTAGCTGTTGGATCCCTCCCGTGTTGCTACGGGTTGAATGCCCCCTGTTCTAAATGCTAAGAGCTTTGCTGTGCCCCTCGAGCGCTGTATTCGATAGCGCGTTTAGGGTCTGGCATGTGTTGGCGTTATACTTACCGGCATTCCCGTGCTGTACCGACTCTTCATTTCGTCAACGTCATTGGAGGTCTCCCGGCGGCGCCATGGCTCCCAAGATTGTGGCGAAAACAGCGGCTGCAAAGGCTCGATCAGCTGCAGCGGCTGCTCGGGCTAACAGCGCAGGAGATTCTACAGAGGTAGAATTAAACTATATGTTCTTGTTTGCAACCCCAGGCAAGATGGCGGCCGAGAGCTCGGTCGACTGAGCTGGTGTGTCTCGCCTGGATGATTCTCCCCTCGGAGCCTGTGTTAGCTGTTGGATCCCTCCTGTGTTGCTACGGGTTAAATGCCCCCTGTTCTAAATGCTAAGAGCTTTGCTGTGCCCCTCGAGCGCTGTATTCGATAGTGCGTTTAGGGTCTGGCATGTGTTGGCGTTCTACTTACCGGCATTCCCGTGCTGTACCGTCTCTTTTTTCGTCAACGTCATTGGAGGTCTCCCGGCGGCGCCATGGCTCCCAAGATTGTGGCGAAAACAGCGGCTGCAAAGGCTCGATCAGCTGCAGCGGCTGCTCGGGCTAACAGCGCAGGAGATTCTACAGAGGTTGCCAAGAACCCTCAATCGGTACAGACAGTGCGAGCAGGAGAAACCCCTGGAGGGGCCGCGTCTGGTGCTGCTCGGTCAGGAAACGAAAGTAAGAAAAAACAGACTTTGCCGGCATTGTTTAAAAATGTAATTGCTAAAGCTAATGCATCAGCAAGTAATGAGGGAGACAAGCAGCAATTTCAGAGCCCTTCACAAGCTCTTAATAGAGTGAAGGACATATCAGTTTCCGCACGAACCATGGATGCGTGTCCCGTACTCGTTCCTGTTGGGGTGCTGGTGTATATGCAATAGGGGATGCTGCTGAAAGCTTGGGGGTGGTTTCCCAGGCGGAAGATTTGGTAACTAAAGCTCCTCAGCCTATCGCCAGTTCATCTTTGAATGGGGTTGTTGGAGTTGTAGTGCAACAAGCAGAAGACAAGTTAAATCCAGTACGCCCACTCCCAGCTGATCTCGTTGCAGTTCATAAGACTGTAGGCTCTACCGATAGCATCATTGGCAGCACTGGTGGCCCTGAATCCCTCAAAGAGTCTGAAGGGGGCGAGAAATTCTATTCGCTATCAGAACACACGGGCTCTTCAATGGATGAGGAGGACGGCGAGTTGACTGATGATGGTAGTGATGCTGGGGACTGGCGTCTACACAAAGTTCTCAACGATGAGATTTCACCCAGTGTACCTTGTACAGTTCACAAAGCAAATGGTTTAAAAATGCAGGGTGATTTAAGAGAGGTCCCTGGGGTATCTGAATTATCTCCTGAGGACAGCTCCTTTTTAGAGCAACCTGGTCTAGTAGGATCTGCATCAGCAAAGAGCCGTTTCTCATCATCTGATCAGGCTGAGCTGCCACCAGGAGAAATTACTCTTGCAGTTATCTATCAAATCATGATGGCTCATCATGAGGAATCTCGTCAGGAGAATGCCCGCACACAGGGGGCTTCTCGTAGAGTTCAGAACTCAATTCGCAAAGTCACTAAAACTTGCACGGACATTGCAGCTAGAATTGAGGAGGCTGAGGAGCGGATTTCCAATCTGGAGGACGCTTTAGCAACACAAAAGGCTACAACAGATACTATTAGTGAACAAAAGGATGACATACTATGGAAACTGACTGACTTAGAAAATAGGGCGCGGAGGAACAACCTCAGGATCCTAGGGATTCCGGAAGATCGGGAAGGAGGAGATGCCAGGAAATTAGTTGATGACCTTTTTACGGAAGTATTCCCTGATGTAAAACAGTGGGACTGGGAGTTGGAGGTGCAACGTGTGCACCAATTTTCCTTCAAGCAGAGACAGAATGTGGGTCTTTCGGGGACCGAACCCCGAGCTATTGTGATCTGCCTTAACAATTTTCTCGCAAGGGAGAAGATCTATGACTTAGCCAGACCCGATAGGAAAAGGTTAGGGAAGGAGTGTGAGTTCTTTGTCCGGCCTGACTTCTGTCCAGCTACAGTTGAGCAGAGGTGGCAGCTTCGCCAACTGATTACACCATTTCTGTCTAAGGGCACTCACGCTTTCTTACTCTGTCCCTCTAAACTCAAGATTATTCATCAGGGTCAGACTAGATTCTTTTTTTTTTTTTTTTTATTCTTTATTGACAAGCAGGTCTAGGTGATCAACAAATACATTTTTAACAAAACATATAATATAAAATAACGGTACAGATCAAAATACAAATAAAGTAACGCCAGACTCTTTGCATTTCACATCCTTCAAGTGTAGCCATAAGACAGAACAAAAAGCAAATGGATAAATGATGTATAGTCCTGTATCAATAATGATAAAATGGAAAACACAGATATATTCCCTGAGGCCTACTACTATTAGTGTCTTCTGTAATCATGTACTATTCTAAAAAGGTGCCCCAAATTTTAACAAACTTCCCGGTTGCTTTTATTCCCCGGTTCCTTGCAATTGAGCCCTCCATAGTATATATCTCATAAACTAACGCCCACCATTCCATTGTATGAGGAGGGTTCGGGGAGATCCAAGCTCTCGCAATAACCAATCTAGCACTGGTCAGAAGTATATTTAACAGATCTGTGTTGGTAGTGCTAGATGGATATATAGCAAGTAAAATTGAGGCTGCTGATAATGCAGAACTAATCACTTTTTGTTTATATAAAATGTTTTCTATTACCGACCAATACCCTGTTAATACCGGACATGTATAGATCATATGTACAATATCTGCAGCCACCAGCCCACACTTAGGGCATTTAGTATGGTCACTGCTCCGATTGTTTTGTGCCCATTTGGAAATTCTCAGTGGTGTATAGTATAAGTGAGATATTGTTCTGTACGATTGAAGCATTAGACTAGATGAATGAGTCACTTTATTAATGTTTACTAAAGCGGATGTAATATTCTGAGTTATCACATTAAATCCTAATATGGAAGTCCATTTTATCGCTAAACGAGGAGCTTCATCCAGCTTGTTTTGATTTAAACACTTATATCCCATACTAATTAATGATTTCCGATTTGTTGAATAAAAACAACTCCATAAATCTGAGCTACTTACAGATATCAAGTTCATCTTACAAATTAAATAGTCCCTTATTTGAATATACTTAAAACGCATCATTTCCGGTAATTTGAACAAAAGTTTCAAAGTTTCAAATTGTAAGAAGCCACTTGAACCATATAAGTCTCCCAGTTTTAGAATATCATATTTAGCCCAATCTCGTCCAGTATTATCACTAAAAATCCCTGGAAGTCCAGGATTACCCCAAAGTAACAGGTCAGTGTGAAAAAAAAAAGTCTCACAATTAATCATAATCATATTCCAGATACGTACTGCATCCCGTGCAGTCTTAAATTTTACACGTTTAAAGTAATTCGGGTCCTGCACTTTTGCCAAAAATAGTTTTGCCTCTCTGCCAAGCATAAATTGATGAAAAAAAAATTGATTATAACTAGTAAACAGACTAGGAAGCCGGTTCAAAAAAGAAGCAAAAAAGTAGGCTCTAAAATCAGGGAAGTTAAGACCCCCTTTTTCCAATGGTAATTTCAGAATTGCTATCGATCTTCGAGGCTTCTTATAGCCCCACAAAAAGCTATTAATAATGCTGTCCAACTTTTTAAAAAGCAAATTAATAACGCGTAGAGGAATACAACGAAAAAGATATAAGAATTTAGGCAAGATATTCATTTTAATCAAATTCAATCGTCCCAACAAGTTAAGCGGAATCTTATGCCACTTTTTTAAAAGAGCTGCCACTTCTTTCAATAAAGGTTCATAGTTTAATGAGTTTATGTCCGAGATCTTTGAAGAAATGTTAACCCCTAAATAAACCGCAGCCAGACAATATCCTGGAACTTGAGGATTAGACTGGTAATTCATTATAACTTGCATTTTATTCATGTTAAGTTTGTAACCTGCAATAGCCCCAAAATTATTAGCTTCTTCTGAGATCCCTACCAGTGCTTCTACCACATTGGTAGTGTAAATGGCTAAATCATCAGCATAAGCAGTAATTTTCAAAGTTTTGTCTTCATGATGCATGGGTTTTATTTTAACTTGCTCTTGAAGGGCATTAATAAACAGCTCCATGGAAAGAGCAAAGAGTAGGGGTGACAGAGGGCACCCCTGCCGTGTCCTCCGTAAGATTGAAAATTTAGATGAGACAGCCCCTGCATAGCTGATCTTGGCATTAGGATCTTTATACAAAGCTTGTATACTTCTTAAAAAACCTCCTTTAAAACCGTATTGTTTCATCACCCCCCATAAGTAATCCCACCCCACTCGGTCAAACGCCTTCTCTGCGTCTAAAAGTATCATCCCGAGTGGGGTGCGATTAGTTGCTGCAACATCAAAGGAGGTATTCGCCATGTTAACATGGGTAGTAGTGTCCCTCCCAGCTACAAAACCATGTTGTTGTTCATTTACCAACAACGGCATAAGTGGGGCCATGCGAAGAGCTAATATCTTGGAATACGCTTTAGCGTTAATCAATGATATAGGACGATAAGAGATGCATTCCGTTGGTAATTTATTTTTCTTAAGAATAAACATAATTTTAGCTGTATTCCACGATTCTGGTACCTGCCCAGTGACGCCAATTAAATTAATAACTAAGCATAAAAGTGTAAGATTTCATCTGCACAAATTTTATATAATTCTATGGGGAGAGTATCCTCACCAGCAGCCTTATTAGAGGGAAGAGAGGTGACAGCATAGTGCAGTTCCTTTAACGTAACTTCTTCCTCGAGCCCATTAACACATTCTTGATCTAGGTATTCACGAACTGGGAGATTTTTATTAATATACATTTGTATCTGCATTTCTGTACAAATACCCTCTGAAGTGTATAGATTTTTATAGTATGTTACAAACTGATCCATCATTTGTACTGGCTGAGTATATGATATATTATTAGGGCCTTTAATGGATTTGACTAATGTTGTAGCTCGGTCATCTGCCACCTTGTAAGCCAGGGCCTTTCCTACCTTATCCCCACATTCATATTGTGCCAATTTATATTTGAGCAGCTTTCGACTATTATTTCCCTTAGGGCACATTTAAGGGTCGAGCGTGCAGTCACTAATTTAGTTTCTAATTGCTCAATATCTTGCGCCCCCAAACCACCAGCTCTCAAATTGTCGGCTAATTGTTTTTCCAGCTGCAAAATACCATTTATTACAATCTTACCCTTTTTCCTTTGTTCTGCGTTTTGTTTATATACATACTGTTGCACGAGCCCCCTGATAGAGGCTTTACAAGCGTCCCAGACTGATAAAAGTGATGCACTTCCTAAATTGATTTCAATAAATTCTTTAATATGCGCCTTCAACGTTCCGACAAAGACTGCATCTGCCAATATATATTTAGGAAAGGTAAAGAGTCTAACTTCCGGGTCCCTTTGTATTATACTGAATGACAATAAAATTGGATTGTGGTCCGACGAGACCTTTGGAAAGATCTCCATACGTCCAACCTCAATAACCTCATCTGATGCCCACGCCAAGTCTATTCGTGAATACAGTTTGTGGGGTGAGGAATAAAACGTATAGCCAGATTGATCTGGATACAAGCTCTTCCATACATCTTTTACATTGTGTATCCGAGCTAGTTCTAATATCGCCGCCCTAGTTTTACGCATGCGTCTAAATAGACCTCCCTTAGTCACATCCTGTTCATAGTTTAGCACGCAGTTATAATCCCCATCATAATAAGTTCCCCCTCCCACGAGAGCAATTCAATATTTAACCAATCAAAGATGCGCGGGTCATCAATATTTGGCCCGTATA
The DNA here is from genome assembly GCF_964261635.1 of Lissotriton helveticus. Classification (NCBI taxonomy): domain Eukaryota; kingdom Metazoa; phylum Chordata; class Amphibia; order Caudata; family Salamandridae; genus Lissotriton; species Lissotriton helveticus. Next base: position 343,141,477 of record NC_136073.1, read on the forward strand.
TGGGAAAAAAAACAAATTTACGGTTCTCAACCTGCATTTGAGTAATGGCCCACCGGCCTCCATTGTCCGAAGCAGTTTTAATCACTACCCCCCATGGTTGCTTTTTTTCAAGATTGCAACTCCCCTAATGGGAGCGTTAAAAGTAGGGCACACCACCACCTCGTATCCCAGTTGACTCAGTATTTTCTTGTCTTTAAAGCAAATATGCGTTTCTGTTAACATAATTAAATGTGGATCATAAATTTTAAGTTCCTCATACACCATACGCCTTTTGTTCTTGTTATTCAAGCCCGAAACATTCCAAGCTAAACACCTAAATTGCAACATTATAAATTCTTAATAAAGCAAAACGTTCTGCACCTCTCATTAATTGCCATAACATTCCCTGTCTACAGTTTCTAACGTTAACCACCTTAAACCTTACCTTGTCCTTTTCTTTTTCTCCCCCCCCACCCACCCCCCCACCCTTCCCTCCCTTCCATTCTCCTAGATCCCTCCCCCTGTACCTACCCGGAAGCATCCCACTATCTTCTGCTGCCGCTTGTGGGGCAGCCAACCAGAGAGGATTCCCTAGGAACCTCAACCCTCTGTATTGCTCTCATATAGAAAGACAAATGACTTCTGTCCAGCTACAGTTGAGCGGAGGTGGCAGCTTCGCCAACTGATTACACCATTTCAGTATAAGGGCACTCAAGATTTCTTACTCTTTCCCTCTAAACTCAAGATTATTCATCAGGGTCAGACTAGATTCTTCATCTCCAAAATCCAGGCAAAGGAATTCCTTGCTACTATTTAGTTAAGAAGCTGTTAGATTTCACTATGGCATTACTTGTCTTCTTTCCTTTTTTCTTTTTCATTAATTTTTTTTTTTCCGGGGGGGTGGTTCCTGGAGTAGATTGGGGGCGAGGCGATTGCTTGGGGTAGTTACCCCTAATTATCTTCTCGTGTTTTTTCTACAATTCTCTTTTTTTGTCTCAGGGAAATCAATCGTCTCCAGCCCTTAGGTTCTGCTTTGAGGGGTTGAGTGGGGTCCAGGCGAGAACGGGCCGTTGGCTCATCCCATCACAAGGACCAAGGTCCTGTTGCCACTCAAGGGGTGTGTAGGAGGGGGTGGGAGAGGGTGGGGGAGGTCTCTAGGGGGAATAGTGTGGGGGCTCGGGAAGGGGGGGTGGGGCCATGCTCACGTAGGTTCTGGATAATTACTGCAGTTGTGGTTATAAAATGGTGCAATGGTGGTATTAAGCAGCTGATAGGACTAACATTTCTGGAAAAGATAAAGTGGGTTCTAAGTTCTTTTTTATGTTCCGATGGGGCAGGGTAAACTCATTTTAAGTTCATGGAATGTTTGTGGTCTTAAAGACGCAAAAAACGTGCACTTTTTACTAAGATTGTTCATATTATGAAGTTGGATATATTATGTATACAGGAGACCCATCTGCCCTGGGGGAGGCGTGACTGTTTGAAGCTGCCTGAATATGATTTAATTGCATGTTCTAAACAGCCGTCTATGATCAGGGGGGTTGCTATCCAACTGAAGAGTGGAGCTGGGGTCTGTACCAGGGTCCGGGAGGACAGAATGGGTAGATGGATTATTGCTGAAATTTTAGTTCATAATAGACCCCTAACTCTGTGTACCATCTATGGCCCAAATTTGGACGATCCAGAATTATTTAAATACCTAAATGTAGAATTAGCTACCTGGCCGTTTCCCTTATTTGTTTGTGGTGATATGAATATCAATTTATCTGCCAATTTTAACTTAGCGGGTGATGATAAGTACATTGGTAGGAAACCCAGAGTGTTTAAGGCCCTTCAGGCCTTAGTTCAAGAACATGCGGTGACCGATCTCTGGTATCGACATAATAGTACGGACGATGGGCACACATATTATTCCGCCCCCACAATAAAATGGTCAGATTAGATTTTTTTTTTTTGTTTGACCAATTGGCAGAAGTAGCCTCTATTTTTATTCCTCCCAGAATCTTATTGGACCATAATCCGTTGCTTGTGGAATGTCCTTGGTCTCGTCTGCATAGAGCTCCCCGGGTCTGGACATTCGAAAGAAAACTTTTGATGGATGAGGCCTATCAGGCATATATGAGAAAAGGGTTCGCTGAATTCCTTGACATTAATAGGGCAACGGCATCTGAGCCTGTGGTTTGAGATGCATTAAAGGCTGCAGTCCGCGGCGAGACCAAGAGTTTTTCTTCTTTCCGGTTGAGGGCAGGACAAGAGCTGGTTAAGAGTCGTATTGAGGAGCTTAGGCTCGCGGAGTTAGAGTTAATATCTAAAATTAAGAATGCTCTCCCCATAGAAGAATGCCAGCAGGAGGTTGCCATATTAAAATCTAAACTTTTGGAGTCTTTTGGGCAGGACCTTGCTACTAAGTATCTCCAATATCGCACAATGATGTTCGGGTTTGCGGAGAAATCTGGGAGGGTACTTGCCAAGAGGCTCCAACAGAAAGGTGTGGAGAGTCGTATTAACAAAATTCAGGACAAAAATGGGGTGGTACAGGACACTTAGGAGGGAGTGGCGGATGTTTTTCAAAACTACTATGCGGCGCTTTATACAGAGGATACTGGGAGTATCCGGTTGGAGTCTGAGACTGAGGACTTTCTCTCTTGGTTGGACACTTCTAAGATTTCCTTTGAACAGAACGAATGGCTGTCGGCCCCTATTTCATTGGAGGAGGTTGAGTTAGCAATAAAAACTCTAGCTACTGGGAAAGCCTCCGGTCCGGACACTTTGCCCCTGGAGTTTTATAAGACCATTATCAAGGAGATTCGACTGGATTTGTTGATGATTTTTAGATGAGCACAGAGAGGTATTGTTCATGAATCATTGCGCCAGACTATAATAGTGTTCTGGGCTATTGTTAGTATGGGGAACCAGGGGGGTGGGCCACCTACCTTGGCGAATATAGCACCCGCAGTTTGGGAAGCCCATTTTGGAGCCTTATATGCTGACCCAGCCAAAGAGTTATCCCCGTCCTCTACCCTTGGACCCCTCCATGAGTATAGATTGGAGGGGCCGATGGTTCTAGTGGCTGCTGATGAGGTGGAGGTATGCTCGCTCTCTACCCCAGGTACCCGCCATGAGCATCCATTGGTGGGGCCCTTGGGTACCGAGCGGGGCGAGGAGATAGTGGGTCTGCTCTGTGAGCGTCGCTTGGTTGTGCACGCAGACATCTCGCTTGCGGAGGTTGAGACCCCAATTACCAAATTACTACCTAATATGGCACCCGGCTTGGATAAGCTTCCAGGGGATTTATTTCGAGCTCAACCCAAAATCTGGGCACCGTATCTGACCGTTTTATTTAACGCGATACTCAAGGGGAATGACCCGCCAGATACCTGGCTTGGAGCAGAGATTGTCCCTATCCACAAAAAAGGTTGTCCGTTAACCCCGTGTAACTATAGGCCTATCAGCTTGATAGATACTACACAAAAGCTGATGGGCAGGATCATCTTAGATAGATTTCAGGGGTGGATAGAGGAACATTGGATTCTGTCTATATTCCAAGCTGGCTTCAGGACAGGCATTTCCACACTAGATCACATTTTTAGGCTTCAGGTACTATTCTGGAAATAGGTCTGAGTGGAGGGTGGCCGCCTCTACCTCATCTTTGTGGACCTGCGGGCCACATTCGATCTAGTTCCGAGGGAAAAACTATGGGGTGTTTTACTAGCTATGGGTTTACCCACCTACTTGCTGGATATTTTGATGAGACTCCATATGAACAACTATGCCCAAGTCAGGTGTAGGAAGCATGGGGAATTGTCGGGCCACTTCCCTGTTAACAAGGGGTACGCCAGGGATGTGTCCTGGACCCAACTTTGTTCTGCCTCTATATAAATGGACTAGTTGATCATTTGCAGAGAGTAAAAGATAATGACGCCCCAAGGATGGTGACTGGGTGGGTGCCTGCTTTGATGTTTGCAGATGACACTTTGTTGTTATCTAAAACATCAACGGGCATTCAGCGTACCTTGGATGGCTTCGCAGTTTTCTGCAAATTGCGCGGGCTAGAGATAAACCTGGATAAGACCAAGTTCATGGTTTTTAACCCTCCCAAGAAAACTCGCCCCAACCCTCTCTTAAATTAGACATATCTGGAAAGAGTGAAGACCTTTGAGTACTTGGGTATCACCCTGTCCGAAAATTATGATTGGGGCCCTCAGACATCTAAGGTGGCCCTTAGGCTGTCTCGAGTCGTGGGGGGAATTAGTAAAGTCCATAGAACTTCGGTTTTTAAGCCTGCTGCACCGGTCGTAGAAATTTACAAACTCCAGGCCAGGGCGGCTTCTATATACGGTGCATTATTATGGGGTCATAAACGCATAACCAGTCTTGCAAGGGTAGAGCATGTTTTTATGGGAAATCTACTGGGGTTATCAGTGAGTACACCGCTTATTCCCCTACTCATGGATTTGGGGATAGAACCTATAAAGGATGCAGTAGTAGCACGACCGTTGATGTACTGTAAGAGGCTCTGGTCTGTGCCTGAACTTGCTTGCTATAAAGAAGAATTCACAGAGGTATGGGCCGCTTTAAAAACCAAGAACATCTCGTGGCTCTTACACATTAGGGCACTCTGTGGGCAAATTGGCTTGCTTGAGTTGTGGGAGAACCCTGCAGATAGCTGCCCAAGGATAACGAAAGCTGAGCTCCTGCGCTATGTTAGGAAGCAGAACCTGTTAGCTCTCCAGAGATGTACCACTCTGGGTAGACTGACGGTGGATTTCCTTCTAGTAAAAACTGAACCCAGAATGGAGGAATTCTTGGACCTAATCAATCCCTCCCTTGCAGGGAAGCTTTACATGCAGCTTAGGATTGGCTGCCTCCCGCTTAGGGCATTTACATGTAAATGGGCTAATGCAGATAACATTGTATGCCCGGCCTGTAACTATAAGCAAGAAGATGTATGCCATGTCCTGTTTGTTTGCCCGGCATACCACACAATTAGGAAATGTTTGCTGGTTCCACTCTGCAGGAATTTAGGTTTTACCCAATGTGCCCAAGCCGCTAGGGTTTTAAGATTTGATACCCACCCTCCCATCGTCTTTGCTGTATCCAGGTTTCTGTTGGGTATGTGGCGTTGAAGGAGAAGTTTTCTATAATATTTCTGCTCATCTCTTAATTTTATAAAATGTACTGTATAGCTTGATAATGATCAAATTTAATTCAATTTTAGCTTCAAGTTTTAACGCATATCTAATTTATTGTTTTAACCTTCTTTGTTTTTATGTACCTATTGTTCTGTGCTTTTATGGTCTCCATTGACCGAAATAAAGTTATCAATGATGATGATAATAGTTTTGTTTAAAAAAAAGGAAAAGCCTGAGCTGAATCCTTCATCCTTTTGACCTATTTCCCTCATAAATAGTGATGGTAAAATCTACTCTAAAATGTTAGCGTCTAGATTGGCAGAGGTAATAGCCCCATTGGTCTCCCTGCGTCAACACACGTTTATCCCGGGCAGGGACACCGCAGATCATGTCCCGCGTGTCATCGCCCTAGTGGACTGGGTCCAGGTCACGGCCTTCCCCTCGGGGTGATCTGTTGGACGCCGAGAGGGCGTTCGACATGGTCTCCTGGAGGTACGTGTGGGCCGTGCTTTGGTGGAAGGGCTTTGGTAGTGAATTTATCCAATCAATACGTACTCTTTATACCTCTCTTAAACCTGCTTTACGTATCTCTGGTCAGAAGTTAGGGTAGTTTAATATTAGTAGAGGTACAAGACAAGGGTGTCCTTGCTCACCCTTGCTCTTTCTCTAATATATCACTTCATTACTTGGCAAGATCGAAAGTCATTTAGATATATCACCCATAAGGATCGAAGGCACAGAGTATCGTGCCTTGGCTTACACTGACGATATTGTGGAATTAACCTCAGATGTCTCCTCAGCATTTGTGGCCCTTAAAGCACCTTCTAAACAGTTTGGTTCAGTTTCAGGATATAAATTAAATGTGGCAAAAACCCAGGTTGTTCAAACATCTAACATGCCTTCTTCCGAGGCCCCTGTGGTTAGAGTAGCAACTTATTTAGGAGTTAAGATCTCGGCTGCAGTTAAAACCATTCCGGATCTGAATATTCTCCCGGTGGGGGATGCTGTAAATACTAAGCTGGAACGATTGGATCATTTACACCTTTCTTTATATGGTTGTTGCAGTGTTCTTAAAATGCTGGTACTTCCAAAGTTCTTATATCTTTTCAGGACAATTCCTTTAGAAATTGCTCAGGGAAGCTTGTTGAAGGCTGATAGGATCTGTTATAGGTTCCTCTGGGAGTACCGCCACTCTCGTAGAGCTGCTAAATGGCTGTGTCTCCCCCCGTGATCGTGGTGGTTGGGCTGCACCTAATTTATTAATATATTACTGGGCCGTTTTTGTTCAATCTTTGGGAGTACCACTTTTGGGTTCAAGTGCTGAGGTCCACCTATGTAATAGACCTACTATCTTTGAGATTGGTCTTGGCACGGTGGCCAAGGGTGCACTGACGCAAGTCTTGGAGCCCAGCTATTTTATGAAGACCAGGTTTAAGGTTATTATTGCTATGTTCCGTATTTGGGTGAAAATACGGCGGAAATTGGGCATCCCCAACATTAATATTTACACTCCATTTAAAGCTGCTCTTCTCCTCCCTCCCATTTTCCAGGATTATATTATCTTTAGATGGCAGGCCTTAGGTATTCAGACCATTGGGCATTTAGTGTGTTCTGGGCAAATGCTTTCTTTTTGTTTCTTAAGGATAAGTTGAAGCTGAATGCGCATGATTTTTTTAAATACTTGCAGATCAGAAGTTTTATTCATAAACGTCTTAATGAAACCCCTTCAATGTTAGAAAAGTTTGACGTATTTCAATTAATACAAGGAAAAGCCAGAATAGGGATGTTGTACCAACATTTATTGGTTAGCTTCCCGGATGATCTAAAGGTGCAAATTTGAAGTGGGGGGTTAAATTTGGTAAAACTGGGATTGATCTGAGGCCAGCTTTGGAGCTAGCTAGCGAGGTCTTGGTTTCTGGCAGTTTACAGACTCAAAGCTACATGGCTGCTTTTGATCTATAATATACGCCTGCAAAAATTGCAAAATGGGGTGGTAGGAAGGGGAATCATTGTGCTAGGTGTGGGTTATATGCAGCTGATTCTATGCATATGTTCTATCTATGCCCGATCCTTCGTGACTTTATGCTTGATGTGGAGCGGTTTATTAACGGCACGCTTAATATCCCTTGCACTTTGTCTCCAGATATGGTTATAATGGGCTCCGAAGGTTCATCATGGGCAAGCAATTCTCGGTATGCCACTGCTTTTATGTTCATAGCCATGTCTGTGATCCGTTTGTGTATTACTTCACAATGGTTATCTCCTGATCCACCTGTATTAAGTATTTGGAGAGCTAGCTTGCTTGCTATCTATAACTTGGAGTTTTCCGTGTTCACATTAAAGGGTAGGAGGAAGCGGAAGCAGGCTTGTAAGATCTGGGACCCCGTGGAGGAATGATTAAAATAGGCACTGTGGGTCCGTTATACATACATAAGTTTCTTATTGTTGAGCCGCTGTTTTTCCATGAATTATTATTTTTTTTGTTTGTTTTTTTATCTTCCCTCTGCTCTATATCATTCTTTATTAATATCTTGATAGCTCCAGCTGTTTACCAAACTTGATTTATGTATGTATTTGTTTCGTTTGCCACAACTGCATTGTCTGATTTCAATAAAAAACTAAAAAAAAAAAAGTATGTTCTTGTTCGCTCTGCGTTTGAGTTTGAGCAGAGCTTGAGTAATGACCTCCTGAAAGGTATCAATATTGTCGTGGGGAGATTTGGGTAGAAAACAGACCGGGGTTTAAATTTCGTAGATGTAATAGAATCCGTAGGAATATCCAACTCCCAGTCAGTGTTCCCAATGGAAGTATTAGGATCAAGACCAATGGCTAGATCTTGCATATTACGAAGCACTTGGGCATCTTCAATGTTGAGATTTGAAAAGAGACGAGTTGTGTTGTCTTCTCTTGGCAATCTATTGCCCTTGTCTTGTTTGTATAAAAGATGCCATTTTTTCAATTTGGCCTTTCTCACAAATTTATATAAATCAATTTGTGTGTCCGCATAATTGAAAACTTCAGAAGGACAAAAAGTTAGGCCTAAACATAGTGTACTTTTCTCAGAAAACGTTAGCTGGCGTTTACTCAAATTGACAATTGCTTTGTTTGGCGTGTCCGGATCTAATATTTCTTGCTTTTAGAGCCGCGTGTCTTGCTTCCCATACGCTCTTTTGTGTTGTTCTTTTGTTTCCCTTTGTTTTCTTTGTTTGCGTCTCTGCTTGCACCTCCCCTCCCTCTTCCGCAGCCTCTGCCCCGAGGTTTCCCTCTTCCTGATGGTGATTGGGGGGTTGACCTTGTTATCTGGCGGCACTTGCGTGGGACCCTGAACTTGTTTAAAAAAGTCACCGTTCTTGATGGGAGTTGTCTTTCCGAAACTGAACTTACTGTGGAAATTGAAATGTCTGTATCTGATCCACTGGCATCAGTTGTGGGATTATATTTTTCCATTGTCGCTACTTCTGTTGTTTCTTTAGGTGCTGGCAAATCATCATAAAGGTAGTCATACTTGTGACTATATGTGAGAATGGGACCGGACTCCTATTCCACACAGTCTCTGTGCAATTTCCTTTGTTTCCGTTTTTTTTATATCCTCCTCATGTTGTTCTAGTTTAGGTTTTAAATGTTTTAGGAATTTGTTGATGCTATCCTGCTCATTACGTTTCAATAATTCTTCTTCCAGTGTACTTATTTCAGACAGGATAACATCCCTATCTTCACAAGCGTACTTGATTAGGATGTTGAGCATAGTTCTAGAGCTATTTGCTGAGTTCTCTTGCCAATCTTGTGACATTTGTGGATTCAGGGATTCGTTGGAGGGCATGGTATAAATGCGAAGGCCTCTGGGAACCATGTGTTTGTCTACATAATCTTGTAGTGAGATGGCCTCCCACCATTTAGCTGTTTCACATTTTTTAAGTTTCTCTAATCGCCTCAGTTTGGCATTGAGTGACATATCCATTAATCTGCTGGACTTTTGCGTGGCGCCAGTTCCTGTTCCTGGTGCTCGTGCTAATAATGTCACTGCCACTGCAAGGCGCTCTGCTTCTGTATTCATACTGATAAAAAGTATGTGAGTCCTAGTGTACCATTTTAGCACGGTACACCAGCGTAATGCGTGAAAATTTGAAGTAGGGACACCTCCCCTTTATACACGAGTTCTGGTTATGTTCCCCTCCACATTGGGAGGTTTCTGTTGCCGCTAGTCAAAATGATGATGGCAAATAAAACATGACATTCAGTTTCCGGGTATTTCAATATTTGTCTTTTACTTTCTCTTTACGCTATCCCTGGCCATCACATAAGGATAGTTCAAGCTGTACACCACTTCACCAGTATGTTAGTTAATGTTTCCAGCAAAACGTAAGGGCTGTGAAAGGATTCCGTTCTAATCCCAAAGCGCTGGAATCACTATCCAGTATATTGAAGCCCGATGATGCAGCCAGCGAGGGACTCGTGCCTCCTAAAGCAGTATGACGGGAGGGGGAACGGGCGTGTCTCTTCCCAAACGTAACCTGCCCCCTCCCCTCTCGCACTCCCCAATACAGGGCAAAAAGAGACACACACCTCTTCGATGCCGTTTGTAAAAGACTCGTTCCTGAACTCACGACAGAGTAGGTACCTTCACACGGGGTAGCGGCAGGCCGGTGGACTTCTCCAATAATATTCGCACAAACGATCCAGAATCACGAAGTCAGTGGCCTATAGACAGTTGGAGAGTGTAAGATAGGCGGGTCTCCCGGCAATTATTATCCCACAGCACACTTCTTCAAAGAAGCACTCGCACTCGGAACAAACCAGAGTTTATTTTTCAAAGGCTACGCGTTTCAACAGCAAAGCTGTCTTGATCACACCATTTGCCAGTGATACAGGAAGTCTATACATAGGTGTAGACACAAACAATGGACTATTGGATGATAAGTGGTGTTTGCTACCACGGCGGCCATTTCTGAATGTTATACATATATCAATCTTATATGTTAAATGTGCATACTCACTGTCAAAACTCATGATGTGCACAGTAAATTGTAAACAAAATGAAAACATAAATGAATCAAATTATAATGCCGGTGGAGCCCCTTATGTGTACTACATGCAAAAACTCCATGCGACTTTCTTAGCTTAGAATATGATAACTTTCATACAATTACGTGGCCAATAGTGCCCCTAGGAAAGGAAGCAAATTGTATCAGCTTGTCCTTCAAATACCACAATTGTAGAAAATCTATAAAGCATACCGTATCACAAATTACATTCGACATAGTGTCAATAAATTATTTCACATTGAGCATGATAGTAAAAATGCTGGGCTCACACAGTAATGAGTATGTGCTCATTCTATATGCAGCATAGTGCCATATTTTTCTTAATAAACACAACACAATCCTAAGGTAGAGAATATATGAACAGGCAATATACTAATGTTGCACTCGAACATATGAAGAGTCTAATTGATATTAATAGATCGACTTCATTCTAGCAAGAATCAAATATCCAAAAACAACCTATACAAGATTCCTGAAATAAGTGAAAAAAACAGAAAAGAAGAGAAGTGCCCAAAGAATTATGTGAGGGTAGAAAATCTTATCTGAGATGTACCCACAGGACGGGGAAGAAAAGGGTAGGGTGTCTGGAACGGATGAGACAGTCCGCAACTGAGGCAACCCTTCCTTTCCTTCTGTGTAAAGAGAAAAAATGAAAGTGATATTAAAATCAAGTCAGGCTAAACTATTCCATCATAGTTTAGTACCAAAATCTTAAAGCATTTCAGAACAATTGAATACAAGCAGTAGCAATTATTACAGCTCAGGACATTTCGGAAAATTAATAAGACAAACCAGAATCATTCATCACGTAGATGTGAGGCTAATTCCTCATCAAGATTATGACCTCTCGGATACCTTGTCTCGAGTTCAATTATCCCCCTGGATTCTCGTTTACGTAGGAGCAGAGTTATGTTCCCACCTCTGGGACCAGTGTGGACTTGTTCCAGTGTGAAAAAACGTAGCAATGAGCTATTAGACAGATGGAACAACTCGAAATGTCTGGCTATAGGGTAATGCGGGTCTTTTTTGTTTATAGCAGGCATGTGCTCAAGCACTTGTTTCCTTGTCATTAACGTAGTACTGCTCACATACCACATTTTGCATGGACATATTAGAACGTACACACAGTATGTGGAACTACATGTTACAAATTGGTTAATAGTTTTAGGTGAGCTGTGACCAGGGATTGGAACAGTTTTTACCATACAACTACTGCAACAGGCTTTGCAATGCCCACAGGGATAAAATCCTTTTAGGTTATGTTTGCTAGCTGGTTTCCTGGGTGTTATGTCGTTGTGAACAATGATATCCCTAATGCTCCGACCTTTTCTGTATGTTATTTTGGGTCGTCGTGGCAGAGTAGGTCCAATAATGGGGTCACTAGTGATCCAGCGCTCTGATTGAAAAACTGTCTCACAAACACTACCTATCACCATGATACTCACCATTAATCATGGAACTCATATAAAGGCCCATAAACCAACGAGACAATTTTTGAGCAACTGAATCATGTGATCTAATTAATCAATTATATTCACAAACTATTTACATAAATATATACAACTGCAGTTTATCTATTCTCACCATGGTTTTAAACTTATATCATTTATAATTAGGCCACTAAGGCGAATGGATCAACTGATGGAAACTAGACCATGAATAAACAAGACCAGCTTGTCTTTTCAAATCTAATTTTATTAACTTTATTTTTCAAAAGAAAGAGCATTTACGTTTAGAATCTATATTTTATTTAGCAAATAAGAAATCAGCATTTTAATAAGGAAATGATTTATTAAATTGACATTCTCAAGGCAAACTCAGAAAACATTAAAAATTAGCAGAATAGCAGTTTCCATTCTCTAAATCTATTTCCCTGTCTAATTCTCACTCCACCTAAAAAGGAAAAATCAATTAAAGTCTGCTGTCCTTACGTGAGCCAGAAGTCCAACAGCATGTCACGTCAATCAGGATTCGGAAAGCGAGAAGCGCCCTCCTGCTCATAATGTCAGGTTTTATACCTTTCTTTCTAGCTAAACTTTCTACATTTTACATTCTTTCATAAAAATCCAGGCTTTTCATTGGCTGTCCTGTGTCAGTCCATGATAAAAGTATGAAATCATCTCCGATTCTTGACCAAGTTCAGGCTTTACATAAGCCTTATTGTCCTTTACTTCCACGTCTATCGGCTTCCTCAAGAAAGACGCTTTTTCCCTCGAGTTTCAAACATTGACTTCCTAGCTTTGGCACACACATTAAGTTCCTGTCCTTGAGCCTTTTCTCCGAGAGCACGTTCAGCACAACCAAGAACTGCTTTTTATAATATTGATGACAGTGCGGTAAAAATCTCCACATCTGCGCATGTGCAAGGCTCCACTCTGGACAAGCTTTCGCGTCTGCAACTCTGTCAACCATTTTCTGAACCAACTTTAGGCCTCACTTTGGAAAATATTATTAAACAAACACAAGACATCAATTAATTAAAGAATTGAGACACATTCTGTTACCCACCCCCAATACTAATTAAACTCATTAATTGTTTCCTAGCTTAAGCACATACAAGCAGCATCATAATTACTTTTCTTCTTTGAACTGCACGAATCTCCACGTGCTTTTGTCACAGAAAGGACATAACATACGCACACTAAATAAGCACATGCCATTAGTTAAACAGCCACATTTAATACTGACAAAGACAATAGACAAGGCTAGTTTATTATTTTTCTTTGCGTTTGCAACATAAAGCACATTAGTTTATCCCGCGTGTACTGATGGATGCATTTTTAATCTAAGTTGATTAATAATTTTACCACATGCTTATTAATTCAATTACTTCTGTTATGGGAGATTATCTTCGCAAGTTTGAACAAAATCTTGTTCTTCACCTTGCTCCATCAACTCCCTCATCTGGTGATTTCAAAATCACCAAATAATACCAAAAAATTTAAAATTTTGAACCCTTGAACATCTTTTGGACTTTCTTAATATTAGTATTTCTAAACTTTAGATTCATCTGTTTTACTGCATTTTTCATATTGAGTTCAACGAAACTCTTCTAATTCTATTTCTTTTTTCTTTTTCTTTTCTAAGATTGTAAATTCTTTTCTTTTCCATTACATGTTTTCTTCTTCTGTGTATCATGCAACTAAATTTTAACAAAAGTATCACTATAGCTATGACTATTAAAGGAAAAACTATTTTACCTATAATTGAACTACCAATCTCTTGAAACCAGTGTTTAATTACTGCAAATCTTTTACTTAATCGGTCTTAAAAACTATCATCTTCTAAAGGTTCAACCTCATTATGTAATTCTGTTATATATATATTTTTCTTAAACTTATTTTTATTGGTATTTCGTTACCTGAACAGTACAGACCATGTAAGTAATCACATAAGCTAGAAAACGCAGGATAAAATTCAAGGAGAAAGGAAAACAAGCGCAAGCATGTGAGTCACCATCATGGGGATCATTTGATTGGGTCTGCAGAGTTCGTACAGCGGTGTTGCCAAGTAACTGGGGGGATAGAACTCGGGGAGGGAGCATCTGGGCGTTTGCACGGGCATATCAAGAAGAGTTGGGGGTCTGGCGTTAGAGGGGACAATGACTCGCCCTTACAGTGAGGCAGCTGCCAAAGGGCGGGAGTGTCATGTCTGATTGGGCATCGGGCCAGTCGCCCCGGAAGCTACGTATTAGTGTGGGACTGCGAATCGCCAAAGTACGGCACTAGTCGTTGGTCAGGGGCTGCAGGCTCGCGGGGGCGGAGGTGGGGGGATCGGTCGGGGTGGGTGCAGTTGTAGGTGTAGGTGTGGCCGGGTCATCATTGCGCGTTAACTGTCGGAAACGATGCAGTAGCATGGCCCATTCAATAGAGATGGGGTGTTTACGGGCACCTCTAGCCTCCTCCTCCCGTAGGGCGTCCTCTTCCGCCGCTGCCCATTTACAAACTGCCCCTGTCCATGCTGCTGTAGGGGGGCCCTCTAATGATCGCCAGTGCATAGCTATACATCTTTTCGCTAGCAGTAACACTAGGGACACCGGGAGCTGTTTCGGAATGTGGAAAATGCCCAACGCGCTGGATTCCCAGGAGGCTAGGGTTGTGAGATCCGTTAGGTCTTTTAGTGTGGTGTGCACCGTCTGCCATAGGGGGTGGAGGTCCGGGCAGCTCCAGAACATGTGACGGAAATCTGCATCTGGGGAGTGGCATCTGGGGCAAAGGAATTGTGTAGTGGGGTAAAATTTCTGCAGCCGCGCCGGCGTCAGATACGCCCTGTGTAATATGTAATATTGGATGTTTTTAAAACGGGCGTTCCTAGATGTACGTTTTGGGGCTTCAAGCGCCTTGATCCATTCCGAGTCGTGTAAGGGGCGCCCGATGTCCTCTTCCCATGTGGTGCGCAGGGACACTAGGGGAGTTCTCGTATCGCCTTGTATAACCAGGTGACCAAATGTCGTCCTACATACATGCGCAGAATTGCGTGTATAACTGGATGCGTGTCTGGTTTGCCGGCCTGGAGGTTGTGGTAAGGACGGAAACTTTCGAGGAGCTGGCGATATCGGAGGAATTGACCGGGGGGGAGATCGAATTCAGCAATTAGTCGATCGAATGATTTAATCCGACCCTCCTCAAAGAGCGACTCCATGTCCGTAATACCGCACTGTGTCCACTCAACGAGCATGGCGGCTGTGAAGTATGAATCTAACCTGGGCCAGCCGACCAACGGGAGCAACGGGGAATATGGGGTTGTCCTGGGAGACATCCGGTGGATCCGGAGCATACATTGATGCGCCACTGTGACTTGTAGAGGATATGTGCGCCGCGGTTTAGTGCCCGGGAGAAGAAGACGGGTGAGCTCCGGCGTCGTAATCCTACCCGTTGAGGTACTGGCCTCTTGTGTATGTCGGTCCGCTGTCCAGTACGACAACCATTGGAGCTGGGCCGCTAGAAAGTAGTACTCAAAGGATGGGCCAAGCCTCCCTGGGTGGTGGGAAGCTGAAGGGTTTTCATGGCTACTCTGTGCCGGCCCGATCCCCAAATTAGGGCACCTAGGAGGGAATTGAGGTCCTGGAAAAAGGACCTGGGTGGGACCACCGGCAAGTTGGTAAAATGATATAGCAGCCGGGGAAGCATTATTATTTTAGCTAGGGCAATTCGTCCTATCGGGGCCAGTGGGAGTCTGGTCCAGAAAGCAACCGTCGGTCGAAGGCTCGCGAACGCCCAGCAGTGATTGCCCCCGAAGATGTCAGCGGGAGAATGGTAAAGTCGAACCCCTAGGTATAGGGGGGGCTGTGGACCATGAGATCCTTTGCGTCCCCAGCCAGGTATTGCGGGGTGGTAGGTCCGGGTAGAAGGGATATACTGTGGATTTGTCCCAATTCATTCGGAGGCCCGAGGCGTCCGCGAATTCGGTAAGTGCCGTCCATATGGGGGTGAGGTCGACCGTAATATCCCGGACATAGATGAGGAGGTCATCCGCGTACATGGAGACGCAGTGCGTGACTCCCGCGAGTGGGATGCCCCAGTTCAGACCCCCCTGGCGTAACCTGATCGCTAGTGGTTCGACTGCAAGGGCGAAGAGGAGAGGCGAGAGGGGGCACCCCTGCCTCGTGCCTCGCCGGACCTCGAACGCCGCCGAGATGTGTCTCTCAATCCGGACCCGTGTAGACAGGTCTGCATATAGGAGACGCGTGTACGCCATGAGTATAGGGCCGATGTTGAGGCGGCGTAGACCGAGAAGAGGTATGGCCATGTGAGAGTGTCGAACGCCTTCTCCAGGTCCAGGATGAGACAGGCGGAGCGAGGATACCTGTCCCGCACCTGGTCCTGAACATGGAATACACGGCGGATGTTCTGTGAGGTGTTCCTCCCCGGGACAAAGCCGCACTGGTCCAAGTGGACCAGCGGACGTATGATCTGGGCGTATCTGTCTGCCAATACCTTCCCGAGGAGTTTACAGTCTGCAGACAGTAGTGTGATGGGGCGATACGAGCCCATAAGATGTGAGTCCCGGTGTGGTTTTAAAAAGGTCACGATTACCGATTCCCGTAGTGAGCGGGGTAACACTCCCTGATCGAGGGCCGTCGCGAACACCTGTGCCAGGCGTGGGACCACTAGAGGGGAGAACGTCGAATAGTATTCTAGCGGGAAGCCGTCAAGACCTGGGGCTTTATTGCGAGACAGGGCCCGTAGCGCCTGAGTGATTTCTGAAGGCACTATTTTGGCGTCGAGCGCGAGCTTGTCGGCATCGAGATCGTGGGTAGTGACAACGGATCGAGGAAATGGGCGACAGACGATGGAGAAAGCGAGATCGGGGCGCCGTACACTACGGCGTAATAGCGTTGGAACGCCAGAAGGATCTCCGCCTGGGAGCGCACGAGCTCACCCTCCGGGTTGACGATGTCCGTGATCGGTCTGGTTTCGGTGTCTTGTCGCGCCAGCCACGCGAGCATCGCACCCGTTTTGTCCCTGTCTCTATTGACTCTGGAGGCATAGGCCCTGAAATTATATTTCCGGAGATCAGCGCAGGCTGCCTGGTAGGCTGACTTTGCTTCAGCTGTGAGCGCAGCATGCTCCTCTGAGGGATCAGCTTGTTGAGTGAGTATAGCTAGGCGCTGTTCCGTGGTTGTAAGGGCCTGTTCCAACGTGCGTCGGACCCCTGTGATTTGTTTAATGCACTCCCCCGTGCCACCACCTTGAACGCATCCCACTCTATCAATGCCGAAGAAGCTGTGTTCGTGTTGTGTGTGAAGTAGTCCTGTATGCTGCGTGTGTGCGAGTCTCGGAACACCTGATCAGTCAGACATTCCCTAGGTAGTCGCCAGGTAGGGACAAGTGGGTGTGGGGGATGCCAGGTGAGCCGCAGTATGTGAGCGTCATGATCTGAGATGACCCGTCCCAGGTAGTCCGCAGAGACGATCGTAGGGAGGATCTGCGCTGAGCATAGAAACCTGTCAAGGCGGACCCGAAGGTTGTGAGGGATAGAGTGGAACGAATAAAGGCGGGCATGAGGATGTAAGTGTCGCCAAGCATCGGTGAGCGCCCAGTGTGTGGCCCAAACTCGGAACAACTCTGATTGTCGGGGGGCCGGGGAGCGCGGGGGGAGGGTGCGATCGGTCCAGGGAAGGGTCAAGCGTGCAGATGTAATCGCCTCCCAAGACCCAGGGAACAGCAGTGAATTGGGCCAAGACTTCCGTAAGGTGATCCCAAAACTTGTCCTGCTCAGTATTAGGGGCGTATATGCTGCCTAAGAGGATCCCCTGGCCGTCTAAGAGCCCCTCCAGTAGAGCGTACCTGCCCTCCCTGTCCACCACCCGCTTGAGTTCCCGGAAGGGGGTACCTGGCCTAACCCAGATTAAGGCGCCGCGTGCAAAAGTGGAGGAGTGTGGCTCACTGCTTAGAGCGGCAGTCCCTGGTACAGAGGTCTGGCCGGGACCAGGGTTCAAATCCAGCCTCGGCTGATTTGGCGGATCTTGGGCTCATAATTCCTCGGACCTGATTTCTCGCCTCGGTGCCTACTCTGAGCATGAGTCCCACGCTGCAACTCTGGGCAATAGCTTGCTTAACCTCCACAACGGCCCCCTACAGCGCTGGGGATGCCTGGTTGCACCCCGGGGATGCCCAGGAGTGGACATTTCACGGGGAAAAGCCAGGATGGGTTCTCTAGCGGTATGAGTACAGCGCCAGGACACACTGCTTGCCGGGGTATCAGTGCGCTTTACAAATACGTCTACATTTACTTACATTTACAAAAGCCGAGTATGTCGTGGCACAGAACGTCCCGCGCCATTTAGCCTGCAGCCTGCCCAATTCGGTACCGTTAATATGCGTCTCCTGTAGGAGAGCAATTCCAGCCGTCATGCGCTTGACGTATGAGTAAATAGAATAGCGCTTACTAGGCGTGTGGAGGCCCCGTACATTGAGTGTGAGGACATTAACGTCCGATCGTGGAACTGCCATCAATCACAGTCCGTGCAAACAACTGAGAGCACCCAGTAGACACGGGGGGATGTGAGTTTGTATATCGTGTACATGCCCGTGCACGCCTTGCTGCCGAGGGGAAGGGACAGGAACTGACAGGAGGGAAAACTATTGTAACAGGGGGTGGGAAACAGTCCCAATACAGGGGATACATCACCGGGGGCGGTATATCCAAACTAGTGTCCCACTAGGGGAAGAATACAACAAGAAACTGCGGGGGCGGCAGCGCGTGTGTATGCGAGGCTGGGCGCTGATCGGGCTTTTGCAGGAGAGATGTATGTTGCATGTGAGCCTACATAGGAAGAGCGCTTAAGCAGATTCAGAGCGCATTCGGTAAGTAAGGTGTTCATAAAGAGGATACAATCCAGTCACATATTACTCAGAGGTGCCAGGTCGGCCATCAAGGATAGCGCCCATCGTTTGCGTGATGACCAGGGGGGAAGAGGCCAGACCTATTCCCGACATCGTGCCATCACTGTCACGGTCTTTCTCCGGAGTGAAGAGGTGTGGTTGGCGCTCCAGGTCTGGTGCTAGGGGTGACGAGTGCAGTTCAACCACCGCTCTCAGAGCATCCCGTCGCTCTCGCATGATCTGCGTTAAATCCGGCGATCTCGCGGGGGAGGATCCTTGGCTCTTGGAGGGGTCCGCCTGGGGGCGCTTCAGGCCACGTCTCCTGGGTCTCCGCGAGTGACTGTTCTGGTCTCGCTGGACTCCCGCCTTGGGTAGTAATGGGCAGTGGAGCTCATCCCAATCTCGCGCCTCCTCGGCGGTGATGAAGAATATGGCCATGCCCTTGTGTAAGACCTTGAGGCGGGCTGGGAACAGCAAGGAGTACTGGACATTGTTTGCACGGAGGTGTCTTTTGACCTCGAGAAATGCGGACCTCTGCTGCTGAACCGCTCGAGCATAGTCCGGGAACACCATGATCTGCTGGTCCTCCACCTGCAAGGGGCCCGCTGCCCGGGCCGCGCGGAGCACCGCGTCTCGATCACGGAAATGTAGGAACTTGGCTAACATGGGTCTTGGAGGGAAGCCTGATCTTGGTTTCCGGGCGGGGACCCTATGAGCTCGTTCAATGGAGAAGAACGCCGAGCGTACCGCCTTGGGGGTGAAAGACCTGGTCCATGACTCCATATAGTTCAGGGTGTCTGAGTTCTCAATTCCCTCCGGAAGGCCCAGGACGCGGATATTGCAGCGTCTCGACCGCCCCTCCAAATCGACTGTGCGCTCTTCAAGGGCCGCCACGCGACGCAGGACCTCCTGCAGATCTGTCCCTGCGCCTTCACGGCGGGTTGCAGGTCGGTCAAGATCTTCTCCCCATCCTTCACCCTGTCTGCCAGTTTGCGGTGGTCGTCGCGGACCAAGCTGATGTCCGTCGAGAGGGTGCCCAAACGCTCCTCCATTGATAGTCAGGACATCTCTATGGCCGCCAGCACCTTGTCCAATTTTGCCGATAAGGTGGGGTCCGTTTGTGGCGCGTGGGTTTGCGACCAGGTCCGGGTGTGTGGCATGTTCTCGGGGGCCGTTTCAGGGACGGCGGTCACCTGTGTGCCCTTAGGTTTCCCCATGCAGACAGCAGGTGGGGCGTTGGGAGTCAGTGAGGGCAGGGAGAGGCGGGCCCCTCAAGGAGAGGCCACCCGAGCAGATCCCAGTCAGGGGAGAATGCGTGGCCACAACAGGTGCAGGGTGGTCAAGGGCTAGCCCACCAGGTCCCGGGCTCCTGAGCAGTGATGTGCTCACACTCGAAGGGCGAAGCAGGGGCATAGGCTGCGGGGTCTCCCCGCTGGCTGTCCTCGTCGTGGGTGTCGGCAATTCCGCTCCGGTGGTCCCCGCAATGGGGGGGCAAACCTCTGGACGCTTCGGTAGGACCAGGTGGCAGGGAGAAAAGGCCAGTCCAAACCTCCCGGGAGCAGGTAACAGGAGTGTGTGGGTGGCGCGCGGCGATCAGGGGCTCCAGAAGTGCAGCCGGGAGCTCCTCAGTCACCGTCCCTCTCAGACGTGCACGGGCGCCATGTTGAGGTCAGGCACCTCTGGGGAGCAGGCGTCGGATGGCAACGGAGGGCGCCCCAGTCATGCAGTGGGTCTCTCCCCGTGCCTACCTCCAGCGATGGGTGCAGCGATGACGGCAGGCTCCGCGGACTGCTCGGTGCGGCCACCAGGAACCAGGATGCAGCAGGGGTGAGCCCTCAGAGTGTCGGGACGGCTCCTGTAGCCGGAGAGGTGTCGCAGCAGCGGTGGAAGTATTCACGAAGTTAATTCGCCCCTTCCAGCGCTGGCAGAGTCACAGTGGTCGACGCTCCGGTGTGCAGGGGCGCTCCGGTCTGCAGTTTTGCGTTGTGGGGCTCACGGCGATCCTCGGGTCTGGGTAGAGTGCTAGCCCGATCGCGGAGCCTCAGCAAAACACGGCCGCCATCGTGGCTTGCTTAGCCACGCCCCCCATGTAATTCTGTTATATTCTTAATATACATTTCTATATTTTGACTCTTGTCAGGAATTTACGTACAGCAATGTTGGACATGCAAAATTCCACAGACTCCACCCTCTTTTGCTAACAAAATGTCTAAAGCAAGACGGTTCTGCATTACCATAGTTCTCATAGCAATAAGCTCTGTGTTCACTAATTGAAATCCACTAGCAGTGTCTGTAGACAATCTATCAACAATTGTAGACATTCTTCTAATCTTGTTTGCAATCAGGGTTGTTCCTACCATAGGTATTAATGCACTAAATATGTCACCCATTATTTCTGAAAAGCTTTCCCTTCTAAATCTACTCAGATGATTACTAATTTCAAATGAACCTTTTGCATTTCTATCTACATGAAACATTTTTGGAAAAACTAATCCCACGTAACATGTCCCATACCAGTGATCAGGAAGATTGTAATAAGCTTTATTCCCACAAACAAAATAAATTCCTGGAAAAATTGGATCTTTGCCTCCTTTAAATCCCCATCCCCCTATAATACGATAAGTGTCTTCACATTGACTAGCACCTACAAAGTAATTATCAAACAAAGTATTATCTCTTCTTATACAAAGTTTTCCACTAACAGGTTTATCTATGTGAATTGCAACATTTTCATTTTTACCATTGAGCTTTTCATCTTCAATCTGCCAAAATTTAGATTTAGTTTCTTTAAGCATCTCATTTCGCTTGTAAATTGCCCTTCTCTCTTCCACCATATTTAAGAATGTTTTCTCTTCCATTCTCAATTTACATGTTAGATTATTTCTAAAAGCATACTCATAAGTAAGTTCACTAGTTACTAGGAAAAATTCCCTCATCCGTTTAGCAAATTTCACTTTATTCAAGCTATTTTCAACTTTTAAATTTGCAAAAATCTCATCAAAATCTGAATAGTAGTATTCTAAACGACCTGTTTGATAAAACAAACTAGCTATTACACTACAGGTTATGCCATAAGTAAGAGGAAGCATATTATACGTAACACCTTCAGACACAGAAGTAGGTCATTTCACACAAATGTAGCAATGTTTTACATCCATCACCTTAACATATTCAGATAAAAGTCTTGAAAAGGTATTACTAGAAAAATCTCCTACAGATCTATCTTGGTGAATCTCTGGTTTATGCACAATGATTTTATTAGTCTTAGCAACTTTATCATGATTATCATGATTAACCACAACTTTACTAGTCCTGTTAGTTTTATACATCTCTTTATCTATTCCAAAAGGAAAAATGACAGCTAGAATTAACCAAACTAAAATTATCAGGATTACACATATTGAAGACAATTTGCAACATCTTCTAAAAATTGAGCATCTCGAATTATTATTAGTAGAAGGCATCTTTACTCACAAACAAGAGCCTTTGAAATAAAACAAAAATTAAAAATTATTAAATATACCCCCTCTTTTTTTTTTTTAACAGATAACTTTATTTTCTTCGACCTTATGTCTTACATTAATTTGTTTTCCAGCTAACACAATTTCTTCGACATTGTGTCACCTAACACAATTTCTTCAACCATGTGTCAGAACAACATCAATCATTATCACTGTTATCATCTAAATTTATTTCACTACTATTCACTTCTACCACTGGTGGAATTATGATATAAGTCCACTCAGGTGACTTGTATTTCTGATTTGGCTTTATTACTCTTTTTGCTCTACTGTTTATCACTTCAATTTTCTTTCCTGCTTGCTTTTTCTTATTTGAGTCTTCTTCCTTTTGACTTGAAATCTCATTAACCTGTTCTTTTGTTTTATTCACTAATTTGAATTTTAGTCCTTCATTTTCATCTGGCCAATTATCTCCTTTTCTTGATAATTTGTTTTTCCTTTCAGTTAGATTATACTCCACTCTCCAAGCTCTTTTCCTTGATCTTTTCACTTTTGATTCATCTCCACTTTCATCTGTTTCACTTTCTGTGTTATCAGCTTTAGATCCAGGTACTTCTTTACTAGGCAGTTTCACTCTGTTAGGAACATCATCCTTATAGCTGGTACTTGGAATTTCGTCTTCTTCTTCTTCTTCAATTACTTCCAATTCACCAGTATCAGAGTTCCTTCTTCCAGAGCTTCCAATCTGCTTTTTAATACTCTCCTGATCTTGAATCAATTCTTGTTCAGATTCCTTTTCTGCTTCTTGCTCTAGCAGATCTTCATCATTTTCAGAGTCTTGTATCACAACCTCTTCATTTTCTTCATCAATGCCTCATTCGCATTTGAATTTTCCAGATGTCGACCTTCCTGTCGATCTTCAGGATCTGGATTTCCTTCAGGTTCTTCTTCTTCTTCTGAATCAGCTGTTGTTTCACCTTCGTCAGGATTTTCAGGTGCTGGCACTCGTATGGTATGGCTAGCATGAATCCATCTCTTCAATCCTCTACACTTTACTGCATTTGTTGTGACTAATATCACTTGTCTTGCCTTTTGCCACCTTGGTACTAGGCAATTTCTTATTCGATGAACTTTTGTTCTCACCCAGTCTCCTGGTAACAGATCATGAGCTTGTTCTTTCTCTTTTGTAATTACTTCAGTTCCCACCTGATGGAACACAGAAGTTACCACTTCAGATAGATTTTTGCAGTAATCCATAATGACGCTATCATTAATGCTCAACAGTTTATCAACTGGAACAAATGCTTGCCTCATGACCCTGCCCATTAGGATCTCATGAGGGCTCAAACCTGTTTTTCTATCTGGAATGCTTCTCAAAGACATCAAAACAAGTGGAAGTGCGTCAGTCCACTTCATTCCTGTCGCTAAGCACATTTTTGCTATTCTGTTTTTTATTGTACCATTCACTTGCTCAACAACACCTGATGCTTCTGGTCTGTAAGCACAATGTAATTTTTGCTTTATATCCAGTGCTTCACAAATCAATTTTAGCAATCTGTTTTCAAAATGTGTGCCACAATCAGTCTGGACCGTCACTGGAAATTCATACCTTGGTATGATTTCTCTCAAAAGCAATTTTGCCACAGTAACTGAATCATTGTGACGTGTTGGGAACGCTTCCACCCATCTCGAAAACAGACAGATTATCACCAAGACATATCTGAGTTTGTTGTGAGGTGGCATGTCAATGAAGTCAAGCTGTATTCTGGTAAATGGACCACCCTCCCGTCCTATGGTTCCCATGCTCACAACTGTTTTTCTGTTTGGATTGATCTGCTGGCAGATTAAACACCTCTGACAAAAAGATTCTGCAATTATTCTAAATTTTGGATTGTACCATGTTTGTCTAAACAATCTAATCATTGAATCTCTACCTATATGTCCTGGACCATGATACATGCGTGCCATATCAGAGATCATACTGTCTGGCATTACTGTTCTGTCATCTTTGTAAACCCAAATCTCATCTTCTTCTCTCTGTCTGCATCCTGCTTTTAACCAAGTGTTTTTCTCCTCATCATCTGCCTCATCTTGCAACTCTTTTACTCCTTGCCAAGTCTCAACTACAGATGTTAGCATAAGTGAGTTCAAAACATGTTCATTGTCTTTTACCCGATTAATGGACATATTATTCTTTGCACATAATTTTGCTATTGAGTCAGCATATGAATTTCCTTTTGTTATGTAATCTTCACCTTTTTTATGTGCTGTGCACTTTACAACTGCAGTTTTTTCTGATAGCTGAATTACGTCAATTAATCTTTTGATTAACTTTGCATTTCTGATTGGTGATCCTGCAGATGTCAAATAACCTATTTGAGACCAGAGCTGGCCATAGTCATGGACTACACCATAACTATATTGACTATCAGTCACTATGGTGATTTTCAACTCCTTTCCCTTTTTACATGCACGAATCAAAGCAATCAATTCTGCTACTTGAGCTGAATGAATTCCTTTGAGACAGGAAGCTTCAATTACATCTGCAACTGTGCATACTGAATATACTGCACTCAGAACACCTTCATCTGTTCTTAAGCATGAACCATCAACAAATAAAACATAATCTGATTCAGCTAATGGGACATCTTTAATGTTTAGGTTTAGGGCAATATTCTAATACATCCAGGCATTCATGATCAATCTCATCCTTGACTTCTGTTTCAGTACCATTAGGTAATAATGTGGAAGGATTTAAATTCACACATCTTGCAATTGAAACGTTATCCGATCCAAGAATAACCTTTTCATATTTTCTTAGCCTATTATTTGTCAAATGCTGTGTTTTGCTTCTAGTGAGGAGAATTTCAACTGAATGTGGTATGTATACTTTTACAGAAAATCCCATTATTATTCCTTCACTTTGTTCCAAACGTACACTTGCTGCAGCTATTGCTTTTAAGCAACCTGGTAATGCTTTTGCAACAGGGTCAAGAACAGCTGAGAAATATGCTATTGGCTTTCTCAGTATTCCATGTCTTTGAATCAGAACTGATAATGCACATCCTTCTCTTTCACTGCAATACAGCTAAAATTATTTTTCATAATCAGGCATTCCCAATGCTGGAGCTTCACACAAACTTTTCTTTAACTGTTCAAAAGCTTTTAATTCAGTTTCTGTTAGGCTAATCGGGTCTTTTATTTCTGCTTTTGTCAGTCTCTGCAGTGGCTTTGCGATTACTGAAAATCCACTAATCCATTGGCGACAATAACCTACCATTCCTAGAAACATTCTGACCTGTCTCTGTGTTTTTGGAGGTTGCATTGCTTGAATCATTTTTATTCTTTCTGTTGTCACTTGTCTGACTCCCTTCACAATTCTGTGACCAAGATATTTTACTTCTTGTTTGCAAAACTGTAATTTTGCAGGAGACACTTTATGTCCCTCATCTGCCAAATGATTCAAAAGAGTAATGGTATCTGTCACACAATTATCTCTTGTTTTTGCAGCCACAAGGAGATCATCAATATACTGCACTAACATTGATTTTCCAGGTAAATCTAAATTTTCCAAGGATTTCTTTAGCAACTGATTAAAAATAGATGGACTTTCTGTGTACTCTTGAGGGATTCGACACCATGCTAGGATACGCTCTTTGAACCTGAACGCAAAAATTTGCTGGCTTTCTGGATGCAATGGAACAGTAAAGAATGCATTACATAAATCAATAACTGTATACCATTCTGCATCATGCGGAATCTGACATAAAATTACCGCTGGGTTTGGTACAACTGGGCAACATGGAACAACAATTTTATTAACCTTTCTCAGGTCTTGAACAATCCTGAAAGTTCAGTTTGGCTTTTTAATCCCCATAATCGGTGAATTACATGGACTACTCTCAATTTCTTTCAGAACACCTTGTTTTATGAATTTATCTATTACAGGTGTGACACCTTCAATCACTTCTGCTTTCATTTTATACTGAGGAATGTTTGGATAATCTGCTCCTTGTTTTACTGATATTTTTACTGGGTCTACATTTTTCATCAAACCCATTTCATCTCCAGTGAAATCCCCAATTTTTACATTCACTGTCTCTTTTAATTCTTCAGGTAGATTACTTTTATCAAACACAGGAAATAATTTACTTTCTTCTGCCTCAACCATTAACATTGTTAATTTGTAAAGCCCATCTTCTTCTGGAGTTTGTAGCTCAATACCATCCGGTGAGCAATATATTTTACAATTCATCTTGCAAAGAATATCCCTTCCTAACAGATTTACAGGACTGCTATCACAAACTACAAATCTAGGCATGTCCTTAAATTGGCCAATTTCAACCTCAACTGGTTCCGTTAAATCTGTTTTTATTTGCTGATTAGCTACACCTACTATTGGATCTTGTCACCAGAGAGAGGAAGGTTTTCTATTTCCACTGATCTAACAGTAGAACGGGTAGCACCTGTATCCACTAGGAAAGTAATTTCTACATCATTCACTTTACCATTTACAAATGGACCAGATTGATCTACCTCAAGAGTGGCTCCAAGCACACACTCTTCCTCCTCTCTCAGGCACCGTCAGAAGTAATCCTTAGATTCACTCCCTCCATCTTCTTTTAACCAATACTGTTGAGAAACATTTGACACATTCACTCTTGGCGATCTGTTTACCTGTTCACCTCCGCTAAATCCTGTTTCTGCACTGTATCTCTGCACATTTACACAGTTTGGAAGTGGCGGTTGTGGTATCTGACTTTGCTGAATCACTACCTGTCTCTGTAGCTGTTGCTGCTGATTTATCTCATTCTGCATCTGTGGATTTAATGATGCATTTTTGGAAACATTTCTGGGCGGATTCTTACATTCGCGCTTCCAGTGTCCAATTTCGCCGCAATTAAAACATGGGAGTTTCTGTTTTAACTCTTCAATATTTCCCATCAATTTTGGCTTATTATAATTACCTTTAAATTTCCCTTGATTCTGATCAACATTTTCATTTCCTAAAGTTGCTATTTGTTGTTCAGCCACTTTTACCTGTGCCCACATAGCTTTTTCTTTCAGTTTCTTTTGTTTCACATCCAATTCATCACTACAGTATTTTGCTTTTCTCAAGATTTCATCTACTGTGAGCGATTGCCAACCAACTATTCCAGATCTTATCATTTCACCAATTTCAGGTCTCAAGCCATATACAAATCTGTATATAAAATGGCTCATATCCTTTTCACTTAAACTTTCATAACCACTGTATTGTTTAAATACCAGCAGTGATCTTTCATAAAATGAATGTACTGATTCTTTTGGCTCTTTGGTTGTTCTATCTATTTTAACCCAATCTATCTCTTTTGGGGGAATCTTGTTTTTCAACCACACAATTACCTTTTCGTACATTTTCATTACATCTGAAGAAGGAGCACCTGTTACTTTATGTCGAGGAAGTTCTTCTTTAGGCCAATCTATAGAAATTTTACATTCTGTCCATAGATCTGATGGGACAACTATGTCAAAGAATCCATCGAGATCAACCCACAAAACTTTTGAAACTTTCACAAATCTGTCTACCTGTCGATACCATTCTACAGGTTTTTCTCTCAGTCGAGGAAAATCATTTGAAAACAATAAAATATCCTGTCTTGACCATGGGACATACACATACCCTCCTCCCAGTATTTCTCTCATTGGAAACTCATGTACTACTGCTTCCTTTTCTCTGGCAGGAAAAGCTAAGCTTGTTCTGTCTTCCTCTCTTTTCTTTGACCATTTTATTCTCCATTTGCTTAATTCACCCCATTTTCCCAGAATCACAATTAATTCTTTTATATGAATTATTCTGCCAGTGGTATTCATATTTTCAATGTCTTTTTCAGAGAAATCCACTCTGTAGGTTTTCTGCAAACCCTTCTGCTTACTTAAATCCACTTCTAATTCAAAAGCTATTTCCTCTAATTGATCATATTTGTTTTTCGTTTTCCATGTTATGCTTTTGCAAATAAATAATAATTCATCATCCTGATATGCCTTCAAACTGTCAGTTCCAATCGTTCCAATTATCAACTCCTCTATATCTGCTTTCAATTTTGCAACAAAAAAGTAATTTAGATTCTGGGCTTTGTGTTAAATCTATTTTATTCAGGCTCTTTTCCGGAGTTCCGGAATCAGATTCTGCACCAGATAAAGTTTTACATGACAAACTTTGATTAAAAGTTAAGTCAGGCATCATTGTT
This sequence comes from Lissotriton helveticus, assembly GCF_964261635.1. Taxonomy (NCBI): domain Eukaryota; kingdom Metazoa; phylum Chordata; class Amphibia; order Caudata; family Salamandridae; genus Lissotriton; species Lissotriton helveticus. The sequence continues at coordinate 343,169,648 of NC_136073.1, forward strand.
TTCTCTCGATGTATTTCAGACAAATCTGAATAAAATTTTTCAGCCACTTTCTGTATTTCTGCATTTAATGGAACAGTTAAAGCTGAATGTCTAACTTCTTTTTGATCAAATACTGGAAGAACAGGTCCAATTGTTACTGGTACTGTTACTGCTTCCATGTTTTTAGTTAACTGCTGTATTAATTCATCTTTTGAACGAAAATATTCTGAGGTATTTGGTAATTCCTCACATCTTTCTGTTCTCATTAAATTTCTTGGGGTTTCATTTCTCTGAACCGGGGTTTCAGCATCATTTCTATTTTCTCCTGATATACTAGAATTACATCTTGTTTCTACTCTTTCAGGTGTTTTTCTATTATTCGGATTTGGTTTGGGAGATGTCTCATCAATAATTTCCCTTGGAGGAGCACTTGGGGAAGATCTTGGGTGATATGGTGGCGGTTTTCTAGTAAAAATTTCTTCTAATACCGCATCCTCTGGATCACTTTCTTCACTATTTTTCTTTTTCTTTTGAGCACTCTTTTGTCCAGTTACCTCATTAATTATTCTCGCTGGGTACAAGCCATCACACATCTCTGCACGTCTCCATCGACGCATTCTATCCTCATGTGTTTCCCTATTAAGACCTAATCCAGTACCTCTTGGTATTCCTCTATTCTCTCGTTCTAATTCAAACATTTCATCCTCCCATTCAGCTAAAGCCTCAATTTGAGTAGGTCTAGGCTTTTGGTACCAGGTTTGTCATCTTTTCTCTTAAATTTTTCAAAACCCCTATGTTAAATGATCCATCTTCCGGCCATGCTAATGCACCATAATTTTTAGTATACTCCATCCAATTCTCAATCCAAAGACAAGTATGATAACCATATTCACCTAACATATAAGCTGCAGGTGTTTTGTACTTATGAAGTAATCTTCCACCTCGCGTTGCAATTTTCTTGTCAGGTTTAATTTTGTTTTTAAATTTCTGAAACCATGAAAGCTTCTTTTTCTCCTTTATGTAATAGTAATCCATGTTTTTAAACAATTTCCCTTACTTCAGAAAAGATCATAACTACTTCCTTGTTGTTCCGCAATACCAACCAATCCGTGCGCGAAACTCACCAACAAGCCATCAAGTTAAGCTTCGTAACTATTTTGCTCAACCAATAGAATAACTGCTTTTCAGGATGAGCCAATCAACTGTAAGCTTGCCTTAGTCACATGAGCCAATCAGTGCGTGAATACTGTGACGTATGTTAGCCAATCACTGCGCGACACCTGTGACGTATGCTGCCGCTGCAGCTTCTCTGTCCCTCGCTCCGCTCCTTGAACTAACACCTCCTTTACAAAATATTTTCACAACACCGTATTTACAAATCATTCAATTAAATTCAGTTAGTAACTCCACAAAAACAAACCATTTGTCTGTTTCGCTAAAATAAAGTGATAGCTTTTCCAAACATTCAAGTATTCTTTTGTGTGAAATAGACAACGCTATTCTCATAGAATATTTAAATTTGTTGATAAATTAAGGCTACTTTACCCTTCTAGCAGGTAATAACGAACTTGTTTCTCTCTGAATGCACATATAGAGACAATTCAGAGTTTCACTTGATCGTATATTACAAATTATTCATTTACACACTTTCAAACGGAAAATCCCTAACCATGCATACATGAATCTTTAGTAGGACTTTAACCCACTAGGAGGAATCCTCACTCACCAGTAAGATAGACAACGCTTCCTTACCCTTCATTCAAGCTTGGATAAATTCTATTACTCTTTTCACAGTGAGTTTTAAAACAGGACATACGTCCCTATACTCGAAAGCTACGATTTCATAGACAACCCTCACTATACATTCTACCTTACATACCTAAAATCCCTAAACTTGTGCTTTACGTCCACAACACTTGTGATATACGGCGATACCACTATTTTGAAACGGAACAAATGCACTGTGTAACTTCACCTGTCACACTTCTCATGCCGGCAAACCAGGAAAAAACCTTACGACTACATATAACAACTGAACAAACTTAACATGTTTTAGTCATATCAATCCAATATATTTACCATGTAACATGCCAGTTACCATAGTAACCAAACTCTGCTACCAAGAAATTGATCCAGCGCTCTGATTGAAAAACTGTCTCACAAACACTACCTATCACCATGATACTCACCATTAATCATGTAACTCATATAAAGGCCCATAAACCAACGAGACAATTTTTGAGCAACTGAATCATGTGACCTAATTAATCAATTCTATTCACAAACTATTTACATAAATATATACAACTGCAGTTTATCTATTCTCACCATGGTTTTAAACTTATATCATTTATATTTAGGCCACTAAAGCGAATGGATCAACTGATGGAAACTAGACCATGAATAAACAAAACCAGCTTGTCTTTTCAAATCTAATTTTATTAACTTTATGTTTCAAAAGAAAGAGCATTTACGTTTAGAATCTTTATTTTATTTAGCAAATAAGAAAGCAGCATTTTAATAAGGAAATGATTTATTAAACTGACATTCTCAAGGCAAACTCAGAAAACATGAAAAATTAGCAGAATAACAGTTTCCATTCTCTAAATCTATTTCCCTGTCTAATTCTCACTCCACCTAAAAAGGAAAAATCAATTAAAGTCTGCTGTCCTTACGTGAGCCAGAAGTCCAACAGCATGTCACGTCAATCAGGATTCGGAAAGCGAGAAGCGCCCTCCTGCTCATAATGTCAGGTTTTATATCTTTCTTTCTAGCTAAACTTTCTACATTTTACATTCTTTCATAAAAATCCAGGCTTTTCATTGGCTGTCCTGTGTCAGTCCATGATAAAAGTATGAAATCATCTCCGATTCTTGACCAAGTTCAGGCTTTACATAAGCCTTATTGTCCTTTACTTCCACGTCTATCGGCTTCCTCAAGAAAGATACTTTTTCCCTCGAGTTTCAAACATTGACTTCCTAGCTTTGGCAGACACATTAAGTTCCTGTCCTTGAGCCTTTTCTCTGAGAGCACGTTCAGCACAACCAACAACTGCTTTTTCTATTATTGATGACAGTGCGGTAAAAATCTCCACATCTGCGCATGTGCAAGGCTCCACTCTGGACAAGCTTTCGCGTCTGCAACTCTGTCAACCATTCTCTGAACCAACTTTAGGCCTCACTTTGGAAAATATTATTAAACAAACACAAGACATCAATTAATTAAAGAATTGAGACCCATTCTGTTACCCACCCCCAATACTAATTAAACCTGTTAATTATGTTACCTAGCTTAAACACATACAAGCAGCATCATAATTACTTTTCTTCTTTGAACTGCACGAATCTCCACGAGCTTTTGTCACAGAAAGGACATAACATAAGCACACTAAATAAGCACATGCCATTAGTTAAACAGACGCATTTAATACTGACAAAGACAATAGACAAGGTTAGTTTATTATTTTTCTTTGCGTTTGCAACATAAAGCACATTAGTTTATCCCGCGTGTACTGATGGATGCATTTTTAATCTAAGTTGATTAATAATTTCACCACATGCTTATTAATTCAATTACTTCTGTTATGGGAGATTAACTTTGCAAGTTTGAACAAAATCTTGTTCTTCACCTTGCTCCATCACTAGTAAGTACATCCCATTTATCGGCAAATATTTTGCGTATCTGTCCTGAGTTGCCGTTATAGATGAGTTTTACTCTGTTAGTTTCATCAGAACTATTGATGTTCTCTGTACTCTTTTTATCCTCTTTGGGATTCAATGTTTGGGCACGATCCACTGTATTGACTCGATTTATGGCTCTTTTTAACACCCAATTTGGGTCAAAGAGGTTGCCACAGTTATACTGAACTTTGCTTACCCATCATCTCCGTTCATAGTGATTTTCATGATGACGTGCTTTGGATGCAAACTTTGAAAGTTATCCTCTGAGGATACCCAGGGTGAATGCATAACATGGAGATTGGAATCCTAGGTGAAGTAGTCTTGCATTAACATGACCATAGTTTGTCCTGCATTTCCATTTTGGTACAAAACATACGCCTCAGTTTGACTTTGTTCGTCATTGACAATAAAGGATGCATGGGAAAGGCATGTTGCAGAAGCTATAAACCAAAAAGGGGAACTTTTCACAACACATTTAGTAATCAATAGTAAGCCTTGGCGGTGAATTTGACTCCGCTCGTGGTGTTTACAGAGTTTTCTGCACTCCGGGGAGTACGCGTAGTTTCATAATACTCCGGTACAGAGTTTTTTCCTTGCTTGCACTCCCCAACATCAAGTTGGCGAGTGCAAGTGAGGAGAATCCACCTCCAAGCAAGATGTTTGCTTACTTGCGCTCCCCAACAGCAAGTTTGGGCTCGCGCATGCGAAAAATCCACCTCCCGGTAAGATTTTTCAATGTGGGTAGTCAGGACCGCTCGCATTGAAAAAACCTTCTGTTCGTAGTGAGAAAGTTGCCACTCGAGTAGAAAATCTACTCGAGTGGCCGAAAAAAAGCAGCACCCTTTTGCGCTGCACATGATGCCACTCTCATTGATTTTCCAGCACAGGGCAAACACCCGCAGCTGAAAATCGACGCATCGTTACTAAGCTCAATCCGTCGCTTGCAGAATTCTACGCAGCAGGTTTTTGGTCACTTTGCGGAGTTCCACAAACTCTGCCCAGGCTTGATCAATAGTTCATTAGGGGAAAAATTCCCTCAACATTTGGAATGCTGCCCTAGGTTCTTGGTCAGGCTATTCTGTACCCTGTGTCTACCTCGTGAATGAAAAGTATCAGTTCTTGCCACATGTGTACCCGTCCCCACTTCTAGGGTGAAGTTATCCTGATAGTGCATGTGTAATAAGTGCGATTGTGACTCATACATGTCAACATTTTAGAAGAGGAAAGAGCGAAATTAAAAAAAATATTCGGGAGAATGTATTTCCCTTATTGACTAAGGAAAGGCAAATCCAGGGGGGAGACAGCCAAAATAAAGCCATATTTTGCTTCAGTAAACGGGAGTCTCCCGCCTGAGTGGAGGTTCTTGGCATTCATGCTGTGAATTGTTGCTGCTCGGGCATCGCTATTGATTCTGGTTTTTAAGGTCATAAATTGTGCGTTTTGGGTGCTGTTTTGCAGTTTTAATACTTCTGTTGATGCAGTTCGCTTGAGACCAGATGTCATTATATGGGTGAAGTGAAGGTCAAATCTGGCAGTTTGTGGACTGTTGTGCCATTTAGTAGTGTATTCATAAAGCGATGTTTGTGGCAACTGTTTGATGCACTAGGCTAACAGCAGATTCTTTGCTCGATTGTCAGAATTGATTTTTGAGTTTAGTTTCAGAAGATAATTTTTCAATTCTGTAATCAGATCGGTTCCGAATGCACTCTTTCCCTATGGACCTGTAGTTTCTAAAGAATGCAATGTACTGTGTTCTTTTTCCCGGGGTTGGACATAAAAGTATATACACAGTGTCGATGCACTGTACTGTGTTCTAATGAAAATACAAATATACAGAGGAATGGTGCCAATAGAAATGTTGCATTTCGTGATTTTATAGAGTCACCGGGTCAAATGGAAATCAGGTCGACTGCAATACACTCTTTGGCGGCCAATCAGAAGCGACGTGCCAAAATAAATGGCTGCACGCAGGCAAAGGGGTTCTAAGCTTCATATACAAAGCATCAGGCATATCCCTGACTACGCTCTGAGCATATGGCCTGGTGTGTTACGGCCAATTCAACGTGTGATAAATTTTCTGCTGAGGAGATGTTTGTACTGCACTCGCAGCTTTCCCATCACCAGCAGCAGATGCTGTTCTATGACAAGCAGATGCTGTTAATGATGAGTGGTAGAGAGGGCAGTCAGTGGAGTCCTCGTCAAGCAGTTTCTAATAATGGAAATTAATGTTTTCCAAAGAGTATCCAGTCAAAGAGAGGCCTTATGAAGGCTGCAGGTTAATGTTGGATTCCACGGCGGGTACTGACAGACTTCTTTTAGGTTTGGAGTTACCTTTTATGACGAATTGTGTTTCTAGTTTTATTTTGTGCCGCAGAGATAGCAGTGTAAATTAGGTAAGTTATTTGTATGGGTTTGGTGTCAATTAATTTTGACAAAAGGTGTTCTTTGTTACTGTGTTTTCTGAGGAATCCTAATTGTGAGTCTTAATTTGAAGTTGATTATGTAATGTAATTAGATTCTGTAGTTAACTGCATAGCTATTCCACCAAAAACATGCACCCCTCCAGTCAAATGATTTTTATTGGGGGCAATCTCCTCAGACCATTGTGGTGTTGCTGCCTATCTGTGGGATCGATCTGGGTTTTTCTGGTTTGTGTGTTTGTCTAAGTGTTACCTGCCACCCCACCTGTGAGCTGTCAATCAGTTGCTTCACGCCCAGGTTGCAGGGACTGCTTCATCATGTATTTTTGACTCAGGGTTGATGGGGAGGTCTGATCAGATGGATTCGACAACAGTGATGCAAGTTTGTTATTATACATACATATATTATGGCGTACATTGACATCTTATTTTTTAATATAAGTAATACATATGGAAGATATCTGACTTTACAACATCATTGCAGGAGAAAGAAATGTGTTGCAAAGTCCTATGTCGTATTACAATGCATTGTAAAGGTTAACATGTTGTTTTGCCCATGGGATAAAAGCATGAGGGGTAAAGATCAGTGTTGAAAAGCCTGATATTCGATATTGGTTTTGGGTTCAACTGTGAAATATAGGACATACTCCTCATAAGAATCACTGTGATGTAAAATGTCTGCAATCCCGAGGAACTTTGCATTTCCCATTTGCCTCAGGCCAGTCAGGCACAACGTCTGAAATGGCACCCATGTTGACATATCTTCGGTTGTTCACCATGTAAGCCCACAAAAAGTGAAATCTAAAATGATAGCTCCTGAGGCTTGTGTGCTCTTCATGAGTACCTATTAAATAACTACTAAAAAGGGTGTGGCAAGAAGACTTTGGCAAGCTATGTATTCTGCATATTTATTGTTAAAGCACAATGCGTAGACTTTGCCAACATAGTTTTGCATGTGCTGGCATCTGAGAACAGCACCGTGATGCAACTCTTGCTTGGGATCAGCCTGCATCTTTATCAGCTCCACTGTATATAATTAGCTGAGTGTCCCTGGCTAAAGGCAGAAGATGAAGGGCCACATGACTGATGACACAGCACAAAGACCACTTCTAATGGCTAGTCTTAAGCACTGGGTTCAAGTTGGAATCAGAGCTTACCTGCATAACAAGCAATGAAAGCTGTTTTGGGGTCCGATGAGTCTCTATTGTGGTGAAGCTGGTTGTGGGCTTTTTCTGTGGCTGACCTTCACTAGTTGCGGTCCTGAGTGGCTAGTTACAAATAATCCCAATATTTGCCATGGTTTACCAAGTGGTGCAGACAGCCCACTGGCACTTATCTGCCCCCTGAGGTATCATGCCAGTTTGGAGAGAGGTCTGCAGTCAGCAACGAGTTTAACGTTTACACCAAGATGACTGAGGATCTTTGGTCTGAACTATAGGGTTCAGTGAAATAAAAAGACTAGTAAAGCTTGGTAAGATGGAGTTGAAGACGCTCCTCTCAGCAGGATGGCAGCTTAATTGGATTCACTCAAACTTGTACAAGGAGGGGGCAGCAATGAAACCCAAATCGCAGTGACTGCAGTGAAATGGACGTAGGAACAGCAAATTATATGACTTGCCTATTACATTTTGACTGTGTGAATTTGTAGAGTTACTTTCTTCAGGAAACATTCTCGGACAAACTATTGCAGGAGTGTGCCTGTCAGGTCATCATGAATTATTGGGCAGAGTTGACTAAAAGCTAATGTGTGACAGAACTCTTATGGAAAGAAGGCAGCAGCTGTTCTATAAGTCTCCTGAAGCGCCTTTGTAAATGCACAAAGCCAGAGTAGTGACTGTCCCAACACAACATTCGTGGCTCCTCTCCTGGCTTACCTGAAAAGGACCCCAGACTCTTTAATTTACTCTTTATTCTGCTGATCCAAAGTCATTGTGGCACTAAGGTGCGATGTACAACCTGGCCTCATGTCCTACAAAATGACGTTGCACAGTGCTGCATGCCATTTTACTGCACTGAGCTGCGTCATTTTAAAAGCACAGGGATGCATCATTTTAATAACAATATGATTCATCCGTGTGCTTTCACCTGCTCTGGCACACAATTGGATGGTATGTACCAGTTCAAGCACCCTTGCGCCATGTTGCAAGGGTGCCTGCATTGCGGGGATGATTGTTTTGTGCAGGAAGAGACACCTTCCGGTTCAAAAACAATCATTGATGGCATTTTCAAAACAAAAAAACATTGATGGCATTTTCCTCTTCCTATGCATGGTGCTATGTGTGCTGCAGAAAGCAGCATGCACAAAAAGAGGAAAAAATAAGTAGAAATAAAAGTATTTCTCCTCATTGCACCACTCCTACATCTCCCATTTAGGATGCTGACACATTACCAGCTTTACAATACATTGTAAATCTGGGAATGCCCCTTTCAAGCAGAGTAATATCTGAAAGGGCCCATATTTACACGGCAATGAAAAGTCATGCAGGGTGGCTATACGTGGCCTTGTAAATATGGGCAAGCTCAGTGTTCCACCAGTACAATAAAAACATGACGCTCCGGTGGCGCAATGGCTTGTAAATGAGGCACCCTGTGTTTTAAGGCCACCAGGCCACCCATCAGAATTTTATTTATATGTAATTGGGACAATATATCCCAACACTGACAAAGATGCCTGCAGGTAGGACCTATGAATAGGGGGATGAGAATGTTGGAGACTGATTGCTCCCAGTAAAGCCAGGGATACGTACTACCTCAGAAAGTTTCAGGAAGTGTCCTTACAATCTCACGCCAAAGTCTGCAGTGGTGTAACCTTATCCTTAATCAATCAATCAATCAAGACATTTATAGAGCGCACTACTCACCCGTAGGGTCTCAAGGCGCTAGGAGGGGGGGGGGGGTGCCGTTACTGCTCGAACAGCCAGGTCTTGAGCTTCTTCCTGAAGGCGAGGTGGTCTTGGGTCAGGCGCAGGTCGGTCGGGAGGGAGTTCCAGGTCTTGGCGGCCAGGTAGGAGAAGGACCTTCCTCCTGTTGTCGCTCTTCGGATGCGGGGGACGGCGGCGAGGGCGTGGCTGGTTGATCTGAGGTGGCGCTTGGGAGCGTAGAAGTTGATTCGGTTGTTGAGGTAGCTCGGGCCTTGGTCGTGTAGGGCTTTGTGTGCGTGGGTGAGGAGACGGAAGGTGATTCTTTTGTTGACGGGGAGCCAGTGCAGGTCTCTCAGATGTCCGGAGATGTGGCTGTTTCGTGGGATGTCGAGGATGAGTCTGGCTGAGGCGTTCTGGATCCGCTGGAGTCTCTTCTGGAGCTTGGCGGTGGTTCCGGCGTAGAGGGCGTTGCCGTAGTCCAGTCGGCTAGTGACGAGGGCCTGGGTGACAGTCTTCCTGGTCTCGGTGGGGATCCACCAGAAGATCTTCCGTAGCATGCGCAGGATGTTGAAGCATGACGAGGAGACGGCGTTGACTTGTCTGGTCATGGAGAGGGAGGAGTCCAGGATGAAGCCCAGGTTGCGTGCGTGGTCCGTCGGTTTGGGTGCGGTGCCCAGGGCGGGGGGCCACCAGGAGTCGTCCCAGGCGGAGGGCGAGGAGCCCAGGATGAGGACCTCCGTCTTGTCTAAGTTCAGTTTCAGGCGGCTGGTCGTCATCCACTCGGCTACATCTCTCATCCCTTCGTGCAGGTTGGCTCTGGCGGCGGCGGGGTCGTTGGTCAGGGAGAGGATCAGCTGGGTGTCGTCGGCGTAGGAGATTATGTTGAGGTTGTGTTGGCGTGCGATGGCCGCGAGGGGGCTCATGTAGACGTTGAAGAGGGTGGAACTCAACGAGGATCCTTGAGGGACGCCGCAGATGACTTCGGTGGCCTCTGACTTGTACGGTGGTAGGCGGACTCTCTGTGTTCTTCCGTCGAGGAAGGAGGTGATCCATTCCAGTGCCTTCTCCTGGATTCCGATGTTGCCGAGGCGCTGCACTAGGGTGCGGTGGCAGACAGTGTCGAAAGCCGCGGAGAGGTCGAGGAGGATGAGGGCCGCTGTTTCTCCGTTGTCCATCAGGGTTCGGATGTCATCGGTGGCCGCGATGAGGGCGGTCTCGGTGCTGTGGTTGGCTCGGAAGCCAGACTGTGAGGGGTCGAGGGATCCATTCGTCTCGAGGAAGGCGGCCAGCTGTTTGTTGACGGTCTTTTCGATGACTTTGGCCGGGAACGGGAGGAGCGAGATGGGACGGTAATTCTTGAGTTCGGTGGGGTCCGCTGTAGGTTTCTTGAGAAGAGCGCTGAGTTCTGCGTGCTTCCAGCTCTCCGGGAAGGTGGCGGTGTCGAAGGAGGTGTTGATAATGTCCCGCAGGTGGGGTGCGATGACAGCGTCGGCCTTGTTGAAGATGTGGTGAGGGCAGGGGTCAGTCGGAGATCCGGAGTGGAGGGAGTTCATTGTGCAGATGGTGTCTTCGGTGCTGATCGGAGTCCAGGCGCGGAGGGTGGTGGTGGGTGGAGTTGCTGCGGTTGTGGCGTGCGTTGGTTGGGTGCTGAAGCTGTTGTGTATGTCCGCGATCTTGTTGTGGAAGTAGGACGCGAGGGAGTTGCAGAGGTCTTGCGACGGGGTGATGTCGTTGTTTCCGGCGTTGGGGTTGGAGAGCTCTTTCACGATGTTCAAGAGTTCCTTGCAGTTGTTTGCGTTGTTGTCCAGTCGGTCCTTGTATGTGTTTTTCTTGGTGGCGCGGATCAGTCAGCGGGTTGTCAAAGCCATCGAGAAGAAAAGAAGCGTCCGCAGAGGTTCCGAAGTAAGTATTTTTCCTGACATTAGGTATCAAAGTGGCCGAATTAATACCTAGGACTAATCATCCCACTGGGGAGAAATTAAAGGCCTTAGGATAATTAAGGCCCCTGAAGTGGCCAAATGCTTTATTCAAACCCTCTCAGGGTTTGCTGCTTGACTTAAGCTGATTGACTGGTCTGGCCAGAAATAAGTAGGTTCTCATCCATCACGCGACAAATACTGCATTTGATTACGATGTCTGTCTATATTAGTATCTTTAGAAGGTAGCCTGCCATTCCAACATGGCTGAAAGGATATTCATCCTTTTGTAGTCTCTGTGATGCTGACAGGTTTAGCAGGTTCAAATCAAATCAAATCAAAGATAGCTTTATTCGGTATTTGTTAAAAGACCATAAAAGCACATAAAAAAGTTTAAAAAACATTTCATCCACAAAATACAACAATGCAGATTAATTCATTATCTTTCATAAAAAAGAAGAACTTAGTCATTTCATAAAAACACTAAGGGAATCCAGGATAGTTGATTTAAGCTATTAAGAACGTTAATGTACGGTACAGTCATTATGCCATCGAAGATCTACATCTTACTACGTATTTCAAAAATGTAACAGCTGCGACCATAGACAAATCGTCTTGTAACATGTATAGTCTAATCAATGCTGGTTTACATTGTCTCAAACCCCACATCTTTAGGAGGGGCAACAGATGCCTCTTTCTCCCCCAATCGTAGTATTTGCAGAAAAAGATGCAATGAATATTTGACTGAGTAGATGAATCATCACATGGACAGTTTATTAGCATAGGAGACCAGTCATTTTGAGCAGGAAAGGATATCAGCCTATAAAAACAATCAGTCCTCATCCTTGTTAGTAGCATTCTGGTGTAGCTGGAAAGTGCCGGGGACAGGTATGGATGTAAACCTGGGCCATGTAGAATGCGGCAATGTGAAATAATCGTAGACTTATTACCGTCCAGATACCACCGCCTATCTTCTAACAGCTCAAGGCAGGTATCCTTTAAGGCTTTTTTCGTAATTGATGCACAGGAGCTGGGTGTTACATAGAGTTCTGGATGGCCAATAGAGTTCGAGAATTTTTTTACATAATGAAGCCAAGTCAGCTTCCTTGCAGCTGATTGGTTCCTTCAATCTTGAATCACATCCCTGCTAAAGGCTGTTTCCTTGGAAGTCCATATCTTATGCCACAGCATGATTGGTCTTATCTTGATTAAGTCTATGATATGTACCCGGTCTAGTTCTTTATGGCATATGGTTGTGGAGATTGATCTTGGGACAGCTAACAAGTACCTGAAAAAGGCGTTTTCCGCTCGTTGGATTTGTGTGCAGTCAGCCGTCCCCCAGATGCCAGCCCCATATGTCGCAGTGGAGACACATTTTGCTGCGTAAATCCTTAGCAGAGTTTCAATGGGTTTTCCGCCCAGGCTCTTCACAAATTGTTTTACTGTGCCAATGGTGCGGGTAAAAGCCAGATTACGTGTAGCGATGGCTGTAGTCCAAGTTCCTCTATTATTAAAAGTAATACCTAAATAGGAAAAAGTTTTGGTCAAGCCTATCTTTGTCTGATTAACAAAGGTTTTACAGTCTATTTTGGAGTTGTTCTTAGACGTGCAACACATGGTGAAGGTTTTTCCCACGTTTATCTTTAGTCCTCTAGAGCCCATAAAAGTGGAAAAGCCGGTTAATGCCTTTTGCAGGCCCACCTGAGTTCGTGACATTATTACAGCGTCATCGGCATAGAGTAGTATTGGTACCGCCATGCCGTTTATTTTGGGATAGTCTACTTCCAAATTAGTCAAAGAATCTGCCACTTCGTTAATATACAAATTAAAAAGAAAAGGTGCAAGGATACAGCCTTGTCGAACGCCTTTTTTGATTGGGAATTTCTTGGTGCGTTCGCCATTTTCACCATAACGGACAGTTGCCCCTGCACCTCTGTATAGTTTCTTTATAAAATTCAAAACAAATGGGTCTATCCCCATCTTGGTTAGGGTATTCCATAGCACTTTGTGGCTTAAGCAGTCGAAAGCCGAACTTAGGTCGACAAACATCATATATAGGTTCCCTTTTTTAGCCACCGTATATTTATTAGTTATTAGTGCCAAATTAAGTCCCTGCTCTACTGTGCCCAGCCCACGCTTAAAACCATATTGGAACTTCGAAAGAACCCCTTCCGCTTTGGCCCAAGATTGTAATTTAGTGAGTAAAATTCTTCCTGCTACCTTCATCAAGAAATCAAGCAGGGAGATTGGCCTGTAGCATTTGGGATCCTGTCTGTCTCCTTTTTTGAAAATGGGAATTAGAATGGCTTCCTGCCAGGTTGCCGGAAAGCCCGTTTGACTATATGAGTTTAGGACGTTTGTGAGAAGCGGGGTCCATAAATCCATGTTTTCTTTAAATAAATCAATAGGGATGCCATCTGGCCCTGGGGCTTTGGAATTAGCACTCTCTCGGATAGCCTGCTCAACCTCAAGTGGGGAAAAGACTATATTCAACGGAAAGGTGCCTGTGGTGTGAGACTCATCAGACTGCGGGACAATGGCAATGTGTAATGGTGTCGCAGGGCAATTTGCCATAGGCAATTCATCATTGTTATATAGTGCCGTGAAGTAACTAACCCACACGTCTTCCACTATAGCTACCTCCAAAGAAGCAGTCTTTCTCTCTGCAAAAAACGGTGCGTTAACTTCTTTCCAGAAGGAGATATTGTCCCGAAGGGCGCTAGCCCTTATTAACGCTTCCCAGGCAAGATCTTTAATTTCTTTTTTCCTATTTTGAAGTGCTTGTTTATAGACCTGCCTAGCTGCTCTGACTTCCTCGAGATCTTTCGGCAGGGCCTTTACTGCCTGAAATAGAGCTTTATGGGCTCCAGTGCAGGCAGAATTGAACCAGCCATTCGTTCTGACCCTCTCATTGGCTTTTTGCTTCCTGGTCAATTTATCACTGATAGTGGCTACAATCTTGTCATAGGCCGCTACGATCTTGTGGGGATTGGGATATTGTTCCAGGCATGTCATGAAGTGCCCAAGGTCTTCCGTTATTACCTCCTTTAAAAAAATGTTTGGGTCGACCTTGGCCCACTTGATAGCATACCCATTTCTTCTAGCCAGGGAAACTGAGTGACGATATAATGTTTCAGACAGTCTTGATGCGTGGCTATCATGGCTGCCTGCAACAAAACTGCTACTAATTGGAAAGTGGTCACTCAATACTAAATCATCTGTTTTAAAGCCCTGTACAGAGCCCTGTTTGCTATTAGACATCAACATAAAATCTATGATGGTACCTGACCCCCGACCATGAAAAGTTGGTTGAAAATTAACCGTTGGCTCGCATAGTTCATTTGCGTAGCCTAGGTCCCAGTCATGCATTACTTGGTTCAACAGATTGCCGAAATTGGTGTGTTCGAAATGCGTGCTAGGTTCACCTTTAAGGTTTGTTATGCCGCAGATGTCTAAACCACTATAAGGGCATAGATGGCAGTTAAAATCTCCCGCTATAAGAATCCAACCTACCTCCCGCGTTCCCCTATTTAAAATATGGGTTAAATCGTCCATAAGCACTTTAGCATCTTCTTTCATGCTGTTGTTATATAAGTTAATCAGAAGAATGCTCAGCCCTTTCCCTTTGACAAGGAAACCCTGTAATGAATGACACGTCCTATTATTGACCCCCGCATTATCTAAACTCTTCACTGACAGATTTGCCAGATTAGAGACATACGTGCAGAGGCCGCCAGAACCCCTACCTCGGTTACCTTGAATAGACGGTGTAAAATGGGTACTGAAACCCTCTATATGGGACTCCTCTTGATCCCAACACTCCTGAAGACATATGATGTCAAACTTATCGGCAAAGGATAGGAATGTAGGGTCCCCCGACTTCTTAGCGAGACCTGCAATGTTCCATGATGTTAAGGCCATGCTGGCTCTCCTCGCGGTTTGTGTTAGGTCTATTTCCCTCAAATGTGGACTCAAACTATTTCCTTCGCTGGGTCCTATTGTATCTAAATTTCCCATATTTATTTCATCAGAAGGGACTTTATTGTTATATTCCTCGTTGGAGACTGTAACATCGGACCCCACACAAATGGAGCTCATGGTTAATTGGGATAAAGAGGATGATACTTGTACCCGGGGAAGGACAAGATTGGTTCTTAACAGGGTTAAGCTAGTTTGACAGGGAGAGTGTTTTTTATTGCACAAGTTGGAATCTCTCCTTGGGGGTGGAGAAGCAGTAGAGGTTCTATGAACCTGTTCTGCCCTGATTGAATTTTCTGATGGCCAATCGACCATTTCTAGGCAGTTGTATCTGTTTCTCGTAGGGATACCCCTCCAGCCTTCCAGATTAAACTGCTCCCTTCTAGGAAACCAGGACAGAGTTTCCCAATCTCTATTCCTATTCCTGTTCCAGCGACCCACTTGGTTCCAGGTCCACTCCGGACCTTCCTCCCAATTTTGAGTAGCTCCGTATTCAAAGATATTCGATGGTGGGTAGAAAAAGGAAAGACGATGGGCATCAATCCCCCCCCTTTTTGCCAGGTTAGGCCAAGAGCAGATATAATCAACCGTGGCGGGATCGTCACAGTTGATTATAATGCAGTCCCCCTGTATACTTTTTCTTACTTCGCCAATCCACGATGCTCTGCGTACCGATGAGATTCTGCTGGGATTTGGTGACTGCAAAGGTCTATTAAGGCTCAGCCACTGCAGCATCTTATTTCGAAGGGACCAGGATGGTTCGTCTGTATTTTCAGGCAGCTCTGGAACCCCTGTAAGAATAACGGTGAAGGGACTCGCTTCGGGTGGTAGATGTATCGGACGCCTGAACCTCACTCCCTTCTTTCCATCACCCGGAGGCTGCGAGGCCATCACTTTAGGAGGTATAAGTGGTGTGGCTTTCAGCTTGGCTGTCTGATTTGGACCTTTCAGCACACCAGGGGTGGCCTGAGAGATGTCTTGTGTTATATTAGACTTTGCCTGCCCAGCCTCGGGGGGAGCCTGGGTAGTGACTTGTTTTATTTTCCGCTCTGGTTGCGAATTAACAACTTTAGCAGCTTGTGTTGGTTTCACGCGAGAATCACAATGAACTAATTGGGCCGATGTACTAATTATTTTGGGTTTCCCCCCCCCTGAGTTAGTTGGGCCTAATGTTTTCTGAGTAAAAGGTGGTGTATTCAGCTTCGCTAATTGTTTTTCAATGTTCATTAGGCTTCGTTCCACAGGATGTAGGTGGCGTTTAAAGAGCTCCCCTATACTCTTTAGCAATTGAGTGTTAGATACGCATACTTTGCATGTACCCTCCTCCGCCCCCATGATATTTAAATTCTGGGACGTTTCTGAAAGATTAATTAGAGGAGTATTGCTAGCATTTAGAAGGCACTTGGTGGTCTGGTTTAATCTCTGAACCTGAATATTGGGGGAAGATATACATTTATTTGAGTTAGAATTAATCTTTTTTTTCTTCGCCCGTTTTGATATGGCGCCCTCCCTTCTACCCTTGACATTACTTTCTGGGGGTTCTACTTGTGTTTGGGACCGATGTAAATCGGGTGTTTTTTCTAAGTCATCAGATAAATGTGAATAAAGGGAAAGCTGGGTAGCAGAGAGATCCACAGTGCTAGGGACAGTGTGGATCTCTGCTATGGCTTCAGATGGCAACAGCAGGGGGGCGATCGACCCTGGCTGAGTCGGGGTTAAAGCAGAAGCAAGGGGACCCATTGAAGACCTTCTCGCTATTGCCAGCTCATGAGAAACCCTACGCTGCAACAGGGTTATGTTCTGATCTATCGCCTTGTTTGTCCTAATGATAAACTGATCTATCGGGCCTGTTAACTGTGCAGCACTCAACGCCGTTTTACTTCTGCTCCCTCTAGTCAAGGCAGAAACGGGAAATGGTAAATTGTGCTATGCTGTCAAAAAAAATAATAAACAAATAGATGTAGGGAACAAGTAAATGTGTCAACAAACTCTGTGACACGATAATGGTCCAATAATTAACAATAACAAAAAATAAATAACAATGCAAATGACCTGGCCCAGTCCAGTCTTACCAGTCTATAACGGGCTAAAACGGGCCCGCCCTTGGCCCGGGCTTCGCCCGGCGTCCCGCGAGACGGGGGTGATGCTGAATTTAAGCGCCTCCAGGCGCGCAAAGCTGACAGTGTGTGCCGCTAGGACTGCTGGGGCTTGTAGTTTGTAAGCCCCGCCCACGCTCCACTCGGTGGCCTTACTCCGGGATGTTTGCAATGAGTTAGGCGGCGGGAGGCGGGCAGGGAGGACCCCAAACGCTGATTATTCCTCGGGCTGGAGCGGACAGCAGCAGACAAAACACAAAGGGCTTGGCACAATGTAAGATTCCCCCACTCGACAGGGGTGATGCTGAATTTAAGCGCCTCCTGGCGCGCAAAGCTGACAGTGTGTGCCGCTAGGGCTGCTGGGGCTAGTAGTTTGTAAGCCCCGCCCACGCTCCACTCGGCGGCCCTAGTCCGGGATGTTTGCAAGGAGTTAGGCGGCGGGAGGCGGGCAGGGAGGACCCCAAACGCTGATTATTCCTCGGGCTGGAGCGGACAGCAGCAGACAAAACACAAAGGACTTGGCACAAAGTAAGATTCCCCCACTCGACCGGGATGATGCTGAATTTAAGCGCCTCCTGGCGCGCAAAGCTGACAGTCTGTGCCGCTAGGGCTGCTGGGGCTTGTAGTTTGTAAGCCCCGCCCACGCTCCACTCTGCGGCCCTACTCCGGGATGTTTGCAAGGAGTTAGGCGGCGGGAGGCGGGCAGGGAGGACCCCAAACGCTGATTATTCCTCGGGCTGGAGCGGACAGCAGCAGACAAAACACAAAGGGCTTGGCACGAAGTCTGCAGTGGTGTAACCTTATCCTTAAGGACAGTCAGCGGGTTGTCAAAGCCATCGAGAAGAAAAGAAGCGTCCGCAGAGGTTCCGAAGTAAGTATTTTTCCTGACATTAGGTATCAAAGTGGCCGAATTAATACCTAGGACTAATCATCCCACTGGGGAGAATTAAAGGCCTTAGGATAATTAAGGGCCCTGAAGTGGCTAAATGCTTTATTCAAACCCTCTAAGGGTTTGCTGCTTGACTTAAGCTGATTGACTGGTCTGGCCAGAAATAAGTAGGTTCTCATCCATCACGCGACAAATACTGCATTTGATTACGATGTCTGTCTATATTAGTATCTTTAGAAGGTAGCCTGCCATTCCAACATGGCTGAAAGGATATTCATCCTTTTGTAGTCTCTGTGATGCTGACAGGTTTAGCAGGTTAAAAGATTGCTATAAAACTGAAGAGGCTAATATTGTTATGACTCAGGCGGCAGAAGCGTTTCATAAACCCAGATGAAGGAACAGCTGGATTCATGAATTTCAGTACTTGTGCAAATACTTCTAAAATAAATGGAATGCTACATTCCAGGTGTTGGTATGTTTATTATTTCTTCTCGAATCTCAGTATGACATCTCGTGTAGTTGATCTCTCTGTCCATCCTATATTTCTTTACTCAGGCAGACTGAAAGCAAAATGAATCATGTTTTTGTGGTTAGTGTGATTTCTACCGGTATTCCGTGGGTTTCAGTCCACATAGGGACTACTCGAAGGATATATTCATAAGAATTCAGGTTGCCCAACCCAGTCCATGCAAGAGAGTTAGCTATCGCCCCCTGTCTTGCCAGTGCAGTGTCGCTGTGTGCATGTAGTGCCCTGAAGGGGCAGGTTAGCTCTACACGACCGCCAATGCCAGCTACATCCTCACCAGTAACAGCCGGAGGCAAGCTTTAGAATATGTTCCTTATAGTATGAGCCATGCGCTCTAGAACAATAGAAACTTCTGAGAACCTACATCAAGTCGATAGATGCTTTTGCTATTCAGCTCCCCAACCATTCATTAATCAAAGAAAGCGATTCTCTTTTATCAGGCCGGGTATCTGCTTTATTTGTGAATATATTCGATACTTTACAGCCTACCTTCAGACCCTTTCTCTCCCTTTTGAGCAGAGATGTATTATCATCATTTGCTTTCACGCTGTGATGAAAATTGGAAAATAAATAAATAGGTCTTCTATTCTGCCAGAGATGCAATCGTTACTGTTTTCTTTTGATATGTGCCTTCTCTGTATATTTGAGCATAATAAAGTATGACAACATTTCGCCACGAAGATCAGATATTTAAAAGCGCTATCTTTCTCTTGCCCATGGTTCGGAATTGTGCTTTATTTTCCTTTATTACGATACAAACGCATGACTATGTGGAGAAATAATGAATCTTCATCAAATTAGGTTTTTTCACACCAGGAGTCAGCACTCCCCCCCATAATCTTTTCATTCTGAGCTACAGGTGCAATCCCATTATCTGTTTTGCAGCAGTCACAGGCATTCCTTTGTTGTGGCTTACTTTATTTCATTAGCCAGTGCTGATAAATTAGACCAGCACCCACAGAGGAATAATAGCCTCCATTTTATCTTTCTATATCCCATAATACTTTAATGTGGCCCATCTGCTTTTGAATAAGTCAGTGAAGCTTTAAGTAATTCAGCTGAGATTTTAAATGAATGAGATTACCTTCCCTGTTTAAGGAGTCAGAGTTTACTTTTCAACCATTGTTGGCACACACACACATGCATCCAACCCGTCTACATGTATGAAATGCCCTCCCATGCATCCACATGCATAATACAGAAACAAAATAATGCATGCAGTCTACAATAATAGAAGTCATTTTAAAATATTCTGACAAAGAGCTACTGAGATTAACAGCAGTGTATTATAGCATTTTCCAAAATAACCAAGGTTAAAAGGTATTCATTTCACAGTTTTGTGAGAGATTCATGCAACTTATTGTATATTCATGCTTATTTCTCTGTTAAAAAAGAA
The DNA here is from genome assembly GCF_964261635.1 of Lissotriton helveticus. Lineage (NCBI taxonomy): Eukaryota > Metazoa > Chordata > Amphibia > Caudata > Salamandridae > Lissotriton > Lissotriton helveticus. The sequence goes on from NC_136073.1 coordinate 343,189,389, forward strand.
AAAATCGTGAATGTTTTTTCAATTAGGTGACTTTACTTATTTATGGTGGTACAACCGTACATCGCATGCAATTACTTCTCATGCCTTTTACACACTTTTTTTAGTGTGCATGTTTTTACAGCGAAAATGCATTTAAAACGCATGCCAATAGTACTCAGAGAGGCATATTAACAAGCACCTTGTTAAAATTATCGCCGTTTTAGCGGCAGGAAACTGCCGCTAAAATGGCGATAATGGGCTTGCTTATTTGCGTTATAGAATTCCAATAGAAACCCACGTTAGATGTGCAGGACATCTAACCTGGGCTTATATTGGAATTGTATAACGCATATTAGTAAGCCCATTATCGCCGTTTTAGCGGCAGTTTCCTGCCCCTAAAACTGCCATAATTTTAACGAGATTCTTGCTAATATGCCCCATTGTTTTTATATTTAAAAACAATGTATTTGTTAGGGGAGACCCCCCACCCTCCAACTTACCCTAAATTGCATTGTATTGGCATGCATTTTAAATGCATATTCGCGTAAAGATATCTGTGCTACAAAATGCGTTGTAAAGGCTTAACGACGTAAAACCTCGTTGGAAATGCTGTTTCCCCTTGTTCATTAGATGTACTCTTTCACTTAAATATCCTGGTTTCGGGAACAGGGACATTAAGCAATTGAGCTCTACCTTGTACTACTGAAAATTTCCTTTTCTGAAGTTGTGCGGTCCTGCTCTATTAATATGTATTTTGTTAACCTCTCTGCCACTGAGACTGGAGGTCCGGAGTCATATACGGATCCTTCAGCTCTAGGGTGCCCCTCTTTTCAACATTGATGAATATGGAATCACTGAATGTTAATTCACCAACATGTATGGAGTAGCGGAGAAAGCAAAAGACACACAAATGATGGACAAAATGCAGGAGAAATCAAAGCATTCACCCAGAGTCAAGAGATCTGGGATAAATCCATGTTCTTTTGCTCATCATGTCACCTCAGTTTAGAATCAGTAGATGCAAATCAGTCTTGACCTGTTCCTCATGGGAACAGCCCTGCCCGAACTGCCAAGCCAGGCCCTCCCTGGACCAGAAACAAGCATCCTGGGACCAGTTTCGGGGTTTCACCTCTCAACAGCCAGGCTAGCATAAATCCAGTGGCACAGTGAGCCTGGGACCCACGTCTGGGCATGCCAGGCACACTTGGGGCGAGAAAGCAAAAGACACACAAATGATGGATTGAATGCAGAACAAATAAAAAATTTCACCCCTAGTCAAGAGATCTGGGTTAAATCTATGTTCTTTTGCTCACCTTGCCACCCCAGTTTAGACCCAACCATATACAAATCAGCCTTAACCCTGCTCATCATGGGAACAGTCTAGCACAAACTGCCAAGCCAGGTCCTCACAAACTAGAAACAAGTGGAAGCGTCATCACTCGCCATTTGGCCTTTACTTTCACTCACACACTTGTACATGCACACACATTCACACATACACACATACACACACACTGTCTCACAAATAAACAAACTGTCACTGGCAAGCATGCACACAACATACATTAAAGCACTTACCTCAGCTGCCAGGAGGTTCCTATTCCAGGTAATTGTACTCCATTCTTTATTGCACTAAATGTAATTGATACATTATTCACTATTAGTGTTATTAAACATTGACAGAAAATGAGGAAAGTGGAGCATGACCTCTGACCTCTGGCCAGGGACCCGCTCTCTTCCCCCACAGCTCCGCTTTTGTGCTACTGAGAGGTGGCTGTTGGGTGTTTGAGCCTTGCCTCTGCTCTGCCCGCTGTTTCCCGCCTGCCTCATTAAGCCTGTTATTCTTGTGACTTGGGTGTCTCTCTGGTAATGTATTGTTAATTGTGGTTGCTGTGCCTTGTTGTGCCTCGTGACTTTGGCTGTCTTGTTGGTAATTGTCTGTACATTGTAATTGTGACTGTACCACGTAGTGCCCGTTTTTCCTTTTTTCCTTGTCCTGTGCCCTTGCCTGCTTGCTGTGCCCGTTCTCCTGCCGCCCTTTTCCTGCCGCTACTCCTTCGTGGCACCTCCCCCTGCCGTCCCCACTCCCGCCTCCCAACTGAGCTTCCCTCCTCCTTCCCTATTTAATAAGCATCCACCGCTATGACCGAGCTGCACTCCTCACACTTAACCCCAGAAGAAGCAACAATTGCGAGCTGTCCACACCGAACACCACCCATGGCCACTTCTCCTGCCGTCACTGCCACCAGTCCTTCACCAGCCTCCACACTCCCATGGGCCCTGGCCCCAAGCCAGACGCCAACAACACCGAAGCCCTGAAATGCATCCTCCTCAATGTGTGCTCCCTGCACAGGCATGCCTTAGAGATCGGGGACCTCCTCGATACTCTCTCGCCGGATGTTGCCTTCTTCACAGAAACCTGGACCAACTCCTCCTCCATCCCAGACATCGGATAAAAGATCCATAGTAAAGGCCGTCCGTCCGCCAAAGAGCAGAACGCGTCATTGCACACAAGATCTCCATCCGACTCACCACCTCCTCTATGAACAACCCCCGTCCACCACAGAGCACCTCCATTTCCGTATACAGACCTGCCAAGATCCACACTATGCGACATGCTCAACTACAGGGCCCCTGGACCGTGAACTGTGTTCACAACCACCATCTCCAACCTCGTCTTACCCCACGCCATCGCCTCCATGAACTCCATACTCATCGGAGACCTCAACTTCCACCTCAACAACCTCAACGACCCCAACTCCTCTACCGTCCTAGACAACCTCACTAACCATGGACTGAAACAGCTCGTCACCACTCCCACTCACAAGGCAGGTCACACACTGGACCCCATCTTCTCAGGAGGTAACAACATCCACTTCAGCCACACCTCAAAACCCCCATGGATTAACCACCATTGCGTACACTTCCACGTCAACAAACCCACGGCCCCCAAACCTGGACCACGCCCACTGCGAAGGAACTGGAGCACCTCAAGTCCACCCTCCACCACGACGCACCATCCTCTTCAACCGACGCCAACCCCACAGCCAAAGAATTACACAGATGGATCTCCAACTGTGCAGAGGAACTTGCACCCCTCTGCAACCCCGACAGACCCCAGGAAGGCCACCTGGTTCACTGCCAATCTCCAAGAATCCAGGTGCACATGCAGACATCTCGAAAAAAATTGGCAAAACAATAAAATGCTGGAAAACCACACCATACATAAGAACGCCATGACAGAATACCACCATCTCATCAGATCAACCAAACAAACGTTCATCCAGAAAAAGATATCCACCAACGCCAGAAACTCAAAGGAACTCTTCAGCATCATCCAAGAATTCACCAAACCGCCCAGCAAGGCCACAGACATCACCCCTTTCCAGGACCTCTGCAACAAGCTCAGCTTCTATTTCCATCTGAAAATCAAGGCACTCTACGACAACTTCAAAGAATGAACTCTGGAGTCTGAAACCACTCCCCCCTCCAACAACACCAGCCAACCCACAATCTCCACCTGGACCCCAACTACCACAGAAGACACCGAATCGACAATGAAAGGCACCCACAGACCCCTGCCCTCTGCACATCTTCCACAGAGCTGCCGCTGCCATTGCACTGGAACTAAGATGCACCATCAACAAAACCACCAATTAGCACCTTCTCTGATGACTGAAAAAACACGCAGAAGTCAAGCCTTCCTTCTCTTCATGGCCAAAGTCACAGAGAAGACCGTCAATGCCCAACTTATGACATTCATTGAAGAGAACTCCATCCTCAACCCCTCCCAATCCCGATTCCAAAGCAACCACAGCACCAAGACTGCCCTACTCGTTGCCACAGACTACATCGGCACCCTCCTAGACCAAGGCCACACCTCGGCCTTGATCCTACTCGACCTCTCCGCAGCCTTTGGCACAATCTCCCACCACACGCTCGCCACCAGACTCAACTACACCAGCATATGAGGTAACACCCTTGAATGGCTCCACTCCTTCCTCACCGGCAGGACCCAAAGAATCACACTGTCACCCTTCCTCTCGGAACCCACAGAGAACAATTGCGGAGTGCCCCAGGGATCGTCACTCAGCCCCACACTCTTCAACATCTACATTGCCCCCCTTACCGCTATCGTCAGACAGCATAGACTCAACATAGTCTCTGACGACACCCAGCTCATCCTCTCCCTCACCAAGGACCCCGTCACCACCAGGCTCAGCTTTCAGGAAGGAATGAAGGACATTGCAACCTGGATGAGCAGCAGCTGCCTGAAGCTCAACCCAGAGAAGACAAAGGTCCTCATCCTCAGACCCTCCCCCACCACATGGAACACCACCCGGTGGCCCTCTGCTCTCGGCAGCCCGCCCACCCCTACGACCACACCCAGAACCTAAACATCATACTTGACTCCTCCCTCTCCATGACCTGATAGGTCAACGCCGTCACCTCCACCTCCTTCAACACCCTCTCCATCCTCCGCAAGACCTTCAAATGGATCCCCCTCGAATCAAGTAAAAACGTCACCCACACACATAACAAGCAGACTGGACTGTGGAAACGCCCTCTATGCCGGAATCAACAAGCCTCTGCTCCACAAACTTCAGGCCATACAGAACATATCAGCCAGACTCGTCCTAGGCATCCCTTGACAAGAACACATCACCAGCACCTGTGAGACCTCTACTGGCTCCCTGTCGAGAAGAGAGTAACCTTCAAGTTACTCACCCACGCCTTCAAATGCCTCTACAACACAAGACCCCAATACCTCAATGAGATAATCTCCTTCCACGTACCCAAGAAAAACCTCCGATCCGCCGACCTTGCCCTCGTCAAAACCCTGTGCATCCACTGAGACAGAACAGGCGGACAGGCATTCTCCTACATTGCGGCCAAGACCTGGAACTAGCTCCTGATCCACATCAGTTATGCCCCATCTCTGAACATCTTCAGGAAGATACTCAAGACCTGACCCTTTCACTGAACGGAGCTGCTTACCCCCCCCTCCCAGCGCCTTAAGACTCTCAAGGAAGGGATGCGCTCATTACAATTCCCTGATTGATTGATTGAGCTCCAACTGAAATCCATAAGGATGAGTTGCCCCTGTGTTCCTGTTACTGATTTTGCCAAATCTGAGGACAGTGGTCACAAAGGCAGTGCCAGTGGTCACAAGGGGCATGGCAGGGATTGCAGCTGTGAACCTTAAATGACGTCCGTGGTAGAGTTGTCTTGGTGTCCCCAATATTCAAAATGTTTTCAACATAAAATGCACCTGCCTTGTTAAATATTACTCAGCCTCAAGTACATACATGGTAGTACTGGTGTTAAAAGGGTTGCACATAAAAGTGAAGAAAACTGTCCTTTATTTAAAATCAAGGTAAACACACACATTATCTCGTTCTGGGATGAGTATCGAACTATGAGGTTTTGGTACCAAAATTAATGGCTGTGCAGACATGTTTACGCATCCAGCAAATATAGCAAGTTGTTCACATGGAACTGTCACTGAGATAAAACCTTATACACTGCCACTGGGACAACATGCTGGCTTACCTACCCCAGAACTCCTCAAACCTACCTATTGCTACCCAATCCACGTAGTGCTGCTCTAATAATTTTTGGAGTGGGGGTGCTGCTTTAATGTTACATCACTAAAGCCACAGCAATTGTGATAAATCAAAGTGTCACACCAAAAATAGTTTAGCAAATGAACCACGTTGATTCAGCAAGAGAGTGGTAGGGGAAAGCATGTGTTAAATGTCAATGGTGCATTTTGAAGCACTGTTGTGACTGCCTATTGTCATTTACAAACAGCACATTTTATGTCAAAATGGCCAGTAAATATGCATAGACATGCAATTTTACTGGTGAAACTATTTAGCACACAAACAATATAATCTGTGGAAAGCGGTTTCAGCGAATATTTATCATTTGTGCATCACTAAGTAAATGTCTTGATTTGTTTTGATCCTATTAAAATCTTTGTTTTCCTCACTCTTCAGAATCACAAAAATGTGCTTCATTTGTTCTCCCCTACCTGCTGATATATTTCTAAATATGTGTATAGTTTATTTACAGGTATGTTAATGTTGGTGTGACATCCTATAGTCTTTCTTTTCACTTCCTGTACTCCAGCAAGATTGTCACCCAGGTGACTTTTACAAAATGATCTCAATTTGCAGTCGGAGAAATAAAAGTAAACACAAGTTGCTGAGTAAGCAGCAATTTGTCAGAAGGCATAGAATGACCTTTATCTTTGAACGCACATCAAATGTGACAAGATAAACACAAAATCTAAAGCTATCATTATTGCTCATTCACCTTCTGACTGCCAACATGGTTATTTTTTAGGGTGCTGCTGCACCTCCAGCACTTCTACTGCCAGCACCTATGAACCCAGTCTTTAAAATCAATGAGAAATCACTCATTCTGTCTCCAGCCTCCCACAAGAAGGTCACAGTGTCAAGAACACAGATTGTTAAACAGGCAGCCAGCATTCCCAAGATAAAAGGACATAGGAACATTTTTTTTAAAACTGTTCTTTTTCTCTACCCACGACCATTTAAATGTATCTCTTGGTTTCTGTGCAATTTGTACTTTTAAACTTGCTGTTTTCTTCTACCTGTGACTAATTGGATGTGTCTCTTGGTTTTCCCCTAAACAGTGCTAAGGCTACTAGAAGGCAACCCCATCCCCATTCTTTACAAGCAAAAAAGGCAAAATCCACCCCTACGCTTAACCAGAGTGTGTTTAAGAGACTGCTTGATCTGTCTTGTGGCCTAAATTATGTTTGGAAAGTGTCTTTAGCATTCATTTTGGCTAGAAATAATGCCATTTTCAGTGCCCGAAAAACAGTATTTCAGTGCCTTTAGATTTGCCCCTTTCCTGCAGGATAGAACAGGAACTAGTGTGTATTGAGCCAGTCTGTATCCAAGGAGATTCTGACTACAGGAGCACCTTCTTGCCCCCTGCACATTAGTTTGTGCTTTAGTGATTGGTACCCAGGCATCTGAGCATGCCTGGCCAGTCCCTTCAAACCTGCACAGGCCCTTAGGTTTTATGTAACATGCTCTTTAAGTATGTTTCCTATTGGTTGGTGCATCTGTGTTTTAGGTGGTTCCTAGGGCTATGGTTTCTATTGGACCCAGGACCTAAGGGTTGAGTTCTGATTGGCTGAATAGGCTAGGGTTCTAATTAGTACCTAGGACTAGGGTTTCTATTGAACTTAGGGTTTAAGTTCTGATTGACTGATAGGGTTAGGGTTCAGATTGATTCATAGGGCTAGAGATTATATTGGACTGAGGGCTTAGAGTTTGAGTTATGACTGGGTTTATATTAGAAATAGGACTTAGGGTTTGGGTTTTGATTGGTTGCTAGGATCAGGACTGTGATATGTTAAGAGAAACAGGGCTTCCTTTGGCTCTAGGCTTGAGGAGTAGAGTTCTTACTTGTTAGGGTTAGCGCTAGAGTGCCCATTGGATCACGGTTTCCTGATATAGGGCTATTTATTGGCTGTCTCATTCCGGGTGTCAAGGTTAAAGTTGGAAAGGGCAAGGGGAGTCATCTATGTGGGCCTATTGAGGCTGGGTTGAGCCTAAGACAAGAGATGCTGCCCATTTTACTATTTACCACAAACCAGCTTAAGCCATCCACATTCTCAAACATAGAAACACAATATCAGCAAACACACACTCCGCGTTTGCAATAAAGAAACTCTAACCTCATTTCAATGTCCCAACAACCACTACAAACGCCCAAAAGCCACATCTATACACCCTTTCATCCCTGCAGCCACACAATGGCACCTTCACTCTCACACAAATCACCACTCTGTCCTATACCACTATCAAATCCCCATATCCCCAACACAACACATGAAGACATATACATACCCTTAATCCCATCAAACATATACTCCCTGTTGATAAAAATATGAGCTCTACCATCTATTACTCATAACAGACCTCTTTCCATCACCACCAACGCTATACTCAACCCTTTCTCGTGTCATCCATCAACAACACCCTCCTCCTCTTTTTGCTCAAACCACACAGCCAAAAAATCCTTACACTCCACTCCCATATATATTGCCTCTTCCTGTTACCAAATCTAATACAAACACTCATGGCCACTGTCCATTACCTCTCACACACCATATACATTTTCCTCCAACACACATCACCACCCGATTTACCACTCAATATCCATTCATCAACAGTACTTTACAGCATAACTCTTCACAGAAGTTCACTGCATCAATATCTCATCTCACTACTCCACAAAAGCAAAACATGACACATAGCTGCACATCAAAATCACACACACAATGTTATATTATATACCATTACAAAGTAGAAATAAACACCCACAATCACCCTCATGACTACACAAATAAAACAGCTCTGTAACCAACTTTACTCCCAAATGTTCTACATTCTCCAACACCGTCCAGAAACACCCCAACACAGCAACACTCATTAATCCGCCTCTCATCCATGGCATAATTTAAGAGCTTTAAGCATTACCTACATGCTCCACCACCGACCCTACCCATACTCCTTCCATCCTAAACAGATGCAAATGAAATAGATAACAAACCACTCTTCACAACTTCATATCTCCAAGTCCATTACAAAAGACTACCCTACAAAAAAAACACAGCCCACAAACTCACTCTCAACTACCATCTCCACCCCCTGCACAAGGTTACCCAACAAAATGCCTTCTAAGCCTGCTGGATGATGATTACGATATAGACAAACAACACTATTGCTATCCAAACACAGTTAATATCAACACTAATAATACACCTGCTACAAAATCGCCTATGCAAAAGAGGATGTGGGCTTGCTGTTATATTCAAGGGATCAATAAATCTCACCAAAGATGATGACATTTCCATTCAAGGTTGTGAGACTCTCCTAACCAGATACAACTACTCCAACTTCCTCTAGTAACGTCCTCCTTCTTTACAAATTACCACCTAGCAATGCAATATTCCCAGATACATTTCTAGACATTTGTATTTCAAACCTTATGACACTACAATCCAACCTATGCATCCTTGGTGACCTAAACATATGGTTTGATACACCCAATATGACCCATCTAAGAACTATCGTCACTGGCCTAGACACATTGAACCTACATCAGATCATCCACAAACCCACACACATCAATGGGCGCATCCTAAATGTAATTTTTGGAAACCCAGAACTAGTTACCTTTCAAAGAATTACACAATAAATTCAGTTTCAAAACTCTGAGTGGCTCCAGAAAGATTTTGATATTCTAATACCACTTAAAACAACAATACAGTTCAAAAGAAAACAAGAAACGTGAGTGAATGCAGAAATAGTCAAGATAAAACAACTAATTACAAAGCTGCAACGCACGTGGTTCAATAACAAATAATAATCAAGACAAATTTTGCCTATACAAACTTAACAGAACATATAAGTCAACAATCAAAAAACTTTTAAAAGGGTACAATTCAAACAGAATTCAAACTGCTAAATTTGCAAATAAAGAATTTTATAAAATTTTCACCCATTTCATAAACTTAAATGCACAGAAGAAAGTCATCCCATTTCTAAAGAATTTACTGACAAACTGGCAAATCAATACACAACCAAAGCATTCATGTTGGACTCCTATTTAAAACAAAGGTACATAACCAGCACCAATTCATTTTCAACAATGCCCTACCAGGGTAGGCCAATCCAGCCTTTACATTCCTTAAAAGAACTTTCACAAAGCAAATTTATGTACCATGTCAAAGCATGAAGGCAAGCCTGCGGCCCTTCTGACCATTGTCCATCACAAATCTTCAAGAACATTTTTTAACTACCTCCACTGTCACACCAGTAAGATCAATCATCAATAATTCTTTAACCTCAGGAATCTTTCTAGTAGACTTATAATAGGCATACATCTGCCCATTATTAAAGAAAACCGATCAGGACCCACATGACCCAAACAACTATAGATCAATTACAAATTGACCTTTTCCTCGGCAAACAGCTAGAAAGAGCAGCATCTGCACAGATGTTACAATTTTTTTTTACAATAACTCAATACTTTCTGACTACCAAACTGGATTCTGTCCAGTCAGAGGCACAGAATCTTTCCACATTACCATTGGGATGACCTTAAAACATGGAAGACCAGAACAGGGTCACTAAGTTTCTTTGACCTTTCAGCTGCATTTAATCCTGTTCTGCATGAGACTCTATTCCAAAGACTCTACGATGCCAGCATAGAGGGGACTGCTCTCGGCTGGATCAGATCCTTCCTTCAAAACAGAACAAATGTCATCAATGACCCCCTTCCTCATTCAAACCGTACTTCACAAAAGCAGAGATCCCTCAAGGCCCTATGATCTCATCCAAGTGTTTCAACATCAACATGAAGTCATTACCGGCAATGATAAATGAATTTCAGCTCTTATTCCATAATTACGCAGATGACACACAAATACTTTGCAAACTGGAAAGCCTCAAGACATTGAAAACTCAGAAATCCTCAGTTGCCTCAGAACCGTTGATCAGTGGATGACATGGAGCCATCTCAAATTGAATGCATCCAAGTCTGAAATACTCACAAGTGGCGATTGTAAAAATGATGACTCACTCTGCACCAGACCTGATGAAAATTCTGTAACGCATCTTTCCCCACTTAGGATTTTCACACAAGGTCCAAACTGCTATTTCTCTCTTGTACTGTCTAAACTTGATTACGCCAATAGCCCCTACCATGGATCATCATTATCAACTAGGAAAATACTACAAAAAATGTAGACCTCTGCTGCCAGACTCCTCCTACATTTAAAGCCACAAGCCCACATCTCCCCTGCCCTGAAGGCCCTATCTTGGTTACTGGTTGCCAGAAGAGCCACTTTCAAGCTGCGTTGTATCACCCACGTATAAGTATTTGGAACTGGACTACTTTCCAATGGGAGGAGAAAATCACCAAGTACATACAACAAAGGAGCCTCTGCTCCAGAATAGCAACTCTCCTTAAAACCCCAGCACACACAAGAAGTAAAACAAGAGTGGCACACCTTTCTGAGTTCAAGCAGCCGAACTATGGAATTAATTACACCTAAACATAAGATCCTAGCTATCTTATCTTTAGAAGGCTACCCAAGAGCTGGTTCCACTATACTCAAATGTACATCATATGCCTGTGTGTGTAAACATGTATAATTTGATTATAAGCATGTATTAAGATATGTACATTTCTTTGAACAAATATATATACTATTTTTGGTTTAAAAATACATAGATAGTTTTATAGGTTTGCCTAACAAATGTATATATTACTTATGGTTGGGGAAAAAATATATATATATATATATATATATATATATATATATATATATATATATATATATATATATATATATATATATATATATATATTAAAAAAAAAACAAAGGTTACAGGGATGTTGCAGCTAGGAAGTAGAATTGAAAAAAAACTTTAAAAATCCATAGATACATAGACTCTAACGAACTGAGGTTTAAGCGAACTGAGACCTTAATCAGTGCTATTGTGGGCTGGCAAGTGGGTGCAGGTAAGATAACCTTTCTCGGATGAGGGGTCATTCTGACTCATGATGTTGCAATCGAAGTGGCATAATGGACACACATTGATTACTTTAAGAAAGAACCTGAGGCAACATTGATTGGTTTGTATGAACATCACTGAACCTGACATTTCATGTACTGTGTGGTTTCCTTGGAAATCTTTACTTGTCATTAAATCTGATCTTTAAACGTGTTTCTGGTTTTACTGCATTCTTGAGGCATTAGATACATGTTTTTACTAAATTACCTTTATTGATTCTGTCTTATTCTTTTGGTGATATTCTTTGCCTTTAGAAATCCATATTAATGGCTGATTACATTGTTAAGTTACAATTATCTCTTCCAGGTCCTCATAGGATAATTGTTCATTTCTCAAATAGTCTAGACCCTTCTAGCTCAACGAAAGATCCATCGGAGGACCTATGTGATGTTGGTAGCAGTTATTATAAGGTTATAACTGTCAAGAGTTATATGATGAAAAAATGTGTCCGATGAATTGAGTTTTAGCTACACCAGAAAAGGACGAGTTGTAGTAAAAGGGTTTCACTCTCAAAACTGGGATATAAGGGGGATGTTATATAGATTTCTTTTATGCTCAGTAAATTCCTCTGAATCAAATGATAATTTTGATGGCGAAGAGGTGAGAAGACTAGGTGTTGAAAATATAGATAAGATTGTAAAAATGTGATTGCAAAGGTGTTATATCATTTGAAGATTTGTATTAATGTGTTGTTTTGAAGTTGAGAATGGGTCTGACGTGGCCTAACATCCCAGGATATACACCTATGGGTGAGTCTCAGTGTGGCATACACTGAGTAAGTGTATCTGCTGTTTCAAGATTGCTGTGCATGAGACGTTGTCGCCAGTACCACCAGTGAAGGGAAACTATGTGAGAGTATGACAGGTTAAAAGTTATTTAGACTCTTCTTAGGGTGCACCTGGAGGAATCCTAAAGATTTTCCTTAAGTGAAATCACGCTGGATGAGGTTTTACGGAGTTTGAATTGAAAATTTCTGAGTGAATGGAAATCTGTAATTTCTTTTAGTGCAGCAGGTAAAGTTGTTTTATGTTTAATGTGTGTGTTGTGTTAAATCGTGTAGAGGGAAAAGGAAACTCAAATTGTAAAGGGAGGGTAAGACCTGTGAGGTGGTAGATTTACGTCACAAATGTGAGCGCTGTGATAGGGTGATTGGTGTAAAGCCGTGCTGGGATTGTTTGTTGAGATCGCGCAGTGATTGGAAGTTGAAACGATAATATGGAAGTAAGCATTTCTGAAATAAGATTGATTTGAATTGAAAAAAGGTATAATGAAATTCTTTATGTGATTAAGGGCTTTGATACGTAGAGATGAGCTTATTCCTACTAGGGAGTTAGTTCCTGTGGCTCCGGAAGGAACACCAGCTTTGTATATGTCTCTGGAGAGAGGATATCCTTCTTGTACTTGGTTGGGGAACTGGGGAAAGTATACTAAAAAGATGGTCCTTTGACTTTTCTACAGTATGGAACTTTGAATGTACTACTTTTGGAAAATTTTAGAAGGTGCAATTTGAGGCTTTTGAAGAATGGAAATGTAGCTTATCGGAAAGAAAAGGAGAAATATCAAAACAGATATAAGAAAACCCTAAATAGATATGTAGAAGTCAAGTGGAATTCATGGAAGAAAATGTGGGAACAGGATATTGCTGAGGCTGCTCAAATGCATCCTGTCAGAGTAGTTGAGAATAGGAAAGGAGAGAAATGTAAAGAGAAAAAGAAACATTTAGAGGATTCACAAACCCAAATTATTATAATGACTGAAGAGAGTACAGATGAAATGGATGACGAGTTATTTGGTGAGTTATTAATTAATCAGCCTCCACCTTATAACAAAGAGCAGACAAATTCAGGAACCAACCCATTTGTGAGGTTGACACCAGATGCACCACCTTTACTCTAGTGGTTCAGGTCCTGGAAATCCCACTTTGTCCAGTTGACAGACGCCTGATGAAGCAGAATTTAATTCTGCTATGACTGCTGGTTCAGATGCTTTATCTGTTCCTGTTACTATAGGTCCAGTTGTTCATTTGTATCAGTCAGGAAGGGGACAATACCTACTGGATTGACAGGAATTAATCACATCATACAAGAACTGAATAGAGAGCAAACAAGTCAGAATGTAGCATATGCCAGAGAAAATACTGTGACACAATGAGATGAGATGGGGACTAGTGAGAGAATAATACCCGTGATAGAAGGAATTTTAGATTCTTTAACTGGTACATCCAAAAGTAGAGGCCCATAGGCTATAACAGGGAAGGGATTACAAATGAGGACTCAAAGATTGGAGACACCTGTTACACCACGGGATAGTGGAAATTGGTTGGAAACCCCGAGAAAGAGATGTGAATAAATCCATAGGGCCCACCCTAGAAGGACTTGATGACTATATTAGGGCTATAGCTCCAACAACTATTACAAAGAATACTATAGAGAAAAATTGTAAAGAAATAGACAATAGTACAGTTGGTACTTTAGATATAGTTAGGCTAAAAGTAGAACTAGAAGAGATGATATTGGGAACTATTAGTCCAAAGAGGTTGGGGAAATCCCATGACAATGCATTACTATTCATGTTTAACGATATTACTCTGAGAGCTAGGAACACACATGAGAAATGTGTTGAGGTAGCTCGGAAATTTGGAGTGCATATATACAGAAATCAAAGGCATTTTCAGAAGACATATTGAGAGTTTAAACCCATCAGGAAAAAGATTGCAGGGTTATTAACCACTCTCGAACGATGGGGAGAAGTAGAAAGATTGGAAGGCAGATGTGCTAAAAAGAAGAAAGATACATTAGTGGCTCTTCCTCTGTATCTCATGATTGAAAGAGAAAACAGGGAATCAGAGACAAAAGCAAATCCCATGAGAGAAGTGCCAGGAGGTTATATCCATGTCCATTGGATGGTTCACTGATAGAATATCGATTCCCAAAATATCCCATTGACAAATATTGATGCAAAAATATCAATGACATAAATATCGACATCCTATACTTAAAATTTTGAATACAAAAAAATATATAACAATATTGATGTAAACAATATAGATGTACAAAATATTGATTTCTTTATTTAAATACAAATTAATGTTAAATATATATAATACAATTAATGTAAATAATATTTAGATTTAATATACATTTTAACAAATATAATAAAATACATTTAATTAAAAAATATTTAAACATACATATATAACATGTAATATATGTATCTATCTAATTCCTTTAGAACAATTAATAAACTATTCATTTTAATTTATTTTATAATTTTATACATATATAAACATCTACAAATAAATATATATATATATTTACATACACTTATAAAATAAAATCTAATAAAAAATATATTATCAAATAAAACATTAAAAAATGCAATAGTCTTTAAAATTACATTTTGCACTCCGTTGAATGCAACAGTAGGGAAAGTGTTGGATAGCAGTGGGGTAAAAATTACTATTCTCACTCCACTGAGTGCAACAGTAGGGAAATTGTTGGATAGCGGAGGCGTAAAAATTAATATTCCCACTCCAGTGGGTGCAACAGTAGGGGAAGTGTTGGATAGCGGACGGGTAGAAATTACTATTCCCACTCCAGTGAGTACAACAGTAGGGAAAGTGTTGGATAATGGAGGGGTAAAAATTACTATTCCACTCCAGTGAGTGTAACAGTAGGGAAAGTGTTGGATAGCGGAAGGGTACAAATTTCTATTCCCACTCCAGTTTGTGCAACAGCAGGGAAAGTGTTGGATGGCGCAGGGGTAAAAATTAATATTTTCTACTGGAGTCAGTTCAAAATTAAAAACAAGCAAATTAACAACACAAAAATAAAAAAAAAATAAAAAAAAAAAAAAACATATAAAAGTTTTATATAGTACAAAAGATAGAAACAGATGAGAATGTTAAAAAGATCTAATAAGAATCTAGAAAGATTATTTAAAATGAAACCTTTTATAAGAAAAACATTATTCCTAACACAAATGTGATATTTTGTATTTCCTACCCTATAACACCGCACCATTCACAACCCATATTATTTTTTTTAAATGTGCTTCCAAAATAATGATCAATTAAACAAATATTATTAATTAAAAAAATGTAAAACAAATAAATATTAATTTACTACCCAAACATTACCCCTATAAAAAGAAAACACACACAAAATAACAATAACACTTACCATAACTATTTGACACCTAATAAATTATTATTAATAATCAAATAATTATTAAATAATTAAACAGAAAATACTTTCCACCATGTACCCCAATAAACACCACAACCAACACCTAAAAACCATTACACAATCTCCATAACTAATTTTACATTAATAAACTAATACTAATGAACAACAACTCATTAATTAATTTAAGTTGTAGTTGAAAAGCTTTATTTCGATAAACAGTTGTATCTTAAAAGCATTACAAATAGTAGGAAACTGCAGATAAACAATACAAATGTCTCGCTAGTTAAGAACAATTAAAAATGCCATTTTATGCATGAAATAAATTAGTTAAAACTAGATTAAATGGAGACAGACAGTCTGTTTCTGTGAAGTATCCACGACCATTTTAAAAATTTAGAAATACCACAAACTATAGGAGGAGAAGTGTCTGTCAACAAGATACGTGGCGCCACCAAATGTTCGCGTGTCCCAAGGCGTTTAAATAGAGGTTTGAGCCAGCACCTCCTTGGACGGATATAGTCTGGGCACTCAAACAGGATATGTGCCACCGTCTCAGGCCTTGTAGGGCAGAAAGCACAAAAGGGAGAAATCTGCACTGGCGATTTCCATCGGGATATGAGGTCCCGAATCGGGAGAGTGCCTAATCAGAATTTGATGTAGAGAGCCCTATCAACTGGCATGGTGATCAGATCCAGGTAGGGTTCGTAGGCCACCACGTCCTTGATTCTAAGAAATGCTGCGGTCGAATTGCAGTGACGTGGTTTACCAATAAGTTGGGAGGAGACCCAGTCCCAATACAGTTTTTTCAGGATAACCTTGGGTGGGGCAGATTTTGTGGTCCAACAGTCTCCCAAGCCCAGCTCCCCCAAAAGGTTTTTTATCTCCCTCAGCCACTTGATCTTATGCCAGCCACCCATTTCCATCACCTCAGACAGCCCGTCAGCATAAGATTTTAGCTCTGGCACCCTCCACAAACGGGCCCATAATAGCAACGGCCGGAAACGACGAGCATGGTCCTTGATTGTCTTACAGCCCACGTCTAAGCAAACCGGGACTGTGGGAGTACTCAAGGGGAGAGCAAGTAAGTCTTTCAGAAATTTGCTCTCTGACTTGGATAGGGACTCCAGATTAGTAAAGCCCCATAACTCCGCCCCATAAAGTGCAGAGGTGACTCCTTTTGCTTTATAAATGTCTATTGCAGGTGCCACAGACTCTTTAGATGAGGCATGATACTCCTTTAGCAACGCACTCCCTACCCTTTTGTGGCTGAGGACCATCTTGTTAATGTGTGACGTCCAGCTCATAGTGTCACACAGGCGTATTCCCAGGTAATCAAATTCGGAAACTTTCTCAAGCGGGATAGAGTTCAAAACTAGAGGGCGTCCTAGTTTCCGTGGTGGATGCATGACCAGATATTTTGTTTTGTCCACATTGATCACCAGTCCCCTTGCCCAACAGAAGTCCTGGAATCGGGTCAAAAGCTTCTGGAGACCCCGTGGAGTCTTGGAAATGAGGAGGGTATCATCCTCAAACAATAATGTGGGGATCCGTACACCCCCCAGGGAAGGTGCATCCACAGGTTCTTGAAGAAGATGCTCTACCACACCATTTACATACAGGGAAAATAGGGTGGGAGCCAGCACACAACCCTGGCGGACGCCCCTACACACCGGGATCCTTTCGGTCGTTTCCCCACTCTGGCCCCACCGCACCTGGGCAAAGTTGTCAGTGTGAAGTTTTATCAGGAGCGACAGAATGTAGGGAGGGATCCCAAGGCCCTGGAGAACCCTCCAAAGTTCCTGCCTTGGTACCAGGTCGAAGGCAGTCTTTAGGTCGATGAAGGCCAAATAGAGACTGCCCTTACCCAGTTCCTCCACCTTCCAGTGCAGAAGCATAAGTCTAAAGACTTGTTCTAAAGTGCCTGTTCCTGAGCGGAATCCTGCCTGGAAGTCAGATAGGATATAGTTTTCATCCACCCAGTGAAGGATCCTCCCTAAAATCGCCTTCCCCGCCACTTTTTGTGTTAAATCAATCAGACTTATTGGTCTGTAATTCCCTGGGTTCTCCCGACATCCCTTTTTGAATATGGGGACCACCTCCGCCCCCTTCCAAGATTCTGGGACAGGTCCGCCTTCCATGATGGCATTCAGAAGGGTGGAGATCAGGGTGGCCCATTCGGTCGGGTATGCTCTAAGTCCCCCTGAAGCCCATCTGGGCCGGCTGCTTTCAAGGGTACCACAGACTTCATTACATTTACTACCTCCCGGACGGTGAAAGGGTCAGTAATTCCATTCCAACCTAGGGAGGAGGGTACAAAAGGTTCATTAAGGGGCCCTTCTACCGGGGAGTATAAAGCCCAAAAATGGTTGGACCAGGTCTGGGACGGGATGGTACAAGTCCTCAGTGTGTCATCGGGTCGACTCCTAGAACCCACCAGGTTCCAGAAGCCCCTGGCATTTTTCATTTGCTGGCGGCTAATAGGTCCTCCCAAAACTTATCCTCCCATTCTTTTTTTGCTATTTGAAGACTCTGGGAGTAGAGCTTCCGGGCCTCCCTAATCCTAGTTTGGGATTTTGACTTGACTGCACCCACCAACATTTTCTTCCTTACCATGCAGTTGTGGGTATACCATCCCTGTCTTCTCAAAGGCCTTGTTTTAGCCCCCTTATGTCTCGTTGGTAGAGTAAACAAATTGCTTATGGCCTTGGTCAGGACGCAGAATTTACCTGACACCCCCACCGGGCCTCCCTCTGGGTTATCCAAATCACCTTGGGCTGCAGCCAGGAGTAGCGTTATTGCCTCGACCTTCTCGAAGGAGAGCTTAAGCTTTGGCCACTTCAACCGCCTGCCGCAATGTGAAACAGTTGAATCCCCAGAGATGGCAGTGACAATAGGCAATGGACCCCCCCTATTAACTGACCACCAGGGAGTCAGGGTCAGCGAGAGCAAGTTGTGATCGCTCTCTACGGACGGAATGATTACCATGTCCCTCACCGAGGTCCATAGGCACATGTCGAGCAAGATGTAATCGATTCTCGACGTGTGATTGGGCCTGTTGTAAGTGTGGACACCCGCCCTGTCTGATCGTGACCTCCCATTGAGTGCCCTCAGATCAAACTCCACACTAAGGGTGTTGATCTGAAGCGCCACTTCAGTCCACCTCTTAATCGGGGTTAGTTCTAAGGCTGGGATCCCTCTTCTCTGGTCCTCTTCCTCCAGATCCAAAGTGTCGTCCGAGCCCAATGGCTCGAACGTACAATTTAGATCGCCTGCAACTAAGGTACATGACTTGTAGGGAGTTGTCCTTAACAAGCCCTCCAAGTGGGCAATTGTGGGCGACTGTCTACCTCCCTTTGTGCCCCATGCATAGATGTTAAAAATATTCAATTCAATTCAAAAAAATCTTTATTTCGGTAAAGTTATACCATAAAAGACATTTATGAAAAACCATTGAGACAATTCATTAAAAGGTTAAACAGCAATATATAAAATCCATAAAAGTATTTCTTGCAAAAGGTCCTTAGTGCTAGAATCAAGTCTGTACTCATGTCTGCATTTTAAGACATTTCCTTCTGGTAGACCAGAGAGCACCCAGGTACTTGGCCATAGCAAACACGATATGATCTGATAAATCAGTTTTTAAAACTCTAAAGGCAGCCAAACACCTATCGAATCCCAGATTCCTGCATAAAGGAACAATCCAGTACCTTCGGATGTCTCGATAAACTGGGCAAAAGAATAGAATGTGGAGCTCAGTTTCATCCGATGTTCTGCACGCTGGACAGGTGCTGTTTGAATTGTCACTCCATTTGGATGTATAAGTTCTGATAGGGAGAGACCATTGTCTCCACTGAAGGTATAATTTTCTCAGTACGGAGGGATATATTTTGTCCAGAGTTTGTTCCATGTTGTACTTAACTTTGTGGGAAAAAAAGGAAGCTGTGAGGGTCCCAAGGTGATCATAATGGGACGACCCTGGACATCTTTTAGAGTGATATTAAGGAGGTTGGGGCTGTTGGTCTGGTGGACCTCTACCCTACAGTTTAGTGAAGCAGCCACCCAGACGAGAAGACCGCCAGAGGGGCGTCCCCTCCCTGCTTCTGGGTAGACAGCTGGAATGGAGTAGGAGGAGTAACCGGCCTTGTGGGTGGGCTCCCTACTCCACGTCTCCTGGAAGATGCGAATCGAGTGCTCCTCCACGAGAGCATTCCAATCAGGCAGGGCGAGCTTTCTAGCTAATCCAGCCACATTCCAGCTGAAAACCCTAAAGGCTGGGTCCGTTACAGCTGGGATGCGACTGGACTCAACTTCGCAGTCGACAACGCCCCCAGCGGGACAAATGGACCAATGCCCACACTGTTGGTAAGCTGCCCACCCTCAGAGTCCCTCCAGTCAATATTTACTGTGGGTGTGGCTGGTGGCAGCTAGTCAGCTTTTCAGTAGAATTAGTAGCCCCTCTCATTTTAGAGACTCCAGGGACCAGCCCGCGGGGATCTTCAAGTCAATACCCTGTTGTGCCCCAGATCGATCCTGGCCATACTGCCTGGGGGTAGAACTGGGGTCTCACCGAGTGCCATGGATGGTCGCTAGTACTGTAGCTTGTTTCCCCAATTACTGGACTAACGTGATTCATAGAGGGGTGGGGGTAGAAGTAGGACAGGTCCACCACGCTAATGCCGGGGCCACCCACATGCTGATTCAGGTTGGAAATTGTTTGTGCTACTCTATTATCTTGGAAATTAACTACCACGCAGTCCCCTTCCAGTCGTTTCCTACTCTGTCCTATCCAGCCTACCCTGCGGACTCCCAGGATTACTCCCTCCATACCCCTAGGTAGTGGTTTGTTAGTTTTTAACCAATGGAGAGTTTTATTTTTTGGGTCTGGTGGGTCTCAAACTGGGCATCTTTCAGGGGAGGGACATTTACTAGAACAGCGACGTATGGGTGGCACTCCGGAGGGAGATTTACAGGGGGGCTCTTGTGAGTATTTTTCGGGGTAGTGACTGCTAGTGGACCTGCTCCTAAATGACTCGTACTATTTTTTACTAAGGGAGCTGGCCCTGCTCTCTTGCCCTGGTCAATTCCCTGAATCGGTTGTCTAGGCTTAGCCAAAGCCCCACCTGCTGGCAGCTTAACATTGTCTTGTTGTTTGCTCAAGGCTTTAGAGGTCTTAAGGGATCTTGCATGAACCTGGGCAGTATGTATAATAGGCCCCGGTTGGGTCGTAGTAAGGACCTCAGGAGTGGCAGTCAGGTCCTTAGGTGCTACAACAGCAAGTACAGACGTTACCAATGGAGGTGCCTGTACTGGATCTACAGGTGCCCGATTTCCCCTAGTCCCCCCCCCATGTTGTCATCGGTGATTTTAGACTGGAGTTTGATGAGCGTTTTAATTGAATAAAAGTTGTCAAGGGTGGACTGCTCAAATTTATCCAGTCTAGCCCCCAGACCCTTGACCTGGTCGATGAGCGGGACTAATAAAGCTTTAATCAGGTCCTCAATTTGTTTGAGGGAGACAGAAGCCTGAGAAGCTGATGAAATATCTAGGGGATTGGAGATTACTTTGGCGGCCTCTAGTGCTGTGCCTAGAGGGAGGTTACCACCCATCCCATCAGGGTCCATTACAAGTGAGCCTTTGCCTGGTTTCATGCCCATACCCATACCCCTTACCAGTTGGTTCCTGGGACGCTTGTACAATGAAGTATGGCCGCCTTTCCGCGTGGTAACAGCCCATTTCCTTTTTTTCTGGTTGTGGGAGTCATGGGCCTTGCAAGACAGAGGGGGAGCCAAAGGAGAATCTTGGTGTGTTGGGTGCAAAGCCTTGCCGATGTCAGGGCAAGGGAGATCTGAAGAGCGGGGGTTCTGGACCACAGGGCTGATGTCGGGAGATGGTGATTGAGCTACCAGGCTCTCCAGCCTGTCAATGCTTGCATGTATAGCGGACATCCGTGGTTGCTCAACCGTGACAGGGAGCAGAGGGGAAGGGTCCGGCACAGTGGTAGGGGACAAAGCGTGTGCCGTAGGACCAAGTGAAGAGCGTCTAGCTGGTAGAAAATCCTGAGATAGGCGGCGTTCCGTCATAGCTATCTCTTTTTCGATGACAGCGGCTACTCTGGTTACAAATTTGTCCATTGTTCCTGTAACTGCAGTCCCAGCAACTCCCTCCCCCCCTCCCCTGATGCTTTTCCCCGACCGAGTAGACATGTTGGTGTCAGCTCCCTCTACCGATAGTCCAATACCTCTCAGAGCCGTGGGTGAAAGATGGGTGGCCCAGCCCAGCCTCTAACAGCCTCTGACGGCCACAGACGGCCCGCCCTCTGCCCGGGCTCCGCCCGGCGCCGTCCGCGACGCGGAGGAAGCTCCGCGATTTTATGCGCCTCCGGGCGCACGGGACAGGAAGTGGTCGTCTGACACCGCATTAATTTAAAAGAATTTACTTCCTACCCTTTACCACTATCAACCCCACAACTTACATCAAAAATGAATTACACAATTGCCATGTTTTATTATTAATTACATTAATTAGCATTAATACCAAACAATTATTAATTAATTATACATAACTTACTTCCCTCACAATTCTCCTATAAACCCAACCACCCATTCCTTAAATAATGACACAATTAACATAATTAATTACAAATTAATTATTTAATAATAATTAACAACCAATTAATATGTATTTAGTAATAAAATAACTCCCACAAATAACACTATAAAATATAAATTAAATAAATATGAATAAATAACACATATTAATACATGTATTAAAATTACATTACTTCCCACCCTATTCCTGTATAAACCGACAATAAACCAACAACCCGCTCCTAAAAAATGACACAATTAACATAATTGCCCATTAATTAATTGATAATTAACAACCAAATAATTAATAATGAATAATAAATTAATTCCTACAGTTAAGACTATAAAATCTAAATTAAATAAATACTAATACATAAAAAATTATAATTAATGTATTAGAATTAAATTACTTCCCGCCCTATTCCCCTATTAACCTACAACCCACTCCTAAAAAAAGACACAATTAACATAATTGCCAATGAATTAATTAATATTGATTAACAGCAAATAAATTGATAATTAATAATAAATTGATTCCCACAATTAACACTATAAATTCTCAATTAAATAAATACTTATACATAAAAAATAATCATTAATTTGTTATAATTACATTACTTCCCAACCTTTTCCCGTATAAACTCAAAACCCGCTTCAGAACTTAACTACGCAAAATGTAATTAAGATAAAATTATTAACTACTAAAAATGTAATACATATATTAAAAAACAAAACAAATTCTTATACAAAAAAATCACATACTTTTAAAATACATAATAAAATTTATAACACTAATTAAATCATCAATATTTTAAACAACTATATTTTTGCAAACGATATTAACAATTTCGATATTTCCCAAAACGATAATTCTTACATGCAAGTCGATATTCTTGACCACGACGTTCTTCCTGTCGATATTTCTGTATCACGATATTTAAAACCAGACTGGGTGAGACATATTGTTGTTCACAAATGATTTTCCAAAATTGAGAGACAAACCTGTCGAGAGATTTGTAAAAGTTTCAAAGGTATTGTTAAAGGATTTGTAAACTTTATTTTACATGATAGTCCCGAGTAACTTATAGACAGGGTGCGAGATTGTGGTTGATTGGCCGGAAACAGAGCCTGCTAGAGATTTGAAAACTGGTGCACCGTCACCAGAAGTAATGAGAAAATATAACCAGGTCATTAACTACTTGAAGGGAAAGATTTTGGCGAAGGAAGCCGATTGGGTGAAAATAGATATAACGACTCAAGAGTTAAAGGAGGCTGCGCATGCTTACTATGAAAGACTTCTACAGGCATTTAACAATGTAGCGGAATAAAGAGTGTGTCAGAAAAGTAAATGGGACATTTTAAATATCAGTTTGTGTATGGTTTAAGACCTGAAATAAGTTGAATGATACAACAACATTTGATCGGTTGACAAAGTAAACCGATTGTAGAGATTCTTTGGTATGCAAAATGTTGTGGAGATGACATAGATTCTCAGCATAAAAAGTTGAACGAAAAGTTGATGTTGGCTTAGATGAAGATGTTGAAAAAGGGTTATGTGGATTTTGACACAGATTTTTCAGGAATGATTCAGGGGAATGGTGGTCAGATAACCACTGGAATGCAAGGCTTAGCAAAAAACTTGTTGCACAATTTGTTGCCTTAAGGAAGAGGAAAGGGTACTTCTATAGAGACTTTTAAAAAGACTTGTCCATGTCACATTTGCAGCAAGTGCGGGCATTAAAAGCATAGTGTAAGTTCAATCCAGCAAATCAGGTGACTGGACAGCCCATGCTAGGAAAGGTAATGCAGTCTCATACAGGTGATGTGATACAGAAGCAGCCAATGCAGAGACAGAGACATCAACATTTGTATATGCCATAACCTCTTATGCCTTAATTGAAAGGTCAGGTGACAATGACCACAGGGGAGCAAGCTGTGATGCAGTCTGCATTCCATGTACAGCTGGGGACTTAGAGTTCCATGAGTCCCTGCGTCACCACACGTACTCACTACTCCACTGGATTCAAGCTAGCCTGGCTGATGAA
The DNA here is from genome assembly GCF_964261635.1 of Lissotriton helveticus. Taxonomy (NCBI): domain Eukaryota; kingdom Metazoa; phylum Chordata; class Amphibia; order Caudata; family Salamandridae; genus Lissotriton; species Lissotriton helveticus. The sequence continues at coordinate 343,213,817 of NC_136073.1, forward strand.
GGGTGAGGCCCTGAAAACGGTCCCAGGATGCTTGTTTCTGGTCCACGGAGGACCTGGCTTGGCATTTCGGGCTGGACTGTTCACTTAAGGAACAGGGTCAAGACTGATTTGCCTATGGCTGGGTCCAAACTGGGGTAGTGTGGTGAGCAAAAGAATGATGGATTAAACCCAGATCCTTGTGACTGTGGGTAAAAGTTTGCATTGTCCAGCATTTTTTCCATCAATTGTTTCTTTCGCCTATGTTGCCCTAAGTGGGAAGGAGATGCCCAGAAGTGGGTCCCGTGCTCACTTACACCACTGGATTCAAGCTAGCCTGGCTGATGAAGGATGATGCCTTGAAACCGATCCCAGGATGCTAGTTTCCGGTCCAGGGAGAACCTGGTTTGGCAGTTCAGGCTGGACTGTTCCAATCAGGAACATGTTCAAGACTGATTTGCATAAGGCTGGGTCCAAACTGGGGTGGTGTGGTGAGCAAAAGAATGATGGATTAAACCCAGATCCTCGTGACTTGGGGTGAATTTTTGCATTGTCCAACATTCAGTCCATCAAATGTTTTTTTTGCATATGTCCCCGTTACAAGCTATAGCACACCCTGTGAAGACAACGGAAGACATAGAGCTGACTTCACACTCTGCCATTTCCCCAAAGAGACCGATAGCCCCAGTGTTGGGGGGCTCAGGGAGAGATGAGCTCTGGAAGCCAGAGGAAAACAAGGCGAAGAAGGACCCTTATTCTTACCAGATACTGGATCTTCCATCAGTGGCTTCCCTGCTTGCAATGGGCTTGGCAAACGTACCGACCCTGCGGAAGGGTCAGCGAGAATCAACAACCCCAGTAATGGACAACAGTTTACACTGGCTGGCGAGACATTTGAACCACTTTGGAGGGGGGAGGAGTACATATGTCAAATCAGATTGTTATGGCCAGGAGTGGAGGGTGATTGGGCACTTCTAGAAAATCTATATTGGGTGATTGTGTAGTAATACCTTTCATGAATACATCTGCAGTTAGATCCATCCTAGATCAGCTACACAAAGTAGCCCTCTAGGGTATTCAGATGTCTGTCCTACCTCCGGAGTATTTCCATGGCCACATCTCATCCCTGAGAAATGAACATAGAAGACATCGGCTGGATGGTCCAATAGGAGGCCGTTTAGAAAGAAATATGGGTGCATTGGGGTTGAGATTGGAAATTAGATATGCCCCCTTGACAGACCTAGAAGCATGCAATTGACTACCCTTGGGTGGTAATAAATTTGCAGAGGGACTGGAGAGCCGGGATGTTGATATTCAGGGGTGTGTAAAAACTACTGACACGCAGAACATGACACATAACGTACCTATAAGACTAGTATCAGGGAATGTGGCTGGAGTTGGCAATGTGCACTGGCAAACAAAATGGCAAACTCAGGAAATCATATGCCTACGGAAGACATGGGTTACAGATTGTGTTTTTTTAAATGTTTTTTTTGTTTTAACTTATTTATTGAAAATACATGAGTAACAAAAGAGACAACAGAAAGAAACAAGGCACTTGCGCCACAGTCACATAATAATGCATAATGATACATAAAGATCGCATCTGTATAAACTCTCCAGATAATGTAATGAACATTAGATATATGGATGGTTACATTTAAGACAAGAAAGATACAAAGAAAAAAATACAATGGGTAATTTGTGCTAAAGCAAGAAAAAGAAGACAGCAAGGCAAGAAACAGGATTTACATATCAATGTCCAAAAACGACATAACTGCACCCCAAATTTGCAGGCATAATTTCCGTTTCCGCCTACCCTTAAGGGCGTATTAACTATATTCAATATTGAACATGGCCAGAAACCTGGTCCTCCAAGCCTCAAAAGATGGGGCATCATGTTGTAACCAACATGAAGCTATACACAACCTTAAGTCTGCTGTGGCTACAAAAATAAGATATACAGCCTTACTGGGTATTTCATCTGCACCTGCGTCCATCTCCACCCCCAATAGAATCTGAATAGGTGATAGATGTATAGGAAGTCCCAAAGTTTCAGTCAAGAACTTATCTAACTGCTCCAATAGTCGACTTAATTGTGGGCATGCATAAAATATGTGTACTACATCAGCGGCTGGGTTACCACACCGGAAGCATTTTCCCTTTGGGTCCCCACCCTATTTAGCAATTTTATCTGGTGTGTGATATAGATAAAACATAGTCTTGTAATGTTGGGCGGATAAATTGGCAGACACAAATAATCGTGTAGCCAGTTCAATTGAAGTCTCCAATTGTATACCATGACATTCAAGTCTATTCTCCCATTTGTGGCCTTGCTCTTCCAAATCATTAGGTTTTGTCCCAAGCATAATAGTATACAGTGTCCCAATTCTTGCTGCCTTTCTATTTGCCTCTATAAGGGGGTTAGGCAGAATATTCCACCGAGATTTGAGAAGATAATCTCTGATTTGTAGATATTTAGAAAAGTTCGCCCGGGGCAGATGGTATTGCTCCCTGAGTTGGTCAAACGATTTAAGTCCTCCTTCCATGTAAAGGTCCCCAACCATGATAATACCTTTAGTACGCCAATTATGTACAATCCTATCCCAAAATACACTCGGGAAAAAGGCAGCAGTTGTTAATGGGGTATACCAGGAGACTTTTTCTACCACAAACATCCTCTTGATGGCTTTCCACACTTTATACGCTGCTATAATTATCTTAAATCTAGTATGTTTGTAATAGCTCCAATCTTGATTCACAAACAGACAACTTTTTTACTTCGATGCCATGCAACATCTGATATCTAGAAGGGGACTCCGCAATACCTGTAGGACCTGCCCCTGTAAACATTATGTTCATATGTTGTATCATACATGCATAATAATAGAGAGTGAAATCAGGGACAGCCAACCCACCTACTTCTCTGGGTAGAACCATATATCGGATTGCTCTGCGCGCTTTCCCACGTGCCCATATAAAATTCATACAAACAGACTGTAATTGTACAAGATGCCTTTGAGGTATCTCCAAAGGGACACATCAAAAAAAATATAATATTTTTGGCAGAATCATCATTTTAAGAAGGTTGCATCTGCCTACTAACGAGAGATGCAGACATTCACATTGATCTAATTGCCTGCGAACACCCGTCATCAACTGCCCCCAATTGGACTCGACCAACGCGGCAGCAGAGGTCGTTATCCGCACTCCCAAATACGTTACCTCTTGTAACACCCTTGGATCATTAAACAACCCTACATTGAGGCATAGAATTTGCGTTTTGGCTGTGTTTAACCTATAGCCCGAAACTGCCCCAAAATCTGCTGCTAACAGTTCTATCTCCTGCATGGCTACTGCCGGTTTGGGTTATACAACGGCCACAACATCCGCCTAGGCAAAAACACGGTATTGTTGCTGCTGTATAATTACTGGTTGTATCCGCAGGCTGTATTCAATCATTTTTAGAAACAGATCAATATATAGTGAAAATAATAATGGGGAGCAGGGGCAGCCCTGTCTCGTGCCCCTCCCAACAGTCACTGCCGTCGATTCGAGCCCCATGGTGCATATCCTGGCTACGGGTTGACGATATAGCATTTGTACAGCAGTGATGTATTGATGCCCAAAACCACGTCGTCGCATCACCTCCCAGAGAAAGCACCATGAGACTCGATCAAAAGCCTTCTCGGCATCTAAAAGGATAAGGCTAAATGCCCCCCTGGTAGCATTAGCATGATCTAGTAAAGTAATGACCCTGTTCACATGATTTGTTGTTCCCCGATTAGGAATAAAACTGTGCTGGTGTGTTGACACCAATGCAGTAATCACAGCTGCTAACCTGGTCGCCAGAATCTTTGAGTAAATTTTGCCATCTGTATTCAACAAAGATATAGGGCGGTATGATTACGGCAACTCAGCAGGCTTGTCTTTCTTCCGAAACACGACAATACTGGCTTCATCCCATGATTTAGGGGACACCCCACTCTGTGCTCTTCTAAATGTAGTTAACATATCCTCCTGCAAAGCTTCAAACTTTTTTTATATATCTCCAACGGCAATTTGTCAGGGCCAGCAGCCTTGCCAGATGCCAACCCATTTATGGCAGACTCCAGCTCAAACATCGTAATCGGGGCATCTAACTTCGCTGCTTCATCCTCCCCAAGATCTTGTTCACAATATCGCTGCACAAATGTTTTAATTTTCTGGTTATCATATTGTTCTCTCGTGTATAAATTTTCATTAAAATGCTTAAATACCTCCAATATACCGATCTCATTCTCAATTTGACGCCCAGTGGAGTCCAAAATAGAATTCATTCTTTGAGCCCCTTCTTTTTGCCTGAGTTTTTGGGCCAGGCATCTGCCACTTGCCTCCCCATACTCATAATTCAGCTGTCGCTTGATGACATATTTTTGGGCGCCTCTTCACTCCACTGGAGGTTTATTTTTGCCTTAGAGCGTGCAACTCCTGTTACCAATTCCGCTATATCTATGTCAGCCTGTGTGCCCTGCATAAGCCTCTCTTCAGCCGTAATAAGAGCTTGATATAGTGCCTGTAGCTTGAGCCCCAACTGTTTTTGAATATATAATCCATAACTGAGAGTTTCCCCCCTAAAAGCAGCCTTAAAGGCATCCCAAACATTGCCTGGTTCAGTGCTCCCTCGATTAATGCGAAAAAACTCAGCAATCCACTCATTCATATGTATAAGGAATTTCTGATCCAAAAGCAATTTCCTGTCAAAGGAAAACACCAGAGGCTTGGCCACGACATCAACGCCTAACATAGTTAACACAACCGGGCCATGGTCAGATGTCACTCTTAGATAAACCTGAATAGACGCACCATTCAACAAATACTGTGGAGCAAAGAAATAATCAAGTCTAACTAGCTTTTGATGAGGGCAGGAGAAGAAGGTGTATCCAGCTTCATAGCCCCTAAGTAGAGCCCAAGCCTCAGCCAACCCGTGCGCATAGATCAGTGATTGTAGAGCCTTGAAAACCTTGGGTTTCCTACCCATGTACCTGGCGCTATTATTACACAGTATATTAGATAGCAAATTTATGTTTAAATCACCACATACAATTACCGGGGTAGGCCATGCTGCTAGTTCGATATTCAGGAAATCTAAAATTGATGCCTCGTCTAGATTGGACCCATATTTTGAACACAGCGTGAACTTCATTGCGCCTGCCACAAGCTCAACTATTGCCCATCTCCCAAGTGCATCTGTCAATATCCTACCAGTATTCCCTATATGTTTTTTTGCCATAATTGCAACACCCCTAGATGTGCAGGCCTGCTTAGTGCATGCCACAAGATCGTAACCCAGCTTGGTTAACAGTTTCCGCTGGGCCCATATCATATGGGTCTCTTGGAGACACATAACATCGCAGCGGAGCATCTTAAGCTCCCTTGAGACGCGCTGCCGTTTATTAAGAGAATTCAGGCCCCTGATATTCAATGTTCCTAATCTAATACCCTTAACAGCCTGCCAATTCTAATATGCCAACATCACTGCAACGCAAGTGCCAACTGAACCAAACTTTCAAATGGTGCAAAGAAATGTACTCATGTATTAATTTTGTTTTTACACCTCCCCCCCACCACCACCCTCCGAAACCCCCCCACCCACCCTAACCAACCCCCACCCATACCACCCAATCCGGGGCTTAAGGACCATGCCCTCTGCGATGGAGAGTATATGTGCACCGCCCCCTCTCCCTGGCCCCTCAACCGCCCACTACCCAACCTTCCTAACAGCTCTTCCAGGATAATATAATGCTCCCTTCTGCGGCATGCTATATACTATAGCCGCATAGAAAGTATACCATACATGCAAACTAACTTATACAATGTTTTTACTCCAAAAATCCGATGCCTTCCACTCTGTTAATTCAGTTCCCAAACATCCAAATATTGTATTCATATTCATCATGAGAGAAAAAAATACAAACAAAAAAAACATTACCAGATAAAAAGAAACACGTAAGTCAGCAGGGACCATAAGAAAGGCACACGGCTCACAAATCAAAACTGGAAGATGGCAACAGCAGGAATGTTACATCATGCGAAGAACAGGTACCATGTATTAACCAGTGCCCATCGACTTCAGAAAGTCCTGTGCCACAATCTCAGAAATAAAATAACGAGTTTGTTCTTTGTCAATTACTTTTAGTTTCGCCTGGTTAAGGAGGAATGCCTGAGCACTTTTAGCTTGAAAGGACGGGATTAACTTCCTCAACTGCCATCTTTGTTGTACTGTGACAGGGCAGTAGTCAGGACGCACGAAGAATTCGCATCCCTTGCCCGATCGTCTCTTGTCTGGCCGTGCCAAATCAAAGATTGCCTCACGTAACAGATAATTATTTAAACAGATTAGAATTGCCCTTGGAAATGGATTTGAATCTGGTCTGGGAGCACCCTTTCGCTGACGAAGTACAAATGGAAATCTGTGCGCCCTGATCACCTCAGTGTCCCAATTCCAATCTTTTAAATCAGGGAAAGTCTCCTTGAAGAGTTCAACAATACATTTTCTTACGTCCTGCCCTTCCGTAGATTCAGCGATATCCCGAACACGTAGATTGTTTCGTCGAGAGCGATTTACAGACAGCGCATGGGGGAGCGTTCGGGAGGGTCCATTGTCTTTCTCACAGTCTCTTGATATGGAGATTGCTCAGCATCATCACCTTCCTCCTCATCCTGTCCATCCCCCCAGTCCTATCCAAAACTGAGATTATCATTATCATCATCTTTTTCTGAGACTGTTGAGAGATCGGACATGGAATAGAATTTACCCTCTGATCCGGCGCATTCAGCATTGTCGCCGTTATCGAGGGAAGAGACCAGGCCCGCTGAAGTTGAGCTGTTAGGTATTGCATTGACTAGCAACAGTGGGCTGCTGGCTGGTAGCGCAACTGACGGAGATGTACTCAGAGCCACATTTGCCAGATTGATCTCGCCGCTTAGGACATTAACTGGATCAACTAGTATATTAGTCATGAGCGCCTTTGCCTGAGATGGATTCTGCTCAGCAATACCCATATCCTCAAGCGTTTTGGCTTTCAATGCAGCTTTTTTTGTAAAGATTGCAGGTACTGTGGGAACTTTTATAGCGCTATCCTGTTGAACATAATGCTGTAACACATGCTGTGTATGTCCACTCACGGTAACTGGAGAACGTATCAGCATGCCAGAGTCCACCTCCCCTCTCGGAGTCACCAAATTAGAGTGGCACTCAATGCGCTGAAGGCTGGTAATAACGTTAGAGCTCCCGCTTCTAGGCGTCAGAGGGAGTACAAAGTTTTCAGCGTTTGTTGCGGGAGCATCTCCACCCGCTGCCATTGTCGTCACCATCACCGCACTAGCTGCCCCAGAGGTTACCGGCACTCCCCCGCAGGTTCTCCCACCTCTCCCTTTCGGGGGCATGGCAGATTGCTCACCGCTCACCGCACACACCCAGTAACTGCTGGCACCACTTTCTCTGTCTCTGTCTCTGTCTGTGCTCGGGTATTACAGCGTTCTTGCAACTGCCTGCACCACTCACTCCTCGAATCCGCCACGTACACCTCGGACTCTGTGCAGCTGCCGTCGAGCTCCTAGCGAAGCCACGGCCACACAGAACGCCGCTACCCTGGTGCTCCTCCCGCTGCAAACAGTCGTCTTCTCACACCGTTGGCACTGGAGATGTATCCCCGCCGTCTCTCGAACCTGTCCCTCGCGCTGTCAGTGTCTGGGGAAGTCAGGTAGGATGGGGAGCCATGGAGAGTCGCACACACCACTCACTCGGCCACTCTCGCGGCCGCCATATTGTCGACGTTCATTGTGTTTTTATAAATGTTACCGCTCATTCCAGACAAAGGTAACATCATCTTCATCAGGTAGAGCAAAGTGGTCCTTCTAACTCTAGTCTCAAATACTTTACCAAGAAAAATAAAGAAGCTTAAATACCGGAGTGCCCAATTCCATCTGCTCCTGGCAGAGGATGATAGTGGGGGTGCATGCCTTCTAATAAAATACTATAAGAATAGTTTTGGGGCAAATTTGCACTTAGTGGTAGCCGAGCTTAACAGGGATATAGACAAACTTGCTAGGCATGGCAACAATGGAGCACTTGGTACTATTTGGGTGGGTGATTTTAACGCACACCTCTACAAGCATAAACAAGACTGTGTTTGTGGTTTAGAAGATATACTGGGAAACCCTTTCTACCACTTTGCTCATAATGAATATGGAAAAGTCTGAACAGGATGTAATACACTAGGAATATGGCATTAGCCAACAAGCCAAATTCATTAACAGGCAACTTAGCAAAAACTTTCTGATGGAATGGTCATGAATCCACTACTGATTTTATATTAGTGTCAAACTTTTTTAGTGATAAGGTTATGCATGCAGATAATATATTTATGAGTTTCAGTGAGCATGCAATTTTATTTACACAGCTGAATTTGGTTATCAGGAAAGTAGTGCAGCCACGTAAAAAAGAAAAACCAACCCTGGCCAGAATGAATGGTTACAAACTAAAGTGGGCTCAAATTGATATGTTGAAACTGATCCCAGATAGTATACTGAATATATTGGAGAATATCTTCAACTGCCTAGAATTGGAGTCCAGCCCAGCATCACTACTATCACAGTTTGTAGAACTGTTAGGGAATGTAAAACTGGCACTTACACCCAGCTGCTGGTTTGTCTCTCTCTGCACCAAATCTCGAACAGCTCTCAACAAAGCCCTGAAAAATCAGCCTAGGAATGTAGCCCAAATAAGGTTATTATGCAGGGAATAAAAGACATTAAAGAAGAAAAGAGAAAGAAATATGAGGGTGGAGGCTTGGGCTGAACTTGATCATGCAGCCACTACGGGTAATAGTAGAGACTTCTGGACGGTAATTAATACCACCTGTTTTAAAAATCCCAAGGACCCCAAGTTGGACACTCATGTAGGTGAAGAAGCATGGGTGGCACACTTTGAACATATCTTTGCCTCCAGTAGGCCCCCGTGACACCACCAACCAATACAGATTCCAAAACACTGAACAGCTTATCTTTCTCACTGTTAGAAGTAAGAAGAGGGCTGGCTGCCTATAGTGCTGCGAAGGCGCTGGGCCCTGATGGGGTACTTAGCACCTCAACAAGTAATGGAGGTCCACGCACCTTGAACTCCCTGGGTGTCCCTAGCGGCACGACTCATCTGGGTGTCCCTGGCAGCACAAAACATATGGGTGTCCTTGGCGGCACAAAATATCATAGCGCTCTTTATAATAATGGAGATAACGAATCTAACAAATCTTCAGACATACCTGATGAGTATGTCCTCGACCTCAATGAAGATGACCAAGAATTCTATAGCCTGGAACAGGAACTCCCATCTTCCTCTAAGGATATTATCCTTAACCCCTTAGGGGAAGAAATGTTCTCTCCATTAAATCTTAAACATCCAAGAAGTTTAGAGTAGTGCCCTCAGGACCACATTGCGAAGTTTATTAAAAGTAGGTAAGAAACCTCTTAGAGAGGGAAACCCGTAATATTCTTTGAGCTGAATGCTCTAGGCCCTGTATTGAAGACAAGACTTGCTATACCCCTTATTTGGACCCCAAACTAATTAGGTTCCTTTTCTAACTTGGATGTGACCCAAGAAAAGGGATGGAAATTTCCCTTAAAGGGTGCCAAGATTGTCTGCTCGACGTACTGTGTCCACTAGCCAGAAATATGGACTCCGCCGAAGATGGCCACATCAACGGCACTCCCCTCAATACGGACCGGATTAGGGGATGGAGCCAGAGGGCAATCTTCCTTCTGGGCAACGCCAACGCAAGCATGAACGCTGAAAGACTAAGAATCGTCCTAACAAAAATAAACCCAAAATTAAATAATATGGTGGACAGAGAACCCTCGCAGACACCTAAAGGGTTGCTCTTTGGAGAGGACCTCATCAAATCTCTGTATCCACATTTACCGCCTTAGATAAGGCACAACAAAACATGCGCAAGGTGTTTAACCCCAACCTTTGTGGATGAGCCGGAAGATGGGGCCTCCCTTCTGGCCGCTTTAATCAAAGACCCTACTCAAGAGCCTGTGGTTACGGGAGAGGATACCAACAAAACAATGTACCTCAGTTCTACCCCCAACGAGGTAGAGAACAATGCAGCAGAGGATTTAGATCCCGCGGAACTCCTAACTCCAATATCCCTACAAGTGAGTACTCTCCCTTCCCCTTCTTTCCCCTAAAAGTGGGCGGGAGACTCAAACACTTTTCTCACAACTGGAAATTGATTACTCAAGACCCTTGGGTCTTAAACACCATAAAGGGTTTTATGATAAATGTTAATCATACACCCAATCAGACCTCCTTCCGGAGAGACCTTCCTCTCTCCTTAGATCAACAAAAAATTGTAGAGGAAGAGATCTCCATGCTTCAGAAAGGAGAGATAATAGAGGTCCCCCTAGAAGCGTTAAGATTCATAAGCACTCTCTTTCTGGTGGGAAAAAAGGACAAGGGATGGAGACTTGTCATAAACTTTTTATTTTTTTTGGTGTTCAAACTGCGTTTATTGGATATTGCAGACAGTACACAGCTCTCTATGCCTACAACCCGGAGGCCGGCAGCATATCATGCATCTGAGTAATAAAGACATAGTAGAAAGAACACAGCTGTGAAACCGACATCCCGGGGGCTCGGTAGCGTCCAGACTGCAGTATGCAAGGCATGGCCTATAGCTAGTGCACAAGACAAGGACTTCCGGATGCGTTGCAGCAGAACAGGGTTCATAAGGTTCGTGTACTTGTAAGTTGGTGAAACAGTTCACAACTTTAGAACAAAACTGTGGGGGGTGCACAGCCACACACGGGGACATATACCTAGGACATACTGAAGGCAGTGATGAGCAAGAGTCTTCAAATGTATTGTGATGACATATGAGTGTCACTACGATGTCTGTGTATCTGAAAGCTAAAGATGACATGGGGCACTAATGGGCGGTGACGGGTCTGAATGTAGAGGTGTACGGGAATGGTAGGTCAGGGGGGAATGCATGTCGAACAGGGATCAGACGGCAACACCCGGGACTGTAATATCAGTAGATAGTCTGCATGCGAGTGGTATGCATATATGCAGTTAGTGGGGCAGTATGTGGAGCGGTATGTTAGTGAGAGAGATCGGGGACGCCCTTCTCATCTGTGGATAGCAGTCAAAGAGCCTCTGTCGCCTCCGAATTAGTTAATCACCCTCATTCCCTTCCGCTGGGCCATCATCATCTGCTGCCTGGGCAAGTAGATAATTGATTAACGGGCTCCAGATATCTTTGGGTCGGCTAGCGATCGGTAGCAGTTCAGCAAAGGTGAGGTGCTGTTCCTGACAATGAGTTAAGTCCGTCAGCCACTCCTTGAACTTGGGGGCCCTGCCCCTACCCCAGCGACATGCCACTCGACGTTTCGCTAAGAGCAAGGCCACCTCCACTAGTTTCCTGTTGGCTTTCGATACGTGGGTTGTATGTCCGAGTAATGCAATGATCGGTTCAGCAGCGATGGTTTCCGCAGTCATCACTGTGAGTGCATCCATCACTTGCTGCCAGTATAAGCGAACCGGAGGGCACTCCCAAGCCAGGTGAAGGAAGTCCGCATGTTCAGCGCGACAGCGCTCGCATCGATCATCGTCCGTCAGATGGAACCGGCGCTTCTTCGCCGGGGTATAGTATAACTGATGTAAGAATTTGTAGTGGAGTAACTTGAACCTGCTACTAGCTGATATCCGGGCCGTTAGGGCACAGCAATATCGCCAGTGGTCGTCAGTGAGGTCCATATCCAGTTCAGCACCCCATCGCGCTCGAGCTCTCGCCTCAGGCAGCGTTGCAACAGGTCTGAGCTGTCGATAGAGTCCAGCAACCAGGTTTTTCCCCTCCTGCGAGCATAAAAGAAAGTGGAGGGGGGGAAATATCTCGGGTTCCGTAGGGAATTCAGGCAAGATGTCCCTCATGCCCTGACGAAGGCGCAGGTAGTAAAAGACATCAAGCGGGGTATGGACATTGGAGGCAAAGAAAGCCTCTGCGGTTTTAAATGTGCCATTCACAAAAAGCTCGCCCCAAGAGGTGAGCCGCAGTCGTTCACAGAGTAGCTGAAAGCCACGCTCTTGTAAAAGGGGAAGAGAAGGATGGAACGTCAACGGTAGTTTGGGGGAGTATGGCAGGAGGCAGGACAGTCTCTTCGCCATGCGGCGCCACGCATCCAGGGTGCAGGATACAGAGGTATTTGGTGTCTGTATCAGTGCCTCCGGGCACAATAGCAAGCCATTAAGGGGAATGGGGTGGACAATCCAGTCCTCCACCGCCAGTTGAGGCATGAAGGGCGTAGGGACCAACCAGTGATATGCATATTGCGCTTGTGTGCATAGATAATAGGCCTCGAAGTCAGGGACATCGAAGCCGCCTATCTCATAGGGCAAGGTTAGAGTAGACCACTTCAACCTCGGGTTCTTGCCCCCCCAGAATAATCGACAGAGCTCTGGCCGTAGAGATTTGAAGAAGAACGCCCCCGGGAAGTATGGGATATTAAGAAAGAGATATAAAAACCGCGGCAGGACCACCATCTTGATAAGGGATGCCCGGCCGGCCATAGAGAGTGGAAGTGTGATCCAACGATCAACCGTGGCTGCGAGTTTAGTAATGGCTACTCCGTAATTAGCGCGAATCGTTTCATCTTTCTCTCGTGAGATTTGGATACCCAGGTATCGGAGATCTGACCTACACCATTCTATCGTGTAGTCAAGGGGAAAATCGGTCACCGCGTCCGTCAGAGGGAAGAATTGCGATTTGGACCAATTCATGCATATCCCAGACATTCTACCAAATACCACAAATTCTCGTAATAACGGGTTAAGGTGGAGATCCGGGTGTTTAACATAGAGGGTGATGTCATCGGCATATAAGGACACATCTATTTGGCGCTGCAAACATTGAACGGCGCCCGCTCGATGCAGCTGACGTATTCTGCAGGCTAGGGGTTCAACGGCGATGGCAAAAAGGAGAGGGGATAGGGGGCACCCCTGACGCGTACCTCTGGTAATGGTGATGGAATGGGATAGTCGACCATTAATAAGAATTTTCGCGGTAGGTTGTGTGTATAGTAGTTGTATCCAGGAAATGAAAATCCTGGGAAACCCCATACTGGACAGGACAGAGAACAGGTAGGGCCATTCGACAGAGTCGAATGCCTTGGTGGCGTCGAGGAAGACGGCCGCTACAGGCAGGTCTGGGTGAACTGTGCAAAGTAGGGAAAACAGGGTGCGTAGGTTGTGCGAAGTAGAGCGACCAGGAACGAAGCCGGCTGGATCAGGCAGGACAATCTTAGTCATAAGAAGGGACAGCCGTGTGGCCAGGATCTTTGCCAGGATTTTAACGTCGCAGTGCAGTAGGGAAAACGGGCGGTACGAACCGCAAGAGCCTGGGTCCTTGCCTGGTTTCAATAGCGAGGTAATAACTACCTCACGCATAGAGCACGGGAGGATGCCATCAGCCAACGATTCCTCGTATACCTCTCGGAGGACAGGGGCCATGATGTCAATGTAGGCCTTGTAGAACTCAGCGGGTATGCCGTCTAGGCCAGGTGCTTTACCGTTTTGCAGCGACATGATAGCGTCCCGAATCTCATCAGTTTCAAAGGGAGCAGCAAGAAACGCCCTATCGCTGTCACTAAGCCAGCACAGGGCAACATCCCCAAGGAATTCTGAGTAGGGCACGTCCGCCGACGTAGCAGTAGTGTATAATGCGTGGTAGTGAGATGTGAACGCCGCTAGTATCGCATCTGTGTCTCTGAGGACATGGTCTTGATCAATAGTGAGTTCTAGTATAGTGTTTTGGTCTCGTGGAGGGCTTGTGAGGACCGCAAGTGCCCTCCCTGGTCTGTCCCCCTCGCAATATTTTCTGGCCTGCCAATGCTTCCCCTGAAATTTCGCGTCCCTGTTAGCCTCCTCCTTGTATTTCGACAATCTATCCCTAAATTCCGCCTGTAGATTAGGGCTGTCGCTCCCAGTCATGCGGAGCTCTAGCGCCTTTAGCTCTTTATGTATCGAGTGGATACTGTTCCGTATGTCGCGTAGTACCCCAAAGCTCTTGGATATACAATACCCCCTTATGGTGACCTTGAAGGCTTCCCAGATACTCTCGACTGAATCCACAGATCCTTTGTTCCTGGGAAAGAAGGCGGCAATTTCATCCCCCAACTCCAACCGGAACAGGCTATCTAATAATGCTGACGGTCGTAGTCTCCAGCCTGGCCTTGGGTTATCTCATCCAGGGATGCGTGTATGTAGAAGCACTGGGCTGTGATCTGAGTATGTTCTCGGTAGGTGTGAGACCCCCAGGACCTCCGTAGTGACCCCTTTAGAAACAAGGAAGTAGTCCAGCCGTGACCATGTGCCCATGTGCGAGGTAAAGTGTGTGCCCTCTCTCTGAGACAAGTGTAGGTGCTTCCATATATCCACCAGTTCACCCTCAGCCATGATGCCCTCCAGAGCCTCCCTGGCCCCCGATTTATAATGAGGTGCTCCGTCCGATCGATCTAAATGAGGTGCAATTGCCAGGTTGAAATCCCCACCCCATATGACATGGCGGGAACCTACATCAATGACTTTCCCCCAAAGTGTGGTAAAAAAAGAAGGCATATCTGAGTTGGGGGCGTAGCAATTTATAAATGTAATAGTGTTGTGACCCATGCGTCCCCACATCAGAGCATAGCGTCCCTCACTATCCAGCAGCTCCCCGTATTTATGGAATGGCACTGCTCGTCTAAACAGGATCGTCACACCACGAGCATAAGTAGAATAGGAGGAGAAAACCCGGAGACTAGCCCATTTACTAGCGAAAGTGGCTCTATTTCTTGGTGACAAGTGAGTTTCCTGTATCATAGCAACATGAATATTATGTCTATTAAGATATGCAATCACATCTCTACATTTCTTAGCATTATTAAGACCTCTGACATTCCACGATAAGCAGTTCAATTGTGCATCAGACCCTAAGCCCGCCACCAATACTCATCCATCTTCACATCCCACCACATCAATGGTGAGATAACAGGTAGCATATCGTTCATAGTATAAGACAGACTGTTGCGCGTTGCGCCTCGGTTACATTTCGCGTGTGCAAACCATGGTTCCCCAAACAATCCCATCCCCCCTCCCACTACTGCATCCCAATCATGCCAGCAGCCACCTGTTCCCACCCTTCCCCCCTCCCTTCGCCCTCCCATCCCACAACTTAGAATAACCAACAACATACATGGGGAACACCCGATAGGGGTACAACTCTAATGGGCGCACAGCCACTACTCCCGCCAGCCGACCTCCCGATCTGTACTGCCCTCGAGAGAGGTCGGGGCGTGCAGAGTGGTCCTTGGAATACCTTACCAACGGTGAGTAGTACAGTTCATTAGTGTAGGGTACATGTCTCGTAGCAGCCCGGGACAGGGGTCGTCAGCTGCAAAGCAGGATAGCATACAGATAGATCATGTCTGGAGTCTATTCTCCCCGCTCCTCGGCTACCGCAGGGGGGTCGTCTTCGTCCAGCACCGCTTCAGCATTGTGGCCGTCTCGCTGAGCCTTCCTGAAGGCTTTCAGGAAGTCCTCGACTTTTTGAGGATTGGTAAAGAAGCGGTGTTTCCCTCCATGGGTGACCCGCAGCCTTGCCGGGTAGAGGAGGGCGTATTCCAGCTGAGCCTCTCGCAGTTTCTTTTTCACAGGCATGAATTTTCTTCTCTCTTCTTGCACTAAGGGGGTAAAGTCAGGGTAAATGGAAAATTGCACGCCATTGTATTGTAGATTTTGTTGGGTCCGGGCTGCCCGCAGAGCAACATCTCGGTCTCGGTAGTTCAGCAATTTAGCGATAATCGGTCTGGGTGGCAAGCCAGGCTTGGGAACGGGGGCTAATGACCGGTGCGCCCGCTCCACGATAAATTGCGACGAGATGGCCTCTTCTCCTATCGAGCCCTTGAGGAGTTTTTCAATGTATAGTTCCATTTTACCCGTGTTTGTGGACTCCGGAACGCCCGTGACGCGTATATTGTTGCGTCTGCTACGGGCTTCTAAATCCTCATTCTTGGCCGCTATTATCCAGAGCAGATTATCCATGCGGGCTAGCTGTGTGGTATGGGTCGTGGTGATGTCATCATTGTCCGATATTCGCTGCTCCGTGGCAGTGATGCGCTCCTCATGGCGGTCAACTTTATGGACCAGGGCGTCCAATCTGGCGGTCATGCCATCCACCTTCTCCACCACAGTCGCGAATCCCTGCCGCATCTCTAGGAACAGTTGAGGCAGATCTATTTCCTTGGCTGGGGAAGGGGCGGCCGACGGGGCACTACTACTGGACTGCGACGCACCATTCGCCGGTGTTGTAGTCTTCTTGGCACCATCAAAACTAATTTTGGCTTGACGATTGTCAGTGCGCCCCATTCTGGCCACCAGTCGTGTCCCCTCCACACCAGCACCCCGGCAACCTGCGGTCTCCGAGAGGGTCGACGTCCGGAGGCAGCCAGCCACAAGCTACGGGGCCGCAGCGCTTGATCTGTTAACGCCCGCAGTACAGTCCACAGTGGGTCCACTTCCCTAAGGCAGAATGAGGGGTGCACATAGGTAAGATATCAGGCCCCCGCAATAGGGCCTCCGCACGTAAGTAGGCCTGTGATAGGCAAGCATGCAGTGAGGCTCAGGTCACCTGCCCAAAGGTATGTCCGCCCCCGGCACCGACGAGGGCCGTCCTGTCTCTGTCGCAGTAAAGTAGTCCCAGCGGGCCCCAGGCGGGAGGCCCGGTCAAGCACCCCAGCACCAAGAGGTCCGCGGTAGCACCTGCACGGCAATTGAAGCTGCAATGTCAGTCGATTATGGCCGCTCGTGCTCCTGTCCCGCGCCCCACAGCGAGCCGCCCGGCAGGGGGGGGAGAGCACGTTCTAGCGAGGGGTGGAAGCTCCTCACCTTGTAGACGGTCGCGGCGGGCACTCCGGCTGCCTGGCAACACCGGATGTCCCCAGGCGTCTTCTCCCCGATCACAGCACCGCGCCGCAGGCCCTCTCTCACACTCCCGGCCGGGCCAGGGAAGCGCAGGTCTCGCCAGCCCCAGAAGCCACGGGCGTTCAATCAGTTCCGGGGAGGCAGTCCGACGGGCCGGGAGCGCACAGCCGGGCGTAGGATGCAGCACTTCAGCGGCGCAGGAGCCGGTCCGAGCCAGCCCCCGAGACAGGATCGCTGAGTGGGCCCACCGCCTCGTGGCGAGCCACGGCCTCGCACAGGTCTCCGCAGCCGGCCAGCGCGAGGGACCCACCCCTAGGGTCCAGCCGGTCAACCCTCCACCAGCCAAAGCAGCGGCTCCCTCCGTCCAAGACGCCTGGTCTTCGGGTCGATTGTCAGGGGATGTCTCCTACCGCAAATGGCAGGTTAGTTTTCAAGTTATCTCACCGTTGGCAGCAGATAAATGGAGGATTATTGTACAAGGAACGGGAGCTGCTGTGCTAGACAGCCATTCCGTTTGCGCGCCCTCTAGCGCCCCCGACCTGTCATAAACTTAAGAGAAGTAAACACATATTTGGTTTACAGACACTTCAAGATGGAGGGCATCCATCTTTTGAGGGACTTACTTCTAGAAGGAGACTGGCAAGTCAAACTAGACATAAAGGATGCCTGCTTCACCATTCCTATGGCCGAAATCCACCAACCCTTCTTCCAATTTGTGTGGAAAAATCACTTATATCAATTTTAAGCACTCCCGTTCGGACTCTCTTCTGCCCCTTGGTGATTCACCAAGGTCATGAGGTGTGTCGTCTCATACCTAAGAGTAAGGGGCATTCGTTTAATCATCTACTTAGATGACATTCTCATAATGTCTCAAGATCCCTCACAATTAGTCAAAGAGCTGAAGTCTGTGATAGATCTCCAAGAAAGTCTGGGATTCATCATAAACAAAGAGAAGTCATTTCTGATTCCTTCCAGAACCCTGATATTCCTAGGTTTCACAGTAGACACATTACGATGTCTCCTTCTACTTCCCTAAAAAAGAATGACAAAAATCAGGAAGTAAATAAGACACCTCCTGAAACAACAAGATTTATCTCTGAGGGAGCTAGCCAGACTCCTGAGTCTCCTCTCCTCATCCATCCAAGCCATCTTTCCAGGTCCCCTTAATTATCGGGCCCTCCAAAGGGTAAAAGCGAGAGCCCTAATATCTGGCCTTTGGTACGGAGATCGGATCTGCCTAGACCAAGAAGCCAAATTGGAATTAGCCTGGTGGCTCAAGAACCTAGACGCGTGTAATGGAAAAGCAATCTTTGGCTCAAAACCAGAGTATGTTTTAGAATCAGATGTGAGCCTTCATGGCTGGGGAACTTGTCTTCTCAGTCAGAACACTGGTGGTATCTAGTCACAAGAGAAATCCTCTCACCACATAACTTATTTGGAACTAACAGCCAGCCTTTACGCTTTGATGAGCTTCAAACACTCTCTCCAGGGGAGGCCAGTCATTCTAAAGATGGACAACATGTCGGCGGTAGCACATATAAATCGTCTGGGAGGGACAAATCTGCGGACCTCTCAAATCTAGCAAAGAAACTTTGGATGTTCTGCCTGGAATGCAAGATCGCTCTCAAAGTGGAATACCTCCCGGGGAATTCAAACATCTCTGCAGACTGGAACTCAAGATTCCTTCTAGGTCACAGCAACTGGAAACTCAATGATTCCGTGCTCAATACCCTGAACAAGATCTGGGGTCCCGTAGAGATAGAATTATTTGCGAGCAGGTTAACCTTTCAATTGGAGAACTATTTCAGCTGGATGACCGACCCGGGTGCTCTGGCAGTCAACGCCTTCCTTCAATCTTGGAAAGAAGCCAAGGCATACGCATTCCCTCTCTTTGCCATGATTCAGTGAGTTCTTCAGAAAGTGAGACAAGACCAGTGCTTCCTTGTCCTAATTATTCTCTTCTCAGGCATGGTTCGCAACCACTCTAGAACTAGCTTGCAACACCCTTCTTAATTCCTACCCTAGAGAACCTTCTTACAGATATAGACGGAGGAAGTCACCCCCTAATTCAGAATGGGAGTTTAACCCTTCTTGCCTGAGAATGTCAGGAGATCCAATGAAATCTCGGGACTTTCGGCAACAGCTGTAACTCTCCTCGGAGAGTCTTGGGACCGGGCACTCACTACAGATATAACGAAATATGGAGAATCTGGGTACTTTGGCGCCTGGAAAGGAACCTGGATTCCTTGGAGGCACCTATTGTTGACATAGTTAACTTCCTTGTTGAACAATTTGAAAGAGGCCTCAGCTATAGAACTATCAATTGCTGTAGATCAACTATTTCTGCTGGTCATATCCTCCTCAACGGGAAAACGGTAGATAAAAATGTCATTGTTTGCAGAGTCATGAAAAGCATTCACTTAAGAGTACCTCCTAAACCTAAATATTTAAGCCTCAGGGATGTTTAAGTAATTCTTGATCTCTTCAATAATTGGCCTTCCAATTCTCTCCTAAACAGAAAAAAACTTTCCATTAAGCTGGCTACTCTCCTATGCCTAATCTCCTGCCGAAGGGTCTCTGATATCAAAGCCCTGGAAATTATCAATAGATCTTATAACATTTTCGGTGTAAATTTGAGATTTATAGAAGAAGTAAGACTTTGTCTGACATTTTGACTTATGCCCAAATCTTTGCATTGTGGACTGCATGAAAGAGTACGATCGCAGAATGTTTGCTCTTT
This sequence comes from Lissotriton helveticus, assembly GCF_964261635.1. Lineage (NCBI taxonomy): Eukaryota > Metazoa > Chordata > Amphibia > Caudata > Salamandridae > Lissotriton > Lissotriton helveticus. Next base: position 343,233,532 of record NC_136073.1, read on the forward strand.
GTTCCCAGGGTGTGAACCAATTACTTATTTCCTTTGTGAAACCACACAAAGGTATAATCTCGACCTCTATTGCTAGATGGGTTAAGACTGCTAGAGCTTAGCAAGTATTGACTTAACCTCTTCCATGCTCATGCCGTCCGGGAGCCGCCAAGCATCACGGTGGGCATGTGCGCAGGAAGGTCCCCGGCCATCCGAATCCCCGCCCACTAATGGAAACACCCGCACAGCGTGGAAATTCCGCACGCACGGAATGGGTTGAAGAAATTTCAAGCTCACTCCCTTAGAGGCGCAATGGCCAGTAAATCTCTCTGGTCTGGAGGTAATTTAGATGATATTCTCAAAGAGGCTGACTGGTCAAATGCCAGCACCTTTGCACGTCAGTATTGCAAACCTATTGAACATATGTCTGATGTTGTTTTACAAAGCTACCAACGTCATGTAGCCTCCTTTCTTGTAATGAAATTGCGATTCTCCTTTTAACATGACTAGAGAATCTGGATTTCATTAAATACACAGACGCTGACGTTATCCCTCCCGGGTCACCCCTTGGTGGTCCTACAATGATTTAATGTTGCTTATTACAGTTTAACGTTCTTTTATTAACTATGTACCTTTACTTCCTCAATCAGCTTGATAAGTTCTACACCTTTTGCTGTGTTCAGGTGGTACTCACTTCTCTCTCTTTTCAGGTAATCGTCCTTAACTGTGAGTCGTCTGAGCTTCGGACTTATCTTCATTCTTCCTTCTCCTTCATCTGGTTCATCAGAAGATTGTCTTGAAGTTTCAAGTTTTCATGAACTTATATTCCTCCACATTGAATGAATAAATGAATGAAAGAAAATTTGTAAAGCGCGAACTAAGCCCAAGGGCATCAAGGCGCTCTGGAAAGACAGGCCTGCAGGCACATCCAGCATGCATACTCAGTTTTGCTTTACAGGAAACTACCTGGTCTTAAAGGTCTTACGAAAAATAGAGTGGGCTTGTCGACCCGAAAGGGAGAAGGGGAGAGCATTCCACGCTTTAGCCGCCGCATGTGAAAAAGCTCTCCCCCCCATCTTGTCTTTATAAATCTAAGGATCACAAGCACATTTTTATTGACTGACCTGAGATTCCTAGCAGAGGCATACCTGTGAAAATTATTCTTTATGCCCACAGGGCCCTGTCCATAGTATGCATTGTGGGTGAGGCAAAGAGTCTTAAACAAGACACTACGGTCCACTGGAAGCCAATGCAATGAACTGAGGGTGGAAGAGGCCGAGGAGCGCTTGGGAAGATCCAGTACAAGCCTAGCAGCGGCATTTTGTACCAGCTGTAGGCAGCGCAGCTGGCCCTTATCTATTCCCAAATAAAGAGCATTGCAATAGTCCAGTCTGGCCAAAATTAAGGCCACAACGACCTTTTTCCGGGCTTCAGTGGACAAAAACTGGAAGATCTTTCTTATCACTCGGATAAGTCCAGAACAAGTAGCAACTGTTCTGGATACCTGCCGAGACATACAAAGTCCATCTTCAAGCACCACTCCAAGATTTTTCCCTTAAGAGACCGGAGTGGGACAGGAGCCCAAGGAGATGGGCCACCATTTGCTGGACCAGATGTCAGAGCTGTCCCCGAAGATCAAAACCTCCGTCTTCTCACCGTTTAGTTTGAGGTAATTTTAAACCATCCATGAGGAGACAGCAATCATACAGTTCTTAAAATTAAGCATGGAGTCCCTGGAATTTTGGGTGATAGAGACCATGATCTGCGTGTCATCCGCATAAGACAGCACCTCAAGTCCAAAAGATTGCACCATCCTAGCCAGCAGGGCCACATAGATATTAAAAAGGGTGGGGCTCAGAAACGAGCTCTGAGGCACTCCGCAGATAAGGGGGCAGGTTGTTGATGGTTCATGCCTTTTATTTGTTGCTGTTTTTCTATTCTGGAACCTTTATTATCTGCTTGGACTGCATTAAAGGAATAATGCATAACGTCAGCCGCTGTGTCCTAAATGAAATCCAGATTCTCTAGTCATGTTAATAGGAGAATCGTAATTGTTTTCAAGAAAGCCATGATCTGTGGGCCCCTTTCATAACTAATGTCTTCAACAGCATAGCCAAAGTTGCCCTCCGCCCTCATGGAAGACCAGTGTAATTATCCCTAGATATAAAAAAGTGGACAGGGAAAACCCGCAGAACTGTAGGCCAATTTCTCTGTTAGACACAACTGCAAAGCTCATGGGTACACTGCTCCTATATAGGTTGGAAGGGTGGACGCAAGAGAAGAATATTTTAATGCAGGCGCAGTATGGGTTCCAAAGGGGAAAGGACATGATAGATCAGTGCTTGAATCTATCTTTAACTATAGATAAATATACCAGAGTGAAATGTGGCACGATCTATATGGCCTTCATGGATCTATCAGCAGCATTTGACTGTGTGAACCACTCTAAATTATGGTATATAATGGAGTCAATGGGGATCGACCCTGCTATAATTGGACAAGAATCCAGAGCACACTTAGTGTATCAAATCTAATTTCAATCTTCAAATGGTCAAAATGGTTGAAGCGATGGGATAGATCAAACACGCATAAGTATTTCAAAACGGTTTTATTGTTCAACAGTGTTCTTTCCTCAGAATCACTGTGCTTATCACTCTAGCCTACACGTGTTTCATCACAGCATGTGGCTGTGAATCTTCAGGGCTAAAAAGGATGTATACAAAAAAGAAAATGAAAACAAAAGGAAAAAATAATCAAAATATACATATAATATGTGTGGAGGGTGGGGACACAAGTGAAGTGGAAACCAAAAAAGATAAGGATGGGAAAAAGAGACAGAAGGTGACTTTGGGTAAGATAACTCACGAGAAGTTTATATATCGGGTCTATATTAATAGCGCGTGTAATAGGTTGTGTGTAGTGACATACGGCCTTCAAAAATTGGTTGGTATATCTTATACTAAATGAGAGATTCATAAGTTTTATCATAAGCATATAATTTGTGGCGTGCGGTGACTTTACATGGTTAAGTACTGTCCTTGATGTGGTCTAAACCATAATATTTCATTCATTAAATTGTTCCAAGCCTCCAATAAGCATACAGTTTCCTAAAGTAGAAAATGAGTATTTCAATAATGGTTTCTATATCTTAATTCATTAATGAAACGGAATTTAAACGTTCAAATTAGGCATATGAATGTGTAAAGTAGCGAAATAATAAAACTGAATATATCATTTTACGGGTTCTGAACGTTCCCTTATGCCTAGACATAACCAACTTTTGTTAGTAAATGGGACAAGTGTCAATAAATAAGTAAATGTATACAAATAAAGATCAAGAAAACGTCTGTCATTACTCAAAATCTAAACAGTACTCAAACTAAACATGCTGTTCGTCCAGACGTATTCTCTGCTTTAAAGTAGGTACATAGCATATTAGCTTTCACCACGTATCCAATAAACCCCTTAATGCTATTTCTCATCATACATATTTCCATCTAGTATGCTTCATGAAAAAGTGGACATAAGTTGATATATTCATTTGTAATTAGTTTAAGCAAAAACTCGCTACGACAGAACCCTAAAGACTTCAAAGCATATGTGATTGTCCCAACAGTGTTAGAATGTCTCAATAGAAATTAGTGACTCTGTGCATTGTGAAAACATGGGCTAAAAGTACTATGCTGTAAAAGAAAAGCAAAAATTCGGAAAAAAGTATACAAATTGGAGAAGGGGGGGTTTTTGGGAATTACCTGATCTGAATGATCAAGGCGCGTTATCTGTTGAATGAGGATAAAATTGTAATCAGCACAAATAATGAAAGCCGGTGTCAGACAAGCGTTAAACAGACTACGAAGGAATAGTCAGGATTAATGAGGGAAAGACTCACCGGGAGACCGGTGATAATTCTGTCCCGGTCCTAATCGGGATGTTTATGTTTGTAGGAGAACGGTACCGAAAGTAATCGGTTGCCGTTTCGTCAAAATGGGGATCGTGTGTAACAGTTCACACAGCGTCGGTGCTATTCGGGCTACACAACCAAAAGAAGGGAAAATATTATTGTGGTAAAGTGGTTCGGTGACAAAATGCAGCGAGAGGCGAAAATCTCCAAAGAGACCGTTTCTATGGCTTACCTGTTTGCCCGTGGGTTGAGCCGAGTGCAGCTCCTGTTTCCGAATGCGGGAACAAACACCACGCGGTTCACGCCCATAAAATAGGGCAGTTGCAAAAAAGACTAGACCGCTCAGGTTGAATAATAGTGGGCAAAAAATAGAAGAGTTACTCAAAAGGATAATCAAAGTCCCCTTCATTTGCACAAAGTGCATATGTATAGGTAGGGGACGCGCAAATACGTGAAAAAAGAACCGGGTGAAAAATAGAAGGCTAATAATAGGACCCCCAAAAAATTAACCAAGGGGATGAGTATTTTGTAAAGAAAGGTAGAAGTCGAAATGATCGGTGTGATTCAGAGTTTAGTATGGACCAAAATTAGTCCCATGAGTAAAAGACTAAAACAGCGTGTTTGTTAATATTGTGCCTGCTATAATCACTTTCATTTGCCAATTATATTCCCATACAACCGCATGTGTTAGTTTTGGCAAAAACGGGAAGTGCACCCGCTCCTTCAAGATTGTCAGGGGCGTTAGGCAGGGGTGCGTCCTTGCCCCATTTCTTTATTTCCATCTATACAAATGAGGTAGAGGGAGCGGTGAACAGACATAATATTGAAGGAAAAATATAGAATGGACATAATATCTAGTTAAAAATATAGAATGGACATAATATCGAATGGACAGAATATAGTGATTAAAAATATCGAATTTAAGGTAAGTAATATCGAATTTTTAAATATAGAAAGTCATTATATCGAAGTAAGTAATATCGATTTTTAAAATATAGAAACTCAAAATATCGAAGTAAGTAATGTCGATTTTTAAAATATAGAATGTCAAAATAGCGAAGTATATAATATAGGTATTTAAATATATCGAATTTTTTATAATATCAAATTTTTTAAAGTGTTTATTAATGTTATTTAATTTTTGCGTAATCTAATTCTGTAGTGGGTTGTGGGTTTATAGGGGAATAGGGCGGGAAGTAATTTAATTGTAATTAATTAAAAAGGTTAATTTATTTATTGGTATTTATTTTGTATTAATTGTTAATTCATATTTATTTGGTAATTAATGAATTTTTAATTGGTAATTCATTTTTAATTGGTAATGTATTTTTATTAATTAATTAATTGATAATTATGTTTATTTTATTAATTTATTTTCCATTGTGGGTTTATAGAGGAATAGGCTGGGAAGTAATTTAATTGTAATTAATTAAGTATGGTAATTTTTTAATTGGTATTTATTTTGAATTAATTGTTCATTGTTTTTTAATTGGTAATTTGTTAGTTTTTAATTGGTAATTAATGTTTATTAATTGATTAATTGATAATTATGTTAATGTAATAATTTATTTTTTGTAGCGGGTTGTGTGTTTATAGGGGAGTAGGGTGGGAAGTAATTTAATTGTAATTAATTAAATATGTTAATTTATTTATTGGTATTCAGTTTGAATTGTTAATTAATGATTAATAATTAATTTTTAATTGATAATTTAATTTTAATAATTGATTATTTGATAATTAAGTTAATTGTATAAATTTATTTTCTGTAGAGGGTAGTGGGTTAATAGGGGAATAGGGGGGACGTAATTTAATTGTAATTAAGTAAATCATTTTTATTTATTAATTGGTATTTATTTTTAATGTATTAATTAATTGGTAATTAATTTTTATTAATAGGTAAATAATTGTATTTATTAATATTAATTTGTATTTGTAATTGATTCACTTTTTCCCTTCTGTTGCACTCTCTGGAGTTGGAACAGTAATTTTTTATACCTACGCTATTCAACGCTTTTCCTACTGTTGCACTCTCTGGAGTGGGAATAGTAATTTTTACCCCTACGCTATCCAACGCTTTCCCTACTGTTGCACTCTCTTGAGTGGGAATAGTAATTTTTACCCTCCCGCTATCCAGCGCTTTCCCTACTGTTGCACTCTCTGGAGTTGAAATAGTAATTTTTACCCCTACGCTATCCAACCCTTTCCCTACTGTTGCACTCTCTGGAGTGGGAATAGTAATTTTTACCCCTACGCTATCCAACGCTTTCCCTACTGTTGGACTTTCTGGAGTGGGAATAGTAATTTTTACCCCTACGCTATCCAACGCTTTCCCTACTGTTGCACTCTCTGGAGTGGGGATAGTAATTTTTTCCCTCCCGCTTTCCGACGCTTTCCCTACTGTAGCACTCTGTGGAGTTGGAATAGTAATTTTAACCCCTACGCTATCCAACGCTTTCTCTACTGTTGCACTGTCTGGAGTGGGAATAGTCATTTTTACCCCTACGCTATCCAACGCTTTCCTTACTGTTGCACTGTCTGGAGTGGGAATAGTAATTTTTACCCCTACGCTATCCAACGCTTTCCCTACTGTTGCACTTTCTGGAGTGGGAATAGTAATTTTTAACCTTCCGCTATCCAACGCTTTCCCAACTGTTGCACTCTCTGGAGTGGGAATAGTAATTGTTACCCCTACGCTATCCAACGCTTTCCCTACTGTTGCACTCACTGGAGTGGTAATAGTATATTTTACCCTTTCCGCTATCCTACGCTAAAAATATTGTACATTTATTACTAATATTACTTTTATATATATATATATATATATATATGTATTAACAAATCAATTTGGATGTTTTTTTAACTTACATTAATTATATAATAATTTTAAGGTTATTTAATTATTTTAAGTATGTTTAACACCTTCGATGCTGATGACGGAGCGGTTCCGTCATCAGCATCGGTTGGGCTGTGCTGATGACGGAACCGCTCCGTCATCAGTACAGCCTGGGGGGGAGCACTGGCGCTCCCCCCCTGGGGCATCGATCGCGGTTATTTTAGCAGGGGTGGCAGCGGAAGACTTTCCGCTGCCACCCCCTGGCCCCCCCATGCTTCCTGGTGACGTCAGTGAGCACAGCGCGTGCCGACGTCATCAGGAAGCGCTGGACGCGCTGGTAGCGCTGGACGCACAGCGTCGCGATCGTGCACCAGGAATGCCCCACTAGACACCAGGGATTTTGTTTTGAGATTGTGTACTGTGCAGGAAGCGACCCCTTGGGCAAAGGTGGCTTCGAATTTGGGGCCAAATTATTTTTCAGACTTTTCTGCCCCCCCCCCCCCCCCCGGGGCAGATCGGCCATTTTTTTGGCCGATCTGCACCCAGGGGGGGGGGGGCAGAAAAGCCCACTAGACACCAGGGATTTGTTTATAATTGTAAAGGAAGCGACCCCTTGGGGAAGGGTCGCTTCCTAGTGCCCCGGCAGATCGGCCGTTTTTTGGGCCGCATCTGGACCCGGGGGGGGGGGGCAGAAAAGCTTCCTTAGGGGGATAAATTATATTCTAGACTTTTCTGCCCCCCCTGGGGCTGATCGGCCGTTTTTTTGGCTGATCTGCACCCAGGGGGGGCAGAAAAGCCCACTAGACACCAGGGATTTGTTTATAATTATAAAGGAAGCGACCCCTTTGGGAAGGGTCGCTTCCTAGTGGCCCATAATTTTTTTTAGACTAGTCTGCCCCCCCTTGGGCCCACTTGTTTTCAAAAGTATGTTCTGCCGTGTCTTTATTTGGCCTCTCTGCCCTCCGTAGGGTTCCTTCCAGGGGGCCCACATTTATAATGATTTATATTCTGCCCCCCTTGGGGACAGACACCCCATTTGTGACATACCCTGTGACATAGCCTGTTGTAATGTGTGTTGTTTTTGTTTCTTCTAATGTGTATTTTTTTTTCTCTTTAGATTGTTGCAGTGTGCGGTTCCGTTACTGGTGGTTCTGTTGTTCTGCTGTTTCTGTAGTTGCATGTGTTTGGTAAGAGACCTGTTTTTTGTTCAATTGTAATGTAATTGTTTATTTTGCAAACTGTGTAGTAATAAGAGTATGTATGGTTTCTGTTTTTTGTGATTGTAAAAAATGTTTTGCATTTGTTTTTGATGTGTCCTTCTGTAGATGTAATTTTTTTTTTCTTCTTTCTAGTGGGATATCGTTGCCTATTTGCTGTGTCTTTGCAGAGTAGGTGCTGGTGAGTGTAGTTGTCTCTTGTAAGTGAATTGTATATTTTTTCTAAATATAGATTTTTGTGATAAAGGCTTACATTTTTTATGTTACTTTGCACAGTGTTGGGGTTGTTGAGTTGTTTGTGCAGACTCCTTTATTTGTAAGGATAATGGCTAGCCGCCGTATTACAGCTCAGCAAGTTGTTGGAATGCTTTTTGATTCTTCCTCTGACCATGGTCCAGAGACTGACTCTGATTCTGAGCCAGAGGTGGGAGGTGAAGATTCAGGTAGTGAGTTTTCTCTACACATGGCTTCATCTGAGGATGAAGACACTCTGAGTGCTGATGAAGCTACTTTTGGTGTGGATGAAGAGCCTGTGATTGCGGAGGACATTGCTGTGCCAATAGTGTGGCAAGAGACATCTGGGCTGCAACCTGGGGCTGCTAGACTTCCAGTTGGTGTAGTGAGACAAGAGGCAGCTGGGTGGCAGCCTGCGGCTGCAAGACTTGACGTTGAAAGTTCTGACCTCTGGGTTGCACCAGGCATGGCGCAGCCGGCATTGCCTGAATTTACTGGTGTTCCAGGGTGTAGGGTGAACACTGAAAACTTTTTGCCTATTGATTTTTTCAAGTTGTTTATGGATGATGTGTTTTTAGCAGAGATTGTAGAGCAGACTCATTTGTGTGCTGATTTTTTTTTTAGGGTGAACAGTGCCAGCCTTAAGCCCCACGCTAGAGCTACCCGGTGGACTCCCACAAATTTGGAGGAGATGAAAAAGTTTTTGGGTTTAACTTTTTTGATGGGCTTGCTTAGGAAACCATCAATGGCTTCATATTGGTCTACTAGTCCCTTGATGGCAACAGCTATATTTCCGGCAGTCATGAGTTGTGATAGGTATTTGCTTCTGCTTCGGATGATGCATTTTGTTGACTACAGTTTTGCTTTGGCACGAGATCACCCTGATTGTGACCGTCTTTTCAAGATTCGGCCTGTCATTGATCATTTTTTTTATCAATTTCCTGAGATCTTTGATCCTGGGAAAGAAATTGCAGTGGATGAGTCTTTGCTGTTGTTCAAGGGCCGCTTGGTATTTCGGTAATACATTCCTAGTAAGAGGGCACGCTATGGAATCAAACTGTATATGCTGTGTGACAGTGAGACTGGATATGTCTCTAATTTCAGGGTGTACGCTGGTAAGGAATCCAGGATTAACCCCCCTGGTTGTCCGTCGACTTTTGGAGTGACTGAGAAAATTGTGTAGGAACTTGGTCGTGGATTTTTTACCAAAGGCCATCATTTGTATGTCGATAACTTCTACACTGGTGTGCAGTTGTTCAGGGAATTGGCCAAAGTGGACACTGTTGCTTGTGGCACAATCCGCTCAAACCGTAAAGGTTTCCCAAAAGAACTTGTTTGTCGAAAGCTTGCTCGGGGACAGTGCAATGCATTGCGGTGTGAGGAGCTTCTAGCTGTGAAGTTTTCAGACAGGAGAGATGTCTACATGTTGACTACAATACATGATGAAGGCACTGAACCGGTGACTGTTTGGGGTCAGGTTGCAGAAGTGCGCAAACCTGTGTGCATAATGGACTATAATAGGCCCATGGGTGGTGTTGACAGAGTAGATCAGAGGTTGGAACCGTATGCTGCTCTTCGTAAGGCTTACATTTGGTACAAGAAGTTGGCTATCCATCTTTTCCACTTGGCAACCTTTAATGCTTTTGTTGTGTTCCAGAAATCTTGCCCCAGTCAAAGATGACTTTTGTAAAGTTTCAGGAGTCTGTAATAGGCAGCCTTGTTTTAGTGGAACAGGCAAGTGTTCCTAGAGTTGGAGTGGTGGAGGATGTTGCCAGATTGAAAGATCGCCACTTTCCTGATCAAATTCCTCCTACAACTTCAAAAGACTTTCCCAGTCGGAGATGTAGAGTCTGTTGGCGAAGAGGTTTGCGGAAGGAGGTTAGTATGTACTGTCCCGACTGCCCTTCAAACCCCGGCTGTGTGTACCTGCTTGTTTTCGATTGTACCACACGCAAAATAATTTTTGGGAGCATCCATGAGTGTTAAAGTGAACTGGTTGGTCTTTATTCTTTAAAACTTATTGTTCAGTTTCAAAGTTGGCATTTGTGTGGTGTCATTTTAGATTTAGTTGTTGAGTTAGTAGATTTGTATCAATTTGCAATTTGTTATTGTTTCTCTTTTATTTTAAAAAAATCTAAAGTATGATGTTGGTTTGCGTGTAGTGTCCATTGTCTGATGGTGTGCATGGTTTGGCGCTTGGCTGCTGGTGTCTGTGGACTGGTGCTTGTCTGGCGGTGTCTGTGGACTGGTGCTTGGCTGGCAGTGTGCGTGGTCTGGTCTTTGGTTGGCGGTGTGCCTTCTCTTGCGCTTGCCTGTTGTTGTGTTTGGATTTGTCCTTGGCTGGTGGTGTGCGTGGAGTGGCGCTTGGCTGGTGGTGTGTGTGGAGTGGCGCTTGGCTGGTGGTGTGCGTGCAGTGATACTTGGCTGTCTGTTCACGGAGTGGTGCTTGGCTGGCGGTGTGTGTGGAGTGGTGCTTGGCTGGATGGTGTGCGTGGAGTGGTACTTGGCTGTCTGTGCACGGAGTGGTGTTTGGCTGGCGGTGTGTGTGGAGTGGCGCTTGGCTTGCGGTGTGCGTGGAGTGATGCTTAGCTGGTGGTGTGTGTGGAGTGGTACTTGGCTGTCGGTGTGCGCTGAGTGGTGTTTGGCTGGCGGTGTGCATGGTCTGGTGCTTGGATGGTGGTGTGCGTGGAGTGGCGCTTGGCTGGATGGTGTGCGTGGAGTGGTACTTGGCTGTCTGTGCACAGAGTGGTGTTTGGCTGGTGGTGTGTGTGGAGTGGTACTTGGCTGTCGGTGTGTGCTGAGTGGTGTTTGGCTGGCGGTGTGCATGGTCTGGGGCTTGGATGGTGGTGTGCGTGGAGTGGCGCTTGGCTGGCGGTGTGTGTGGAGTGGCGCTTGGCTGGATGGTGTGCGTGGAGTGGTACTTGGCTGTCTGTGCACGGAGTGGTGCTTGGCTGGCGGTGTTTGTGGAGTGGCGCTTGGCTTGCAGTGTGCGTGGAGTGGTGCTTGGCTGGTGGTGTGTGTGGAGTGGTACTTGGCTGTCGGTGTGCGCTGAGTGGTGTTTGTCTGGCGGTGTGCATGGTTTGGTGCTTGGATGGGGGTGTGGGTGGACTGGCGCTCGGCTGGCGGTGTGTGAGTATGTTTTGTATGTGTCACACGTACGAAAGGTGTATGAATGGCCTGTAAAGAGGTTGGTGCCTTGACGTGGCTTTACAGCTCACGAGCTGTGAGTCAGTGGTTCAGTTTATCATACTTTCAATTATACGCAGTGTATTTCATTTTTGTGAAATTACTTGTGAATACAATTGTATGTACTGAATCATCACTCACCCTCGTGCCAAATCCAACCAGTATGTGTGTGTGCCTGCGGATTAGATGGCTGTGCAGTAATATTTGTCTTTTTTTTCTTTCTGAAGTAGGGTGTACCTTGTCCCTTATTGTGATTGTTGTAATGTGTTGCTTTTCCTTCCGGATGGTGTCAATGGTCTGGTTTGTATCAGGTATGAAAGGTGCGTGAATGGCCTGTAAAACGGTTGGTGCCTTGTTGTGGCTTTACAGCTCACGAGTTGTGAGTCACTGGTTTGGTTTTTATGCATTTATTTATTGACAGAGCATTTCATTTTTTTTTTAAATATCTTGTTAAAAATTTTTTATGTATCATTTTACTCGGGAGAACAAGGGGAACGCTGAGTGGTAGGACATTTTTGCCAGCACGGAGATCCCACGCAAAAAAGTTTGGAAAAGTGATTTCTTTACCTAATTTTAAGGTTTGCAATAAATTCTGGTTAGGAAAACATTGGGGGACCCACGCATGCCATACCTCCCTGAACTCCCCCGGGTGTCTAGTTTTCAGAACTGTTTGGGTTTGGGAGTTTCCAAAGATGGCCGCCGAGCCCCGGGCCAAAAACTCAGGTGCTCCCCCCCAAAAATCAAGGTAATTTGCTATAGTTTTTTTTTAATTCTCCACCGTACGATTTGGACCTTTTTCTGTTGCAGCCACTATGCCTACCCAGGAAAGTGAGGTACCATTTTTTTTGGGCGACCCGGGGGAACGCTGGGTGGGTGGAAATTTGTTGATCCACGCAGATTCCAGAACTTTCCACCACAGAAATGTGAGGAAAATGCGTTTTTTTTGTCATTTTCTTAGCTTTACAAGGGATTCTGGGTAACAGAACCTGGTGGTAGGCAGTCGAGTCACCCCATCCTGAATTTCCCTGGGTGTCTAGTTTCCATAAATGTATAGGTTTGCTAGGTTTCCCTAGGTGCCGGCAGAGCTAGGGTTCAAAAACAAAAGGTAGTCTCTTTGCCCAAAAAGGGCACGATTTCACCGCGAAATTGAGGTGCGACCACGTTGCGTTTTGCGCTGTTTCCTGTCGCAGGCACTAGGCAGACCCAGGCAAGTGAGGTACCATTTTTTTTGGGAGACCCGGGGGAACGCTGGGTGGGTGGAAATTTGTTGATCCACGCAGATTCCAGAACTTTCCACCACAGAAATGTGAGGAAAATGCGTTTTTTTTGTCAATTTCTTAGCTTTGCAAGGGATTCTGGGTAACAGAACATGGTGGTAGGCAGTCGAGTTACCCCATCCTGAATTCCCCTGGGTGTCTAGTTTTTAAAAATGTATAGGTTTGCTAGGTTTCCCTAGGTGCCGGCAGAGCTAGGGTTCAAAAACAAAAGATAGTCTCTTTGTCCAAAAAGGGCACGTTTTCACCGAGAAATTGAGGTGCGACCACGTTGCGTTTTGCGCTGTTTCCTGTCGCAGGCACTAGGCAGACCCAGGCAAGTGAGGTACCATTTTTTTCGGGAGACCCGGGGGAACGCTGGGTGGGTGGAAATTTGTTGATCCACGCAGATTCCAGAACTTTCCACCACAGAAATGTGAGGAAAATGCGTTTTCTTTGTCAATTTCTTAGATTTGCAAGGGATTCTGGGTAACAGAACATGGTGGTAGGCAGTCGAGTCACCCCATCCTGAATTCCCCTGGGTGTCTAGTTTTCAAAAATGTATAGGTTTGCTAGGTTTCCCTAGGTGCCGGCAGAGCTAGGGTCCAAAAACAAAAGGTAGTCTCTTTGTCCAAAAAGGGCATGATTTCACCGCGAAATTGAGGTGCGACCATGTTGCGTTTTGCGCTGTTTCCTGTCGCAGGCACTAGGCAGACCCAGGCAAGTGAGGTACCATTTTTTCGGAAGACCCGGGGGAATGCTGGATGGGTGTAAATTTGTTGGTCCACGCAGATTCCAGAACTTTCCACCACAGAAAAGTGAGGAAAATGCGTTTGTTTTGTCAATTTCCTAGCTTTGCAAGGGATTCTGGGTAACAGAACCTGGTGGTAGGCAGTCCAGTCACCCCATCCTGAATTCCCCTGGGTGTCTAGTTTTCAAAAATGTATAGGTTTGCTAGGTTTCCCTAGGTGCCGGCGGAGCTAGGATTCAAAAACAAAAAGTAGTCTCTTTCCGCAAAAAGGGCAGGAATTCACTTCGAAATTGAGGTGCGACCACGTTGCGTTTTGCGCTGTTTCCTGTCGCAGGCAGTAGGCAGACCCAGGCATGTGAGGTACCATTCTGGTCTACCAGGCTAATATCAAATCAGCAGTCACATACAGGGCAGGAGTATGGGCTATGGCGGCCTCCGACTCTCTCCAAATCCTTGAAGACAGATTTTTTGAGAGCTTAGTCTCCGTTCCCGCTTCCTATTCAAATGATATTTTACACATAGAACTGGGACTGGCCTTTATGTCAGACACGATCAGACTAGCTCCGATCTTATTGCGGTTTTGTATTTGGCATAGGGATATGGTAAACCTAATGCAAATTATAGTAAAAAATTGTTTAAAACTGAAAATTACAATAAGATTAGATAGCGGAGATATGTGGAGTCAACTCTGACTGCTATTGGGCTAGCAGAATTATTTAAGGATCCAACTACGTGTAGCACGTTCTCGAAACAGAAATTGATCGACACCTTTATGTCCAGGGTACATTTTGATCAAAAGGAAAGAAATCATACCAAACAATCAGTGCTTGCATATCAGGCTGACCCCGGCCATAATAGAGGGAGGGTGTTCCTATTTAGTAAGTACCACTATATTTAAGCACAGATACATTTTATTGAGGTTATATACAAACCTGATCCCTCTGATGCTGGGCTACCCGGAGAGAAGGTTTAAGCATTCTGAACCGACTTTGTGCCCTGTGATAATCTTTTGCCTCAGTTTGACTTGCACTTAGGGGCATATTCACAAGGAGCTATTGCCGAATCAACGTCACTTTATCGCAGCCAAAGTCGTGATAAATTTACCACCCCATTCACAAGCTGGTGCTAACAGCCCACAGCACCAGTTTACCCGTGATAGCAGCTGTCAAAAACATCGCCATAGAGGACCTTCGCAACTATCGCTAATGAGATGCAGAGTAGCCGTTCCCGTGCAAAAAGTTATGAAAACACGACACCTCAAGATTCACAACGACCAGCCATATGGGCAATAAGAACACAAAACACGTGATAAGGCACGTTAGCAGCAGGAAATTAACACCTGCTCTGACCTGGTGTAAAGTCGGACGACAGCCTGCACCACAAAAGAGAGCCCAGGGCATCCTCGGAAGGGCAACAGATGCCATGGAGCCACTCATCATGCAGCCCAGACACCCAAGAGGGCCACAACACCCACCCAGCACACCCCCCGGACCACCACAGAGGCAGTGCGGACAAAGACAGCAGCTCCCGTGGAAATGCTTCTTGCCTCACAGGCTTGACATCTGACAATGTCACTATCCACTACAGGCTGAAAGGGACAACTATCCTACGCATCCTGCCCATCATTGCCTAACAGGCCTATGGCAGCGACAACCAACATACCACCCCACACCAAGCTGCTGGCTGTGCTGTACCTGTTAGCCCTGGCACACCACAAATGACACCCGCCAGAGTCGGCGGAGTCTCACAGCCAGCCACATCCAAGTCCCTCACACCTGTCTGGACATCACCATCACCCTGACACCCCAGTCCCCATACGTCCAACACAATGAGCAGGAACTGCTGGAGACCAGGCAAGGACCATATGCCATGCACGTGTGGGGGGCAATCCACTGCACACATGTCCCACCTGTGCCCCCTGGTGACACAGCACACAATCAGCGTAACAGGAAGCAAATGTCACACATCAATTTGCAGGCAACATCAAAACACCGTGGGACCTTCACCAATGTCACCTACAAATACACAGCTAGTGTGCATGATCCCTTTAACCTCCGACAGTCCATCAGCATTCCCAGGATGGCACGAAGGGAAATTCACAGCCCCTAGGCAAGTGCCAAATTAACACCCCACTCACCTCAACTCTACAACCATGCAATCCACAACTCTGGCAATGCACATTTCACAAAATTACAACCAACATGCACAACAACAAGCCCACCCACCAGACAAGATAGAACAACTTACAATGGTAACCTGGGCAAGCCGTGAACATGACCAATCAACAGGATGGCACCTCAGCCGCACAATAGCCAAATGAGGAGAGAAGTGGCAACCAGGCATGTGTGAAGGATGCAGTAGAACTATGATTGGGAAAGTACACAATGCCAAGAGTGGCGGCGATGTGCTGTACAGATGGCAGTATGCAGCACACACCCATATCCACAGCAACATACACCTCTGGTGTATGGAGTGTAGTGGACAGTGGACGCAACCATGTCACCCAGCCAGTGGGGGTCCTCGTGGAAATGTTGCCTGCTATGCCCCCCCCCTGTAAGTGTCAGCAGATTGGGATGGCCCGGCATATGCCAGGCCAGTGTAGTGGTGTGTATAAAAAGCACGTAGTCCTCTTCCGGAAAGCCCAAAGTCTCTGCCAGGGCGCTGCCTTCCACCCCTCCACGAGGGCTACGCCGTCCTTGTTAGCGGAGATGCCTGTGATCCTGTGCGCCTGCTGTATCCTGGCCCGCTGGACCACGAACCCATCAGGCCCGACCCTGCACAGCCAGGCCACACTGGTCAGCAGCCGACACCGGCGTGTGTCAAGGAGGGTCCACCACATGCCTGTGTAAGCTCCAAGCCAGAGGCCCGCAATCCATGCCAGCCTCTCAGACCATCTCTGGCCCCCCAACGCTGGCCCACATTACTCCTTCCTCATTTACATATTCTACCGGCGTCCTCTGCGGCCCAGTAGGTCCCATATGTGAAACTGTGTCCTGGCTCCTGAATGGCAGTGACCCCAAATCCAGGCCAACTGCCACACTACCAGACCCTCCCCCTATCAGTGAGGCATAGTTATATATGGGCATCTTGCGACATGTTGTGCCACTAACCCGGTTCAACGCCACCCGGCGACACGTGCTGCCACAAACCCTGTTCAAAACCAGCCGGCGACACGTGGATGAGGGACCAGGACTATCCTGTGGATCAGTATGTCTCACATCCAGCACCTAGTCGTGAATCACAAATGGCAGAATTCACACCAGTGGTCGCACGGAGAGAAGTAAGAGGAAAATGCGTCTCAGTCCGGACGAAAGCCGGGTCACAGTCACAGAGGTGACCAAGCACGTGGTGCCACTGAACCTGAACTACGCAGGCCAGTGGGGCCACCACCTATGCCGGTGACTCTCAGTGAATGGCCCGTGTTGACTGCTGCCTCCGGCCTACACTGCTCTTGGCCTAGGCTGCGCTCGAGTAGGTCACAGATTTGGAACTGAACATCGAGTATGCAAAGTCAGATTACATATCATTGCACACAAGGAGAGGTGTAAGAGGGTGATGCCTTGTATCTAGGCAGAGAGAAAAGGATCATCATTACGGAGGTGTCCATACACTACCGACAACTGCCCTGATTTTACTAGCGCTGTGCATCGCAAGCCAATGACATGGGGCTGTGGGCCACTGCTGACCGCTGCCTCCCGCCTACACTGCGGTCCAGTAAGTCACCGAGTCATGATTTAGCAAAGGCGGAGTTCATATCAGTGTACTGGCATCATCACAGACTGCATCTCCTCTCAGCTCCGGGGCCACTAAGTCTGCTCCCCCACATTCATGAACACTCTCTGGTCGAATTTTGGTGGCGTCTGAGTCTATTGACTAGGGGGGCAGTTTTCATCCTCATGTGGCTGGTACCGAATTGGTGGTGGCAATGAGGCTGTCGCATTCCACTCCTCCATTTGCTGCTTCTGGATAAAATCAATTCTTTCGGCATCATGGCCTGGAGGACACCTTCCACCTTCTCCCACAACCCTCCGTAACGTACACCTCGGACATTGATGGTGACCCACTCAGGTCGCATGGCCCATCTGACTACACCGCAAGTCACCGTCCCATGGCTTTGTGGCTGTACCAGCCGCAGTGCATCCAAGGCCACTAACTCTGTGCTGGTCAGGTCCGGGACCCCTTCTCCAGAGACATTGGATGGCCCCTGAAGCGTGGGCCTTGGGGTCATCAACGCAATTTCTTTATGGCCTTGCGCGACGCAGCCAATGGGCCCAAATGCATCCCACCAGGCCTCACACACCAAAGCGAGTCCAGACCGGCCCGGATGTCGCATCACCGCAGGAGGCACACACCACCATCGCAAGGACCACCTCCATCCGCCATCTGCCAGAGTTGAAACGGTGATCCTGACAGACTTACGGAGTTGCTCAGTCCTGTTGTGGATGCCATCATCGGCCTGATACCTTGCTCAGCACTCCAGGTGGCAGTGACTCACTGCACCGCAGGCCATTGTCTGTTGCTGATTGTGTTTTGTGCTGTGGAGCGGTTGCACAGCTATGTCACCTCAAACAGTGTGGGGGCCCTTAGACGTTGATGGGGAAGATGATGCAGGTCTAACACAGCCCACTGCATCTGCATCAGGAACATATTGAAGGGCCACAATCCGACAATTTTTCTTCACATGAGCGTGCTCATCTCTAGTGTCCCAATCGCAGTGCACTGCAACTCACGGACACTTCTGTTTGCATGTTGGCTGTCCTCAGGACTTTCTCCGGCTCACTCCATGTTGCTCACCAGTTGACTCTGTTATGCATGTGTTTTCTGTTTCCGTTGCACTGTTGTCCAATGTTTAAGTTTTTGCCAGCACCAGACATTCTTTGCGGAATGGCCTACACTCACCCCACACACATCCAGCACAGGCGACACTGTACATGCGGCCCTGCCAATAAAGGGGCCCGTCTCATGTGCCCGTAGCCAGTTCAACATGAAATCTGCATGTGTCCCTGTGGTCCTGTTGTATGCCTGAGGGCCCTGGGGCCTACGACATTTCATTGTTATGTGTACATCTGATGTAGACATCTCACTGGAGGTAGGAGGTTGGAGCTTGGACATGTAGCTTTGTCGTCACCCACTCAATTCATAGGGGAGTGGCCAAGGCAGTCGTATGCAAAGACAACATGGGTGTGTGACTGCTATTTGAGCGCCCCTGGGCGTGGTTCTGTCCTGTGAATGTGCATCTGCATATGTCTCTATGGCAGTGTGGGTCTCCTTAGTGGGGTGTGGGTGGACCCTGAAGGGTGATAGACACCATTGTATGTGTCCTGGTTTGCATTCCTTGGGTTCGGCCCCCACCCACACCTGTTGGGCCACCTCCTTTTGGCATGCTGACACATGGCATTTGGGTGCCATGTGTGGGTGGGTGAAGTGTTGTGAGTCAGCTGTGCTTGTGGGTGCTTCCTGCTGTGTGGTCTGTTGCAGGCTCGGTGTTCCCCCCTGAGTAGCTTGGCTGGCTGGGTCCTGGTAGGGGGGTTGTGTGAGATATCCATGGGTTGTTGTAGGGCGTCGGTGTCGACATAGTGGTGGTCCTCTCTGGCATCACTGATGTGTTGTATTCTGTGCTCTGCTGAAGGTGTTGTGTGACCCTCTGTGATGTGAAGGGGAGGTGCATGTTGACTTTGTGCTGACATGTATGTTTACCAAGACAGGGTCTGGGCTCACTGGCAATAAGGACAAGCCTCACAATCAATAACTACAAACCAACACGAGCACCAATATTGCCTAGCTATTTCAACACTGGATCAAAATGAATGATCGCTCGAATTACTGAAAAAAACAGTAACTCTCAGGGATTGCTTTTTCCGGAATTAATCCAATACTTTTTTTATTAATTTTGCATCAAAAGGATCATATAAATGAGCAATTTTTTCTTTTTGGACATACAAAACTTTTTTAACTCCACGTCACATATATAAAGACAATTTCTTACAAACTGGCAACTTTCAATCAAACACTCATACACAACAGCACATTAATATATATACACACACAAAATTTCTGGAACTATACAATATTATTTACAATTTCCTGATTTAGAAAACATAGCATTGGAAAAAACAAATAGAATTTTTTCAATGATTAGTAATCAATAGAATATTCCTAATGCTGGGTAGAGGGGGTCTACGCGTTTCAATAACCCCTTGGTGTGGGGAAATCTCATCAGGACCAAGTGCCTGTAAATGAAGGACAAAAAACAAATCAGCCTGGGGAGAGCCATGCCTCTGGCACTACAGTGTGGAAGCGGGGGAGGGAGAAGCTAATCCTACCTCTTAGGTGCTCGGTTTTCTTTCGTTAGATGAAACTGTAACAAAAACAAAACCTCTTTAGCTTCTACTTCCAAACGAACTCATACTCGTTTAGGTCACAGACTCATACGTGAATACTCACATCATTTTACGCATGCCGCAGATTATCTGGTTTGGTGGAAGTGGAGATCTGTAAAAATTAGAGCGGTTTGTCAGAGCACGGCGGTGTATTGTGGGCTCTGCAACTATTTTGCGAGGGGGGGTGCACGACTTACTTGCTTAAAGCGAGTGTGGTGACCGGACTTGTCGTATGGGACACTGACAAATACATAACAGAAGTAATGAGCCAGCTCAACAACCCGAGGTGCTATAGAAAAATACAGAAAGACCCGACTACAGAACTGCAACAACAACTCAACCCCATTCTGGAGAAAGGCTTGATTGATGGAATTATCGGAAAGAAAGAGTTTGAATATCTGAAATGCAATAGTCCTCGAATACCCCTGTTTTATGTCTTACCAAAAATCCACAAGGACATAACCGCCCCACCCGGAAGACCAATCATCTCCGGTTGTGAGTCACTATTCGAACCAGTTTTGAAGTTTGTCGACTATTTTCTGAAACCTTTTATGTCCGAAGTCAAATCATTTCTCCGTGACACAACTGATTTTATTAATAAACTTCCTACAATCCCCTTTGAGCAAAACCAAGATCTCTTAGTGACAATGGATGTTTGTTCACTATATACCCAGATCCCCCAGAGTGATGGTCTGGATGCCATCCAGCATTACCTGGACCAAAGACCTAGACCTACCAGAGTACCAACTGATTTTATAATGCAGCTAGCGTCATTAGCTTTAAAGAAGAATTACTTCAACTTTAATGGAGATTTTTTCTACCAGACAAGCGGAGTAGCGATGGGTTGTCCCTTCGCCCCTGAATTGGCCGTACTCTTTATGTCATTATATGAAGAGAGATTTGTGTACCATTCTAACCATTCTAACCCATTCGTCGAACAAATCACCAGCTGGAGTCGATATATCGACGACATTTTTTTGACCTGGAAAGGAAACGAAGAAGATCTAAAGAAATTTCACGAGCGGCTCAACTCAAGAACAGAGGAAATTAAATTCAGCATGAGCTTCTCTAAAGTGAAAATGTCATTTCTCGATGTCGAGGTGTATCCAACCGACGAAGGTTTGGTTACCACACTGTTTAAGAAACAGACAGACAGAAACAAGGCTTTACATTTTAAAAGCAATCACCCACGCAATCTAAAGGAAAACCTCCCGTTTGGACAGTACCTCCGGATTAAAAGAAACTGCCACTTCAAAGATGAATACATGTTTCACGCCAACAACTTGACGGACAACTTAGCTCTAAGAGGGTACCCTAAAAAACTATTAAGAAGAACAATGAAGAGAGTCTGGTGGATCCCCCGAGACACGCTTCTAGTTAAAAAAGAAAAAACAACTCTTAATAG
Source organism: Lissotriton helveticus (assembly GCF_964261635.1). Lineage (NCBI taxonomy): Eukaryota > Metazoa > Chordata > Amphibia > Caudata > Salamandridae > Lissotriton > Lissotriton helveticus. The sequence continues at coordinate 343,254,671 of NC_136073.1, forward strand.
GATAGTTTGTGTGTCTACATTCTGCCCAAATTCCAACCTGTTCAAGAAAACCATTTTACAAAATTGGCACTTGGTGGAAAATATTGATGAGACACTGAAAGAGAAGCCACTGTTTGCCTTCAAGAAAGATCAAAGTGTTGCAAACCACTTGGTTCGAGCAGCTATAAAAAAGAAAACATTAACAATTGGCACAATGCTAGGACTGCCACCAATCCAAGGTCATCACAAATGTGGATCGTGCATTTGCTGTGCAAGCACGGAAGAAGGGAACCTGTTCCAACACAAACAACAATTCTGGAAACATGAGAAATTCACGAATTGTAAGTCAAGATACGTTATATATGGCATAAAATGTCCTTGCGAAAAATTGTACATCGGTAAAACGAGCCAGGAGGTGAGATGTCGAATCACACAACACAAATCACGGATAAAAAAGAATGTGACGACTGCTCCACTAGTAAACCATTGGAAAAACCATGAGCACACGCTAGACGATTTAAAATGGACAGTGATTGCCAAGATTGAAAAAGACTCCAGAGGCGGTGATATAGAAGAAAAGCTATCACGCCATGAAGCCATGTTAATTGTTAAGTTCAATACGGCCACAAACGGTTTGAATGAACTCTCGGAGATCTACCGCTTGTAAATACCCCGGACGCGATTACAGCAGACACTGAACACGTAACATGCTTGAAGCACTGCCTGCCGCCTCCGTGACAGACCTGGAGGTCGGCTGCATATGGTCCGATTCAACTTGATCCTGGTTTAACATGATCCCGGCAAAACATATCGTCTCCATGACGACCGCTAACTCCAACTACAAATCCCAGAATCCCTGGAACCAGGAAGTGTGTAAAACCATTAGACGCGAGAAGAGTTACACCGACCAGTTGGTGCGAGCCCCGGCATTGAATGACAGAGGCTTGAACAGTGTGGACCCCCTGATTCACTCAGCGCAAGCGAATTGTGAAGGTAAATACAAGCACCGTAACAATTTAAGAACAGGAGAAACATTAGGCGAAGAAAGAGACCTGACGTAAGTTTCCCTTTCCATTGCAGAGAATTCTAGTGCGAAGAACGACCGTCAAATCCGGAAACACAGTCCGGTCACCACACTCGCTTTAAGCAAGTAAGTCGTGCACCCCCCCTCGCAAAATAGTTGCAGAGCCCACAATACACCGCCGTGCTCTGACAAACCGCTCTAATTTTTACAGATCTCCACTTCCACCAAACCAGATAATCCACGGCATGCGTAAAATTATGTGAGTATTCACGTATGAGTCTGTGACCTAAACGAGTATGAGTTCGTTTGGAAGTAGAAGCTAAAGAGGCTTTGTTTTTGTTACAGTTTCATCTAACGAAAGAAAACCGAGCACCTAAGAGGTAGGATTAGCTTCTCCCTCCCCCGCTTCCACACTGTAGTGCCAGAGGCATGGCTCTCCCCAGGCTGATTTGTTTTTTGTCCTTCATTTACAGGCACTTGGTCCTGATGAGATTTCCCCACACCAAGGGGTTATCGAAACGCGTAGACCCCCTCTACCCAGCATTAGGAATATTCTATTGATTACTAATCATTGAAAAAATTCTATTTGTTTTTTCCAATGCTATGTTTTCTAAATCAGGAAATTGTAAATAATATTGTATAGTTCCAGAAATTTTGTGTGTGTATATATATTAATGTGCTGTTGTGTATGAGTGTTTGAATGAAAGTTGCCAGTTTGTAAGAAATTTGTCTTTATATATGTGACGTGGAGTTAAAAAAGTTTTGTATGTCCAAAAAGAAAAAATTGCTCATTTATATGGTCCTTTTGATGCAAAATTAATACCTGGGGGCTCTAAATACTTTGTTTTAATTGGGGAATTCGTTAGGCACACTGACACCTGCTCACACGCTGTACTGTACCCTCCCTGCCTCGCCCAGTCGTTTTATTGGAACTGTTGCTAGCGCCGGCGGGCGCCATCTTAGGTAGGGCTGGGGGTGCGCTCTAGTCGCGCCGCCCTCCCACCCTCCTAACACCCTATATAATGTGTATTCCGGCCAGACGGCGCAGCGGGCTGGCGCAGCGGGCGCGCCGGATGCGCGCCGAAGCCGCGCCTAAGCCAAGCCCGTCTGCGCCCGTCCGCGACCGGACACGGCCCAGGGCCCGAACCCCTGCCCCGACTAGCAGAATCACTTGGAGCAGGAATGAACTTGTAAGTTACTCGTTTAATGTGTGCACTCCAGGACTCCACAGTATGAGAGTGGGGTTGGACGATGGGTGCCGTCACTGTCACTTCCGCTTCCACACAGGGAAAGCAGATAGTAAGACTAATAACTTCTCCTTGTCCTGTGGCCTCATTAACGTGAGATCATTGAGCTGTCATAAATATGATGTACATGAACTTCTTACTGATAAAAACTTTGACTTAATGTTCATTACAGAAACATGGCTTGATTCCACCTGTGACCCTGACATTATACAGGCCCTACCTGAGAACTATCAGATGGTCCGCCTGGATAGATCGAAAGGTAGAGGAGGTGGAATTGCGATTGCCTATAAAAAACATTGGGCCTGCAAACTTGAATCAATCTGTTTGCCAAGTTGTGAGGCGGGCTTTTTCACCATAACAATTGATGGTAATACAACTCTAAAAGGCGTGTTAGTTTACCGCCAACCAGGGCCTATGTCCAGATTTAAAGGCAATCTGCTAGAGTGTATCACTGAAACAGCGTTAAGAAGTGATAACTTTTTGCTGCTAGGTGACTTAAACACACATCTAGAAGATCCACTTGATAAAGGAGCGATGGAGCTCTGTGAGGAATTGAATACTTTACAGCTAGAGCTTAAGGGTCAACTCCCCACACATAACCGTGGGCATTTGTTAGATCCTATATTTGCTAACTGGGGGGATGTCCTGGCGGCACCTCCAGAGCCCCTGCCCTGGACAGATCACTTCCTTGTCCCGTTTGTCATTCACCTGCCTAAATATAAGGCTCATGCTTCCGCCCCTCTCAATTACCCTTGTCGAAGGTGGGCAACATTTTCCTTGCTAGAGTTTAATAGGGCTCTCATTGCGGAAGGACCTCCAGGAGGTAAGGATGTGACATCAGCAAACAAGTTGCTTAATGATCGTATTATAGCCGCTCTGGACTGTACAGCCCCATTGAGTCGGCTTAATAAAGGGGCCCGCAGACAGATAACTGCTCCCTGGTTCAGCGAGGCATTGCGTCTCGCCAAAAGGGACTGCAAGCGGGCAGAGAGACAATGGAGAGTGGCATATGAGGGTTCGATGAAAGAAGTCTACCTTATCAAGAGACGCTTCTATCATAACAGAATCCGTATTGAAAAGGCCACATACTATGCAGACAGAATCCAGAGGGCAGAGAATTCTGCTAAGGAACTGTTTAGCATATATAAGTCTCTAGCCACCCCCAAAACTGCAAGTCTAGATAAAGATCACTCAGTAGCAGCATGCAACCGCATCGCTACTTATTTCGGAGACAAGGTGTCGAAAATCTACGCCGCCTTCCCCGAAATACCCTGTGCAGCGGAAGAGCCAATAGACTTAGCAGTAGAGGAAGATGTTCGTAATCGGCTACTTAACTTTATCACCCCTTTACCGGAAGAGCTAATTAAAATCTGTAAGTCTGTTAAATCAGGCTCCCCTCGAGATCCCGCACCCCCTAAAAGATTGAGTGACAGTCTGGAGACCCTGGAACCCTACATCAGGCATGTGCTGGATGTTTCCTTCCGGTCCAGTTCAATACCTGATGATTGGAAACAGGCGGTGGTGCTCCCCCTCCGTAAGAAGCCCAATATTAGTTTCGAGAACTTGGACAATCTACGCCCCATCTCCTTGCTGCCCTATCTCTCCAAAGTAGCGGAGAAGGTGGCAAATAAACAGCTAATGGCATACATGGAGGAAGGCAACCATCTTCATCCTACCCAATTTGGGTTTCGGCCCCGTCATTCGACCGAGTCCGCCCTTCTGAGGGCCACCGAAGCCCTCAGGCAGGGTGCTGACGAGGGACAAACAATGGCGCTAATTCTATTAGACCTTAGCGCTGCGTTCGACACTGTAGCACATTCCATCTTGCTACAGTGTCTGGACAAGATCGGGGTGAAAGGAGCGGCGTTGAAGTGGATTTATTCATTTCTCACTGGCCGAGGTTTCCAAGTGAGGCAGGGTGACTACTACTCGGAGCGAATTTCTTTGGACCAGGGGGTGCCGCAGGGCTCCTCCCTGAGTCCAACACTTTTCAATCTTTATGTCGCTCCGATTGCCACCTTAGTAGAGAGTCACGGCCTCAGCTTGGTGTCGTATGCCGACGACACGCAGCTGGTTATCTCCCTATCGCGTGCACCCGGTCTTTCGGCGGACACCTTCAGAGCATGCATGCAAGACCTTGCTGCCTGGATGTCCGCCAATTGCCTCAAGCTCAACGGGGGCAAGACCGAGGTGCTGGTCGTGGGGGGCTGCCAGTCTGCGTGGACGTCGGCATGGTGGCCATCCTCCCTGGGCCCAACACCCATTCCGTGCCAAAAAGCGAGGAATCTGGGCATCTGGTTTGATGCAACCCTCACCTTTAGCCCTCAGATCAACCAGGTGGTCGGACTATGCTTTGGGATTCTTAAAAGCCTTAGGAAGACGCTGAAGTTCTTGCCTGTGCAAGCCCGACAGACCTTGGTACATGCACTAGTCACATCAAGGATGGACTATGGCAACCTTCTCTATTTGGGCACCCTGGAGAAGAATCTTAACCGCTTACAGGTCCTACAGAACGCCGCTGCCCGACTGGTGCTTAGACTACCCAGAAGAGCTGCTTCTGCAGCGGCTCTCCGTTCTCTGCACTGGCTCCCAGTCAGAAGCAGGGTAGAATTTAAAGCACTTTGCACATGCCATCGGATCATCAATGGGAGATCCCCTCTCCCTTTACAAGAACTTTTGACACCTTATGAGCCTCCCCGCTCCCTGAGATCTTCCGGTTCTGGACTCCTGGCGGTTCCTAAGGTGTCCAGAGCGCGGATGGGGGGAAGATCTTTCAGATGCCTTGCAGCCGCTAGATGGAACAAGCTGCCTACGGCGCTTCGACTTGAGCCATCTGAATCAATCTTTAGAGCTAAGCTCAAAACTGCTCTATTTGCTTAGTTGATGCGCCGTTTCTGTAGGGTCCAGTAATGAAAGTAGCTCCTTAGCGCGGGGACACGCCGTTGTTGCGTCACCATGCGCTTTACAAAACTCCCAAAAAAAAAAAAAAAAAAAAAAAAAAAGTATTGGATTAATTCCGGAAAAAGCAATCCCTGAGAGTTACTGTTTTTTTCAGTAATTCGAGCGATCATTCATTTTGATCCAGTGTTGAAATAGCTAGGCAATATTGGTGCTCGTGTTGGTTTGTAGTTATTGACATGTATGTTGGCACATTGTGCTGGTTTGCATGCAGACTGTATGGCAATGTACAATGTGACTGTTTGGGGGTGCTGGATTCTTCTGCGGGACAGTGTACACTTGGACTACATGTACGCGTACATTTCCATTTCACAGTTTCTGGCTCTGTCAGATGTAGTAGGGAATGTTTCTATGCATGTGCAGAGCCAGTAGTGTCCTCTGTTCTGCAGTGTCGGCTATGAGCGTTGTTCCACGTTGTCATCAATGTGGGTGTGCTGTTTGCGCTATGTATGTGTGCTGCAGTCTGCCAAGGGGATCTGGGAAATGATCCTGGGTGATTGTGGGTGAGCAGTGTGCTACACCTCATTGTGCATGTATGCAATTGTGCTTATCCCCACCCGTCACCCCAATCCCAATTCGTTGCACTCCCTGTTGAGGTTGTGTCAGGTCCTCTTGAGCTGTGTCCGTACTCCCTACTCCTTGCACCGTCTCAACCCTGATGACTGTAGCCTGGGTTGCCTCCAGCTCCTCAGGTGTCACTAGACTGCCACCTCCTAGCGTCGTTGCTGCCTTCCTGTTGGCAAGGAGTTGGTGCCTGGTTTAGGTAGTCACGTCATGCAGGCGCCTATCGATCTCCTGGATTGGAGTCCTCCGCACTCCAACTGCAATCCAGGTGGTCTGCTAGTGGGTCAGTTGCTGGTAGTGTTTTGTCACCTCTGTGACGCTGATCTTGTTTTCCTGCGGTCTGCACACCGTCTTCCGCTCACCTTTCTCCTTTGTCTTCCCGGCCCCGTTGTTCCTTGCTGGTAGTCTGTGGGGGTTGTGGGGTTTGAGTTCGCATCTGGAGGTACTGCCAGAAACCCCATGTTCGGGGAAGGGCAAGGACAAAAGAAAGAGGAAGATGGGGTTCAGTCCACAGGAAGACCGCATCATCGTCACAGAGGTGATAGAACACCATCAACAACTGTTCAGCACCTCTACCGCAGCACTGGTAACCCAAACGGAAATATGACAGGCCATCGTCATCAACATCAATGCAGTAGGAGTATCCAGGAGGTCACTGGAGGAGGTCAAGAGGCACTGGCATGAAGTGCACAGCCAAACCAAGAAGAAGCTCGCCACCAACAGGAAGGCAGCAAGGACGACTGGAGCTGGGAGTCCTGAGACACAGGAGGAGATTGATGAGCTGGAGGAGATGGTGGCCACAGTCAGCAGTGTGGAGATGGTGGCAGGAATTGGGGTTCTGGACACAGCACGATACGAACAGACCCAACAGCAACAGGGTGAGTAACGACCAGGGATGGGGGAATCGGGGGGAGATGAGCACAATGGCACACATGCACAATTATGTATAGCACACTGCACACCCACCATGATCGTGGAACATGTCACTGATAGCCTTGGCACACTGCAGCACACATAGAAACGCCAAGTAGGCCTCCGTCCACATTGTGCACAAAGGGGACCCCTCCATATCACCAATATCACAACGGACCCATGCACATGTGCTGTGTCCACACTGACTATGCAATTAACACTGCATTCCCGATAGCATGGCAGCAGCCCAAAAACATGAGATGGCCCACGAATCGACATGGAGGTAGCCCAGTGCGGAACACATCCATAAAGGAGCAGGTCACACATACACACAAACCATGCCGTATGATACACGCATCAGAAAAACTATGCACAAGGCCACAAAATCTGTCCGAGAGCACATATGACCCAAGTCAAAAACAAATCAGACCCCGAAAAGCACACAATTCCAAGGCACTCTGCCTCGAAGGGAGCAGGCTACACGAACTCAGAGCTGCTGTAGCAACTCCCCCACATTGCAGCACACACACATATCAATCACAGAACATCAGCAATGCCGGAAATGAGGTACAAAGTGCAACACTAACCCCATAGGACACTGCTCACAACAGTTCCCGCACATGCAGAGTAACTGTCCACTTACATCTGGCATTGCCTGACACTGTGTGATGATAATGCATGGGTACTACTACACCTCTTTCATGTAGTCGTAACACTTACTGACTGCCATCAAATAGCCAGCTCCACCAAAACAGTGACAATATACATTGGCATGCAGTCTGAATATAAACATCTGCAAATCTTCAACATACACTTGTGACTCTGTTGACCTGCATCTCCCCTTTCACATTGCAGAGGGACAAACAACACCTCCTGCAGGGCACACCACACTTCACATCATTGATGATGAAAAGGACAACCTGCACATATGTCAAGACACCTTCCAACAGGTAATGAAAGTGGAAAAAACATGGTATAAAAGGAGACGGACAAAAAAACTAAAGAAGATGAAGGATTAAGTGTACCTGCAACTGCAGTAAAGGCTGTCGCCACAGGTTTTGCGGAAAAGTAGCCTCAATATGACAGCGTTTAGTTCTATACGTGCTGTTTGAGCTTGGCACATCACCAGTGAGCACGCCACAAGATGAATTGTGTGGTTTAAAAATGTGACATATGTTCAGAAAAATCGGAGTGCATCCCATGCGGGGGTCCCTCAGGCAAGGGCTTCTGTGTGTGGGGTGTGGATGAGTCAGATAGTTCATTTGCGCAATGCGTGGTGTAGAAGTAGTCCACAACTGCCATGGCATCTCTCTCAGGGTGTTCCTGGCACGTTCTGGACCAAGGTCACAGGTGACCTCCCGCCTTCAGCATTGGGACAATGGAGCTTTCATCCCTGTTGTTTGTCTGACTGCTACTAGTGTTTTCGGAATGTGATGTGGCTTTGGGGGTGAGATTGGGACACTTCCTTGGGCTCATGGGGTATGGATGGCGATACACACAATTGTTGGCATGTGGAGCCAGGTGCCCTGCAAGGCCTTGCGCTGCTTGTGCAATCTCACTCCATCTCTCTCCCTCGCTCTCTCCCTCTCTTTAATTTTTCGGGCGCATGGCACACTCCTGCTGGGCTGGGTGTGGTGTCGGTGAGTGTTGTGGCCCTCTTGGGTGTCCGTGCTGCATGTTCAGTTGCCCCATGGCATCTGCTGCCCTTCAGGTGTGGCTGTGGGCAGGGCTCCCTTTTGTGGTGCAGGCTGTGGTCCAACTTTACACCAGGTCAGAGCAGGTGTTAATTTCCTGCTGCTAACGTGCCTTATCGCGTGTTTTGTGTTCTTATCATCGATCTGGTTGGTCGTTGTGAATGTTGAGGTATCAGTTTGTTGTGTATTTTTGCACTGGAACACCTACTCTGCATATCATTAGCGATGGTTGCGGGGGTCCTGTGTAGCGATGTTTCTTGCGGCTACTATCGGGGGTAAACTGGTGATGTGGGCTGATAGGAACAGCTTGTGAATTGTGCGGTAAATTTATCATGACTTTGGCGGTGATTAAGGGCTGTTAATTCTGAGATAGCTCCTTGTGAATATGCCCCACAGTGTTACCTGAAGTTTGGGATGAGGGCAGTAGCTCCTTTTCGAATAACTCTGAAGCTCAATGCAGAAATTCCTAGAACACCTTCTTGCAATTTGGAAACCATCGCAAGTATAATACCTTTGATTGACACCATGATCACGCGAGGAATTCACCTAGCATAGGCAATCGAAAACCGAATGGAAATTATGGAATTGTTCAGGATTTGCGGAAAATAAACCAAATTTTGATACTATGTTGTCCGGTTGTACCAAATCCTCCCATAATTCTATACCAGATCCCTTGCGAAGCTGAGTAGTTTTCTGTTATTGATTTGTGTCAAGCCTCCTTCTCCATACCTATGCATCCGGATAGCCAATATTTGTTTTCATTCCGGTTCAGGAACTGTGTTTTGGCATGGTGCTGTATTCCACAATGGTATACAGAAAGTCCTTTGATTTTCAACCAGATATTGAAAAGAAATCTGGAATCATTGGAGATGCCAAATCATTCTGTTAGTACCATTCATGAAGGATTTATTGGTTGCATCAGGTACCCAAGAGGCTTGTGTTTGTGACACTATTGCTTTGGTAAATCATTTGGCAATAAGTGGCCACGAGGTGTCACCAGCAAAAATACAATTTTGCAAAGAGAAGTTCTTTATTTGGGAAACCATAATAAGAATGGAGTCAGGATAGTGTTGCAAGACCGGATTACTGCCATTTTGCAGATTAATACACCAAGCACAGAAAACGATGTTCACATGTTTTTGGGAATGGTTGGCTACTGCAGACAATGGATTCCATACTCTTCCTTGACAGCTAATCCTCTTCAAAGACTTACACACAAGGATGTGTCAGATCCAGTTCCATGGGAACTGGATTTTAATTAATAGCTGGATAATCTGTGTTGCGCTACAGCTTTGGATATGTCTAACTTTAACAAGAGTTTTATTCTGTTCTGCAGTGAGCGTGAAGGTTGTGCACTGTCATTTCTAACCCAAATACACGGAACAGCTCACAGACCTGTTGCATACTTTTCAGCTACTTTAGATCCTGTAGCTGCAGCATTGCCTGGATGTCTAACAGCTGTGTCTACAACCTGTGTGAGTCTGGAACAGTGTGAATTCATTGTGATGCAGTGGCGTAGCAGGTGGGCCGGGGGTAGCCCACCCCAGGTGGCACGAGTTTTGGGGGCATTGGCATCCTCCCACTCTTACCTGCCGTATTGGGGATGGCAATTGACCGCGCTCTACATTGCGGCCATTGTGGAGCTGCACTCTGCGTCGAATCTTGCCAGCTCCCCCCTGTTCTTCAATGCGGCCAACGCGGGACGGCAAACGCAGGGACCGCCATGGGCAGCTATAGGGCTAGCTGCGCCACTGTTGTGATGGATCGTCCTTTGAAAGTATATGTACCACATTCTGTTAAGATCTTGCTTACTCATATTGGAAAGCCACATCTCACAAGTATTTGGTTGACTAAGTACGAAAAAGTGATTTTGGGAGCAGAGAACGTGACTCTAATGAGGTGTATGAGTTTAAATCTAGCTACCTTGATGCTACTACCTGAACATGAAGGTACGCATTGATGAAGAAGATCATGACTGTCTGGATGTGACTGAACTGTGCACTAAACCACGCCCTGATAATATGGATGTTCCTTTGCCTGAATAAGACCATGTGCATGGAACATGCTTGAGAGACTCTGGGGGTACCGTGCGAACCGCATCTGCTATTTGTACAGTAGTAGGAGCTGTGGAAGCATCATGGTAGAAAGAAGTGTATTCCGCTCAGGTAGCTGAGTTAATTGCACTAACCAGGGCTTGCAGTATTACTGAACAATTTAGAGTTACCATATTCACGGACAGCCAATATGAATTTGGGGTTGTCCATGATTTTAAACAGATCTGGTCGCAACGTGGGTACATGACCTCTTAAGGTTCATCCATACGAAACGGAAAAAACATGAAAAACGTATTGGTGTCACTACAAATGCCGTACAAAAAGGGGTGGTGATGGACGGAGCATCTGAACCAATCAAACACTCACACCCAGACAAAAGATCTTTTGACTGTGTGTGAGTGTTTGATTGGTTCAGATGCTCCGTCCATCACCACCCCCTTTTGTACCACTTTGGCCGCCGTAATTGTGGCAGGGTATGCTCCGACATGAGTCCCTTGCTCACTTTGCCACTGGATTCAAGCAAGCCGGGCTGAAGACGGCTGGAATGCCAGAAACCGGTCCTCGGAAGCTTGTTTCCGGTCCAGGGAAGGCATGGCTTGGCAGTTCGGGCTGGACTGTTCCCATGAGGCACAGGGTCAGACTGATTTGCATATAGCCATGTCTGAACTGGGGTGGCAGAGTGGGCTAAAGAACGGTGATGGATCAAACCCAGATCTTTTGACTGGGTGTGAGTGTTTGATTGGTTCAGATGCTCCGTCCATCACCACCCCCTTTTGTACCGCTTTGGCTGCCATAAGTGTGGCAGGGTATGCTCAGACGTGAGTCCCTTGCTCACTTTGCCACTGGATTCAAGCAAGCCGGGCTGAAGACGGCTGGAATGCCAGAAACCGGTCCTCGGAAGCTTGTTTCCAGTCCAGGGAAGGCATGGCTTGGCAGTTCGGACTGGACTGTTCCCATGAGGCACAGGGTCAGACTGATTTGCATATAGCCATGTCTGAACTGGGGTGGCGGAGTGGGCTAAAGAACGGTGATGGATCAAACCCAGATCTTTTGACTGGGTGTGAGTGTTTGATTGGTTCAGATGCTCCGTCCATCACCACCCCCTTTTGTACCGCTTTGGCCGCCATAAGTGTGGCAGGGTATACTCAGATGTGAGTCCCTTGCTCACTTTGCCACTGGATTCAAGCAAGCCGGGCTGAAGATGGCTGGAATGCCAGAAACCGGTCCTCGGAAGCTTGTTTCTGGTCCAGGGAAGGCATGGCTTGGCAGTTCGGGCTGGACTGTTCCCATGAGGCACAGGGTCAGACTGATTTGCATATAGCCATGTCTGAACTGGGGTGGCAGAGTGGGCTAAAGAACGGTGATGGATCAAACCCAGATCTTTTGACTGGGTGTGAGTGTTTGATTGGTTCAGATGCTCCGTCCATCACCACCCCCTTTTGTACCGCTTTGGCCGCCATAAGTGTGGCAGGGTATGCTCAGACATGAGTCCCTTGCTCACTTTGCCACTGGATTCAAGCAAGCCGGGCTGAAGACGGCTGGAATGCCAGAAACCGGTCCTCGGAAGCTTGTTTCCGGTCCAGGGAAGGCATGGCTTGGCAGTTCGGGCTGGACTGTTCCCATGAGGCACAGGGTCAGACTGATTTGCATATAGCCATGTCTGAACTGGGGTGGCAGAGTGGGCTAAAGAACGGTGATGGATCAAACCCAGATCTTTTGACTGGGTGTGAGTGTTTGATTGGTTCAGATGCTCCGTCCATCACCACCCCCTTTTGTACCGCTTTGGCTGCCATAAGTGTGGCAGGGTATGCTCAGGCGTGAGTCCCTTGCTCACTTTGCAACTGGATTCAAGCAAGCCGGGCTGAAGACGGCTGGAAGGCTAGAAACCGGTCCTCGGAAGCTTGTTTCCGGTCCAGGGAAGGCATGGCTTGGCAGTTTGGGCTGGACTGTTCCCATGAGGCACAGGGTCAGACTGATTTGCATATAGCCATGTCTGAACTGGGGTGGCAGAGTGGGCTAAAGAACGGTGATGGATCAAACCCAGATCTTTTGACTGGGTGTGAGTGTTTGATTGGTTCTGATGCTCCGTCCATCACCACCCCATTTTGTACTACAAATGCCACCACAAATTGCAGTGGTAAAGTGCTCGGCACACCAACAGGGAAAAGATTATGTGAGAGTCAGAAACCGATATGCAGACAAGACCGCACACTATTGCACTCTAAATTCTTATGTCTTAACTGGGGATCCGTTAAAGGAACAATCAGATGACACAGATTGGAGACTCATGTTTTCAGTTGTAGAAACAAAGGAAGAGAGCAAAGAGTCACATTATTTAGTGCCACAAACTGAAAGGGAAAGGTGGATTAAAGCAGGATACCAGCGTTGACAGGAAGATGAGGTCTGGTTATTTCATAATGGGAGGCCAGTCTTACCTGATAGTTTATTGTCACCACTGGGATGGAACTATCATGGTCCTGCATATGTAGGATGAGATGATATGCTACGCCTCTTTCAACAAACATGGATTAATCCCAGAGATGTGTGGTCTGCCAAAAACATAATGCTGGGAGAAAAACATTGGTCAGCAAGAGTCACATTGGAAAATCAGGGGGTCCTTTCAGCAGGATTCAGATTTACTTTGTGGATATGCCCCTTGCAATAGATTAAAGTGGGTGTTAGTGATCATGTGTCTGTTCTCTCATTGGGAAGAAGTCTACCCATCGGAATATAATGACAACTTTACAGTGTTTAAACTGTTTCCTAGAAAGTTAATATCGAGATTTGAATATCGGATCTCTTTGGATTCGGATAGAGGGTCTCATTTTAATAACCAGCTGATACAAATGCTTTGTGTAGCACTCGAGATTGAACAGAAACTGAATTGTGCCTATCGACCTGAGGCGTCAGGAGGTGTTGAACAGGTCAATGGAACATTAAAGTCCCGTTTGGCAAAAGTGTGTATGTCTACATCTCTGAAATGGCCTGATGCATTACCCTTGGTGTTGATGATTTTGAGAAGCATCCCAGACAGAAGAACAGGACTGTCACCATATGAGTTAATAATGGGGAGGGCTTGAGACAGACTGCAGTCCCAGCAAATGATCTTGTGAACATAACTGATGATTTGGTACTCGATTACTGTAAAGGATTGGCTCATGTGGTGCATTCTGTGTCACAACAGGTCGGGGAATCTGCAACCTCAGCACACCAGGAGCAGTGACAACACTATCTGTGCCCAGGTGACTGGTTACTTGTAAAGAAGCATGTGAAAAAAACGTGCTTGGACCCTATTTGGCGTGGGCCATATCAAGTGATACCTGTAACCACAACTGCTGTTAAATGTGGTGTCTGCCTAATTGAGTGCATGTCGTCCACACTCACCGAGTCGCATGAACCCTTGAAAATGCAGGACTGTAGTAGATGAGCCGGTGGTTGCAGAGAGACATCCAACTCAGGTCATTCACAGAGTAGAGGGGGTGCCAGCTAATGGGTCTCGAGACACTGGTTCAGAGGAGAGTCATGGAGAGTTGGTTCCAGTTGGTAACAAGGGTGATTGCTAAAGGGGTCAAACTAGGCGAAGCATTGACTTAGCTAATGTGAACCGTGCAAGCGAAAAGCGAGTGCTGAGAGGAGACTGATGGCCCAGAAAAAGTGAAAGGCTGAGGCAGACATTGACAGAAGGCAGAATACCTCCAACTGTGATCGATGTTTTGAGCCAATCTGAGCAAAGTGACACAGATGATGAGTCTACAGTGTGCAGAACAAAAGAAGCAATAGTACCAAGTCACAGATATGCTGCTCCAGAGTGGACATATCCAGCCGCTGCAAATGACTGGGAAGAGCATATTAGACTTTCTGCTTCAAAGACTGCAACTCACAAAAACCACCTTGAAGGAACTGTTGCGGGAAAAGCAAGAGAAAAAGACAGAGAAATCATCTTAAGAGATCAATTACACTGCAAATTGCCAAAACTGTGAACTGAAATAAACACAGCAAAGACAAGAAAAAGGGACAACATTGTTCAAAGGCACAAATAAGGACATTTCTGCCAAACATACCTTATAAAAAAAAAGAGTTCCCTTAACCAGGAGTTGGAAAATGCAAATTAGCCTTCTTTAAGGTGTAAACACATATGTCCTTTCTTCTTAACTATATTTATTGTAATACTTGTATTGTTCCTGATAATGTTAAACTTATCTCATCATGTCTATGTGAAGTCAAAAATTAACCCCACCCCAAGTACTAAACCAATAGAATAAAAGAATGATGGGGGTGTGTCTAATGAGAATATCGACACTAACTTACACCATGATCAGTCTATTAATGATTAAATGTGTTTACTAAACTATTTTATGAGTATGTATATACTATGAAAGTGAGGGATTGTTCTGTGTGCATTCAATTACCTTCTCTGTATCGGAGGGTGTAACCTATCACCACCTTACATTAACATATGGTATATATTGCAACATACTAACTAGTTTATTCTATTGCAAAGGACAGTTTCAATATTACTCAAATTATGACTTGATTTTCTCTGAATTGCCTGTCAAAAAAAAGTAAATGCTGTACCAGAACCCCGAAATGCAGAGATAATGGGATAATTCTTTCAACCTTCATTAACCATGGATACAATGTATGCACATCAACATAATCTGACCTACGCTTTACGTAGCATAGAAAAGGATTTTTTATTAATTCTTTAGAAGATAGACGTGGAGAAGTAAAGAAAAAATCTGAATTGAAAATAAGGATAGTACCATGGGCACACAGGGAGGGTAAAATGCTGCCATGACTCTGGTTGGCAACATAAAGGAAAACTAAGCATTTTTGGATGAAAAACAGTTCATAATAATACATCTGTTGGTTCCATTGAATGTGATCATACCTTCCTACTTGTAGGGGGGAGGGATGAATATTTAGCAGGAGCAGATCCTTTATTTCTAGGAGTATGTTATGTTTGTGGGATAATGCCTTGTATAGGCGACTAAAACAATGGTATGATGCTGTTACATGGATATAGTTTTTCCAAAAATGTATCTTGTGGGACAAAACAGTGGAACCAATGAAGGAAAACACACTAGCTTGAAAAGGGGAATAAGTGCTGCCAAAATAATAGGGGGTATTTTGGATACATAATACCCTCAGGTGGGGTCATTCTAAATTCACATAAAATTCGGAAACTATCAACTGTAGTTGATCCACTATCAACTGATACTGCTGGAGGGTTCATTGTTATCGATACTGAAATTGTTACTATCCGTTCTATGGTTTTACATACCAGATTTGCTTTAGATGTATTTCTTGCAAAGGAGGGTGGAGTCTGTCACATGTTAAAGGTTCAACAGTGTTGCACATATTTCCCTGACAAAGGCAAACATTTGCAGAGATTTATTGGCAACATAACTAACCTAGGAAAGGAATTAACCGAAGTAAAATTGGTTGATAGTGCATGGATAACAATTGGGAAGGGATTTTTATTAGTTGGAAATTGGTTTGCAGCACTGGGAGGAAGCTTAGTGGGGAGAATACTAACACCATTACTCACAATTGCTATTGGCTTACTAATAATAGTGATGATTTATCGTTATTGCAAGTGGATGAAACTGAATGAGGGAAACAGTGGAAAGAAGAAGAATAAAGCAGAAATTGAACTAGAGAATATACAATGCGGATACTATGATGAATTAAAGAGTCTAGAGCAATCTAGATTAAAACAAATGAAAACAAATGCATTTTAATATGACATCAGATAAACATCAAATGATGGTGAGATAAAGATTGTGTGATGGTTTGATTCAGCATCAAAAGGGATATTGATGGTGTGTAGATCTTTTCATGCATCCATCTTCATCAATTCCTACCTATGAGAATAGATTTACGATACCGTTTTAAATGGATGGGACAAAATAAATGATATGTTTACCTGCTAGGAGAAATGTTTTATGCACTCTCTTGTTTTAGATAATGCACCCTAAAAGCATGCAGAATGTTAGAATATATGATATGTGAGGTGATGAGAAACTAGGCTAAGAAATTATAAGGTTATGCTGAAGCATTTATGTATTATTAGATGAAACAATGAAAATCAAACTGTAACCTTTAGAAAACTAACACTGGCATATAATATTGTGCATTGAATAATGTATTCCGTTTGATTTGCTTTAGAAACTCATGTATTGACACTAATTGAGGGTAAAGAATGCATTTACCAAAGTAAACTGACATAGAATGTTATAAGGCTTTTGTAATGTAACATATGTATTTGCATGCATTGAAGAGTGAAATGTTGAAATTTAAACATGCCTGGTAACGTACACGTAAATGACTTCCAAAAAGAAAAAGATATAGGTAGCGCGTAATACTGACATGTATTTCATAACCATATCGTATTTGAATTTATAAGAAAAAGCTAAATGCATTGAGAAAGGTGTGCGCTTTATTATTTTGTGAATTAGCTATTTTCTGCTCAGACCTCAAAGGATTTCTTTCCTTAGCTAATTTTAGTGATGTGAAACTGACCCCAAATCCCTATGAGAAATTTCTGTAAGGTTTCCATCTGTATTCTTGTTTACAATGGACTCAATTCTCACATGTAGAATGTCCTATTGAATTGTAACAACTATGTTGCATCCCAGTTGAAAAGCGCCTGGGAACCGACGGATGACAGATGACAAAATGTTCTGCTACTTCCGAGGATGTTACTAGACACTAACAAAAAGGAATGTAATGATCCTAAAGAAAATGTGTGAAAAGGATTACTTAATTCTTCCAATTTGTATATTTGGATGATCACCGTATAACAGCCCATCGTGAGCGACCAATGAAACCACATAAACTGATGAAATCTATACTTTAAGGGGTGTGAACCTGGATGTATTGGAATATATTTGCCCAAATTATGGAGGAGTCAGGGGCTGGCTGGCTGGCTGTCTGACTTTTCCTTGCTTGACAAGCTGTCAGGTTTTTCTTTGATCCTGGTGGGGCGGAACTTGCCTGAGCCTAAGATGGCCGCTTAAGCAAAGAGCTCAGTCGAGCCATCACAAAATTTGTCAATTATCCTGCATTGAGGCGACCTCAGTGGTCTGATTGTCGCGAATCTGAGCTCAGCAGTATGTGCCTATAACAGCGATCAAACTTATAGCTGCTGTTTTGGCCTGCAATATCAGATGCTACGATACGCCGTGCGGGCCCAGACCTGAGCCACGGAGCCTTGGGCAGAGCCACGGTCTGCATGTCGCCAGACGGGGAGAAAAGTTCCCCGCTGTACGGCGGACAAAGTGAGTGGGGTGCTGTGTTGTCCAGGGATCTGGAGACAGATGGGAGATGCAGCGCCCTCTTCCCCAACATCAAAAGGGTACTGAGAGGCGTGAGCGGCCTACCTGGCACTGGGGTCTTTTCTGGGATTCAGGAGCTGGGACTTGCACTGGCTGCTAAGCCATGAACTGTGGAGGCGGCATAGTGTCCAGTCGAGATGTGTCTGCAACCATTGTGGATAGAGACCCTCCCCCCCTGAAGCGAGGGTTGGGTCGAGAAGAGCTGGGGGATTGCCTGGTGTATCTGCCTAATCGAGTCCGAGGCGCCACCACAAATGCTGCAGAGACACTGAAGAACTGATCTCAGGAAAAGTCACACAGTATAGAGCAGACCAGTACAGAGGGAGCGACAGGAGGCAGTCTGGATGAACAGGATTGACTGCTGGGATACTCACACTAGCAGATAATATTATGCTTTGTGGGACTATGGAGTGTTCTTGATGGGTATTGTTTTACTCCTGCATATGTCATTGCTTGGGGTCTGCTGGGATGGAATGTACAGCTGAACACTATACTGAGCTTTTGCACTAAAAGTACAGCTTAGGGGCACGAGAAGTTTAGGTGTGTAAATACCTTGATGCTACAGATTTGCTTGAAGGCAGACGGCATTGGGCTCATAGCCTAATAAGGTTCTGTTATTTGAGGGCGCAGGTAACATCCGCCCAAGTCTGAGCACTACTACCTTGTTATTGTCAAAATAACAATCTAGTTACGATAGGAGGGGTTGATCTGGGAGGTTTCCGCTACTGCAGAGTTGTGATATGTGTGGTGTGGGTGGGGGTTTGGACACAAGGAACACACCACTTGGTTATTTTTGGATGGTATTCATTGCTCTTGTTATGCATTATTCCTGCAACCAATTAGAGACACGATCTTGCTCTGTAGCACATTCAGGGCTAGCACAATGAAACCTACCGACATATAGGTCACAGGCGCGCTCTAGTAGGATTAAGGTTTTAACCTGGAATGTGCGCTGCCTCAACGACTATTGGAAATTGAGGAAAGTTATGGCCTATTTGACTTGGTACAATATAACTATCACATTATTCAGGAATCTCACTTGCCCCTAACTAGCAAAATGCTTCATAGTAGAGGACTACTGGGAAATACGTATTT
Organism: Lissotriton helveticus; assembly: GCF_964261635.1. Lineage (NCBI taxonomy): Eukaryota > Metazoa > Chordata > Amphibia > Caudata > Salamandridae > Lissotriton > Lissotriton helveticus. Next base: position 343,273,538 of record NC_136073.1, read on the forward strand.
GGCGGGGTTTACCTCGCTGGCCCACAGAGTGATCACTTGGGTGAATCTGAAGTCTGACTTCAAACTGGAGCCACTCAACACTGACCCGGATGGTGATATGCTATTTCAAGATGCAGTGGGAGGGGCTTGAGCATGACTATATGTAATATTTATGGCACTAACTTTGATAATCCTAAATTTTTCACATTGTTGCAGGATTAAATGCAAAATGCTGCGAGGGTGGTATCAGCTTTGCGGAGGCGACTTTAATTGTGTGCTGGACCCTAGCAGGGACAGGTCTAGAGGCCCGGAATGGCGCACCTCCGTGGCAGTGCGTACTGTGGGAGATATGATGACTCAATTGGACCTTTGTGCCATTTGTCAGAGAAGGGTGGGTACACACACTATGCCGCTTACCATGATCTCCACACTAAAATTGACTATTAGCTAGCTTCAAGGTCTATGTATGAGCAGGTTCGCGACTGCGTGGTACTCCCTTGCACACTTTCTGACCATTCCCCGGTTCTGTTGGTGATAGATAGCGTGCAGAAACACATTCCACCTTTCACCTGGCGTTTTCTCCATACTCCTTACTGGACACTGTTTTTAAATCAGAAATGGCTGAGGCCATAGACACCTTCTTTGAATGCAACATAGGTTTGGTAGACTCTTTTGCAATAGTTTGGGAGGCATTCAAGGTTCCCATCCGGGGGATAGCCATTGCTAAACACTCGGGGTGCTTCGCGCTCTCCGTAAGCATCTTTCTGACTTAGAGAAGTCCCTGGAACACAGGCTCCTAGCATGTTCAGACACCAGTGTTGGTGAGGAATTCCAATCATTGCTGCAAGAATACCACAAAGTTGCAGATTCCGAAATTAAGCATCTAGGGAAGCATGCAGCAGCCTGCACGTATGGGGAAGGCAAGCGTCCAGGCGCGTACATGGTATCGCTTTTGAAGAAGTGTGGGAAGGCAATGGGAGTCACCGAGATAAGCAGTGATGAGGGGGAGACTAACTGATGAGACGGCCATTGCCGACAGATTTCGGCAATATTACTCGACCCTATACAGCTCACAGTGCATAGCCGCTGAAGCCTTTGACTCTTTGACGTACATCAAGCTGACCTGGCTGACAAATGAACATCGAGAACACCTCATGCGCCCATTGGAGACAGAGGAAATATCCTTAGCCCTGGTGCGGATGAAATCAGGTAGTGTGCCAGGCGTTGATGGCCTAACAGTCATATTTTACAAGGAATTCAAAGATCGGCTTATCCCTCACTTGGCTATGTTGTTTGAGGAGATATGTGACGGAGACATTAATAGTTGCTATCTTGAAGCCAGATAAGCCCCCACTTGAGTGCTCATCGTATCCACCGCTGTCACTACTAAACATAGACATTAAGATATACGCCAAGATCTTGGCAACCCTTCTGACTCCGCTGGTCCCATATTTAGTGGCACCAGAGCAAGCTGGTTTTGACCCTAGTAGAAACTTGACATACAATTTGAGGACGGTGTTCGGTGTGATCCAGCATACAAGGCAAGTCTTCCAGGCAGTGGCTGAGTTTCTCGACATGGAAAAGGCGTTTGATTCAGTAGAATGGACGTTCATGAGGCATGTCCTGACGAGAATGGGGCTGGGTGGTATCTTCCTACAAATGGTTGGCGTCTTATATAACTCCCCCACTGCTAGGATCAAAATCGGCAACTTAGTTACAGCCCCAAACCATGTCACTAGGGGAACGGATCAGGGGTGCTTTACGCCCTGGTGGCGGAGCCATTGGCCTGCGCTCTTCACGAATATCATAGACACAGAGGCATATGCTTCCCAAAGTAAGAATTGATCATTCCCACATATGCAGATGACACAGTGCTTTATGTAAGGTACCCTGACCACAACTTATCATCAACACTGAGAGAGGTTGTTAAATTTGGAATGATGTCAGGTTTAAAGGTTAATTGAAAAACAATCTTTAATCTTCCCTCTTACACCTGGTACAATGCCGTTCACACCTGACTATCCACTGAAGTGGATAACGGAGCTAGTGCGCTATTTAGGAATTAAGATTCACACTGACTCGAAGGTGGTATTTTGAGATAATTATGGGGTTGCAATTGGCAAGTTGGAAGATGAGGTAAACAGGTGGATTTGGCTGCCACTGTTGTTAGTAGGCAGAGTTATCATAAAGATGGTAATACTTCCCCGCTTTTCATTTTTATTTACCAATATCCCTATGGTCCTTTCTAGCTCTTTCCTTCGATTGCTTACTTCGCTACTACTCAAACTAGCCTGGGCTGGAAAGCAGGCAAAGGTCAGCTGGGACATTCTCACACTTCCTTACCAAATGGGCGAATTGGGTTCCCCTGGATCTTGATTTATATTACAGGACAGCACAAAGTGCTCATGCTCATTATTGGATACATCGCCTGATGGTCACCCCTCATATCCAGATAGAGGGTGTAATAGCTGCACCGCTTCCCAATGCGGCTATGCTGTTTAACACACCTGATCGAAGATCTGGGATTATGGACTCTATTAATTCAACTACACACGCCTGGCACCACCTTCTGAAATTGCAAGCTGGAGCGATTTTATACTCCCCGTTGACCCCATTGGAATGGTGTCTTTGGTTACCTCCGTGCCAAGATAAGGGAGTGAACTGGGCGCTCAGCTCCTTAAATATTTTGACGATTGGGGGCATGTTCACAGGCAGCGTGGCTAAGAATTGGGAATATGTTGGGGCGGGCGACCGAAATTACATGATGCTGAACAGATTCAATTTCACAGAGCTTGACACGCACTGATGGAGATTTTGGGCAGTGACCTGCCGAGCCACCTGAACTGACTCAACTCACCTATCTAATAAAATCGTACTCCAAATCAAGGGTCTTCTCAACTATCTATAAACTGTCCCAGGGATATCGTGAGAATCATTACACAAAGTCTAGCCTAGCATGGCAGGTAGATCTGGGTAGAGATCTTGACGATAACACCTGGAGATATTGCTGCGAGAGCACAAAACGTATCTCCCTTAATGACAGCCACAGATTGATTAATTTTAAATTTTTAAATAGGGTCTATTATACACCAGCAAGACTATGTAGATATGAGTTGAGGGACTCTGCGGCTTGTTAGCACTGTGGCGAATACATGGCGGATTTTATTCACCTGGCCTGGACATGCCCGGGAATTCCCCGTTTCTTGGTCTCGGTCTTCAACACTCTGGGAGGTATTATGAATAAGACATTTGCACCTGATCCCACATTGGCATTATTAAGTTGTCAAAACATTTACCAAAAGCAGTCAGGCAACTGGCAGACATGGGCCTGCCTCTGGCCAGGCAAAGGGTTGCGATCTGCTGGTCCCAGGATCCGATATCCACTATTGCTAGCTGGTCAAGGGACATGATGTACTGTAGTACACAAACAGAAAATTACAGCAAGCTTCTTCCCCCACAAAGCCGAGTTAAAAAAATGTGGGCACTGTATCAGACATACCTGAGAACTAAAGATAGTGAGACTGATGACAAACACAACCCTGCGCAAGAGAAAAAGTACAAGGAGTAAATGAGTAATTAAGTAAGTAGTGTACCATCAGGAAGTACGTTAAGGTTAGATGCTCCGCACGTAGGTCTATGTTGCGGCGGCACACAGAGATGGTGAAATGGGAGTCTACGCGGTGCAACGTGTGATAAAGTATGGATTAATCATGTAGATAATGCGGTTGTGAATGCACTGATGTTGCGCTGGAGTGTAAACACCACAGGGTATCAGATTGTATGATATAATGTGATGATTCATTTAATGCCATTATTGTTACACTGCATTATCAATGTACTGAATGTCTCTGTGTCTCTTTGTTATCAAAACTTGTTAAAAAAGGTTTTTGCTTATTGCAAATTTTTCTTTACTTTGCCCCAATCGCATTTTCTGAGTGACACAGGCTCAAACAAATTGAATTTTATGTGAACTCAGACCTTAGCCTGTGCTATTGCCGGCTGGCAAGTGGGCGCAGGGAGATAACATTTCTTGGCTGAGGGGTTATTCTGACTCCTGATGTGGCAATCAATGCTGCATAATGGACAAGAACTGATTTCTTGAGGACAGAACCTGAGACTGCATTGATTGGTTTGTATGAACATCACTGAACCTGAAATTTCATGTACTGTGTGGTTTCCTTTGCAATCTTTACTTGTCATTAAATCTGATCTTTAAACGTGTTCTGATTTTACTGCATTCTTGAAGCATTAGATAAATATTTTTATTAAATTACCTTCATTGATTCTGTCTCATTCTTTGGATGATATTCTTTGTCTCTGGAAATCTATATTCATGGCTGATAAACATGTTAAGTTATGGAGAAAAGTCAGTTTGAAACAACAGTTATCTCTTCCTGGTCCTCATAGGATAATTGTTCACTCCCCGAATATTCTAGTCCCTTATAGCTCAACGCAAGATCTATCTTAGGACCTATGTGATTTTGGTAGCAGTTGTTAGAAGGTTGTAACTGTTAAGAGTTATATGATGAAAAAATTGGGGAGATTGAGTTTTAGCTATACCAGAAAAGGACAAGTTGTAGTAAAAGGGTTTTACTCTGAAACAACCCCAGTAAATCACTTCTCTCAGCAAAGTCAGGACAGGATGTGTCCAACTGTTGTAAAGATTACACCATTAGAGAATGAAAGAAGATTCTAGAAGACTTCTTCCTATCAGTTTCCACCAAGCAAAGTAATTCGAAGACAGTGGGGCATATTATCAACGGATTTATCTCCGCTTTTTTGGCTTTAAAAACCAAGAAAGCGGCGATACAATTATCTCCCTATTACCTAGCTGTCGCTAACACCAGTTAGCGACAGCTAGTAGGAGATAGCGACCATCTTGGGCCCTGCTTTGCATGTCAGAGAAATTTATCACTAATGACATGCAAAGTGGGCATGCCAAGATGTTAGCGACTGGAACCAGTCACTAACATCGCTATCTCCTATTACTAACTTTTGGAAATATTCGCGCTAAGCGCGAATATCTCCAAAAGCTAACACCTGCCCTGAGCAGTTCTTAGCCATGTTATCCAATGGGAGGTGGATAACATGGCTAAGAGCAATTGCTCGGTAATGCATGAATATCGCTGACTTTTCAGCGATATTCATGCATTTCGGCTGATTTTTATCACTTAGGAGATAAACCTTGATAATATCAAGGCTCCTAAGCGATAAAAATCGTCGCTACACGGCGATAAAATTATAGCCGCTAAGCCAACATAGCGATAATTATTGCTAGTTGTTGGTAATATGCCCCAGTGTTCCCAACTCTCAATCAAAGGGATAACCATTTGGACGGCCTTTGATGTAACATCAATCCAGTCACCTTGGTACAGAAGGTCTCTCCCACCATCGGAGTCTCCATAATCGAGGCCAACTTATTTTTTTAAATGTTCAATAGTCTACTAATCTAATACAATAAACACTAACCCTATTCTTACTTAACAATCATGTTGATAAGACACCTGCAGAGAACAGAAAAACAAGATACATGCAAGTTATTTTATGAAAATGCAACATGTGCAACTATGGCCTGGTTACAAGTTAAGCTAAAGAATATAAATAATCAAGAAGGAGCGCATTCATCCTATCAATCAACAATCAAATATTGTAGTCCGAATAATGAAATCCTGATGTCTGCTTCCTGATCAGTACTTTATTTGCAAGAATGTTTCCAAAAATTTTGAAATGTTTCGGAATCCAGTATCAAACAAAACAGTTATTGATATGCACAGCCTACGCATTTTCATCCCACCTTGGGTCATCATCAGGGCTGTAAAGTAAAAAACATAATATCACAATCCAATACATGGTATATTTTAACGATGACTTCATACACCAAAAAAAAAGTTTAGACCAGTAATAGTTATTCTAACAATAATATATAAAAACCTGCCTATTTCACACTGCAATCTCGGAAAGAAATATCAATAGAAATTTTTCTATTTAAACACTCTAAGCAGATATAATACACAAAAATTGCAAATCTGAAACCCGAGAATTATACATCCTGTATGCGATCAATTTCTCTCACCACTTTTTGGCTATTGTATTCCAGTCAGGCATATTCATTATCATATGTCCTGCTACTGTTTAAAATACCTGTAGTTGATACACCCATCAAAATTAATTTGAGTGGTTCATTGAAAGTTCCTCCTCTAGTGTAAACGCATATTAACGCATAGCAACCTACTGCCTATATCCCCTGTACCTTAGGACATCCATTCCAAAGACAACTTTTATAATTGTATTAAACTTGTACTTACAGACGATATTTCATGACCTCCTACAATTTTCTCATCTGCCAAAAACCAGTAAAAAAAATGTATATAGGTGTAATGCATGTTAATTACATCTCCAAAATTATCCCCTATTCCATTTTTAGATTTATCTCCTAACCAAATGCTCTGCGCCATCCTCACCTATGTATGGGTTATTCTAGCCAGAATCGTCTCCAGCAGCAAAATAATCTGTAATTATACGCGAACCAAATCTGAGTCTAAAAAATATATAATAAAAAAGACATATATAAGTATATCTGGGTAATGTGTATTTGCTAAATTTCTATTAGATACCCACTTATCAATTACCCCTCATAACATGCTTGCTTGATAACATACCTGGCATCAAGGCTGTGGTCAGCCTCCAAAGTAACGCCGCATCTACAGCGGTCCGATAAATCCGCTGTGATGCAAATCTCCCGCCACTTCCACTATTTGGATCTCACACTCACCAATCCTGTTGGAGAGTTTAAAACCCCATCATTTACATACTCAATTCACAGTCTCCAAACTGGTCCGCTATTAGTTTTCCTGTCAAAAAATCTTAGTTCCTAGGACGTCTCATGTAAAAAGTCGGAAATCATGTGTTCACATTGATCCAATCCCAGGCCTGACTGGATTGGAAACCTGCTTCCTATGCAGACTGCTACCTCTTTTCCTGTGCTTTCCGTCCCTCACAGACCGGAAACACTCTGGTATACCTATCAGCCAATCTCCTTCTGCCTCATATACACTGTGTTCTGTTACTACCAATCACAGACCATCTACGATCGAATAGCGGTTTCCAATACAATCCGCTATCCATGTTCGTCTATAGAACAACTTAACCTTTTTTAAAAAGGACATTCTACTAGTTACATCTAATCCCTTTTAGTCTGATGCACACTGTTTAGGTTCCTGCCACTCCCAAAAACGTTAAGCTAGGATAATAGTATCCTATTTCCATCCGCTCCGAGTTTGTATACTGGCCAACTTGACATACAGTTACAAAACAAAATGTCCTTATGTCATATTGTCTACTAAACTTATATAAATAGGTTATGTCCGCGCCAAAAATTATTTGATCTAAAGGTGGTTGGTGGGTTATAATATGACCTTATACCATTCCGTTTAGGACTTTATCTATACTAAAAATTTCTAGTATATCGGTCCATACCCCGCGGTCAATCGATTGTGTAATGACCATATTGCATTCCCTCTCTGACATTTACGTATTTCTAATCATAATGTATCAACGTGAACTATTAAGATGGCGTGCTCCTTTTAGCCTGAGCTTACCTTCCGCAAAACCTCATCGACTCAAAATGAGATTGAAAATTACACTTATTACAATCTTCTTAAGGTAATGATGCCTCCCTACAAGATTAGCTAAAAATCTTAAAATCCGCAGTAAGTTGCTATGCAATGTTAAGTAACCTATCAGACAGCTGTCATTTATGCATCTCCTGTTTACTTGAACAATTCAATAATTCCAAATCATTCATGTTTCAAAATATTTGATGCTTAAACACGCAGACATGCGTCCATGACTATAATCTTTGCGGTCCGCAGTCCACGGCTCAACAATTTATTCTTACCTCTCTGACACTTATCATTTTGCATCAACATATCAAAATCATCCCTAACTTCTATCTCCTATGACCTACAATCCATCTAGTATTCCGGCATGACTATCACTGCTAAACCTGTATCTATAGTTTTACTATGCCAAATTCATCAAACATCATCCAACTGCAGCTCCAAACTAAGATGTAATGAAAGGATGTAGTCAAAAGTACCAGTTCCTGCCTGCACAAATCCCAACATACCCCTATGTTAAAATCCCACGGGCTATTATACTAAGAAGTCATGGAGTTCCATGTCACTATTCAACCCTAGAGCAACTGCCCTACACCTACATATCCATATAGCTTCTTGCTGGCTAATCATCAGTTCCCAATCCCCCCCTCTAGTCCTGGGAATGATCCTTTGAATGCACTGATATGCTTTTCTTTGATATGTTGATATAGAAGTGATCTGATATACTGGTTTATGATGGAGCGTTTATTGTCTTGAATTCTAAGTTTTACATTTCTTTTTGTGCTTACAATATAAAAATATTTGCAGGCGCACACTATGACATAGATTACTCCAATGCTGTTACAATTAATAAATTCCTTAATGGAGGAACATTTATTAGTATTGTATGTGAAATCTTCAATTCTGTTCATGCCCAGATTGCAAACATTACATGCCCCACAGACATAAAATATTTTTGGCAGTTGTGGTAACCAATTAGAATCCCCTGTTCTCATGGGTTCTAAGTAATTCTTTGGTACCATCTCTTTCATTGTGGGACTTCTTTTAAAAATCACCCCTGGTTTGTCACCAACCAGGTTCACCAAACCTGGCACTCCCTTCAATAAGTTACAGTTATTGCCTAAAGCTTTGAAAATTCTGTTCTTCTGTGAACAATAAGTGGTCACAAATGCCAATCGTTCTTTGAAATGGCATTTGTCCTTCTGCACCAAAGTGGTTTCCCTCTTCACTTTCATTACTCTCTCTCTAACCTTCGCCAAATTGCTTTTCCTGTATCCCCTACATTGTAACCTGTGTTGACAATTATCCAATTCAGTACTAAAGTCATTATCTGAACTGCAGTCCCTGCGTATTCTTATCATTTCCCAAAGAGATTTCCCTAATCACCGAAACTGGATGAGCACTATCAGCCCTTAATATGGAATTAGTTCCAGTGCTTTTTCTAAATAGCTGACTGTTAATGGAATCACCATCAATAAACAATTTCACATCCAAAAAATCAATTCTTTTGGTGTTTTGATTTATGGTAAAAGTAACATTGAAATCATTCTGATTCAAGTAACTAAAGTATTCCATCAATTTAGCCTTTGTGCCCCTCCATATCATCAAAACATCGTTGATGAAGCGGACCCAAAATAGAATGAGATCCATCCACCTTGAGGCACCTCGGCTCCAGGCATGCTCCCTCTCAAACCAACCCATAAAAAGGTTGGCGCAAGAGCAGATGTCAAGTTGGACAGTATACGAACTCAGAGAGCGGATGGAAATAGGACACTATTATCCTAGCATAACGTTTCTTGGAGTAGCAAAAAACCAAACAGCGTGCGTAAGACTAAAAGGGATTAGATGTAACTCGTAGAATTTCCTTTTTAAAAAAGGTTGTTAAGTTGTTCAATAGACGAACATGGATAGCGGATAGTATTGGAAACCGCTATTAGATCGTAGATGGTCTGTGATTGGTTGTAACAGAACACCGTGTTTATGAGGCAGAAGGAGATTGGATGATAGATATACCAGAGTGTTTCCAGTCCGTGGGGGATGGAAAGAACAGTATAGGAAGCAGGTATCCAATCCAGTCAGGCTTGGGATTGGATCAATGCGAAAACCGTGATTTCCGGCATTTTATGCGAGAAGGCCTAGGAACTAAGATTTTTTGACAGGAAAACTGATAGCGGACCAGTTTCGCATCACAGCAGATTTATTGGACGGGCTGTTGATGCGGCGTTACTTTGGAGGCTGACTCAGATTGCGTATAATTACAGAGTAATGTTTTGCTGTTGGAGACGATTCTGGCTAGAATAACCCGGACATAGGTGAGGATGGCGCGGAGCATTTGATTAGGAGATAAATCTAAAAATGGAATAGGGGATCATTCTGGATATGTAATTAACATGCATTATACCTATATATATTTTTTGTACTGGTTTTTGGCAGATCAGAAAATTGTTGGAGGTCATGAAATATCGTCTGTAAATGCAAGATTAAGATGAAGATAGAATTACGTTTGATCGCTGGAGGTGAGAGACCTCACTATTAGATGATTGAGAGAGGCAAGTTAAGGCGGAAGGATTAACTAATAAATTTATTTCTAAAACACTGACAGTGATGCGACATTGTGTTGTCATACAGATTTCGTTTAATATTTGGAGAGGAAGGCAATTTTGCCACTCAGGAAGGATCGCAGAACAAATTTCAGTATTCCGCACATATTCCGATTGTTTATAATATAGGAGGTACATTTAATACAATTATAAAAGTTGTCTTTGAAATGGATGTCCTAAGGTACAGGGGATATATGTAGGTGCAGTAGGTTGCTATGCGTTAATATGCGTTTACATTAGAGGAGGAACTTTCAATGAACCGCTCAAATTTATTTTGATGGGTGTATCAACTACAGGGATTTTTTAGCAGTAGCAGGACATATGATAATGAATATGTCTTACTGGAAAACAATAGCCAACAAGTGGTGGGAGAAGTTGATTGTATACAGAATGTATAATTATGGGGTTTAAGATTAGCAATTTTTGTGTATTATATCTGCTTAGAGTGTTCAAATAAAATTCTTTCTATAGGTATTTCTTTCCGAGATTGCAGAGTGTTCAATAGGTAGGTTTTTGTATAATAATGTTAGAATAATTAATACTGGTCTAAACCTATTTTTTGTTGTATGAAGTCATTGTTAAACTTTACCATGTATTGGATTGTGATATTATGTTTTTTACTTTACAGGCCTGATGATGTCCCAAGGTGGGACGAAACACATAGGTTGTGCAAATCATTAACAATTTTTTTTTATGTTGGATTACAAACATTTCAACATTTTGGGAAAAATTCTTGCAAAGAAAGAACTGAACAGGAAGCAGGCATCAGGATTTTATTATTCGGACTACAATATTTGAATGTTGATTAATTGGATGCATGCGCTTCTTCATGATTATTTATATTCTTTAGCTTAACTTGTAACCAGGCCATAGTTGCTCATGATACATTTTCATAAAATATCTTGCAAGTATCTTGTTTTTCTTTCCTCAGCAGGATTGTTAAGTAAGATTAGGGTTTGTGTTTATTGTATTGGGTTAGTAGACTATTGAACATTTTAAAAAAGAAGTTGGCCTCGATTATGGAGACTCCGATGGTGGGAGAGACCTTCTGTTCCAAGGTGACCGGATTGATGTTACATCCAAGGCCATCCAGATGGTTAACCCTTTGATTGAGAGTTGGGAAACTAAGGAGTCTACCCGGTCCCAGAGAACACTGTCTTCAAATTAGTTTGCTTGGTGGAAACTGATAGGAAGAAGCCTTCTAGAATCTTCTTTCATACTTTAATGGTATAATCTTTACAACGGTTGGACAGATCCTGTCCTGACTTTGCTGAGAGAAGAAGCAATCTGCTGGGGTTGTTTCAAAGTTAAACCCTTTTACTACAACTTGTCTTTTTCTGGTATAGCTCATACTCATTTATTTATTGAATTCTCACCAGTGCATACCAAGTTGCGACCCTCGCCGTTATTCGTTATTTAGTACAAGTTAAGCTAACATAAGATGCAGATTTGCCTCTCCTCAAATAGAGTTAGCATAAGTAAATATATCAAGCACATTTATAAACATATACATTCCCTTTTATGGCAAATGCATTCATTATAATTCTGCTAAACATACTGGCGGTTCTCATCTAAATTAATACATAGACACTTACTTTCATTGAATAAAAAAATGCACACAGATTAATTTTGTTAAACACTCATTGAATAAATAGGTTATATGAGAAGGGCATGACATTAAATTACGCTGCTCTAATTCCATCCATCACTTTTTTGTTTACCTCTGACTTAAAATCTGGCACCAATGGAATATAGAGTGAATCTTCATTTCCAAAGGTTAGTCCAAAAAGTGGTGTGGAAAACAACAATCACCTTCTTTAAAAGACAATCACCGATTACACAGCAACAAAATGTCCCCTTTCCCAATATGAAAGTGGGATAACAAATTGCACTAAAAGGTAAGCTAAAATAAACCAAGACCTGAAAAGATACAGATTTAACTAGAACACATTAGGCAACAATACGGAAGGATGGACATAAGTGTCTCCTTAGCCTTCTGTGGCGAGCACCCTTCTCAGTAATTCTCCAGCTGTGGACCTGAGCATTTTAATTGGCTGGCCCTGAACATTTTAATTCGCTGGCTGCCACCAGAAAATGTATTTTGCAGAGGCCATTATACAACACATTATTTAGTGCTTAATTCTTTAAATATTGTTTTCTTAACTCCTGGGGGGTGTGCAGCAGGGGCATCACCTTGACCCCAAGGCCAGGCAGGTGGAGTGGTCTAAGAGACTCCAATAGATGTTTAGAAAAGAAAACAATTGCACGATGTCTGTGAACCAGAGGTTGGCTGACTGGGTGGGTGAGTGCAGGTCCTGGCCAAATGAATGCTCACAAATTGGCTTGCACAAGAGTTCAATTGGTAACAACATATAAAGACTGACCATGTGATGCAGAGAATGGCCCTGCATTGCACTGAATATTATTGTTCCTTTCTGGTACTGGGAACAAAATACCAAAATTGTGAGAAATGTGACAGGAGACCACAACTAGGAGTTCCGTCTTTAATTGATTTCCTTCTCCCACCTTTTTCATTTAGTTCTTGTGCCAGGTTCAATTAATTGTTTCCACTTCAGTTTCTAAAAACATGCGTAATTTTAAAAACTTGGAAAGTATGGTAATTTTAGAAACAACCACCTGAGTTAAAAAACACTCTTTTAAGCCCTTGGCTGCTATGGGTCATTCCCCTGCCGTGCTGGGGGGGAGAGGGGGGGAGGGGGCGCCGTGCGCCCTGGTGCTCATGGCGAGCTCTACTCGTCATAAGTCACAGTTCTCGTGTGCTCATGACGAGCTGAGCGCCATGACCACACCCGTTTGTGTAGAACAGTTCGCACAGCAGCGGAATTACCATAGCGTGCAAGCATTCTAACGGTCATGACGAGCTCAGCTTGTCATGAGCACATGAGAACCGTGACTCATGACGAGCTGAGCTCGTCATGAGCGTGGGAGGGGTTAATAAACATCATAATATTTATTGTACTTAGGGCACCATTACGATGGCGCGTGGACAAAGTCCGCCCGCCACCATAATGGTATGCGGGGTTGCCCGCCAGGGGTGCGGCGGTCCCGCATTGCCTAATATGATGCGCCTGCCACATGCTGTGCATTTACATCCACAACATGATAGGCACCGTGCAGTGCCTGCCACCTTGTGCATGCCAATGTCGGGATAGTCGGGAGTACCATGGGTATCCACAAGTGCACCTCCCACCCCCCCCCCATCAAGACTGCATGCTTTTCCATGGCGGTGAAGGCCAATTGCAGCCATCATTATAATATGGATGGCAATGTCTTGCAGACATCGCCACCATATTATACATGTTTTCCGCCCGGTCTTTGTGTTGATCGGCAGAACAGCGGCAGACGGTCTTTCCATCCGCCGCAGACCTCCCAGCCATCCTAATATGGTGGGGGGTCTTTTAGGTATGGATGGCGGGAGGATCGCCCCTGCCGGGCCAGCGGTGGCTATTGCCGGCTCTGCGGGGGCGATCTGCCTGCCATCCTAATGGGGCCCTTAGTGTTTCTACCATTTTTTTCAGTGTGGAAAAGGTACAGAAAAATAGGTATAGTGTGACAGACAGGTCACAAACAATCAGCAAGACCCAACTAAAGGGCATGTCTGCATTCCAGTCTGGAAAGAATACTAGCCAGCACTATTTTGTTTTGTACTGTCGGCAGAAAGGGAGAGCTTCCTGAAAAACAAAAAGTTTATAGAAACGAGTGGCAGAGACCACATTGATGTTCTGCTTTCGAGAGAGATGTTAATACGGGACTGAGTTTCACGTGAGTGCTCTCAACATCCAACAAAACAATTGAAAAGGAGTGCATACTGTGTTAATCCATTTTCCAGCCAAAATTAAAGCCATCAAAAGTCCAAAAACATATTCAATATAAGACCATTAAACAAAATTCAATTTTCAGGAGTCTTGCGTTTACTTTTCTGAATCCAACTTTTATTCTTTTTTCCAAAACAACACTTTTGCAATCAGCCCAGCAAACGTGTTTCGTCCCTTTAGGACTTCATCAGGGTTTTGTGTTCTGATACCTTTATACTAATGACGTGAAGTGCAACCTCTGATCCAATATCTTCCTGGCAAATCAGTCTCTTTCACTAAGTGCTTTATGTGACATTCTGCCTTGGAACATGGAGGGGAAAGATGAATCAGGTAGTACTACACCACCCAGGGAAAAAGACTGACCCTAGCTCCAACGCCAAAGCTCCGCCTTTGGTCTACTGCTCTGCATGAACTATTGTCCAATACCATCATTATGCTGCAATAACTGTCATCAACAGTTGCATGCCCATCAACAATCCATCCCTGTCACCTACACTCCCACATCAGTACTCCCAGAGCATCACTCCCCGTGAGTCTTGTTTTTCACCCGTGAAACGGACTGCAACAACAATAACAACCTTTCATCTAGTGGTGGTGAGTGCCAGTAAACTCTGCTACATGGTAGGTGGAGTTTTTGCAAAACTCTGCCTCACAAGTGGAGTGTGGAGTGACAATACTCTGTGAACTCCACCGGCGGAGCAGAAGTTACCACCCACCTTTACTTGTAATCATTGTCTAAGTAGGTGGACATTTCCCCGTGGGAGAATTTCTCCTAGCTACATAATTTTCTTTTTTTTTACTATTATCTGCCGATCCTTGATGATGAATAGTGCTGTTATGTCTTCCTTGCTGTTACCCCTCTCTTATTTACATCTAAACCATATATTAACTTTCCAAATCCTGTGTGAACCAGATCTGTGATATTACCAGGATGAGCATTTTCTCATTCATCTGTGGGATTATCATTAAAGATGAAATACCCAATTGAGAGTTTGGCAGACAGGTTACTCGGTCACAAAAGCATCCTTCCCGCCAATCTTTAGGTCTGCCCGCCTCATTTATAATGAGCAGACTTAGATATTCCATCAACATTGCCCCTGTAAGCTCTATTTATGGAATACATCCTCCAATGGTGCAACAAAGTAGGGGCTGTCGGAGAAAGGACATTACACAACCTACCCACATCCCCCACCCTTTTAGGATGGATGCTATAATGTCTTTGTTTTTGTCCATTACTACCAGGAAAAGCATGGCAGTGACAGACTGAAACCTTCCAGGGCGTGGGAGGAATTAGTTTTTTGTCTTTCAGAAAAAAACTCTGACTTTGGGAATTTGTTCCTGAAAAACTAAAAAAGGTAAAATGTTTGGTGAATGGACGTCAAAATCAAAAGGTGACTTTCCACCAAACATTTTGCTCATTGAAAGAATCCACCTGATGGCAGTTTCTTTCAATGCAACAAGATGAAAGTTGGGCCGGCTGTCATCTCTAAATTTGACAGATGATAGTCCATCAGGATGGTGGAGGTAATATCTTCTGCTAACCTGATGGATGGAATACCATCCATAAAATTCTAAACCACGCCCCGAGTGGGGGATAGCCATTGAAGCACACATCTGTTCAGCAGCACCACGTTAACAAACTATCCTCTGTGGTTCAGGTCATCTTCGCAAAGTGTTTTGTTACTGTAAAACTCATTGAAACATTGACATCCTTTGGAGTAAGTGTAGACACTATAAGTCCTACTACAAACAAAAAACAAGCAAATAAATAAATACATCCTACCTACCATTTGAAAGCATAAAGGGAACAGCAATGGTAAATGGTAGCAGAAGCAGTGACAATGTGGAAAAAATAATTTTGACTGCGGATAATGAACTTGTGTGGTAGAGCCAAAAGTTGATTGCCCTTCTAGGAAGTCATCTTTGGTGCTCCCTGCCAGGTTTATTCTCAGACAATAGAGATGTATCCTGTTATTTATTGCCATGGAACAATCTGTTTAAAATTCATAAAGAATAATTATAAGTGTATGCAAAGAGGAAACAAGCAGGGCAAGTAAAGAAACGTAGCACTAATGCTGAGCCCACAAGAATGCTGCAGGTGATCTTATAAGGGGGAGTTTGAAATAGAGGCTGTACCACTATATGTGTTGACAGACAACACATGTCTGACATGGACCAGTAGCATAATTTTTATATTGAGGTCAAAGAGACGGCTATATCAGGGTTCTGAGTGACATTATAGAACGTTTGAGCCTTGCTCTTGTTAACTATTAATGTCACTCAGAACACATCAGTTCAAAACATCCCCATAATTCACTGTTACCCATCTATAATTGTATATGTTTTACATATTTTGGTGGTAGTAAGGAAGTGCCTGTGATTGTTGGTAGATCAAATCCTTGCTCCACGGAATGCATAACTAGTTCGGAAAATCTAGCCATGATTTATGCACATCTAAATGGTGATCTATGGTGAACACAATATTCAGTAGTCCACTGTAATGTGCACTGCTACTGATAGATCGTGCTCATCAATAAGAAGTAAAAGGTTAAACTTCAATCCACAAATCCTGTTCCCTTGGTTCTCTTGGTCCTCCTGGGCTTGTCCTTCAGGTACATTTGGTCCTTGTCCTCCTGGCCAGGGAACTGCTGTTCCTTGTTGTCTTTGTCCTTCTAGTCTAGGATGCCTAGGCGTTGTCCTCCAGGCTCCCTGAGTCTTACTAGGTCCTTCTGGAGGTTCAGGTCCCCCTGCCAGCCCTTATCCTCCTGGTTGTTTTACTCTTTCTTACTCCCTCTCGTTCTCCTACCTATCCTTCCTCCACCTCCTGCTTGTCATCCTCTTCACCTGGTCTTAGATCCAACTCTACCTCCTGGCACTCTGGTCTTCTTGGTCCTCATGTTCTTCTGTTCCTCCTGGTCATTGGTCTTAACCTTCTCTGTTACAATATTGGTCCTTCTGGTGTTTGGCCTCTGGTAATCGTCCTACTGGTCAGGCGGGCAAGGCCCTCCTGGTCCTGGTACTCATAAAAATCTAGGTCTGTCTTTGTTCTCCTGTTGGCTCTGGGTTTAAAAGTCTTCTTTGTATTCATCATCCTTCTACTACTCATCGTGGTCTTCTTTCTAGTACTCCTACTCCTCCTCATCCTTCTCTTTGTCCTTCTGATCAGGATCTCTTGGCAATCCTGATCGTTGCATCCCTAGTGATGCGGATGATAATGCTCACAATCCTGGGCATTCTTCTCATCTGAAACCTCCACTTTCTCTTCCTCCTCCTTGTTCCTGTTCTTCAGGGTTGTTATTCTTGCACTCCTGCTGGTGCTGGTCCTCAATATGGCTAACCTTCTTCTGGTAGTCATCCTTCTCCTTATTTCACCTCCTATTGGACTTTCTGGCCCTAGTCTTAGACCACCTCTTCATCCACACAAATCCTCTGGTGCTGGTTCTCCTATTCCTTCTGGTCCTGGTATTGTTACTTCTTTTGCTCATGATCCTGGTCCTTATTGTCTTACCTTACTGGTTCTGGTATAACTAATCTTCATTCTCTTGAATATGTGGCATTGGCCCAATGGTTTTGGCCCAATAGACTGGGTTATCCTGGTTATCCTCATTTAACTGGCCCAACATTAAATTTGTCACTTTAGTGTACTGGCTTACTTCCTCAGCAGCCTGGTACACCATTTCATTATTATTGTCTTCTTCTCCCCCCACATTATTATGAATATCAGCTAGGTATGAAACTAGAAATATAGGGAAGATTGTGATGCCTTAAGCTGTCCATACTATCTCTTGCATAGGCACAGTCCTGCATGTTGTGAACTTGAATTGTGACGAGGTGACATTTACAAGCCAATAGGTTTTTTTTAAAGAAGGAGACGACTGGTGGGTTCCACATCTTTGTAACAGCTGTTTGTCCTCTTGGTGCTTTGGAAGCAGCCAGACTTGCTTAGAGAGGGAAAGGAGCATTAACCCTGCAGGGAGATAACTGCCCATGGTTGAGAAGCTCAACCACTATTGCAAGAGCTTGTTACTGGACATAGCTAACAACCTATGTGTATGAGAAAACCTTTGTTGATTGGTCAGTGCAGACATCTGTGCCTTTGCAGCTTATTTGTAGGAGCCACTGCATTCCCTGAGTGACACCTTGAAAATAATGAAGGTTGCCTGCCTTCGTCACTAATTTGATCTGCACACAGCATCGTTCATGCTACTGCTGTCTACAGGACTCATGCTTGTATTCAGGAGAACCCAGTACTTAATGTAAATAAATCAAGTCAACACAAATATAATATGTTTAAAATTTACTATTATAATTCCAGTCTCACAAACATTGATACAGGTTAAAAAACAGAGGGTGGGTAATGTACTATTCTAACACCATTTCCATTGGAGAAAGTGCATAAACAAGATGCAAAACATGAGTCTATGTCCAATCCCATACACATTGCAAAAAGTGCCGAAAAGTAAGTAAAATGCAAAAATTGTGGTGAGGGTATTCTCCAGGCACCAAGGTTATAGACATGAATTTAAATTTCATGAAGGGTAGTTATCTATCTAGGTACCTGTATTACAGTACAGGTTATCTCATTCATCAGTTACATGGTCTATTCTATGTTTCAGCTCTAAGGAAGTCAAAGTGTTTAATCAATCACGGACTGTTTTGTACAGATATTATCACATGCCATATCATATGTCATAGTAGAAATAGTGAACTTTATGGTATTTCACAAAGCACTTATATAGTTACTTCTTGTAGAAAATGAGATAGATTACATTTACTATATTTCTAGACCCCAAACATGGGGTAAGTGCACAAATTGGTGGGGGGGTAACATTTTCTATTCCGCCATTCCACAAACCTTAAAGGAAACAGAAAATATGGGTGAGTGGCATCATATTTACTGTTCTAATTCTATTTCTAAAACATTGTGGAAGTTCATAAATGGGACGGCAATCTACTATTCTAACTCCAGTCCCACATACATTGAGGAAAATGCAAAAGTTGCTGTACTCAGAAATGATTTTGTATTTTTAATAATGACAATATTGACAAATAGAAAAACAACATGCCTATCTTTGATAGCACGTCCCAAGATATTTTTGGAATTACAATAATTTTACTTCAACATGTTGGCCCATCCATATTTCCAGCTTGATTTTTAGGAACATTACCAGTAATTGTGGTGGTAATGGTAGTGCTAGTGATGGTAGTGCTGGTAGTAATAGTGGTGATGGTGGTAATGGAGGTGATAGTGGTGCTGTTATATTAATGGAACTGTTTTGGTGGTAATGTTGTTCATATTGGGTAGCAATGGTGGTATTGGTAATGGTACAACTGCAGTAGGGATGGTGGTTGGGGTAAAAGGGGGTGCCGCTGTTGGTAGTGGTAATAGTGGTTGCGGTAATGGTGATTGTTAGACCTGTCAGCCTAATGGTGGTCTTCCCCCAAACATGTTGCCTGCTAACCTCCTCTTTCAGCTGATTCCATTTGTTGGATTTAGGATCTGTGCACTTTACCACTGCTGTCCAGTGCTAAAGTGCATGTGTTTCTCCCCTAAATATGGTAGCATTACTGTAATACAAGTTGCACATTTAATTTACTTATAAGTCCCTTGAGAAGTGATATACCACATTCCCATGGTCTGTCAATTAAATACTACTAGTGGGCCTGCAGCACTGATTATTGCACCAACACAAGTAGCCTTTCAAACCTGTCTCAGGCCACTGCAGGGCCTATGTGTGCAGTTTACTGCCACTTCACTTGTCTTTTAAAACCCTTTGCCAAGTCCTAAAATACGATGTTATTATACCTAAATCACCCCATAAGGCAGGCCATAGGTAGCCCATATGGCAGGGTGCTGTGTAAGTAAAAGGTAAGACATGTACGTTTAGGTTTTACATGTCCTGGTAGTGAAAAACACCTACATTTGTTTTTCACGACTGCAAGGCCTACTCCTCTCATAGGATAACATTGGGAATTCCTTAATACACTTTTATGGTATCAATATGTTATTATTTTGTGCCAACTAGCATGGTAAATGACTTATCCAATACATTTTTTGGCTATACAGCAAAAAGCAATAACAGGACAAGAACTGAACAATAGACATTAGGAAAAGGGCCATATAACCCAAGAAGGCCCCTTTCCCTACCGCCCTTCCCTTTTCCCACACTCATTAGGATCTGTTGTCAGTTTCATTAAATTATGTGTCTGCCCCAGGACCATTTTTATGTAATTGGTCAGATAGTCGGAGAACTCACAGATACTTAGGGCATGCCAATTCCCAACACTCCTGTGTTAGGAGGAAGATATATGGTTTCCACAGGTCTTCGTATGAAGCACCAATGTTATTAAATATGAATGTTATTTTCTCCATCCCGAGGACGTACCACAGACGATGATACCACCCCGGTTACGTTGCAATATTATTGGTTCCCTACTAGTATATTTTGTAAGGCTGCCCCTAAGGTGATCACGATTTGCTTTCCTCTCAAGGATTTCAGGTGGTAAGTGAGTAGGTTGGCCAAACCTAACAGTATGGATGAGGGAAATCTGGGAAGCTGGGTGTCCAAATGACGATCGATATCATCTAACGTTTGTGTCCAATAGTCTTGGGTCCGTGGGCTTTCCCAGAGCAAGTGTACTAGTGTCCCAGACTCCCCGCACCCCCTCCAGCAACTCGAGCTTTTGGTGAGGTCGACTTTGTGCAGTTGCTCCGGGGTGAGGTAACAGTAAGTTATAATCTTGGTGAATGTCTTGGTGAGAGCCATATGATGAGCAGTATGACGGGCCCTGTAATATATATTCTCTCATTCTTTGTGTGTAAGATGTCTTCCTATATCTCTTTCCCATCTGACTTGGTTGGTCCTTTGTGTATGTATCGAGGGCTTAAGCAGTTGGGCGTATATTGTTGAGATCAGGCCTTTATCTGCGTTTTTTGTGATCAGCCATTTCTCGTAGTCTGTAAGATATCCATGTGTATTGGCTTTGTTGTCTGGGTTTGGGAGCCAGTGTCAGAGTTGGAAATACTGTAGCTCTTCTGTCCAAAGTCCGCTCACAATTGAGTAAATGAGATTATCCCTTCCTCATCAATCATGTGCCCTGTAGAACGGCATCCAGTTTGGCATTCAGGGAATGCTCCGGGATGTATCCCAGGTGTAAAGTCGGGGTTGTCAAACAATGATGTTAGTGGAGAAAGAAAGGAGGTGAGTCTGCTATGGGGGCAGCATTGATTCCAGGCTTCCATGGTTAAATTGGTGAAAGGCGCGAGGTATAGGCTCTGTGACCTTTGGTTTTTTTTAGGAAAGGGATCTTCCGTAGCGAGGTTCTGGCTACTGCCTTGTCCTGGAAAAGCCAGTGTCGCTCGGACTCCTCCCTATTCTTTTCCACCAGGACTCATATCTAGGAAGCATGGAAATCAATTTGGCGATCAGGCCCCCCAGGCCCCCCATGTTTGTGGGCAGGTAGCTCTGTTCCTTTTACATACAGGACTCTTTCCCAGCCCACACGAAGCAGTGTAGCTCAGTTTGCAACTTATTAATCATCCCAGCCGGGGGCATCAAGGGGAGTGTTTGAAATATGTAAAGGATCCTAGACAGGATTGTCATTTTAATGGCTGCACCTCTCCCAAGCCACAAGACAGGGGAACACCCCCATTGCAGCAGTTCAGATCTAACTTGGCTGAATAGTGATTTGTAATTGATACTGCATGTCGTGCCAGGCACATCCCCAGTCTTTGGCCCAGTGTAGTTTGGTTCCCATGGCTGGGTCAAGGCGAGGCTAAATGCTTGTGATTTCGCTACATTTATTTGGAAACCTGATACGGATCTGAAGGTCTCGATCTCTGAAAGAAAAGCTGGTAGGGACCTAATCGGTATGCTTAGTGTGGCTGGCACATCATCAGCGTACAACCTGACCTTATGCTGTTCTCCCCAGAAAAAGGTGCCCACAATATCAAAGTTGTCTCACACTCTTTGGGTGAATGGCTCCATGAATAGGGCAAACAACAGTGTGGACATTGGTCATCCCTGACGGGTCCCTCTGTGGATAGGAAATGGAGCATATGTAAGTTCATTCACCCTCACTGATACCGTTTGGAGGCAATAGCAGTTTAATACCTACGTGCGAAATCTCTTCGGTACCCCAAAGTGAATAAATTCTTGTTCTAGGAAGGGCCAATGCAAGCAACAATTCGTTTGGTATACGGTTAGCCTTTTCTATAATGTTTAACACCCACTTTGTGTTGTCACTGGTTTGGCGATGGTAAATTAATCCTGTTTGATTAGGGTCTATGATGTAGGGCAGTATCCAGATCAGTCAAGGCGCCATGTCTGGAGGTCCTTCTTGAACATGTGCAGGGTCGGAGAGCGTCTTAATTTCACAGGGAGCTCGTTCCAGGTCTTGGCTGCGATGTAGGAGAAGGCTCTCCCACCTGTTCTGTTTCTGTGAATGCGGGGAACCTCTCCCAGTGCGAGGTCGGCAGAGCAGAGGTTCCTCTTGGGTACGTGGAAGGATACTCTCTCGTTGAGAGATTTGGGTCCTATGTTGTTGAGGGATTTGTAGGCGTGGGTGAGGAGTTTGATGGTGATCCTCTTCTCATTGGAGAGCCAGTGGAGGTCTTGTAGGTGTTGGGTCATGTGTCCATCCTAAGGATGAGTCTGGTTGCGGCATTCTGGATGGTTTGTAGTTTGTGTAGAAGAGTTCTGTTGATTCCGGCATATAGAGCGTTGCCGTAGTCCAGTCTGCTGATTATGAGCGCATGGGGGATGGTCCTTCTGCAGTCAGGGGGAATCCATGTGAAGATCTTGCGGAGGATGCGCAGGCATTTGAAACTGGTGGAGGTGACGGCATTGGTCTGGCCGTTCATGGAGAGGGAGGAGTCGAGGATGATGCAGAGGATTTGTGCCAGGTCTCTAGGGGTGGATGGGTTCCTGAGGGAGAAGGGCCACCATGTTTTGACCGAGGTGTAGGTGCAGGGTCCGAGTTGAGCTTCAAACATTTGTCTTCTATCCAGTCTGCCACGTTCTTCATTCCTTCCTGGAAGCAGAGTCTGATGTCTTTGGGATTTTTCATGAGTGAGAGGATGAGCTGGGTGTCGTCGGTGTAGGATTCAATACTGAGCCCATGCTGTCTGACGATGGCAGTGAGGGGGGCCATGTAGATGTTGAAGAGCGTGGGGCTGAGCGATGATCCTTGGGGTACTCCCGGGTTGTCTGTTTTTAAAAGAGAAATGGGTCGGTACGAGCTGCAAAGCTGTTTGTCTTTTCCTGGTTTGGAAATGACCGATAGTGTGGCAGTGAGCATTGTAGGGGGGATCTCTCCAGGGCCCACAAAATTGTTAAATAATCGTGTCAGAATGGGCACCAATTTCGTGCAGAACGTCTTGTAGAAGAGGGGTGTGAAACAGTCCGGGCCAGGGGACTTGGCTGTCTTTTGTCTAGAGATTGCAGTGATAACCTCCTCTATTCTGATATCACCTTCTAACACTTTAGTCTGATCTGCCATATGGAATGTAGTGTGGGACTCGTTTAAGTATGCGGATCTAGCCTCAAGATCTAACTGCCAATTGGAGTAGAACTCTGCGTTAAAGTGTTTGAATGAGTCTGTGATATTCGTTCAGGTCGGGTCCCGGATTGACTGTACCCCTGTACTTTGTTGTTGTGCCCTGACTTTATTTGCTAACAGGTGACCTCCCTTGTCTCCCCCCACGTAGTAGGTTTGCCTCAGATGAAAGTGCTGCGTGCTCAGCTCTATCCAAATCATTGCTGGCCAATTACGCTCACGCAGCTGTCAGTTGCCTCCATTTCCTTGCGGCCCCTGTATGTTGGTGTATGCCCTCTACCTCTTTAACTTGTCCTGTCAGGTGGTCCCTTTTCTCTTTACATGCATTGTTATCTGTGGCTGAAATTGCAATGGGTTCTCCCCTGATAACCACTTTCAGTGCTTCCCATAGAGTGGTGATAGGTATCCCAGGGGTGTTGTTCAGCGCTAAATACTCCGTAATGGACTTTTCAACCTGTGTCACCACCTCAGGGTGGTGCAGTACGGTGTTGCGCAGGTGCCAGGATCATGTGCAGCATTGTGTGTGGAGGCATTGAGTTTCAAAAGGACTGCAGAGTGGCCAAGAAGGCTGCCGGGCGTATTTCAATATCTGCTGTAAGGTTTAGGATATCCTTCGTTCCTAAGAAGAGGTCTAATCTGGCATACGTTTATGTGCATGTGAGAAGTAGGAGTACCCACGAACCTGGAGGTGCAAGGTCCTCCAGAAATCCTGGAGACCAATATCCTTAAGCTTCCGAAAACCCTCCTGTGACAGAGCCCCTGCCTGCCCAAATATAGATGTGGATTTATCTAAGTCATTATCGTAAACCAGATTGAAATCCCTACCTATGAGGACCCGCCTGTCTTCTATTGACATTGCTTCTGCAAGATCTGTTTGTAGGAATGCCTCCTGACTTTATTTGGAGCATAGATGGATATCACCACCGAGGACCAAGGACCAATGGAGACTTGAAAGGTAAGAAGACGACGTTTCATCTCACCTACTTTTGTGCAGATAGAACATTCAAAAGGTGTGTGAAACTAGAAGCGCAACACCTGCTGTTTTGATGCGGGGAGGAAGAAAGGTATTGGTGCGGAAAACATGTGACCGAAGTCTGTGAAAATCATGTGGGAAGATACAAAACTCTGCTCCTGTACTTTCAAAATATGTCACTACAGCTCTGCGTTTGATAGGGTTATTGTTCCTGGTACCAACAAGGTCTCTGTTGCTCCTCTGCAGGCCCTAAGTGCTTGCCAGCCGGTATCCCTTCCTTACGGTGCTGCAGGCTGTTCATATCGCTCCTCTCTGCCACAATGCTCCGTTCTCACCCCCTTTTTCAGGCGGTCCATGTGGGACTCTATCCCCGGGGGCCGGCGAGTCTCTGCTGCTCTCTTGCAGGATCCCAACGCTCACCCGGTATTTTGCAGACTCCGCTCCATCTCTCCCGGGAACTGCGACATGCAGCTCCAGTTGCTGTGATGACTGCCCGTGCCCACAAGACTCCATCCAGGCATTCCAGCCTTTTGGTGTGTCCGATTATGTAGTTTGCCCTGAGGTGGTTGACCGGGTGTCAGAGCCTGCCACTGAGTTGCTTGCCCTGGTGGGACCCCACGGTGGTGGGCTGCCCGTGTCAGCACATGGCCTTTGCTGAGATCTGGCCGGCTTGGGCGTGCGTGGCCCAGGGATGCACATCGCGCCACACTAGACCTCCCAGCGTGGGCGGGTCCCAGCTCCGATGTCAGAAACCAGCCTGAAGCTGAGTGTGTTCTTCACCGGAAGGTGGGGGGTGTCTTCCCCCACTCTCTGCAGCGCAGATTGAAAAGGTGGGGGTGCTGCGAAAGCAGGACAGCAGCAGACTTTGGCTGCGGTGCCAGAGAGATGAGGAGAGACATATCACATGGTTGCCATCTAGGCCACGCCCCTTAATACACTTTTAAGCTGAAATTCATGATTGGAAATGAGTACCTGCGTCATATTTTATATCTTTGGAATGGTAATGACAAATCCTCTTTACTGGTAAAGTTAGATTTGACATTGCTATTTTAGACATGCCACTTTTAGAATTTGGAAATCTTTCTGTTCTTACACTCTGGGTGCCTGCAGCCGGTCTCCAATCCTTTCTGGGGTGGGTGACAACAAAACTTTGTGAATTCCCTTTAGACAGCCACAAACACAGAAAGATTAGGTGTGTCTGAGCACTCATCTGCATTTTGATGGCACTTCCGAGCCAGGAAAAGAGGGCGGACTGCCACTTTCTCCTGCATAGGTAGTGCCTTTTCCCCACACAAAGGGCTGATTACCCTATGCTGATAGTATGGAGCCAAGGCTTGGAAGAAAATACCTCTGTGCACTTCAAAGACTCTTCTTTGAAGTCACCGCCACTTAAAAGGCAAAACTGGGTATAAGTAGTATATCTGTGACCCCACCAACTCAGACACTTCTAGACCTACAACTGGATTCTGCTAGAAGAACTACTATGCTGCATCAAGGACTGCCACTCTGCTGGACTTCTGACCTGGAAGGCTTGCTATTCTGATGTGCTGCCCTGCCACCTGCTGCTCTCTGGCCCTGCTGAGGTGAACTGAACTCTGCCTTGCAACTGAAGCGATCTCTGAGGGCCTGTTGGCTGTCTCCTGGTGTTTTAGACTCGGGCCATCAAAGTACCTACCCCTGCTTCTGCACATGTTTCACTGGAAGTGGACCCAGATACTTCCACCAGAGAAATCAGCGTATCGCCAGTCTGTGTTTAGCAGAACTGGCACATCAATCCTGTTGCGGGAGTAGAATTCAGTATTGCACTCGGAAAAGCTGCATCGCACCTAGAGCCACCGCTTCGGAACCAATGCATCGCCATCACTGTGTGGAGAAGATCAAAGCATCGCCCTCCAGAGTAGATCACCCTTGTGCATCGTCTTTGGAACCACCAAACTCAGAACTGGAACTTTGATCATTGCATTAGGAAAATCAATGAATTACCTCGGCTGTCGGCCAAACATCGACGCATAGATCATCGTCACCCTTTTTCTCACTGTTGCAACAAGGATCAATATACTCTGTTGACCTGTGTGGCTCTTGTCCCCGGCCTGTCCTCCATTGCGGTTGGCCTGAACACTGACTTTGCCCCTGTCCGGCATGAAAAGATAACACCCATTGGCACTTATTGCTTCTAAGCTCTAGAACTCTTTTTATTCTGTAAAAAAATGTCTACTTTTCTTATTGGATATTTGTTATTTTGGGCTTAATTCATTTATAAAATCATTCTCTATTTTTCTAAGCCTGTGTGGAATCTTTTTGTAGTGTTTTCATTGTGTTACTGTGTGTCACAAATACTTTACACATTGCCCCTTTAGGTAAGCCTGATTGCTCTGTGCCAAGCTACCAGAGGGTGAGCACAAGTTTTGGTAATACAGGGATGGTAACAAATGGGGGGTGCAAGTTTGTGGGGACATTACAAAACTCAGTCCTACCTGCGCTGAGCAACGGACACCTTGGTAACCTGCTCCGCTCTACCCCGCCGCCGCTCCTGACACCACGGCCGCTGAGAGGGGGGAGCCAAACAAAAACTACACTACCCAGCGTCCCCTGCTTCCACACGGGGACGCCGACTGCCAC
The DNA here is from genome assembly GCF_964261635.1 of Lissotriton helveticus. Classification (NCBI taxonomy): domain Eukaryota; kingdom Metazoa; phylum Chordata; class Amphibia; order Caudata; family Salamandridae; genus Lissotriton; species Lissotriton helveticus. Next base: position 343,300,722 of record NC_136073.1, read on the forward strand.
GCCAAACTCCCGCACCCGGAAGCGCATAAGAGCGAGCTGCTCCTGCAGCTGAGCGGGGGTGCAAGCTTGTGGGGACATTACAAAACTCATTCCTACCTGCGCTGAGCAACGGACACCTTGGTAACCTGCTCCGCTCTCCCCCGCCGCCGCTCCTAACACCGCGGCCGCTGAGAGGGGGGAGCCAAACAAAAACTACACTACCCAGCGTCCCCTGCTTCCACACGGGGACGCCGACTGCCACGCCAAACTCCCGCGCCCGGAGGAGCATAAGAGCGAGCCGCTCCTGCGGCTGAGCGGGGGTGCAAGCTCGTGGGTACATTACAAAACTCAGTCCTACCTGCGCTGAGCAACGGACACCTTGGTAACCTGCTCCGCTCTCCACTGCCGCCGCTACAGACACCGCGGCCGCTGAGAGGGGGGAGCCAAACAAAAACTACACTACCCAGCGTCCCCTGCTTCCACACGGGAACGCCGACTGCCACGCCAAACTCCCACGCCCGGAGGCGCATAGGAGCGAGCCGCTCCTCCCGCGTTGCGGGACGCGCGCGGGAGTGGCCTGGCAGAGGGCCAGCCATCTGTGGCCATCAGGGGCCAGCAGAGGTCGGGTCAGGCCACCCCACCAACATCTGTCATGGGGAAGAGAAAACATACATGTCGGGGTGACCAGGAAGGTAAGGTTGCTAAGATTCCTCGAAATCGGAATCCATTATTTCATATTTGACTTCTGCGATGGGGGTTTTGACCAAGGAAATTGCTCACGCTGAAAAAGAACTTGGCCTTGAAGTTGTTAATAATATCTCTGTCACAGACCACGGACCCATCCCTGAACATGCACAGCGTATACCATTGGAACCTACTATTGTCACTATAAACACCCCCTGTCCAGCAGCCCCGCTGATTGCTCCTCTAAGTCCTTCACCTCCACATACTGCTAGAAAGGGTGCAACCCCGTTGGTCCCTTCGCTTATGACTATGCATAGACGAAGATTTCATGCAAAGGGTGCCACGCGGAAATTTGCTCAGGGGAAATCTACTCACCAAGCTGCTACCCTAAGGGACCAGGTTTGCGACATTGTGGAAGAACTGTTTACAAAAAGACTTGAACCAGCTCTGGAAGCAGTAGCTAAGGACATAGTGGACACTTTAAATGAATGTGCAGCGGGTCTACTGGCTAAGTGCAAGAAAATTGATACCCTTCTCAAACCATATTCTAACCATAATGAGAAGTTGATTACCCATCCACCTGGTATTACTAGCCACCCAGGTGGTAACACTGTAATCAATCATAGGGAAACTTCATGTGAGAATACTCAGGTTCATGGGGGCACTGTGGAGGGGCCGGGACACACTAGGTCTGGTACACACACTAACAATCAAGAACCTAGTGGGGCTCTTTACAGAACAAAATGTTTAGATCTGCCCCAGAGGCGGCTCCTTTGGTGGCTGTTTTTACAGGGATTCCACCAGTAAGGGCCAATAAAGGGGAAACAAGTAATGACTTGTTGGTTCTGGCTAGGGAATATTGCGCAGAATTCAGTAGTGGGGGTACAGATATTATACGCACTGTTATTGCGGCAAGGAGAGTGAGCTGGGTGGGGCACCATCCAAAAACTATCCCAGGGGACTGCCTTGTTGTAAATTTTAACAACTATGACAGTGCACATAGGTTGTTCTGGGATGCCTCAGATTTATCAAATGATGGCATCAGACCGCTCCCTCTGGGCTTCTTTTATCCCCCGGGTAGGATAACAAGATCTTCTGGCAAACCTCTGGCGACTCGTTGGGGGGGCCCATCTGTGTCACTTTATGCCCATCTTACCAGCAGCGTTTTAACATCGCACAAAAAAGATCTGGTCGAGAGCTGTCTGGAGGTGCGGGCAGAGATTCTTCTGGCTCAGTTGGCCCTGTGTTTCCGGATGGTTTCCACACAGTAGCCACTAGTCTCAACAACCGTTTCTCCCCCTTGACTTCAATGGAGACGAACGATTGACTGCTCGAGACCTTAGTTGAGGATAGAGGGTAGCCTAGCCTACAGAAACCTCAATGTAAAATTCTTACTTGGAATGTGGCGGGAGTTAGTTCTAAAGCCTCTGATCCTATCTGGCAGGAGTATGTCAAACAATATGATATATTGGCTTTCCAAGAGAGCTGGGATATATCGTCCAGTTTTTTACTGGATGGTTTTCTCAGCTTCTCTAACCCAGCAGTACCTGGACTAGCGGGAAGACCCAAAGGGGGTCTGCTTACCTTGTTTTCACTTAATCTGGCAGGGGTTTTCAAGAAAGTAGAATCTGCTCCCAGGAACTCGCTTATAATTGAATGGTCCATCTCGGACCAACAGAAATTTTTATTCATTAACTTTTATAATTCGAGGGAGGGCGCATATGGGAATGAGCATTTGATTTGCCTGGAACATTTCTTGTCAGTCTATAAACATGATTGCATTTCTGTCTCAGAGATGGTTCTTCTGGGATATTTTAACATCCATCCCTGTTTGGGGGATTGTTACAATGACGGTTATGGAGGGTCGCCTGTGGAGGGGATGCCTCATTTTGAGCACACTAAGGAGGGAGATGCCCTCGAGAGCCTCCTCTCCAACTTAAACCTATTTGAACCAGGCCTGTGCAAAGATGAGGTCAGAGCACCAACATTTATTGATAGGGGAGCAAACACCATTATAGATTATATTTTTTTATCTCATGGGGTGTTGGCTAAAACTATGGCATATAGGGTAGTGACCTCAATTTTTAGTGACCACAACCCGGTTCTGCTGGAAGTGGACCTTGGTGGCTGTATGTCTGGGAGAAACCTAGGAGTTGAGGCACCAAGGCACCTGCTAACTAAGGATCAGGGTAGGCAGATTAAGTGGAAAAAGATCATTCCAGAGGCCTTTTTTGAGAAACTTGCACAGGAAACCGAGGCTAAAATGGCCGTCTGCTTAGATGCTACTTCGTCAGGGGTCGAGGTTGTGGCTACCTATGTTGAGGTCTGCCTGCAGATTTCTAAGAATCTGGAGTCCGGTGACAGTACACACTGTGGGAGGGTCCATAAATGGTTTGAGAAAAAGTGTTCACTCGCCCATGGTGCTTTACTCAAAGCACTAGAACACAGACCTAGGAATAAAGCATCAGTGGCGAACCTCCGTAAGGAATATAAATCGGCACTTAAAACACGCAAGCACCAAATTAAGGAAGAGGCCTGGGATAGTCTACAATCTACAGATGTGCTAAGGGATAGCAAGAAATTCTGGGCCAATATTAATCAGTCGTTTTTTACAGAGGATGGGAAGTCGGACATGGACTGTGTAATCGCTGATGAGAGCTGGCTTGAGCACTTTAAAAACATCTATGATACAGCGATTGGAGCCGTGACTCCCCCTGACACTGTCGTGGTCCAAAACATTATGCCCATTAAGTTTAATACTTCTGAGGTTGAAAAGGCGATAAAAGACACAAGTAAACATAAGGCCCCGGGCCCTGATGGGGTCCCTGCAGACTTGTATATCCTGTACCCACAATTCTGGTCCAAAATTTTAACTAATGTTTTTAACGCAATACCCACCGCAGGTTTTCCATCTTCCTGGTCATCCTCCATCATTGTTCCCATTTGCTCCTATTTACGATCTACATCAACGCCCTGGGCAAATACCTGGACCTGGCCACCCTGGATGTTCCGCATATGGGTGGGTCGGGCATCCCGGTACTCCTGTACGCGGACGATGCCGTCCTACTTGCACGTACAGGCATGGGGCTGCAGAGATTGTTAGACCACTTTGGCACTTTTATGGAAGCCCTGGACTTAAAAATGAATACCTCAAAATCCCATGTAATGGTGACCAGAATACGCAAAAAGAACACGAAGGTTAAAACCTTTACATGTAACGGCACAGAAATCTCAAGGGTACCTTTTTTTTGTTACTTGGGAGTTGTATTTGATGAAAGGGGGAATTGGGGTCCCCAGCTGAAGCTTAAGAGCAATGTGGTTGCAAGATCTACCACAGCTCTCTTGAACTTCTCAAAGAGACTGGGAGCAAGACCCATGGAGGCTATGATTAGTATCTATAAGTCAAAGTGTATGGCAATTGCCTCATACGGGTCTGACATCTGGGGCTATTGAGGTTCTGTGAATTCTGAACCCGTGGGTTCCATTTTGTGTATTGCAGCCATTTTGTGGTTGCCCTCACATAGGCCGATTATTGTGGCTGAACTAGTCTTTTAAGGACATGTACACCTTAGCTCGAGTTCATGCTGACTCCTGTTTGACCTGAGTGAACTGACCCTGTTGCCTGAAGCTGACCTTGTTAAACCAGTTCCTGCCCTTTAGCTGATCAAGATTAAGGATCAGAGCACAGGACATCATAAAGTTTTACTGCACACAAACATGCATTATCCTACTTCTATCTGTTTCTGTTTCTTCTTTTATGGTCTATTTACGATATGGGTTGTGGTCCTTTTTATTATGGGTTTGTCCGGCTTGTCTAAAGAAGAATGTTGGGTTTGTTCAATGATTGATTATGGGCCGGACAACTGTAAAATGGGTTTGTCGTTTGGCAGACCTTGCATGTCCACGTTAGGCATTTTTTGCATGCTTGCAAAAGCAAGGACTGCCCCTTACTTTTATGCTGAGTTTTGTAACCCTGAGCATATATAAGGCCTCTGTTCTCTGTACTCCTCAGACTACCTCATTCAGTTGCTACGGCTTCTGTGTGACGTGGCCTCACTTATTAAATTTAATAAAGATGTCTTTTCATATTTTCAGCTTCTGTGCCAAGTTCTTTTTTCTATTAGCAAGTATTCCCTGAGAATGAAGACTACATTTCTTCAAATGGCGCGGCCAACGTGGGCTTCATCAGAGAAGTGACTATCTGTGGGAGTGATCTTGTCAGAGGACTGAAATCTACTGAGGAGGACAGAACAGGATTCTACTAAGGAGGTACTCTGTGCACAGGGATTCTGGAGATTCTTTGGTTCTGCAGCCCAGTATATTTCTGATCTTCCTGATTTTGATCCTCCACATGATGTCACTCCTGACTGAGAATCTTTTTGGCGTGAGTATTCTAAAAAAGACCGTTAGGTCATGTAGAACTTGACAGTTAGAATTTGGATAACCTTTTGATTAGTAAGAGTAAGAAGTACAAGTGGGTCGCTCCCACGACTTTGTTTGGTTTCTTGGTTTTGATTTGGTTATTGCAATTACCAAAGCCGAGGGGTTGGTTTCTTAGTTTTGATTTGGTTATTGCAATTACCAAAGCCGAGGGGCTTGTATATTTGCGAGTATATCGTTTTTGATAACCCCTTGAAGTTTGAAGCTAGATTAGTGAGCTATAAGATGCCTGGTCTTAGCAAATTTAGGACTGTAACTTTGGAACTTTGGAATTTGTGTTGGCCAACTTTGGATTTGTATAGGTTTGTATATGCGAATTGCAATTTGTGTAGAACAGGTAATGAGGAGAATTTTCTCTATTTGGTTTAGTTGAACGGTGCATGTACGAAAAGTACATTAAGCACTACATTGATTATAATATTGTATATTTTGCAATATTTTTGGCATGCCTGTTTAAAAGCTCACATAGAAGAATGTGTGGCTTTATTTGAAAGGTACCATGTTGTGATGTGAAATTAATTAGCCGGCTCTCCTAGAAGGAATACCTAAATAGGTAGGTATACAAACATATTTCTTACTTGGTGATTCTGTATCCCCAGTGAATTAAAATATGACATAATACAAAACAAGGATCCTTTGTTCTGCGCAATTTTATAAATGAAGATATGCAGAGCGATTTTTGGGTGTTCTGCCAGCCAAAGCTAGTGAATTGAGTGTGTTTTGGCTTCCTTGATATGCAGCAGTCTGTTTTTGCAGTCTTTTGGAACACTATTGAGAAGCGTTTCTTGTAAATATGACTTACAACTAGTATTTGCAAATGGTTTGGTTTAAGTACAGTATGGGGGCTGTCCTTTATTTTTGTTCTGAGTATTGATTTGTGGGTTAAATGTGTGTTTAAATGTCTATGTGGTTTTCCCATTAGTGCAACTTCTGTAAGTACATAGCGTTGGCGCTATTTATGAAATGCATGGCTAAAGCGCGCCGTATTGTGTGTCCTGAGTGTTTCACCCCTTTCTGTTTATGTCTGAAATGAGCTAAAATGTGTGTTTGTGTTTTTTTAATGTTTTCAGTCTATTAAGCAAAATGTCTAAATGCTTAAAAAAATAAAATTAAAATTCACATTCACTAGGAATAAAAAGGCCCCCAAAAACGAATGGTGTGTTTTTGTAGAAAAAACAACTTATAGCATTTCTTCATTATTTTGTATTACAGGAAGACATTTCAATTAAGGGTTTCCTCTCTTTAAGCATTTTTGTACGCATATTCTTGGGTCTGTTGCTAAATAAAAATTGTCCTTTTTAGAAAGAAAAATGTGGCGCCAAATTTTGTCATGTTTTAAGTTAGGCTTCTGTGCTTAGGCTTATAAATGAATGCGTCAAAAAATGATAGGCAAGGGATGCAGCTTGCTTTTATATGTGGTATTATCAAAAATGATTGGGTTTATTAAAAAATAATTATTAAATTATGAAAAATAATTATTAAAAATAAGTGCTACAAAATTAGTTTTTTACTATTCATGAAGCTTAATGCTCATACTGTGACCTCCTAGCATTATAATTTAATTTGAGTTGTGTTGCACTGCATAACGAGGACATTAGCATATGACATCTCACTTAGCGCAGGCGTAAAAAAATCATTTTTCTAAGGATTTGCATGAGATATGTCTAATGTCTAATATCTGTGATGTGTAAAGAACATTCTGAGGATGATTAATATGTAATATACTTATAGGATATTTATTTTTAAGTGCCCCAAATATCAAAGTCAAATTTGGGCTGCAGGTTCACAGTGCATAAAATACAGGACTTGAAGTGTGTGCGTCACCGCTCATTCACATATGCTATTGTTTGTTTATGGGTTTTTTTTTGTGCTTGATATACAGCAAGTATATCTGATGGCTTGACATGTCCGTTTTGTGCGGTTTTTTTTGTGCATGTTTTTTGTTTTATGTTGCTGCTTATGATACTATTACAAGTTTACCTGTGTTGTGAAGGGATATACATGACGATGTTTATCCTGTACAACAGTTGGGTAGATTTGCTTTGACACTAAATTTCACAGATAGACAGACAACACTTCATCAGTGTATGTCAAATTTGGCCATAATGGTATTTGAAGAAAAGTAAAATAAAAGAAATATACAGGATCAAAGTGTGTCACTTGCTGTTAGTCATGCTACTGCCCCCCCTTCCCTTAAGGAAACAGGCAGCCCTAAATTTATGTTTCCTGATTGGACATATGGATACATTATAGATTTGTGACTCTTGTACATGGTGACCTAATTTTTATATTACATTAGTCAGTTTTGTTCTGCTTCCTAAATAGTGTATGGCCTTGTACCATAAAGGAAACAAGGTTTAATTTTTTTCCTGAAAAAGGGACCTGGAACATTAGCTGAGATTACCGTATATGGTGTAGAGGCCAGCGGTAGAGCTAACGTTTGTGAACTATTTTGATTTTTATGTATCACCCCCACTCTTGGTGTTGTGTCACATGCCTGACTATCATGAACTATTTTGATTTTTATGTATCACCCCCACTCTTGGTGTTGTGTCACATGCCTGACTATCACCCAAGTAATTTCTTGTTCTTCCTATAGATTTTTGTTTCGTCACTTCTCCCCTGATTGATGTTGCATCGTCCCTAGTAATTGGGGATGTTAGCTGTGTCCTAGTCCCATTTTCCCTTTTCCATATTCCTTTCACCAGTTAGCCTTCTTTTATTATTATTATTGTATTAGGTTCACACTTCCAGATTACAGTAATGTACCAAAGACCCCCATATTATGTATAAATCCCTTTTGTATAACAAGACTGGTTTTTAAGAATTTTCTTTGGGCCTACCTCGATGTTTTCCAGTCTGACCATCATGGTAATGATGGACTGGTTACCTGACTCAATGCTATTATAAGACAAGTTTCCACATTTTGATCATTAGCCTGTGTATTGCATAGTGCACTTGATGCACAGTTATTAAAAGGGAGGTATCTACATGTCCCTGATCATCTGTATCATGTGATTTCTCTTTTGAGATGTTCTAGATAAGGAATTTAGGAACACCTAGACTTAATCATTGAGAGAAAAAATGTGTTTACCCCATTAGACGATGTCACTATGTGTGAGGACATCCATTTAGATAAAATTCTCATATAGTTATCTACCCTTAGATGGTAGAGGATATGCTCTCACATGGAAACCCAATTGAAGAAATTAGAGGCACTGTTTTGCTTATTGCCTTTGTCTTTGTATTCTATGAGAATGACAGTGTGTTCTAGACCAGAATCGTCTCATGGCGTATGGCCACTCCCTCGCAGATTGCAGGCCACCTGCTTGCAATCCTCTTGTTAAAAACAAACTGTTTTTGTACTAAATTGAAGGAAAATAACAAATGTGTCACATTTCCTACGTCACTAGGTTCTGCGGGATTAAGTCATAATAACCTGCGGAACTCACCCACAATCCCATCAGTGACAGCTAACAGATGAAAAGTCCCAGCACCCAGACAGCGATCGCTAACGTGTCATCCGTGGTATCTCCAACGTATTGTACTTGCTTCATCAGATGGCGTTGAACATCAGAAAAGAAGGAGGAGCTGGTTTTGCCACAGAACCAGAGTTTCAGTGCAAAAAGAGCAACCTGTCATGTGCTGGTAACCTCTGACAGTAGGCAGTCCCTTGAGCCCCTTGGCCTGAGTTTTGGCCACACCCCCCTTTTCTTTGCTCCAACGGAAGTGCAGTGCACCGGAGGATCCAGGATTGGAAAAAGGCACTAAATTATGGTGCCCATGAAAGAGCAGCCTGAGCGTTCTCTGACACTGAATAATGAGTGTTGGAGCCTGAGAATGTGGACCCGGATCGGCATAAGATGATCTGTGCCCTTGATCAATGAAGAGCACACTATCTGTAGTGCCTGCCGCAGAGGAGAGATATTGGTGCACTGCCTTGAGACATTGAGACTTTCAAATAAGCTGCGAGTGTTTGCCAGGAGGGCACTCCAACGGATACTGAGAAGGACCATTTTCATGAAAGGTCTGATTGAAGAGGCCCATGTGGAAGAAAACAACAGAATAGGATTTGATGAGCAATAGAAGCCTGCCGGAGAGGCTTGGACAGACTCTGGGTATTTCCCGTGCGATTGCATAAAATGGGTGTTAGGAGACTGATTTTTGTTGTTTTGCTGGCATTGTTTTAAAGTAGTATTCTGTTTAGTAAAAGCAGAATAAAATGCATTCTCTGTGGAAGAGTACCCCCTTTTTCACCTCAGAGCATTGATGAGGATCACCACAGTTTCACCTGAACATATAATAAGTTACTGAAATGCATAGGAGCCATAAAAAATGTTACTAGATAATTTTAGGATTTGCTTTCTGCTTAGAGTTGTGAAAATGATAATTTTGTTTGTAATATTGGTCATTACTGTCTCCTGTTGTCCATATGTTCCTAATAACATGTTTTCTAGTATTTCTAAGCATGACATTGTCTTTTGTGGGTTGGATTGTTTTTGCTACCCAATTGACATCTGTACCCACCTCCCAACCTATGTCTCTTCCTACTACTACTTCTTCGCATTCTTTTCATACTTTACCTGAACATGAACTGATTAGGAGGTCAGATTTTACTAATAATTCCTTTGTACAGCTTCTGCATCAACACCAGTTAGTATTGAACACCACTAATTGTTGGGTGTGTGGTCTTATGCCACATACTACAGATAGAAGTATTCCCTATTGATTCTGTCATTTAGTTACAATGGGTCTGTATGGGCATATCAGACGATGTTTATTTATGCCAACGAAGTCTATCCCTTGCGTTGCATGAAAGATAACTCGAGTAATAATGCCTTAGTGAAGGGAACAATGGATAATATTGACATCGATTCAAATACAGACTGGGTGATTGCCTATGTAAGGGCAAAAGGAGGGTCTGAGGTTCTGTGAATTCTGAACCCGTGGGTTCCATTTTGTGTATGGCAGCCATTTTGTGGTTGCCCTCACATAGGCCGATGATTGTGGCTGAACTAGTCTTTTAAGGACATGTACACCTTAGCTTGAGTTCATGCTGACTCCTGTTTGACCTGAGTGAACTGACCCTGTTGCCTGAAGCTGACCTTGTTAAACCAGTTCCTGCCCTTTAGCTGATCAAGATTAAGGATCAGAGCACAGGACATCATAAAGTTTTACTGCACACAAACATGCCTTATCCTAATTCTATCTGTTTCTGTTTCTTCTTTTATGGTCTATTTACGATATGGGTTGTGGTCCTTTTTATTATGGGTTTGTCCGGCTTGTCTAAAGAAAAATGTTGGGTTTGTTCAATGATTGATTATGGGCCGGACAACTGTAAAATGGGTTTGTCGTTTGGCAGACCTTGCATGTCCATGTTAGGCATTTTTTGCATGCTTGCAAAAGCAAGGACTGCCCCTTACTTTTATGCTGAGTTTTGTAACCCTGAGCATATATAAGGCCTCTGTTCTCTGTACTCCTCAGACTACCTCATTCAGTTGCTACGGCTTCTGTGTGACGTGGCCTCACTTATTAAATTTAATAAAGATGTCTTTTCATATTTTCAGCTTCTGTGTCAAAATTCTTTTTTCTATTAGTAAGTATTCCCTGAGAATGAAGACTACATTTCTTCACTAATTGCCATCACCCGGGATCCAAATCGTAGAAAATAAGTTTATCAGATCACTCTTGTCACTCCCTCAATCATCTCCCACCTTTTCGATTCACTGTGAAGTGGGATTGGGGTATGTTTCTGACCATTTGGAAATAGCCCCTTTGTTACGTTGGGTCAAAACCTGGTTGAATGAGGAGATCACGTTAAACCATCTGATACTCAAGGACTGTGTGGCCCTAGACAAAGCGGACAGAATACCCTGGCTCTCGTGTGTTAGAGCGGCATGCGATAGGCTAGGGCGTCCGGAAATGTATTTATCACCACAGGGCCTAAGGAATGAGGATATAGGGTGGATCAAGCATAACTTTCGTACTTTGTTGGAGTTAGAGAGGGAGGAGGTTGAACTTAGGAAACCCACAGTGAGATCAATTTATGGTCTGGCAACCTCCCCAGATATGGAACCGTACCTGAAGTATGTGACTAAGCCCTACCATCGCTTCCTTCTGGTTAGATTCAGGTTTAATCTCATTCACCTTACGTTGGGCATTTACCCTAAATGGGGGACTTCAAAAGACACCCCACCATGTACATGTGATAGTTTTTCCATACAGGATACGCTCCATCTAGTGATGTTTTGTGAGCATTACTCGGTGGCCCGCAAAAAAAATTTAAACCCAATCCTGAAGGAACTAAAAATTGTTCAGGTGAGGCCTGCCCTCCTACATCTACAAATGCTTGATTCTGTCCAGGTCACTTATAGTGTAGCCAGTTTTTTGGTAGCGGCAGCGCGCCTAAATAGAATAAGACTCCCCCAGCTGAATTAACTGGTTGGGGGAAATTGCCAAAAACCAAATTTGTTTATTTAATAATGCACTGTGAATTATCTGAAATTGTGGTTGGTCTATGGTCCTATGATACTCACTTTACCCTGTCTTTGTATCAAAGATTTTATTATTATTTTATTGTGTAAATACTGAATTGTAATCATGTGTATAATTGTATAATTTTAATGTGTGTAACAATGAATTTTATATTGCTTTTATGGTTTTCATTAACCGAAATAAAGAAACTTGACTGACTGACTGACTGGGTAGGAGTAACAGTGTTGCCAGTAACAGTAGCTGTGGTAATAGTGGTGATTATGGTAGTTACGGAAATGGTGGCAAAGATGGTAATGGTGAAGGTAGTAATGGACGATGGTGTCGCTAGTAATAGTGGCAGCGGTAATGGGGATGGTAATCTAGGTGGTGGTTATATTACTGGTCGTAATGTTGGTGGTAATGTCATTAATGGTAGTGTTAAGAATAGTAATGGTGGTGGCAATTGTGGAAAAGTTAATAGAGAATACTGGAATTAAAGAAAATACAAAAAAAAATATCTTCTGTATGAAATGGATATATGAGATATAAAATAATCTCTCGTGCATTGATATAGAACCTCTATAGAAGAGGCGTCATAATACAATACAAAAACAGAATAAGGGGAAGGAGCAGTACTGTTCTGGGATACATCAAAGACCATTATAGGGGTATTTTAAAGAGTTAGTAAGATTATGTCAGCTGAAAGTTATGCTAAAAAAGTACTTGAGTTGCTCTTGTGGTTGTTTCTGATTAGTAGAGCTGCCAAAGGCCAGACTGGAGACCAAAATTAGCCCTGGGAAAAAAGTTCCAACCATCTCCACTCTGCAGAAAGCCACTACTATACTGGGACTATGGGAGTGTGGCTGGGGAATAGGAATCTCATTCTCCACTGAGAGCAGTCCCCTATCTGAGGGTCCGGGGGTAAAAGGCGTGATGGACCAATCCAACCCTGGGCCTGCCCCCTACTTGCATCCTAATTAAGTGCTGGCATGCACACAAATGCCTTCCCATGCCTCCTATCATTTTTTTATATATTTTTGCAGTTTTATATAGCATAAACTCAGTCCAAATGTATTGGGGCGCTTTACATGAGTACCAGTTACATTACACAAGAACGCATTTTTTTTTATTTTGGTAGACACATGGAGATTAACTGGTTTGCCCAGAATCACAGGAAGTTGAGGTGACGCAGAGACTCGAACGTGGCTCCCCTGTTTCAAACTCGGCAGCTCTTGCCGTTAGGCCACGTCCATAGGCCCATAGTTCTACAGACAATAATGTGAACCACTTCACAGAACGGCTGCCTTTACCATATTCTCATTTTTAAAACATGGTCTATGAAACCTGAATGGAGGAGACAATTGACGCAAATCGTTTAGCAAAATGATAACAAGTTTTATTTTTATTTTTCAAAGCAGGTAACATAAATAATACCCCTTCTACCCTTCCCTTCAATTCGTAGGAGCCGCATGTATTGATACAGATGTAACTTAGTTGAAAACCTGCGTTGCAAAACATCTCATATTATATGGGCTTTTACATTGTTTTGAACTTTGAAGAAAATTCTTTAAAAACTGCTTCGCTATTTGTCGGGGGGGTTTCACCCAAACACGCTTATGCAACCACATTTAACCATGCTATTAGACTATTAAAACAGGGCTTCTCAATAAAAAAAATCGATAATATGTTTGTCAAGATGTTGCTGTTATGTATATAGGTGGGTTTTTGAAGACTGATGTATTAGGTAAAAAAAAACAGTGGAGGGCACTTCGATAGCGGTGATATTGATGAGAACAGAAACCCGCCTTCAAACTGTTCAATGCCAACGCTGCACTGCAGTAGTCTTGTCGGAAAAGAGAAAAATGCATTAAAACTAACCACGAGGACTGTTGTATTTTATTGCTGTTATTTTGACATTTTCAGTGGGACTGTTTATGCCTGCAACGGCTTGTAGAGAGTAGTTTAGGTTCTGTAGTTGTAAAGATAAAATGTTACCCGTACTTGCTGTCAGAATGCGGCGCCTGATTGACCACATTTCAGAAAAAATGCTCGACGCGATGACATACTCTTTTTGTGGCCATCTGAGCAAGAAGATATTTTTCATTTCGTCTTATCAGTTAATACTACAATGTAATATATATTACGACATAAAAATAGTTGAGGATTCTCTCTACACAATATCGCTCTCGATTTAACCAAATAGAAACACCAGAGGGTTATTTAAATTAATTCTCCAGAATGTATCCATTTATTCACTCTTGTGTAGGAAAAAAGGCAAACACTTTTTTTATAAAGAAAGTAATTCAATATTCGGTTGAATTGTACAATAAAAAGATATACACGACGCTCGTAAAATATGAAGATATGGACATAAGAATTTCTCACCATGGTGCTGGATGGGAGCACATTTTATAAAAATACGAAAAAGGTTCGTGTGTTAAAGAATGAAGAAATGAGTATAGTGCCGCAGGGAATTGTAATTGATTCATGGCACTTGGCTGTCTACCTGGACTTCAGGGAGCATGGCAATAGAAAAGGCTGATTGAAAATGTGTGCTGTAAGTGATTTGATGCACGGCCAAGGACCGACACTTCTATTTAGATATTAGGTTTTAAACCAGCTCATCTCATCTAAGATTTGATGTCTGACAGACATTTGGACATGGCGGAATATTGAGCTAGTATGCCAGACATTAAGAACAAGCTCTGTGTCATCAGAATGAGAGGGGGCCTCCTGGCCTGGCCGTTGAGCGAGTTTCAAAATGTGTCTTTTGATGAGTAGTTGACACTGAGAAGAGCCCTGCAGGAGGGAACTTGCCTATTGTTTTTTGTAAGCAAAATAAGCTTTTTTTCTAATTCTACAATTCGCTATTTACTATAAAAATACACATTACACTGAAAAAGTTGCTACTTATAGAGAATCTATAGTTACTTTACGAAATACATTTTAGTGAACATATTTCCATGTGTACTAACAATTCATTAAAATATGTCAATGTAATATTTTATATCCAGAAATGTGTAACCACGTCCAGGTAAATGTAGTTGCTTCTTTTACCATGTTGATTTCTGTAGTCAGTAGACTCCTAGCACTATCTAAAATGGAAATATTCCATAAACACGGATATGAACAAGGGAATAAGAAAGAAAACATTGATTCAATGTATTTCTGGATCCCATTTGATGGCGGCCCATCAGTTCAACGCCTCCAGTACAAGGAGGGCCCAGTACATTGTAAGCTTATAACAGATTTACCTCCACAACTCGGTAGGCTACAATGACGTAAGTTATAACACATTATCTTTACAACAAAGTTAAGAGTTAAAGGGTGGGTAAGTGGGTGGTGATTGGTGGTATTTGGAAGGGATTTTAGTGTTCAGGGATGGGATGGGTACCGGTAAGGAGTAGTAAGGGGCTTTTAGAGTTCGGGGATCAGTATTGGTAAGGGGAGATAAGACATGTTTAGGGTTCAGGGATGGGTAGTGGTAAAGGGTAGGAAGGGATTCTTAGGGTTTTGTTATGGGTTAGTAAGTGGTTTTGGGGATTTATGGTTGGATGGATAGTGTTAACCCCTTGGTTGCTGAGGCTATTCTTCTTCCAGTGCTGAACTTTTTTTTTTATATTTGGGGTAGTTAATGCTTACTCCCTCACAACTTTTTTCCCCACATAAGGTATCCATGCCAAATTTGCATCCTTTTTCTCCAATGTCCTGGGGATTCTAAAGGTACCCAAGGTTTAAGGATTCCCTCAGAGAAAACATAAAAAAGAACCAAAATATAGCAAAATTTCGAGGGGTTGAAGGAAAATTGGTAAAAAGTTCAGGGTATAAAAGCATATGTCTTATTTTCAAAAAATGGCAACAAAGGGTTTGTGGTGCTTGGATTACCCATCTTCCCAGCTATCAGTAAAAAGCAAAGCTGTATCAAAAAACTATGTTTTACCACAGTTTTGGAATGTTTTACCACAGTTTTCGAATGTTTTACCATAGTTTTTGCACTTTTCTAAGTGCTTGTACTTTTCCCTAAATTTTGTGGTATGTGTGAAAGCAGGTATGAAACCCAGGAATGATCCAGGAATACTATACACAATAATGAGAAGTGGAAACAATTCAAAAATTTAGCTAGGGGACATTTGTGTAGATCCTTCAAAGTTTTACCAAATAAACTAATCTTTGAAATAAAATAATTTTGATAATGAGTAGGACTCTATCCTGGGCTTCTCAGATTAACAAAGTGGTTTCGGCTTGTTTTTTCACCCTGAAGTGTCTGAAGAAAATCCTGCCATTCATCCCGTTCAATCTGAGAAAGTCGGTGATAATAGCATCAATACTGTCAAGAATCGATTACTGCAATGCACTGTACCTTGGAGCGAACACTGGCCAGCTGGCCAAACTTCAGTCAATCCAAAACGCGGCAGCCAGAGTTCTGCTACATCTGCCCAAGCACCATCCCACGTCTGAAGCAATTGTGCAGCTTCACTGGATTCCAGTGCGGAGGCGTGTTGACTTCAAAGCTCTCTGCTTGGTACATAAGGCATTGATCGGAGGTGGTGCAGATGCAATGAGGCCCCTTTTCACTTTCTATGTACCCACCCGCTCTCTGAGATCCGCCTCCCTGGGTCTGGTCAATACTTTCAAGCTCAAAAGGGCAAGATGGGGCGGCAAACGCTTCTCTCATCTAGCCGCCAAGCTGTGGAACACGCTCCCTACACATCTTATCAAGACCTGGCTTTTTGGACGTTTGTTGTAATCTCGCTATTGTCACTCACACTACACAGCGCCAAGACGCCTCGGCATTAGTGCGCTCTAGAAATACCCAGTCAGTCAGTCACAATGTTTTCATCACAATGGCTGATTTACAACATCAATATATTGCCATGTCCTATAGACCTGCCTGGGTGTAGAGATATACATTGGGTTTGTAGGTTCTCCAAAAATATTCAATATTCAGAGCCAACAACTGAGCTCAGACTTATAATGGCTTTTCCTTGTGTACCGATGGATCATACAGCAATTCATATGATAAAATAAAATGAATGAAAAAGGGTATGACGAAAACACTTGTATTTCTGAAATGCACAACAGATACTGAGTTTAGGAACAGTAGTTATTTATATTCTGTGTTCCTGCAAATGTCCAAATAAAAATGTACTTCACTTGTTTGGCTGCGCCTAGAGGCTGCAACACTTTTCACCCCAATAACAACCTGGAGAAATAACATTTCACTCAGGAAAATCAACACTTTTTTTTAATGAGGGAAGCTGTGTAATTTAGGCCTTGGCTAATCCACCAACCAGAGGAATCTACCAATCTAGACACTTCTAAAAATTAGGCATCCGTGTTTAAAAAAGGGTGGTGTGACCTGTAAGGATCCCCCAATTATTTTGTTTTGACACCAAAGGCCTTTCAAACCTCAAACTTTGACTAAAAAGGCCCATTTTACACACATTTATGTGAGAGAAAGTTCCATAATCAGTTGGGATCAATTCAATTCCTAACACCAAGTGATTCCACACTTCTTCCAATAAAAATTGTACCCCATCTGAATGAGTGGGCCTAATATCCATGACAGGAAAGGCCTCAAAATGGGTAAGATAACATTTTCCACTCAAATGCAACCCTTTGTTTCTCAATGTGGATAGCTGTGTATTTTGGGCCTGAATTCAGCCACCACCCAGGGAAACCCACCAAATTATAGCATTTCTGAGAATTAGACATCCAGGGAGTCTATGGTGGTCTGGATTGTGTGCATACCCCTAATTTGTCATGACCAAAATGCCCTTCAAACCTAAAATGTTGGCAAAAACCCCCCACATTTTTCTCATACTCCATTCAGGGAAAGTTCCTGAATTTGTGGGGATCCACAGATTTATAGCACGCAGCGTTCCCATAAAAGCCCTGAAAGAAACAACAACTGGCTTTTGTGGCTGCTTATACAGCCACAAAAGGAGCAGTTCCAAACAAGGATCTCACATTTTTACTGTGATAAGTTTGAAAGGACTGGATGGTGGGAACTTTGTCCACAGATTCCAAAACATTCTCTTGCAGAAATATGAGAAAATGTGGCTTTTCTTGCCAGAGTGTGAGGGAAATAGAACCTCATGGGATCCACACAAGTCACACCACCCTGAGCTACCTTGGGTGTCTAATTTTGAGAAAATATCTGGGTTTGGTAGGATTTCCTGGTTGGCGGGCATTTTCGTGCCTGAATAGTCCAGCCATTCCACATGGCAACCGGGACAAAATTGGGATTTACCCTTATTCTGCAGGCACATATGTGAAAACTACGCCCAGATTAATTGAAATTTCCTCTCACTTGTGATAGGGATAGGGATGCTTTATTTTGAAGGGGAAGAGAAACATTGTTGAGGATTTAAGAATGGCCTGATGTTAGGATGGCCCAGAACACACCCTATAAAACTGAATTGCCACTTTTTGTGATGTGGCACGGCTCTCTTCCAGGGTGACTCACCCCCTTTGGACTGGTCTTGCATTATACAAACATGTTGAATTCTGTAGTAGCTCTGCATGTCCCATAATTCTGTGCACATTGCTTTATAACTACTATTTCAGGCAGAGGACGGTTGAAATCAGCACACCAATGACTGTCAAGTATTATGGCTTGATCACATCTGAGGCATGTGATCATTAGTGAGCACGTTTAAGACCTATGTTTGATTCAATCCAACATTGATCATTGATGCATTGTTCCTGTTTGGCTGACCCTCTTTTTTCCAGTGATTTGCTGATTCTTGTGCTCCTGTTATTTCTTGGCCACAGCTGCTATCCTGGGTTGTGTTTCCTCTACACAATATTTATTTCACTTTACCTTTTACAAAATCATAGCATGACTATTCAGGCATGTTTTATATGTAGAAGTGTGAGCAACTTACAGAGCCTCATGTTTAGGAAGTGCAGCTCCTATGTGCTTCATGTTATATCCCCTTTAGAATTAATGTTGTAATGTGTATATCTCCCACAACCTGAATGTTAATACAGATTTTACTCTTTTAGTACTTTTTCTTCATGTGTTACATTTTACAGGTGTGCCTCAGTGGGTCTGTTTTCTTCTGTGACTCTATGTATGATTTTGGGAAATTCTTTCTTCATAATTTCTTTTCTTGTTGTCTCTCTTGTTGCATGTGCTTGCTTGACAGTGCATTGATAGTTCCACAATTTGTAAGACTGTACTGAAGAGAAGCTCACAGATATCCTGGTTTTGTTGGGAGTGTATTCTGGAATGAGAGAAGTGCATCTCTAGCACTAATAATCTACCAATAGTTACTGTACACACAATACACCATAGTAAGTAAGGGTTCAGGTGTTTGTGATGCACTCTGAAAAACAATAAAGATATAAGATTTGCACTATGGCAATCCTTATTATGTTCCATTACTGTTTTTTTATTATTGTTTTGACAACTTTAATTATGTACATATTTGTAATTCTAGTACGGTATGACTGATGATTGCCTTGTGCAAACAAGTGTCCCCATCACAGTAGGTAGGAGTGAATTATGGCGAACCAACATGTAACATCCTTTCATTTCAATTTTACATTGCACTTTACTTTTCTAATGCACCATCCCACCTGAACATGCATGGCAATAGCTGAACAAAAACAAATATGATGAAGTAGTGCTGAACTACCCAGAATGCCCACACAACGGTTTGCTGGTACTCTTCCTCTGTTCTCGTGCTGGATAATTAAGTATCCAAAATATGTTTTTTTGGTGTGCATCCCAAATGCAAAAATACCGGTCGCAAAGGGGCAGATTCTGAGAATCTGCCCCTTTGCGAGCGTTTTTTAGCTTGATGCATCTGGGCCCAAGTCTTATCTACACAAAACATAGATTGAGTAATGGCGCTGTAGAATCAGGTGTTGGGTCATTCCACAAAGGCAAATAAGAAACACAAAATATCTAAGGGCATATTTACTGTGATTTCACGAAATGCAGAGCAGTTGGGAACTTGCTGTGCTGAGCTGTGTGAAAGGAAGAGATTAGAAAATGCTCCATATTTACAAAAGTACGGAGTATTTATGCTTTCTCCTTGTAATTGTGCACTGTGTGTTGCCTAGCAAAATTGCAAGCAACCTTGCAGTATGGTTGCCTTGCAAGATTCAATGACAATGCTAAGGCAAAGTAAATCTGGGCCAACTGGAAAGATATTACTCATAAAGAAATGTAAACATGAAGACATTTTTAATCCTTTTGAAATACTGATTAAATACCCGGATCTTAAGTTTTTTTCTAAAAGATGCATGTTTTTAAATTGATGTTATGGAAGGAGGTAGGTTATTGCAGAATTTTGCAGATTGTTTGAGAAGATCCTTTGAACTTCTTGCTGCAAGACATTGGGTCCTAGTTTGTAGTAGGCCTGGTGCACTATCCATATTGATTTCAAGGTAATCCACTCTTTACAGTTAGTCAGCATACAATTTCATGCAAGGAAAGATTTTAAATTGCTTTGGAAGATTACAAAATAATTAGATGGCTATATTTTGGATCAGTGTTAGTCTTTTTAGCAGAATTTTAGGGAGGCCAAGGTAAAGAGCATTGAAGTAGTCCAGCCATAACAAAATTACTGCTTGGATCATGAGCTGTCAAGATTTTTGATCCAGATAGGAGTTAATCTTTTTCAGCATGCTAAGATGAAACATACAAGATGATAAGACTTCACTGATTTATGGGACCAATGACAGTTGAGACTCGAATTGGAAGCAACAATTCCATCTTCTTTTGCTGGTTCAGTAAACACAGCTTGCCCAACAGGTTACTAATCAGTAATAGCTGGAGGAAATGATTTACCCACCAGCAGACCTCAGTTATTTCCATGTTTGCTTTCAGGGAGTTTGTTGATATCCATGAAATGACTGAGATAAAGCAAGCGTGAAAATAAACAGATGTTGATGGAGCAGAGTCATCAAGACTTACTATCATCTGAGTGTCATCTGCTTACAATTGAAACTGAAAGAACAAATACATCTTGGCAAGGAATTATATATAAATATTAAACAAAATTGGGCTCCACAATGAGCCTTTTGTTACTTCTAAAGTAGTAATTTGATATGAGGACATGAAGGGTGGAAAGGAAACAGCTTGAGATTTATCTTTTAGGTAATCTCTGGTCCAATTTAACACAGCTTTTTTTTTCTCTGCTTTGTGTAAGTGATCTATTAATTAATATTTGGTATGAAATGGTACTGAACCCTACAGAGATCAAAGTGGAACAGAGCAGCTGATCCTCCATGATCTGCCTGCAATCGTAAGTCACCAAGAACTGCCACTAGAACCAAATCAGTGCTATCCTTGGATCTGAACCCTGATTGACTAAGCTCAAGGTGTTCAATATGGTAGGAGTTTACTTCTTTGTCAAGCACTGTTATAATGAATGGCAGTCGTGAGATTGGTCTATAGTTGCTCAAATGCAAAGGATTGGGAGTTGATTATTTTAACAACGTGTTTTTAAAATTCCTTCTTCCAACAATTTGGAACTGAACCTAAATCTGATTATCGATTGAAGAGTTACTGGATTGAGGATAAAATATTATGCTGTAAAATATTAAATATATAAGCAGAACAATGACCCAAAGGAGAACCTGATTTAATTGATGGCATTAGCTCCCGGGTTTTACTTTTACTTTCAATAATGTGTTTGAATTTCAAAAGAACAGACTTGAGTGGAAAGTGAGAGTCCGCCTGATAGCTATTCTCCAAATTGTTATATTTGGAAAGTGGAATATATATTTTCAAAGTTTTCTCCTGGAAATGAAAGGAGATGATATCACATGGTTGCTGAGATGGCTCAATGTTTTTTGGACAGCAGTCAGAATTTGTCAGTGAATAAATGGCGCCTGGGCCAGATGGAGTTCCAATTCACCTCTTTCAGCAGATTTATAATATGCTGGTGCCTTTACTTACAAACATTTGTAATAGCATCCAGATAGTAGGCCCGCCTCTCTCTTGGAACCAGAGTCTAATTGTGCCCGTTTTTAAAAAAGATGAAAGGGGATCCCCAAAGAACTAGCCCTTCAAACGCTAATCACAGCCTACTCCGCCTTTATGGCCTCCCTTGACCTAAAGGTAAATGATTTTAAATCATTTTTAATCGTGTCTGGAGCCGCAATTGGTGAGAAACATCCCCATTTCCAGTTGCCAGGCAAGAAAATCAAGACAGTCTGCTCCTTTTCATACCTTGGAATGCGTTTTGATAAAGACCACTCATGTTCTAATTTAGTGGCAGCAAGAGCCCAGGGCATGCAAAGGATTGTTAATGGTGTCAAAAGATTTGCTACGAAGTTGGGCGGCAGCCCACTGATGCAATTAAGAATATATATTCGCCTAAAACAAAGTCTGCTGCACTATATGGGGCAGGAGTGGGGGGTATGGCTAATGTTGCTGCGCTACATCAAAGAGAAGACTCCTTTTTTAAAAACCGTGTGTCCTTACCGCAATCAGCCACAAATAATCTTTTACACTGTGAATTGGGGCTTCCTTATTTGAGCGACAACATAAGACTGGCTCCAGTCTTGTTGTGGCTATCAGTATGGCGGAGGTCTACCGTGGATTTGACACAAACCATTATCATGGACTTTAGTACATTAGATTGTTACAAAAGAATTGGATGGTTAAATTATGTAGAGGTCCATCTGAAGGCATTAGGGATAGTAGAATTATTTCAGGACCCTGAGTCCTGCAAAAGGGTTTCAAAGGAAAGAATAACTGATTTATTCATTAAGAGATCAAAGTATGCCTGAAGAGAAAAGAAACATATTAATCATTCCTCCATTCTTTATGATGTGGTACCACCAAGATTAGGAGAAGGTTTTCAGTATTTATCACGCTTAAATAATGCGCAACACAGATTTATCCTTTTGCGTTTCGTCATGATCATGATCCCGCTACTCCTGGGATACCCACAAAATAAATATAAATTAGCAGACCTCTTACCCTGTCCCTGTAACAACTACGCAGTACAGTCAGATCTACACATTGTATTATTTTACAAGACCTATACAGAGGAAAGGAAAACATTCATACTCCCAATCCTGAGGTACCACAATTTTAGGCAGTGCTGGGTGGCCATGTACTTTTTAAAAACTCTACCGGATCCATGTGTAAACTGTTGTGTTGCGTCATTTTTGTGGGCTTGTCTTAGGAAGAGGAAAAAGGTGGGAGGACATTTTAGTAGCAACAACTAATTAATTAATTTTTAATTCTGAACTGCTTTTTTCATAAACGTTTTTATATGAATTTACCTGAATCACTGCAACTGTTTAATTCTTACTTTAAATGTGTAAATATGTGTATATATTGTGTTGGATTTTTTAGATAATTTGCGCTTTTATGATCCGTTTTAAAAAGATTAAATAAAGCTGTGTGACTGACTGACTGACCTTGGAAATCTCTTCTGTTGCATTACTTTTTTATCTGCCTAATATACAGCTAAGTGCTATCTAACTATGGATTGATAGAATCAAAGTAATGCTTGATAGGCAGAGCAACTATCTTTCGAGTTAGAAAGTTAGAAGCACAGCAGGATATCTCAGCATTTTTATAATTTCAGCTTATAATGTCTCAGATTTTGAGAATTCCAGGGAGCTGACTGGTGACCCTTTTGAAAGTGGCACAGAAGTTTTGAAAGTGGTTTCAAATAATCTGATTGTGAAAAAGTAGATGGCATTTTGTCACTCAAACTGAGTTCAGTGAAGGGTAACTTACCCTAGATATGTTTAGCATCTTCCACTGGGTTATGTTACTGATTAAAATCATTTCTGGGCAATTAAGAGAATTCGATTAATGTATGGTCTTTCCAACGAAGTGGCAGTACTCCTGATACTGAAATAGAAATTGTGGAGAGGAGTTGGTCTAACGGCTAGGGCAGTCGACCTCAAATCTGGGGAACTGGGTTTGAGTCTCGGCAATTACGCTGAACATCCTGTGATACTGGGCAAATCACTTAATCTTCCGCTGCCTAATAAAAATTAATGTGGCCTCATGTAATGCAACTGCTGCTATGTAAAGCGCTCTGATACTTGGTTCGGGTCAAGTTCGCGCTATATAAAACTCAGTAAAAAAAAAGATGTTTCCTGTTGGACACCAAAATAATTGTGCGCTCTGGTTGATGGGTGCTTGATGGGAGCGGCTCTGTACTTGTTGCCTAAAGATTCCCAAGAGTCTAAGAGATCTTTGGTATTTATAAATTTGGTATTATCAACTCTGATTTAAAGTCCTCTAGTAGTATTTAATTTTTTGACGATTGAATATATGGTATTAAACATGTTGCTAAATTGGAACCAAATTGTGTTACAGAGCCTGGTGATCAGTATATCAATATAAATGGAACTGAAAAATTGCAGAAAAATGCAGCTGTTACTCCTAGCAGATCCACCAGGGTAAAGGTTTCCAAACTAGTAGTGAATATTTTAAAATCTTGTCTAAAACACTGATAAACCACCTCTTTTTTTGTTAAGATGAGAAATAAACATTGATTTGTTACTGGGGTTGGGTTGCCAGTGCAAAATCCGAGACTGAGATGTAGTGTGCCCAAGTTCCATTAGTAAAACAGATGTTAAGAAGAGTCTCTGATATCAGTTCATTTCATGCTACTTTGTGTTTATGCAATGAAAGAATATTAAGTAAAGCCACTTTGATGCTCTTAATTGGTTGGTCCACTTGCCTCAGTATCTTATCTTGAGGATAGGTGGGTTTTGTGGATGTCTGTTGTATTATGATTCTTGATTATAATACCTCAAATGTTGTACTTATCTTTTGAATAGAAACGGGAAGGTTCTACCTTCTTTTTTTAATTAAAAGTTGCAGCATGGCTAGTGCCAGTCACGTGTAAGGAGCAAACAGGCAAAGGCGGGTTAGCCTTAGGAGCACCTGCGTGATACAAGTAGAACATCCACGCTCTTGCCATCCCTAAATAGCGCCTGTGTGGTCTGCACATCGCAGTGGGGCCAAAACACCAGCACACACACTACCCAAAATGATGACTCTATTGTGAAACAGCTGAAGGAATGGAGTGCCAGGGGTCCTTGAACTGGAAGGGTGCTCTCTCTCTGCCAAAGAAGAGTGGACCAAAGAGCTAGGAAAGAGATGAGTAAACCAAAACTAAAAATCATTTGGGAACAATAACTTAGTGCAGAGTGAAGCAAACATGCATCTAGATGAGCATCAACCAACTCTTAAAATCTGACATGTTAATCATCATAAAATTGTTAAAGCAATACAATATCAGCAACAGAATCTTACTTCCTCCACACTGCAGGAATCCCTAAATAGTCCTGGCGCAGACTGCACATCGTGGTGAGGGCCAAGATAATAGAAAGTACACTTACTAAATTAGTGGCTCTAATGTGGAACAGAGGAGAGGAATGACATGGGAGAGTGAGGCATCTTTTAACTAGCAGGACACTCTCTCTTTCAAAGCAGAGTGGACCAACAGTGCTCCAACACTCTACTGAGCCTCTTGAAGCTGTCATATGAAAAGAAAGAGTTGGGGGAGGTAGTAGGTATAATGCTCTCCAAACTGCCACTAGTTATTTGCTTTCTGGAGCAGTAGCAGTTGAGGTAGGGAGCAGATTTCAGGTGGAATCTTGTTCCATAAAGTTTCTCCCCGAACCCTGAAGGTACTGCCACCCCATTTGGCATATTTGTGACAGGGAACCACAAATATCACCTTGCCACGTGATCGTGAAATTCAGGCAGAAGAGTGTACTTTTTGAACTTGGTGGTTCAAATGCTTGAGCCTGTTCATAGTAAAGTTTGTGCATGAGGCTGCAGGTTCTAAATAAAATACATTTATTAATGGATAACGAATACCGGTATATTTGTTGGAGGTAGGGAGGGGTCCACACTTTTTTGTTTATTGAGAATGGTCTCCTAAGACATTGGTTTATTGGTTGAGGGGTGGAAACCCTTCTCAAGCAACAACCACAATCATTGCCAGGGTGAACTACAGAAAGTTATCACATTAATCATGTATTTAACCCTCTGGTAGCTTGCCACAAAATCAGTCATGTTTAACTTAGAAGTGATGTGTTGAGTATTTATGCAGCCTCAAACGTACTAAAGTAAAAACACAGCACAAGAAAAATCCCACATCAATTTAAAGAATAGAGTAAACCTGAATGAAGAAAATAATACCCAAACAAGTTAAATCCAATCGGTAGACCTGGAGATATGAATTTTTTATGTTTTAAGTAAAAATTAGCGCCTGAAAGATCAAGGCACCAACCGCATGTATCAGTTAAGGTGAGCTTGGAGCAAAGTCAGAAGTTAAGGCTGATGGCATATGAAGGGCAGTTTGGTGACACATGGATTGGGCTCAGTCTTGGCTTACCTTCGGACTTAGAAGGATTTCTGAAGGAAAGTTACAGAAAAGGTAAAGTTCAACGGACAAGGAAGATGTTGGTGTCCAAGGAGTCCCTGACGAATTAACAGTGAAGATTTCTAAACTCACACTTTGTCACTATTCTCAAAATTGAAAATCTTCAACAGTGAAAAGCTGCAGGCTATAGCAGAGGAGGGCTCCACGAGACAAGATACCCTTTCCAAGAAGTTCCTCTGAACAGGATTTGCTGCTGCAAGAAAAAATGCATCAGGTGCTACCACAAAGTCAGGACAACCGGCGATGCACCCTGGGCAGATCGGTGAGCAGGTAGACACCAGTCTCTTGTCAATTCTGAGGCCACAATTTAGTAAACATTTGTCTAAGTCCCAAGTTGCATGCTTTGGCTGAAGGAGAACCTTTAGCACCACTTCCAAAGTTCCAGGGCTGGATGGGTACCACTTGGGGTTGGGGGGTTAGGACTCACTCCAGACAGAGGCTAAGTGCAAGGTTCAAGGTCTCTGGAGCTTGTTATGTCCCTGTAGCTCATGAGGAGGCCAGCTACCTAGCCCTTAGAGTCACTCTGGTAGTCCTGGGATCAAGCAGCAAGGCAATCCTCAAGAATCAGAGCAGTCCACTGAGGGTACAAGGGAAGCTTCAAGAACCAGGGCTGTCCTCCGGTTGTAGCAGGCCAGTCTTCTGAAGTACAATGCAGTCCTTCTTGGTGTCCTCCACAGGTCCAGGTGTACTGGAGAGTTGGTCTGAAGGTTCAATATGTATACCTAGTGTCAGCCTTTGAAGTGGGGTAAACCTCTAGGCTACTCGTATCTCTGCTTTTAGAATGTTCCATCCTTCCCCAGCTCAGGCTCAAAGTGGTGTGGGATGACAATAGGCTGGTGTCAAGTTCCTTGCAAGTATGCCGGGAGTAGCATGAAATGTGAGTCAGGCAGGGAACAGTTCTATACTATTCATCCTTGCAGGATGGCTCATCCTGGTAACACCTAGTCCCCCTTTGACTTACTGTATGGGAGGAATCAACAAAGGGCAACAGCTTAGTTACTCAGAGTCATGTGATCCAGGGCAAAGAATGCAAGCACTAAAGGATTACAACAAAGAAATGCCAACACTCTAAAATATTCTTTACAATAATTGGGTACCTCAAAATACTCTTTTGGGCTTTGGTAATAGAAATTATTGAGTAAAGATACCTAAAATGGATTTTGAATAACAGGCAATTTTTTCCATTACAATACTATTAATGAATCTCCTAAATGAGGCCAGGTGTATTCCTTTCTTACAAATGTATAATCAGAAGTACAAAATTAAGGGTAAAAGCTTTTCCCATGTACAGAGGTGATAGAAATCCACAATCACATAAATCAATTAGCAATTAAGTACGTAGTTGAACCCATGAGGGGTTTCAACTAATCAGCATGCTGTTTAAAGAGCGCTCCAATGCGTACAGGAGAAATGCCTCTGATGAAGTGGTACGTTGGCCACAGAAAGGCATCAGGCAAAAAAACGAACTTGGATGGCTGGGGCAGGCTGAACCGTGATGCAGACGCACTGTCGAGTGCATCTTGGGAAGCTTTGACCTTTGTTGGACAATATTATGACACGGGCGCCGTCCCGTGCAGGATGCACCATCTCAAAAGAATGAGAGGCTGAGAGAGAGGAACCTTCCTGCTCCAGTTTCCAGCACAGTGCATCTTGATGAAAAGTGCCTGCTCCTATCACATCCAGATCCTGCTAAGGATTTTAACTGACTCTCTGAACTCTGTACGCATTGGAACCTACTATAGATGTTTAATGAAAGCTCTATGTGACTACATATCCCAGCATGCTGTATGAAGCACTTAAGTACTTAGTTGAACCCATGAGGGGTATCAACTAATCAGCAGGCAGTAAATAGAGCACTCCAATGCGTGCAGGAGAAATGCCTCTGATGAAGTGATACGTTGGCCACAGAAACACGCCGGCAATACAACAAACTTGGATGGCTGGGGTGGGCTGAACCGTGATGTCAAATGGCAGATTCACTGTCGAGTGCATCTTGAGAAGCTTCGGCCTTTGTTGGACTATATATACATCAGACATATCAGACATATCAGCTACAAATCCTTTTGGGCACAATTATAAACATGGCATGCATCATGAGTCTCATGCCACAGAACTCTGCACAATGCTAAGTCTAGTTTAGGCCAATTGTAAGAGAGACAACGTTCAATGTATAGTAGGATACAAGCAACAGGCAAGGCAAAAACTTGTATGAGAGACTCGTGACAAAGGGAATCCTCCCGAAACGCGTCGAGTGGCTGTTTGCTGCCGATGAAACTTATTTTGAAGCAGAAATAAATGAATTGATGCAAATTGGAGTCCGTGCTTTCCGCATTTTTCCTGTGACAACAAAGAGGAATTCTGTGTGGTGTTGGTTTGAATATATATATATATATATATATTCACTGAAAAAACCATAGGTTAGAGACCATATATAGTTAGGAATTAGCATTTACAAAACCTTGAAAATTCATTGAAAAAACCATAGGTTATAGACCATATATAGTTAGGGATTAGCATTTACAAAACCTTATTTTACTCACACAAAACCATTGAAATTCCATATATAGTTAGTAGTACTAACTATATATCGCGCACCCGCAATCCACTGCTGATCATGTCACATATTACATCATTCATGACATGGTCAGTGACATCACTGATGACATCACTGATGACATCTCAAATGACATCACTGATGACATCACTGATGACTACATCCAGTGACTGTATAATTCTGTAAAGTTAAAATATGTCTTACAAATTGAATAATGAGTGGATTTATAAGTGTCTGGATGAAGGATTTAGTAGGTGCATGACTGACTGTATGAGTGAGTGATTAAATGTGTCTCACAGAGTGCATGGGTTAGTGACTAAACTGTCTTAATTTGTGCATCATTATGTCTGTTGTTCAGTAAACTGCTGCATGTGTTGATCATTAGCTATATGATTAACTATATGGGTTATTGATTGGTTGCCCAAGTATTTGTATGGGAGACTGAGTGTGTGTGTTGGTGGTTGAGAGGTGTATGACTCTGTGCATACATGTGTGAACAGTTGATTCACTAGATGTATGGCTTCAAAACTGCATATAGAAACAACTGTATGGGCGGTTGACTGTGTGCATAAGTGTATTGGTGAGTAAATGGATATCTCAGTGCTACATGTCAAAGTAAGTACATATGTAAAACACAGTACATGTGACAGTTGACAAATATAAATAACTGTGCATAAGAGCCAGTGAATGTGTGAGTGGCTGTATGGATCATTGTGAACTTGTATCAGGGATTGTATAAGAGAGTAAATATGTGTTAGTATATGTTTGAATAAGTAAGGTGTGTATAACTGTATAGTTGAGGAAATGGAGGTGTGATTGATTCTTTGCATGACTGACTAGGTGTGTGAGTAACTCCATGGATGAGTGACAGTCTGTGAGTGTATGTTTACACTGAGTGTATCTAAGGTTATATTAGAGTCTGAAGAGGTTCATCATATTATCACATGAATGATGTCATCAGTGATGTGATCAGTAATGTCAAATGAGATGTCATCAGTGATGTCATCAGTGATGTCATGTGAGATGTCATCAGTGATGTCATCAGTGATGTCATTTGAGATGTCATCAGTGATGTCATCAGTGATGTCACTGACCATGTCATGAATGATGTAATATGTGACATGATCAGCAGTGGATTGCGGGTGCGCGATATATAGTTAGTACTACTAACTATATATGGAATTTCAATGGTTTTGTGTGAGTAAAATAAGGTTTTGTAAATGCTAATCCCTAACTATATATGGTCTATAACCTATGGTTTTTTCAGTGAATTTTCAAGGTTTTGTAAATGCTAATTCCTAACTATATATGGTCTCTAACCTATGGTTTTTTCAGTGAATTTCAATGGTTTTTTAATAGCAAATATCATAAGCTGTCGAATGTCAAGTACGTGGTAAGTAAAAACATTTTCGTGTTTATGCACACTGATCTGCTTTGAATGCTGCCCCCCCTCATTTCTATTAGGAGTACTCTCTCTTTGCAGATAGTGAAGGGTAGTTAACGCAGGCCTTTGCCCCCGTTGTAATCCGTCGTGCCTGCTTCTCTCTCCATTTGATTGATTGTTATCCAAGCATTTACTGTTTTAGAATTGGTTCTCTTTGGTTCATTCTCTATTTACAAACAAGCACAGAGTCGCAATACTCTGTTTAGTCTTTGCAGATAGTGAAAAATCGTGTAAAAAAACAAAAGGAATCGAGCAAAATCAGTAGGCCACTAATGGGATCTCTTTTTGACCTCGCTAAAATAGAAACATTAGGAACAACCCCTCATGAGAAATACGAAACTAGTGAGATGAACTGAGCTCCACACCATGATGGCTGCAAGACAGCTCGGCTCCGCCACCCACCCCGCCCAAAATAACGATAAACTCTATGCAAATATTACAAATATATACAACACACCAGCAAAGTAACAGGGTAAAACATTTGATTAAATAACTATTTACATAACTATTTTATACTTTTTGTTGCCCGATCCGGCTAGCTCAATCGATCGAGCATGAAACTCATGCACTCTGATAGTTCAAAGTTTTGAGGAGTGCTTGTTAGACTGTCTGAAGCTTATTTGCACCTGCTACAGCTTCACTATTCTCAATGTAAGTGGGGGCTGTTTGAGGACGTGACTGCATTTGAAAACAATGTGATGCGGTGCCTCCCTGAACCGCTTGACGGAGGCGCCCGAGGGACGGTGTGATGGCGCAGACTCGGAGGGGGCGCTTGGCTCCGGCCCCCTCCCCAAGTCGTGTTGCCCTGGTGTGGCCTGAGATCGCCCCCGACATAGGTGGCCGGCTCCCGGGGTCAAGCGGAACTTTTTGCCTTTTGGTGACTCTTCCATTCTTGACCTTGTCCCACAATCCGTTTGACCTAAAGACACGCTGTAGTGGGGCGCCCCTTTACCGTTTCAGTTGCCATTCTGCCCGCTTTTGCTACACTGTGCCTCTTCCGCTATTCAGCTGTTTACCGCCCGCTCTTGCGACTACAGCGTCTCGCTCACCATGTAGTTGAGTTGCTCCCGCTCTTGCGGTGCAGCGATAGGCGGCTGCCACAGGACTCTCAAAATGGCGTCCGGCTCTTCAGATTTGGGCATGGTCCACTAAAATGGCCCTGCGACACCTTGGAACTCAGACGCTTGTCTGCTAGGGCTTGGGCTCCATTCTCGAAAGCGTCCCCTCAGCCTTGAAGATTCTACAAAAGTCTTGGGGGCCCCCGACTCCCGCAGGCTTCTGGTGGGGAGCGGCTGCCATGATTGCTCGTGGAATGGCCACGACGGAGCTACGAGATGGTGGTGCTCTCATGCTGACGCCAGCTTCAGTCTGAAACATCCAGAAACACTGTAGACTACCAATTCAATCAGTTCCGGTAGCGCCCCAACGTGACCCGGTAGAGAAGAACTTGCCCTCCCCTCTTTGACTGATGGTTCTTGTTGCCTGTCCCTTCTGTTGTCATTTAACAGAACTATTTAGCCTGCTGAAAGGGGTTGTGTTCCGACCGCTGGTTGGTGGAGACATTTTGACTATATTCTGGACCTGCGTTGTCGCGTAATGCGTCATATGACGCGCCGCGTTAGCGCATCCGGAAGTGCTCCGGTGCGCGAAGCGCAGCTTCCCGGAAGCGATCCGGGGCGCGGCGCGCAGCGCGTAACGTAAGCATAACAGGGCATGTGACTTGTTAATAAAACTTTTCATTGGTTCATTTTACTTTTCTTATTCTAATGATGAAAGGCTTGGTCATATGATCTAAAAATTACACTTTTTATTACTTTCGAACATTATTTTTTCTTAAACATATATGTTATAATGTTCCAGGCTAATGTACTTTCCCGGAAAATTTACAACTGTCCTGCAAGTAAAATATATTTCTTTTTCGAGAAAAAGGGCGTTTCTTCGTCCCATGACGGAGCCGTTGAGCAAAAGAGGCTCGGCCTGCTGTCTTAGTCGCCGATACGCCTGAATATCAGATTCTTATCGATCACTTTATGTTGCAGGAGTAGAAAACACAACAGCCCTTGACCATTTATCTTTACTGCGTTCCTGCGTATTATACCTTTTACCCTTCATGTAATTGGACTGCTTTATTTCACTTGCCTTTTACTGATTCGAAAACAGTGACTATTATTAAAAACTTTACCAATGTAAATACTACTACCATGTTTTCTTTTAAAAACCTTTATTGTGAAAATGTCAGTATACAAATACGGGCCTATAACCACGTGGGCCGGCCACGGAGCAAACTGTAATCGTATATGATAAGGAGACATTTACACTGTAGAGGAACGTAACGGGCGGGCCATTAGGTTGCAAGAACTAAGGTGTCTAACAGTTGCGGAATCGGTGGACGTACATTTTATAATTAAAATACGACAGGGCCAGTTACAATAAAATTATCTAGATATACATTTGCGGGCAAGTACCATGGGTGACGTTAATTCGAACTTTCAATAGTACAGTAATCAATAACACATCAGAACTTAATATCAATAGGGATGTCGAAATATTCAATCAATTCTCGTCCCCGCCCGCCATGTGCTTCAAAACTGCATACGTATCTCGTGATATCAAGGTTGTGCAACCAGTACACAACAAGGAGTTACGAGTCCCATTTATTCCGGCGCCATTTTGGGCGAGGACGGGCAGGTCCAGGATATAGTCAAAATGTCTCCACCAACCATCGACTATGATGATGTTCATATGCTGTATTTATTAGAGTAACACTCATCTGTCCACATGAAATTAATTTGCCACAATCTAAACATGTCATTTTAATCTTTCCAAAGTTCTTCTGAATATTTGGGACCGTTTCCCTTGCCTCTGATGCTGTCAGTGCCACTTCTTTGGTGAATGTACTGGCAGGTCGGGGGTTGTCCTCCAAATCTCTCTTTTGTGCAGCACTATAATTAATCGGTGCCACCTCTCCATATGACGATGCATGGTATAATTACCATAACTATATTTTTTTCGGTTCCTCTGGAGAGTACATCGTGGCAGATGAGGCAGGTAACGTACCGGGCATTTACCTTTTTTGCATGTAGAGGAAAGGAAAAAAAATTTGAGCGTCCGAGTTCTAAGGTGTCCCAGTGCCATTTTAGTGGACCAGGCCCAAATCCAAAGAACAGGCCGCCATTTTGAGAGTCCTGTTGCAGCCGCCTGTCGCTGTAGCAGCAAGAGCGGGCGAAACTCAGCTAGACGGCGCTCCACTGCAGATGAAGTGCCTCAACCTGGAGAGGCGGGAGAGGCTCGTTTGCGCCGCCTCCCCCCCCCCCCTTCGGGCACCCCACGCCGTCTTTCGGCGCAGCATAGTAGGATGGCCACACCAGTGCGGCAACTTGCTAGACACCACCTCGGTACCATCCGGATCTCGGCGACCCACTGCAGATGAAGTGCCTCCACATGGAGAAGCGGGAGAGGCTCGTTTGCGCCGCCTCCCCCCCCCCCTTCGGGCACCCCACACCGACTTTCGGCGCAGCATTGTAGGATGGCCACACCAGTGCGGCAACTTGCTGGACACCACCTCGGTGCCAACCGAATCTCAGCGCCTTGTGGTGTCTTCCATTCCGAAAATATTGTTGGCAGCATTTTGAAAGGAAAGATAAACAGCCGTTTGTGGCCCTCACTACACCGTTCTCCTAGTGAGTCTCACATTGTTACATTTAGGAAGAATATTGAAGAGTAGTATGTTGAAAATCTGAAGCCATTGTTCTACAAACTCTCAACCAGCCTTGGATGGAAAAATCCTGAAGAATGTACAAACTGAAAACCAGTTTTTGTCTGTATAGCATCAGCAGCAACGCTTGAGTCAGCTTTGTGTGAAGCCGCCATTTTGATTCAATCAATAGCGTCCCCCTGCACACATTCAGGGACCTGGTCGTGTCTTCAGGTCAAACGGATTGTGGGACAAGATGCACAAAGGAAAAGGAAAAAAGTTCCGCCGGACCCCGGGAGGCGGCCGCCTATGTCATGGGCGATCTTAGGCCACACCAGGGCAATAGTGAAGCTGCAGCAGGTGCAAATAGGCTTCAGACAGTGTTACAAGCGCTGCTCTGAACTCTCAACTATGACACCACCTCGGTGCCATCCGGATCTTGGCGCCTTGTGCTGGTTCCGGCCTATTCACACATCGGTCCGCTACTGACGCCACCTCACAGGCCAACGGGGCACCCCACGCCGACTTTCGGTGCAGCATTGTAGGATGGCCACACCAGTGCGGCAACTTGCTGGACACCACCTCGGTGCCATCCAGATCTCGGCGCGTTGTGCTGCCTTCGGCCTATTCGCCGCAAGTGCGCACGCAACTCAGCTGCATAGCGAGTGAAACACCAAGGGGCGCCCCACTGCAGCCGAGGAACCTCCATCTTGGGGGCGACGCACAGCATCACATTGCTTTCCAATGCAGTCAGATCCTCAAACAGCCCCCACTGACTGACGCGAACTCACAGGCCAACGGGGCGCCCCACGCCGACTTTCGGCGCAGCATTGTAGGATGGCCACACCAGTGCGGCAACTTGCTGGACACCACCTCGGTGCCATCCGGATCTTGGCGCGTTGTGCTGCCTTCGGCCTATTCGCACATCGGTCCGCTACTGACGCCGCCTCACGTGCCAACGGATTTTCTACGCTTTTTATAGCCCTATGCTGCATAACAGGTCATGTGACTTGTTTATAAAACTTTTCATTGGTTCATTTTACTTTTGGTTTCCTAATGATGGAAGGCTTGATCATATGACCTAAA
This sequence comes from Lissotriton helveticus, assembly GCF_964261635.1. NCBI lineage: Eukaryota > Metazoa > Chordata > Amphibia > Caudata > Salamandridae > Lissotriton > Lissotriton helveticus. The sequence goes on from NC_136073.1 coordinate 343,335,470, forward strand.
AATAACACTTTTCATTGGATTAAAACATTTTTTTTTCCCAAACGATGAAAGCCCCACCTTGTTTCTGGATGTTTCAGACTGAAGCTGGCGTCAGCATGAAAGCACCACCATCTCGTGGCTCCGTCGTGGTCATTCCGCGAGCAATCATGGCAGCCGCTCCCCACCGGAAGCCTGCAGGAGTCGGGGGCCCCCAAGACTTTTGTAGAATCTTCAAGGCTGAGGGGACGCTTTCGAGAATGGGGTCCAAGACCTAGCAGACAAGCGTCCGAGTTCCAAGGTGTCCCAGGGCCATTTCAGTGGACCAGGCCCAAAAAGGAAAGAGCCTGCCGCCATTTTGAGAGTCCTGTGGCAGCCGCCTATCGCTGCACCGCAAGACTGGGCGCAACTCAGCTGAATGGCGAATTTTGGCACAGTGTACCAAAAGCGGGCGGAATGGCAACTGAAACGGTAAAGGGGCGCCCCACTACAGCAGACGAGCCTCCACCTGGGGAGGCCCGTTCACGCCGCCTCACCCCCTCCCCCCCGGGGCGCCCCACGCCGTTATTCGGAACAGCATTGTAGGATACCAAAACCAGTGCGGCAACTTACTGGACATCACCTGGGTGCCATCCACATCTCAGCGCGTTCTGCTGCCTTGGGACTATTCGCACAACAGACCGCTACTGACGAGGCCTCCCCCCGCACCCCCCGGGACGCCCCACGCCATTTTTCGGAGCTGCATTGTAGGATACCAAAAACCAGTGCGGCACCCAGGTAACATCACCTGGGTGCCGTCCAGAACTCAGCTGCCTTGGGACTATTCGAACAAAACACAGCTACTGACCATTGTTGCTTCTTTTTTCAAAAAAATGTTTAAATGTATTTACTGTTTTTGTTGCGTTGTATATATTTATAAGTTATTAAAGTTTTATAATCCTACTACTTTGTTGGAGTGCTATATATTTTTAATGTGACACATACTTGTAAAAACTTTGATGTACAAAGAGGCATCCCTGGAATCTTCCGCTTCAGGCTCGCTCCCCTCCCCAATCACAATACAGGATGTTTTTCAGATAGTAGGAACGCGTGTGGTGTGACGGATCTCATCGGGTGGGGGCCTTGATCTACTGTAACTCCTTTGAAGAGGGGTAATTCTTTACGGCTGGGGCCATAAACTACATCTGCAGGGCTAGGTGATAGCCTGGGACCGGCCTGGACAATCGGACACAGAGGAAGAGGAGTGTCAGAGGGTGCGGTAGTGAATAGGGCGAAAGGGAGGTGTCGGGCGGGCACAGGGTGTGATTCTCAAGGAAGAGCAGCGCAGATGGGGGGAGGTTTATTGCCCATGCATAAGACAGAGAGCGGGGGTGACCAGTGCCTGGGGGAGATGCTTGCGAGGGTGGGGAGCCATGCTAAGGATCGACAGCGTGCAGAGAGTGGGTCTGGTCAAGGCATCTAAAATGGCTGCCGTGCACGACAAAAGTGTGGCATTTGAAAAAAGGCAAGATGGCGCAGACAATGTTTATCAACACTTCCTGATTTCCTTCGAATCGAATGTTAACAGACGTTATCTCTCCCACACTACCGGTCCCCCTGGGCTTAAACGCCGAGATGGTAGGGACTGCATCCCGTGGAGATAAGCCGAGACATCACTCAGCAGAGAAAAAAAAAAAAAAAAAAAGTCTATGAACATACAATAAGTTAAAAGTCAATCATTCTTGTTTCCTTGTAGTACGCTCCCCAGTCCGCTTTCCGTTACGCGTACCGGGCGCACCCCACGAAAAAAAACGATTATTTTTTATTTTATTTTTTTTGCCCCGCGGGGCCCTTTTAAAGCCTCCACATCAAACCTAGGGGGTCAGGGAGGATCTACTATGCCCCCTTATGGTCATTTCCCCCTTTGTTTTGGCCTCCTCTTGTCTCTCGATCCTACCGAGAGACAAGATGGCGGCCGCTCCGGACTGTTTAGAATGTTGACAGACACCGGGGAGCCAATCAGCTTCGCTTCGCGAAGTTCCGTTACGCGTCAAGTACGCGAACCGGAGCGCTACCCGGAGCGCTGTTACAGATATATATCTTTTTTTGAACGTTAATTTCTCAAAATCCACTGGAGCACATATATTGAGACCTAGCAAAGGCACATCGGGCTAACAGTACCTACAATTTTGCCAAGTTTCGTGCAAATCCATTCAGCCGTTCGGGCTAAAAGTGAGGCCAACCGCCCTATGGAAATTAACATTGGAAAAACGCGTTTTGGGACCCCCCTTTTTTCTCGGCCCCCCCTCGACGAACCCCCCCCCCAAATTTTCGGGGGCTGCTCAGAAACAAAATGTTCCATTTTCCTGAAAATTTCAGCCAATTCTGTCCACAAACGCCAAAGTTATTAGACATAGAATTTTCAAAAATCCCATAGAGAAAAAATCCTAACTATATATACCTACTGGCGACCGCCAGTAGGTAATATATATATATATATATATATATATATATATATATATATATTCACTGAAAAAACCATAGGTTTTACACCAGTTATAGTTAGCTGGAAATTTTACTCGCATAAAACGAGTGATGTCATGAGTGATGCCACTGACCATGTCATGAGTGATGTAATATGTGACGTCATCAGCAGTGCATTGCACGCGCAAGTTATAGTGAGTCCAACTAACTATAACGTGGGAATTTCAATGGTTTTATGCGAGTAAAATTTCCAGCTAACTATAACTGGTGTAAAACCTATGGTTTTTTCAGTGAATTTAATAGGTTTTTTAAATGCTAATTCCTAACTATAACTAGTGTGAAACCTATGGTTTTTTCAGTGAATTTCAATGGTTTTTTATAGCAAATCTTAATAGGTATAGAAATTGAAACATTTTAAAACGAATTTTATATTGTATAAATATGTAAAAAAAAAAATAATGTATTTGTAACCCGGGGGCGCTCCCGGGGCGCGTACCGGTGAACGCACGGGTAAGCGCAATGTTACGGCGCGCCCCGGGGCACGTACCGGGGAGCGTCCCGTTAGCGCAATTGCCGCGAACGAAAACAACATCGTGACGCGCCGCGTAAGCGTGACGTATCGCGTAACCGCGTGATGCGTTCTTTCGGCGCGCTGCGTAAACGCACCCGGAAGCGCTCCGTGGCGCGACCCGGAGCGCGAAACGTAAGCGCGCCGGGGCGCGTAGCGTAAGCGCGTCGGGACATGTGACCTGAAAATAACACTTTTCATTGGTTCTCAACTTTTTTTTTCTCCAAATGATGAAAGCCCCCTCCTTTTTTCCTCATTCTTACTTTCTTCTTTGAGAAAGCAAGAGCTATTTGTGAGCAGAGAAATGGCTTCAGTAGTAGCTGCAGCTGGTGCACCCCCACCACCACCACCACCACCACCACCACCCAGAAAGGAAGGTCCACCACCCCAGATCCTTCCAGGAGTTGAAGAAGAAGAGGAAGAAGATGATGAGGAGGAACAGCCTAGGAGATTCTTGCGGGAAGAACCTAGGCAAATGCATGTGAAAGTGCATTTTATATGGAAGTACTTCTCCATCCCTGCTGGGCAAAAAAAAGTGAATGCCCCACATGTCACCTGTTTGATTTGCGACAAAGTCCTCTCCAGGGGCAACCCAAATAAAAAGTATTCCTTTGGGAATTATACAATGCTCCGCCACATGGAGAGGTGGCATCCTAACAATTTGGCACAGGCTGAGGTACAGGACATGCTTCAGAAGAACAGAGATCCTCAGGCCAGCACCTCCACAGGTGAATTTTCGGTTGCAGCACCAGAAGGGCGCCAAATGATACCAAACATCCCAAAAAAAATTGGTGAAATAAAGATGGTCTGCATTTTTTGTGGAAAGACCCTCTGCTACGGGCAACTAAGTATTTCCCTCATTGATGATGCTATAGACAACCACCACTGCAGCAAGAAAAGAAAGCAGTAGCTTTTTTTTTTTTTTTTGCTCCTGTCGAGCCACTGTTAATTCCCAGTTTTTTGTTTCTTCCCTAAAAAAATATAAAATTGTTCAAAAATATAAAAAAAAAAAATGTTCAGAAAAGCAATAAAAAAAATATAAAACAACAAAAAGAATAAAAAAAAGTTATTTTCAGAACTACCTCACATTTATAAAATTAAACCAATATTTTTAAAGGATCGCTGTCAATCTTTTGGCCTTAGGGTACGCGTACCGGGGCGCGCCCCCCCCCCAAAAGAAAAAAAAATTAATGAAGCAGTTAGCATGAGGAAAGGACAAAAAAGAGAGTTATGTTAAGAGAAAAAGAGCTACAAGATGACCACAGAGGGATTGTTTATTACATAGTAAAAAATAGAGAAGGTGTAATTGGATGAAAGTAAAAAAAGTAAAATGACTAAAGGAGCGAAAGAAAGGAAGAGAGAGGAAGAACACTAAAGTAGAGATAGTGTGAGACTGTGATTGGCTGTTAAAAGAAAAAGAAAAGACAGTAAAAAATGGAGAATGAAGGGTAGTGGCAGAACCACGATAAATGAAGAACGATGAGGGAAAATTAGAAAAGACCAGGTAGTGTAAGTAAAGAGGGGTGAAAGAGGGAGAAAAATTGAATTAGGATAACACATAGGGAGTGACAAAGAGAGAGGACAAAGAGAGTAAATGAAACAGTACCTGAATGGGCTTGAGTAAAACAGCAAAAAAAGATAAGTAATGCAGTGTGTGTGACTTACAGGGAGTCAGTGGGTGTAGGTTGGAGTGTGGGTGTGTAAGGTGTGTCTCTGGGTGTGGTTGTGTGGAGTGTTTCGGTGTGGGTGGAGGTGAGGGTGTGTGAAATATGTGTGAGAAGTGTATGAGTGTGGGGTGTATATGTGTTCGATGTATGTGTGTGTATGGAATGTGTGTGTGTTTTTGAGGAGTGTGTGTGGGAGTTTTTTTTGTGTGTATGAGGTGTGTGTGTGGTGTGTGTGTGTGGGGGTGTATGTTACAGGTGTGTGTATGTGTTGGGAGGGGGATGAGGTGTATGTGTAGGAGTAAGGTAAATAATTAAGAAAAAGAGAATGAGTGAAAAAGCAAAGGAAGGGAACAGAGGGTAAGTGAAGTAAAGAATAGGGATCGAAAGAAGTTGAATATGAGAGGGTAAATAGGGAAAGGGGAGTAAACATGTAGAATAAGAATAAGTGAGAGAAGCAGAGTAAAGACACAGGAGTGAAGTAGATTGAGTAAATGTTAGTGACCTTAAAGCAAAGGGTGATGACAAACTACATTCTTTTAGTCATACTTACCATATAATAAATGTAACTTTAATTTTTTTTACTACAGTGTGTATCTGTGAAAGAGAGAAGAAAAAATAAGTTATAATTATTAAATTATGTATTTTAAATTAAAAGATACAAATGAAGAGGTTAAAAATCATAACACTCTATTTAGAAATAAAGTTAGAGTGAAGGACACAGAAAGGGAAATTAAGTAAGGTAGAAGGACAAAAAGAGAGAACAAGAAATAGAAGGAGAGCAAATTACAAAGAGTAAGGCATATAGATTCACTGACAAAAAGAGAGAGAAGAACAGAGAAATGAACTGAAGGTAAGAAAGATACTAATACAATGTGAGTTAGCAAAACTAAATCAGGAAACAGAAGTCAGTAAAAAGATAATGACTGAGACAGAAAACAGTCTATTTAAGGATGCATTTAGAAGAATGAGGAATAGAAGATAACTGAGAGTAAGTGAAGAACAGTCATAGAGTGAAAGGATGAAGGGAGACAGGATAATATACAACGATTGAGGGAAATGGACTGAGGAAGTTATAAGGTAGACACACTAATAGAAAAACTGAGTGAGGTGGAGTACAATGAGTGAAAAAAGAAAATGAGTAAGTGAGCAAAAAGAAGGAAAGAGAGGAGAAGACGACTAAAACAGTGGTACTGAAAGAAAATAATTTGGTGATGAAAGTAAAGAGAAGGACATTGAAAGAAAGGAAATGAGCGATAGTAACGGAACCAGAGTAAAAGAAATGGGATGAAGAACAATGAGAGAGGAGCAGTGAAGTTGTTGTAAAAGAAGTGATAGAAGGTAGATAAACACAAGTGAAAATAACACAAGTAGAGTGAGGCACTGAGCACATAGAAGTAGTGAACGAAAAATAGAGAGAAGAGGTCAAAAGTAAGGAGCAAACAAAGATAAGCTAGGGAGAGTGGGTGATTTATAGTGATAGAGTGCAATAATACTGCTGAGTGAGTAAACAGGAATTACTAAAAGAACAAAAGAGGAAAATACGGAAAAGAGAAGTAAAGCAGAAAGACTGAAAGCTGAAAAGTTATGCAAGGGAGAGAGAGCATGCAGACAGTTGAAATGAGAATGAGGGGTTGTCAAAGTAGTGGAGTAAAGGAATAGGGGTTACAGAGAGTGAGAGAAAGACATTATAAGTGAGTAAAAAGAGGTGAAAGAGGATGGAAAAAAGAAAGTGAGTGTCAGAGAATGAGAATACAATTTAATTTACACAATCCAAACTATAGAATAACTTCTACAACATGTTACATAGTTTATTTTTGCTGTTCTCAGAATATATTGAATTTCACTTAAAACAGTGAGTTCAAATTACTCATCATATCACAGCGGGAAAAAAAACACAATCTAAAAGATTGTGTTTTAAAAAAAACCTTAGATACTGACAAATGACAAATGTACGCTAATCTTTGATTGACTTACTTTTCCTTGAGGCCAAATACTGTATCATGAAGGTCCTTTTCTCTTTGCAAAGTACTTTGCTGTTCACTTAAAAATCCTTTTCATCGACTTTCTACAAGAAAAGCTCCAAGAACATCTGAAATATTTTCAATATTTTCATATACTCCTTTTTTTCAGTCATAACTCTTTACTCATTCTTACACCTCTCCATTTGGCCAAATAGTGTCAGATGTATGAGTATATATGAGTACTCCTCCCGTCTTCATAGGCCAATTACCTTTAACTAAATTTTGGCTGTAAAAACACTAGGTATGAATTTATAAAGCCAAAAGGCAAACGTTGTTTGAAAGTCAAATGAGTGTCATTACATTGGGTCCAACCTTTAGAAGTTTTTAAATAGCATATGTAATGCCCTGATGTTGTAGAAGGACCATCATGAAAAATAATAGCTACAGTTGTAAAGGTTCTTCCTGATATCGATAACTGAGAAGCCACAAAATTTTTAATAGAAGTTGTCAATTTAGTTCCATCAGGTCTACATCGTTGGAACATTAAAATGACATAGTGACCATCATTTTGTAGAAATAATGTGGACAGCATTGCAGACTTACATTGGGTACACACCATAGTGTGATCCGCTGCTTTAACTAGATTATTAAAAGGCACTGATTTGCAGTCTGGTAAAGTCAAATATATAAATCTTTCAGAGTCTATTCTAGTAGTACTTGATAAAGCACAGTTATCACAGTTATGTTGCCATTGATAAGAAAGGTTAAAAAGATTTTTTATATCTACTCCTTCATCTTGCAATACATCAAACATATACATAAAAAATTCCTGACAATCCTGCTGAATATTCTGTGAAAATTGATTTTGACCTGAACATATGTCTAAAAGATTTCTAATTTCTGAAACACTTTCTATTTTTGCTCTATCAGTACTACATTTCTCTAACACAGAATTCAATAAACAGTACAATGTTTGTTCCCGATTTTCGACAATCTGTTTTTGTAAATTTTGAAGAAAAAAAACAACATTAACTACTAGATTAGCATAGCAGTTGACACCAGAACTGTTTTCAAACTGAAATCCAACAACATCTTCAACAGAATCCTTTTTGTTTCTCTTTACGATTACACTTTTATCTACTTTATGCCTTTTTGCTGATACCTCACTGCAATTACTCTCATTTCTTCTTTTTCGGCCTACCACACGTTTTTCAATCAGAGGATATTGAGGCAAATGTGGAGCATACTCTCTTCTTAACCTATTGTATTCTTTAACACAATGTAGATCTGCACAAATCTTTGTTTCATCCCACTCAATCAAGTACAATCCTGATAAAGTTCTGACTCGTGATAATGCCACATATGCCATACCCTCTTTAAACACAGAACTTCCAATGTTCACCAAAGCGCTATCTACACTTAAACCTTGAGACTTATGAATTGTCACCGCCGATGCCAAACAAATAGGAAACTGTTTTCGGCGAACATATAAGTCTTTCACGAGCAAAAATCTAGCTGAACAACGACAAATTTGTTCTATTTCATCAATGCCATCAAATTTAATTTTTAAAATTTCAATTCCATCTCTATTTTTGTAATTCACAAAACCAACAACATGACCCATTGCTCCATTTACCAGACCTCTTTCAACATTTAAATTCCTTCTAAAAATGACACGACAATTTAAACACACATTCAGAGTCTTTTCAAAACCAGCAGTTTTAGATATAGTCTTCTCTAATGAATCCAATTTTGATTTCAAATTTTCAGACAAAATAATTGTTGCTCCCATATGCTCTATTTTATCTGTAGCTTCCAGTTTCACTATCTCTTCATTTTCTAACTGTAACATTTTGTTGTTGAACATGGAACATTCTTTCAGAGTTGGCATCAAACATATGCCAGATTTCTTCTCGTTAATTTTCTTAAAAATGTTCTCTGGAAGAATGTTTTCATTTGCGTACAAATTTCAAATCAATCGTCCATGTAAAGCTTCTTTCCCTTGCTGACTTACTTTTCCGATCCTTACATATTGTAAAATATTTTTATAATCTTCATCCTTTGCCTGCCGCATATTTTGAAGCAGTTCTGCATATTTGAAGTTTAACCATATATTAACGTTTCCAATGCTTCCTAAGCACTTCCTGGTATCTTCATGCGTGAGCATTTTGAACACAGGTTGTCCTTTCACTGGAGTCAACTGCAGAAGATCTCCAAAAACAATAATATGTTTTCCTCCAAATAAGACATCATAGTCTGTTCTAAGAATTTCTTGCATTCTCAAATGCACAAAAGCAAGCATTATATTTGACACCATGCTTACTTCATCAATGATAAGAAGTTTCATTTTCTTCAGTACTCTCGAAACTTCTGAACACGCATCTCCAGATAGCTTGTGATACTCCAATTTGTTATCATGCTCCACTGGCAGCATCAGTAAACGATGTTAAGTAATCCCTTTAATGTTATGTGCTGCCAGCCCAGTTGGAGCGGTAACAACACAAGACAGCGGTGATTCAGTTCTTTTCTGCAGATAAGTTGCAATTGCTTTAATCAGAAAACTTTTTCCAGTTCCCGCTTCTCCACTCACGTACAGTTGGACAGGCTTAAATGATGTACATGAGCACTCTTTTTTCTCATGACTGAATCCATGTTCAATGTGTTCTGTGACTTTGTCATATATCTGTTTCTGCTCAAGGTTTAGTTGTTTCACCAAATCTTCTAAGTTAACTTCATCATCTTGAGCTTGTTCCATAGCTCTTTCCACCTCATCCATGGCAGTGGCAGCTTCATTTTGGATCATTGGTCCTCCAAGTGGATCCTGACTCAATGAAGCAGAACTCTGACTGTCTTGGGAACTGTCTCTAGCAATCTCTGCAGCAATTGTGGCTTCTTGCTCTATTTCTTCGTTCAACATTTGCAGATAATTTGGAAAAACAGGACATTCTATGGTATCCTTGGTTGCATTAAAAGAATCTTCGTAACAGAGAAAATCTCCAAGTAGTTCCTCTTCTGTACGCCATGGCTTAAAGAGTTGCAAAAGAGCTAAATAGTAAAATTCCCTTTTCTCTGGATTTTCGCAACTCAATTTTCGATGATTAATCAAATGGCCTTTTTTCTGTCTCACTAGACATCCTTCACACCCAATGATAGCATATATTCCATTGTTAATATCTTCTCTGATGGTTCTCTCATAAATATACTTTTGCAGAACTTCATACAAACAAACGTTCTCAAGATGACTACTTCTATTTGGATAGTATGTATCCAACATGTTGGTCTTCAAAATATCTGTACTTTCTGGTTCTTTCTCCGCTAAATACTCTATTTCTTGTACAGATTTCAAAACTCGGTTTCGTGTTGCAGCAAGACCTAGACTCACCCAAATGATGGTTCTAGATTTCACATATAGACTTGCTGACGACAATCGATCAGAACATTCATATGCTCCAATTTCTCGATGCGACAACATCTTCAGACTGTAACTGTACAATTTCTTGCTTAGGCTCTTTTCATGTGAAATGTCCTCCCACATTTCCTTCAGTTCTGTCTTTTCTTTTTTTGTGATGTAAGACGTCACATATCGAGCCACAGCAATAGAGTTGTCAGCAACGAATTGAATAACCATGTTAGCATTCCACATGGACAAAATCACTGGGTTGTAGTCGTTGATGTACTTGGACTCTTCGTTTCTTTTTAAATTGTATGTATTTTTTGGTGATTTCCTCGTCACAGTATGTCGCAGAGAAGACATCAAATTATTTACTCTTCCTTTAGAAATCACTGGTCGTGGAAAGCCGAAACGACATTTTGTGTAGAACTTGTCCTTGTTTCTGAATTTTCGACGACAGTACTTTCCACAACGATGGGATTGAAAACGCAAAACTGGTTGCCTTAAACTGTTTTCTTCTGTAGTTTTCGGAACAGCATATGTTGAATACTCTTCAATGAAGCTCATCACTGTCTCATCCGAATCTGTTCCAAATTTGGGTGCATGTTTAATCCATAACAACATGTGTATGTGAGGAGCACCTCTCGCTTGATACTCCTTTCTCCAAAAGAAATCCAAAACCTCTCCAAGGGGAGGATTTTTTTTCTTGGTAATAAAAGACATCATAGCTTCAAATCTATGATTGAAATATCTGCATACATTCACTGGATCCAAAGAACACAGTTCTCCAGGTGTTTTGAATTCTATATTTTGTATATTTGCATTTGTCTCTCGTAGAAATTCGAGTAAGTCGTCCCATGCATACTCGGCACAGCTAAGAGTGAGGAACCATGTAGGAGTTCCTAAGTTTCTTAGCATACATTTCAATTCCCCATGACGACGGTACCAATACTCGTTTGTACCACGCTGACATGCCATGAGATTGATTAGATGAGATTCCAAAATATTATCTTGCAGATTCACTTTCTCCATAAAGTCCCTCGCCGAAACATTTTGCAGATGTGCTCCACTTTTCAGTATATGGTTTACTGCATAAGAAAGCCCAGACAAGTCACTTTCATACAGTAGATGAAACAAATAGGGAATGCATTGACGAAACCTTGGATCTTCAGCATATAATCTTATAGTTCGATATTCAGATGCAGGAATTTGAAGTGGTCGATCGTCATATCGTTCACCTCGACCTGTTGGAAATAGCTGTGGAAAACAACGAGCTTCCAAACTTTCTTCCCATACACTAACGGGACTTCCTTTTGCTGCTTTCATTTGAAACAATTCAATTGCATTCCCTATTACTTCTTTGGAATGCAAAGGATGAACAGTATAATGTTCATATATTTCTTCACTTCTAGAGACATTGACTTTATCAATTTGGCCGCCTGAACAATCACTGTCTTCATCTGCAGCTGTTTCCTCTGCTGCAACATAAACATGTTTGTAATACTCATTGTTTTTGACTAAATACAACGTTGCCTTTTTGACTTTCCTAACATCCACTAAATCTTGCCAATTTTTTTTACTCTTTGTTGGAACCCCATTAACTAGAATAACTAAAGGTTCCTCTTCTACTTTTTCTATACCAATGGTATCAATATTTTTTTTGAGATCTAAGGGCAAATAAACAACTCTTCCCTTTAATCCTCTCTGCAAATCTATAGGAGGCAATTTCCCTATCTTAGGCTCCATGCGAACAATTGCCTGAAAAGGGTGGACACATTGAATCAAAATAGACTCATATGTATTTAAATCCATCAATTCACGGGGAATGTCTACCAACTCCAGATTATTATGAACAGCTCTAGCAGGCATTCTGTTTTGATTTAATTTATCATAACAATATTTACAAATACGCTGATCAGAACTCAAATCAAGACAATTCTCCACCCACAAATAAGTTGCAAAATCTTTCCACTCATAATTATTCATCTTTTCACTTTTTACGTATAAATCAACTAATCTAGTTTGATGCTTATAATGACTTCGTCGACTACACACACAAGTAAAATTCGACCTTTCACTTTATTTCACCTTAAACCTGCTAATTTCCTGCTCAAACTTTTCTGTATTTGAAATCTGTACATTGTCTTCCACATTACCTTGAATTGCTGTCTCAATTTCTACACTGTCCTCTTTTTCACCAAAATAACAAATCTCAATTTCTTCACAAATCTTCTTCACATCTAATTCAGTTCCATGCAAAAGAGCACTGTTTAATTGTTTAAGCTTAAGTGCTGGACTTTTTGCATAATACAACATTCTCACTAATTTCCTCATTTTGGTATGATGCACTGCTAACATCCTAAAATGATGAAAAACACTCTGACAGACTTTTCTAGAAAGACAAGCCAGTGAATGGCCTTGCAAACCTGTGATTTCTCTCGCTCGGCAAGGATCTAAGTCTTGCAACAACTTCACTTTCTGCTTTAGACTTTTCTTACTATATGTACGTAAGAAATTACAAAACAAATCAATTGATTCCTGTCGCACACTACAAATACGACTACACTTCCAAGTGTACACTGGACCCTTAGTACGTCTCCCTAAAACTTCTTCAGTTAACACCTCTTCTGGTTCTCTAGGCACAAGTTTCTCTTTTTCAATCGGACAACCGTCTTTCACTTCATACGCTCGACCACTGGTGTCAACTGCATGCACTAAATCATTCTCCTGGAAGTAACTCTCCTCATTAAAAAATGGCTCACAACTTGAACTGTGCATCCATTCTCCTGAAAAAACTTTACAGAAATGAGTCCGATTAATTATTCTTTTCCATCTACTGTTTGATTTGAAAACATCAATTGTCTTGTTAAGTGTCCTAATTCTATTGATTATTAAAATAAATATTTTTTTCTTAACTTCAAAAGCCTGATCAACAATCTTCTCTACACTTTTCTTTTTCTTATAAAAAGCAGCTCTCTGTTTACCTTTCCTAATGTTTTTTAACAAATTTAAAACCACCCTATTGCGAAACATTTGTTTACGAATGTCTCTAAACTGATTCTGCCTTCTATTCCTATACATATTATTCTCTCCTGCTCCAGTTTTAGGATTCTTTGAAGTTCTCTCCTTCCTTTTCAATTTTACTCTCTCATTTTCTTTTTCTACATGCTGTCCATTATTTTTTTTTAAAGTACATATGTTGAGTATAAAAGACTTAGTTGTCTTACCAGGAGCTTGGTTCCTGTTTTTTGAAGTATTTGTTGTGGAAGAGTGCTGTAATTCCGTTGCTGTTTTTGATTTTTCCCGGTTACATTGTTTTCTTGTCCTTTCCCTTGTGGGCATTGTTGCTTACTCTTGAAATAACGATTTCAATCTGTGTTAAAGAAAAAAATAGCACATTATAGACCACTATTACCAAACAACAAAGCAATGACAAAAAGCAAATGATCTATTCAGGGTTACAGATCAGGTGAGGATTCTCCAGGAGTGCACAAAAGGTGAGGCCTGTATTGAAGAGTATAGTGGAAGACAGCTCTGTCCACAAGTACAAAGAAGATGAGACCTGTGTATAAGTCCACTGCACTCTTATACACAGGCTTCACCACCTATGCTTCCCTAGAAAGGCCTCTCTCCCACTACAGTCTTGATCATAAGCCTCACCTCCTCTGTCCCTCTGGACATGTCTCACCTCATCTGCACAATCTACTTCCTAATCTCAGGTAACACAGATGACATAATTGATCCTCATTTATAAAGCCATGCGTCAGTTTTGCGCTACTGAAGCGTCACTTTTTGTGACGCATTGGCGTCATAAAACATGGGCCTTGTTGCACCATATTTAAAAAGTAACGCATGTAGGTAGATGCGTCATTTTTTAAACCTTTTGCACCACATTATACCTCTGTCAAGTGTAATGTACAGAGAGGGGTCATTTCTCCACAAAAAGCCTCGTAATAATGACGCAGTAAAATATATGAGATTTCACTGCGTCACTTTTAGGACACTGTTACATCAAAATCTTGCACCTGCCTCACAACAGGGATAAGACTGAGGCAAACGCTTTCACATGGAGCTTCACAATTTTACAAAATACAATTCCTCTATGCAAACAAACTCAATATGCTTCCTACACTGAGTTAACACAGGTAACATCATTGTAAAGAGTCAAATTGACACCTGTGTCTAAGAATGCATACGGGGATAGGCTTCATGGAGCCTAGTCCACTGCACTCTTAGATACAAGCCTCACATCCTACGCTCCCCAGGAAAGTCCAAACATGTACCTTTTTGCACCACATTTAAAAAGTGACGCATGTAGTTAGATGCGTCACTTTTTAAACCTCTGCGCCACAATATACTCAAAGATGTAAAAACCATTCATTTTCCGCAAAATCGTTTTTGACATCACATTTAGGAAACACAGCACAGATCCTATGTACAAGCATCTGCCTCACATCAGGGATAAGACTGAGGCAAATGCTTTCACATGGAGCTTCACAATTTTACAAAATACAATTCCTCTATGCAAACAAACTCAATATGCTTCCTACACTGAGTTAACACAGGTAACATCATTGTAAAGAGTCAAATTGACACCTGTGTCTAAGAATGCAGACGGGGATAGGCTTCATGAAGCTTAGTCCACTGCACTCTTAGACACAATCCTCACCACCTACGCTCCCCAGGAAAACCCAAACATGTACCTTTTTACACCATATTTAAAAAGTGACGCATGTAGGTAGATGCGTCACTTTTTAAACCTCTGCGCCACATTATACTCAAAAATTTAAAAAACAGGGATAAGACTGAGGCAAAAGCTTTCACATGGAGCTTCACAAGGAGCCTATCTATCTATAACTATAGCAGAGGGACAGTAAATAACTATCAGAAAACGTTTTTACAAATTAACTTAAAGTGCCCCTTACAAATTATCAACTTACTTTACAGAGAGGTGAAGAAGAGAAAATGCGAAAATCCTTTCAAGATGTACCTCAGGTAGTTGTAGTCAAAATGGCCGTGTTTCCCTCTCATTTTTCATTTATATTCATGTACATAACCAATCAAATGTCAGGGAAAAAAAGTAGAAAATAAAAGTAACATTTTCATTGGTTGTAATTTCTAACACTTCAGATGTGTTTTTGTGAAGTAATTTACCTCAGGGTACTTAGAGAGGTCTACAGGCTAAATGGCTCAATGGAATTCCATCGAATTTGGGAAAATGGTAGGGATTGGTATGTAGTATGAGCTATTCTATATTTGGTGAAAGTGTCTCCAGTGGTTTTTATGTAAATTAACTTTTAACATTTTTTTGGAGCGCTTTCCGGTGCGCGCCCCGGTACGCGCACCGGCAGCGCTACGGGAGTCCTCCATTTTGTTTTTGGTAGATTTAAGACAGAAAATGGAGGACAAACAACGTTGGGAATGGGTATAAGGGGGCATCGTAGGCACTCCTTGACCCTCTATGTTTTGTGAGGGGGTCTTAGGAGGCTCAAATAGGCAAAAAAAAATATTCTTTTTCGCGGGGGGAGCGCCCGGTACGCGCACCGGGAAGCGTACCGGGGAGCGTACTATGGTGAAAAATAGTGAAAAAAGTTAGAAAAAGATAATCATTTGGAGTGATCCGAGATAGGGTAGCCCTGAAAAGGGCTTTTGGATTCTGTGGCTGATTTAGGTACCTACAAGTAGGTACCAATGCACAGTCTTAAATTCAGAAGGAATATTCTATTCCCCTCATCTGAAAAGTGCACACCATCTCTCCTGTAGATATCTTGCATGTTGTAACGCAAGTTATTATTGTATATTGAACCCATTCCATAGTCTCTCATGTAAGCAGAAACAGATTTATTCACATGTTTCCGTGCTTTCTCAAATTGTGGACAGAATTGATTGGACCACTTCCATTTCTGTCTTTGGCATATATTGGAATATACCAAGGCAGTTTGAGGAAAAAGTGCCATCAATTGATCAAAGGTGTCCTTTAAAAGCATTTCCAGACCTACCCCAGTCAAAGTGCCCACTTTCACCATAGTACGCTCCCCGGTACGCTTCCCGGTGCGCGTACCGGGCGCTCCCCCCGCGGAAAATTAATTTGTTTTTGTTTTTTTGTGCCTATTTGAGCCTCCTAAGACCCCCTCACAAAACATAGAGGGTCAAGGAGTGCCTACGATGCCCCCTTATACCCATTCCCAACGTTGTTTGTCCTCCATTTTCTGTCTTAAATCTACCAAAAACAAAATGGAGGACTCCCGTAGCGCTGCCGGTGCGCGTACCGGGGCGCGCACCGGAAAGCGCTCCAAAAAAATGTTAAAAGTTAATTTACATAAAAACCACTGGAGACACTTTCACCAAATATAGAATAGCTCATACTACATACCAATCCCTACCATTTTCCCAAATTCGATGGAATTCCATTAAGCCATTTAGCCTGTAGACCTCTCTAAGTACCCTGAGGTAAATTACTTCACAAAAACACATCTGAAGTGTTAGAATTTACAACCAATGAAAATGTTACTTTCATTTTCTACTTTTTTTTCCTGACATTTGATTGGTTATGTACATGAATATAAATGAAAAATGAGAGGGAAACACGGCCATTTTGACTACAACTACCTGAGGTACATCTTGAAAGGATTTTCGCATTTTCTCTTCTTCACCTCTCTGTAAAGTAAGTTGATAATTTGTAAGGGGCACTTTAAGTTAATTTGTAAAAACGTTTTCTGATAGTTATTTACTGTCCCTCTGCTATAGTTATAGATAGATAGGCTCCTCTGTTATATTTATGGATTGACTTAGGCTTCTCTGCTATAATTATGAATTTACTTACGTTACTTCACAGGCACTTTTTTATATTTCTACTTCCTGCCTGTTACCATACACTGCCCAAAGTTCACTTCACTGTTAAAAAATAAAAACTACCTGTCTGAACTTAAACCCAACAGTGCCATATTTCTACTGATTTTTTTTTCTGCACATTTCAGCACAAAAATGGAAGGAGAACAGAACATTTCCTTTGAAATTGTCCTAGAGATGAACAATGAAGAAAACATTGAACCCAATGACTTGGAATTCATGGATGAATCACGGGACCATGACCTTCTACAATGTGTAGAATCTGTGGATTTGTTAATTCAATATGACGACGTTTCTGACAGTCAAATGTTGGAAGTTATGTTCACTCAAAAAGAGGACATTTCGGACAGTCAAATGTTAGACGTTATATTTAATTTGGAAAATGAATCTCAAAAATAAATTTATATTTAATAATTCTAAAATTGTTTGAGACATTATTCATTTTTATATGTAATTCTTAAACTAGTACCAAATTGATTATAATGTAAAGTCAGACTTATAGTATACTGTGCAACCTTTTTGTTTTACATAGTAATTTTGCTCATAGATACTTCCTTTCTCCCACTATATTATCTCCAATGTGTATTTGACATCTCTTTTTCATCTCCTGCCTCCATGTTCTTTCTGCTTTCCTGACAGACTATGGTATGGATTCCATATACCACAATAACTTCTATAACAACATGCAAATTATCTACAGGGAAACGGTGTATATTGAATTTAAGACTCTGCATTGGTACCTACATGTTGGTACTTAAATCACCCACACAACACAACAACTCTATTCAGAGATACCCTACCTCTAAGCACTTTAAATTATTATTTTAGTGTTTCACTGAGTTTTCCCCATGTGTGGGGGTGGGGGAGGTGTGTGTGGGGGATGTGCGGGGTGTGTCTCTGAAGTGTGTATGTGTGTGTGTGTGTCTGGGGGGATGAGGTGTATAGGTGTGTGGGGTATGTGGGTGTGGGTGGGGATGTGGGTGTGTAAGGTGTGTGTGTGTGGGTGTGTGGGGTGTTTGGGAGTAGGTGGGAGTGTGGGTGTGTGAGGTGTGTGTGGGGGGTATGTGTGTAGGATATGTATGTATGTGTGGGATGTGTGGATGTGTCTGTGAAGTGTGTGTGTGTGTGGGGGGGGAGGTGTGTGTATGGGATGTGTGGGGTGTGTCTGTGAGATATCTGTGTGTGCGTGTGTGTGTGTGTGTTGGGAGGGGGGGTGAGGTGTGTGTTTGAGTGTGGGTGTGTGGGATGTGGGTGTGGGTGTGGATGTGTAAGGTGTCGGTGTGGGGTGTTTGGGTGTGGGTGGAGGTGTGCGTGTGTGAGATGTGTGTGGGGAGTGTGTGGGTGTGGGGTTGTGTACATGTGGGTGTGTGTGGCACGTACTTGTAGGTACCTAAAACAGCCACAGAAACCAAAAGCTCTTTTCAGAGCTACCCTACCTGTAATCACTCAAAATAATTATTTTACACTATTATTTTCACAATTTTTCACCAAAGTACGCTCCCCGGTAAGCTCCCCGGTGCGCGTACCGGGCGCTCCCCCCGCGGAAATCGAAAAAAAATTAAATGTTTCTTTTTTACCCGCGGGACCCTTTTATGTCCCCCACATCAAACCTAGGGGGTCAGGGGGGGTCTACCCTGACCCCTTTTGGTTATTTCCCCCTTTGTTTTTACCACCTCTTGTGTCTCGATCCTACCGACACACAAGATGGCGGCCGCTCCGGACTGTTTCGAATGTTTACAGACACCTGAGAACCAATCAGCTTCCAGTGCGCAAGTCGCGTGGCGCGCCCGGAACGCTCCCCGGTACGCGTACTGGGGCGCGCTTACAGATATATAATTTTTTTTTAACCTAAATTACTCAAAATCCTCTGGAGCACATATCTTGAGACATAGCAAAGGCACATCGGGCTACCAGTCCCTACAATTTTGCCAAGTTTGGTGAAAATCCATTCAGCCGTTCGAGCTAAAAGTGCGACAGACCGCCCTATGGAAATTAACATGGGGAAAACACGTTTTGGGACCCCCTTTCATCTCGGCCCCCGCTTGACGAATCCCCCCCAAACTTTTAGGGAAGGAGCGGAGAGCCGCGAGGCAAAGTTGCTGAAAAATTCAGGCAGATTCCTCAACCGGCGCCAAAGTTATTCCCAATAGAATGTTACGATTTCCCTATGGAAATCAATCCTAACTATAACTACCTACTGGCGACCTCCGTGTGTGGCGATCTCTTCAGGGGCGACTCTTTGGTGTTTAACATAATGCGGCTGGTCCGGCCGCGAGAAAGCCCCACCGCTTGCCAGAGCGGGTTCTGGTGTTCCGAATTTGAGCATCAGAGAACGGAGGTGCCTGCACTACAGGGACGCATTGCTTGCTTCAACTAATGGACTGCAAGCCCCCCCACCTTACAGGGTATGATATTAAGAATGGAGGCAGCGGAGCCCACTGGGGGAGTGAACTGTGTCAGTCAATGGTGGCGTATTTTGAACTGCAATAACCAGAATGCCATTGTGCGCCCATTTAAGGCGGGACTGTGATTTTGAATAAATTAAGTTCTTCTAAATCCGCTTCCTTTCTTCTGCCAGCCAGTGATCAAGAGCGTGAAGCTCGAAACGCGTATGGCGCTTTGAGAGGGCTGCTACCGGCTGTGAGAGCAAGCTGCCTGCTGTGCTGTGAGCGCTGATCCTCCGTGTGTGGCGATCTCTTCAGGGGCGGCTCTTTGGTGTTTTACATAATGCGGCTGGTCCGGCCGCGAGAAAGCCCCACCGCTTGCCAGAGCGGGTTCTGGTGTTCCGAATTTGAGCATCAGAGAACGGAGGTGCCTGCACTACAGGGACGCATTGCTTGCTTCAACTAATGGACTGCAAGCCCCCCCACCTTACAGGGTATGATATTAAGAATGGAGGCAGCGGAGCCCACTGGGGGAGTGAACTGTGTCAGTCAATGGTGGCGTATTTTGAACTGCAATAACCAGAATGCCATTGTGCACCCATTTAAGGCGGGACTGTTATTTTGAATAAATTAGGTTCTTCTAAATCCGCTTCCTTTCTTCTTCCAGCCAGTGATCAAGAGCGTGAAGCTCGAAACGCGTATGGCGCTTTGAGAGGGCTGCTACCGGCTGTGAGAGCAAGCTGCCTGCTGTGCTGTGAGCGCTGATCCTCCGTGTGTGGCGATCTCTTCAGGGGCGACTCTTTGGTGTTTTACATAATGCGGCTGGTCCGGCCGCGAGAAAGCCCCACCGCTTGCCAGAGCGGGTTCTGGTGTTCCGAATTTGAGCATCAGAGAACGGAGGTGCCTGCACTACAGGGACGCATTGCTTGCTTCAACTAATGGACTGCAAGCCCCCCCACCTTACAGGGTATGATATTAAGAATGGAGGCAGCGGAGCCCACTGGGGGAGTGTACTGTGTCAGTCAATGGTGGCGTATTTTGAACTGCAATAACCAGAATGCCATTGTGCGCCCATTTAAGGTGGGACTGTTATTTTGAATAAATTAAGTTCTTCTAAATCCGCTTCCTTTCTTCTGCCAGCCAGTGATCAAGAGCGTGAAGCTCGAAACGCGTATGGCGCTTTGAGAGGGCTGCTACCGGCTGTGAGAGCAAGCTGCCTGCTGTGCTGTGAGCGCTGATCCTCCGTGTGTGGCGATCTCTTCAGGGGCGACTCTTTGGTGTTTTACATAATGCGGCTGGTCCGGCCGCGAGAAAGCCCCACCGCTTGCCAGAGCGGGTTCTGGTGTTCCGAATTTGAGCATCAGAGAATGGAGGTGCCTGCACTACAGGGACGCATTGCTTGCTTCAACTAATGGACTGCAAGCCCCCCCACCTTACAGGGTATGATATTAAGAATGGAGGCAGCGGAGCCCACTGGGGGAGTGAACTGTGTCAGTCAATGGTGGCGTATTTTGAACTGCAATAACCAGAATGCCATTGTGCGCCCATTTAAGGCGGGACTGTTATTTTGAATAAATTAAGTTCTTCTAAATCCGCTTCCTTTCTTCTGCCAGCCAGTGATCAAGAGCGTGAAGCTCGAAACGCGTATGGCGCTTTGAGAGGGCTGCTACCGGCTGTGAGAGCAAGCTGCCTGCTGTGCTGTGAGCGCTGATCCTCCGTGTGTGGCGATCTCTTCAGGGGCGACTCTTTGGTGTTTTATATATATATATATATGTATATATATATATATATGTGCGCAAACTCCTGACAACGCCACTGCAGCTCAAGAACCGGAACAACGAGGCAAGCAGGAGACGGACCACAACTGAAGATTCACAGGTCTTTTATTGCAGGAAAGGTGTGGGGCAAGAGGGCAAGACGCGTTTCGGGCTTACAAAGCCCTTGTTCACATGCAGTGACCCAATGATTTCTTTTTGTTTTTATAATGCAGTGAAACCCGCCTCCCCGCCAGTTTGCTAATCAGGTCACATGATCATAAGAATAGAGAAAAGACTATCAACTCAGGACACAATAGGAAAACATATAGTAAATTCCTTAAAACAAGTCATATTCACAATGCGATAATAACTTAACATTGGACATAGTTATTTATAATATAATATCGTCTCTTTTTGTATAATTTATACATAATTACTGGATAAATCCATGTGCAAGAAACGCTTTGTGCAAATATAGCAACCTGTAAACAGCGGGGGAGTGGGAAAAAAATGGAAAGTGCAAATAACAAAGTCACATTGAATCACTATCTGCAATTCATGGAGTAGTTAATTATGTGCATGAATGCAATTAGAGGGAAGGGAAAAATGGAACAAAGTGCTAATAGTGCATGATGATATTGACCTGTGTATATAATGCATAAATGCTAATCATGAGATTGAAGGTAAATCTTGACCTTTCAAAATATCATATTAAAAAGCATATACAAAAACATTTAATACTGGTATAAAAACATCATCATATCAAACGGTGAAATAAAAACACCCTATGTGAAATACGTAGTAAAAAAGATCTCACATCTAAAATTATTAAATATGTAAATACAAAAAGTGCACTATATACAAAAAAGGGAAGCAGAATTCATTTATATTTACAAATAATGACTGACAAGGAACTTGACCAGCCATGGCTGTTTTCATAGCGAAACATAAACCACTAAAGGTGAACCAACATGGACTAGTGCCTATTCCCAGATCACAGGGAACCTGACATATCTGGGAAGTAAGTGGGATGATGACCCAACAGAGGAGATCTAAATATATATGTGGGCATTGTGTACTGGATCAAGTCTTTAAAGAAAGTGGCGTAGATCCTCAGTATTATTAAGCCCATTGGGCCATTTACTGTCGTATTCCAGGATCAGACTTGATTCCAGTCGCCTTAATGTAAGCTCACGATTGCCGCCTCTTCTGAGTTTAGGGACTGAAGCCACCACATAGTACGAGAGACAATTAATATCTTTGTTATGTGTGCTCTCAAAGTGGCGAGCCACAGGATATGCCTGATCACAATGTAGGATGGCTCGAATGTGCTGCAAGATCCTGACGTGCACTTGTTGTTTCGTGCTGCCTATATAATTGAGGCCACAAGTGCACGTCAGGACGTATACAGCAAACTCAGTTTTACAGGTATGGCTCCCTCTAATTGGAATCTCAGTCACAGAGAAAGGAGTTCTGTAATGAGTTTTATTTATGCCAAACTTGCAGGCTCTGCAAGTTGTGCATTTCCGGAACCCAGAAGGTGATAACCAATTAGGTTTTTGTTGCAGTTCGGGACTACCTTGGTCCAGAATTGCACCCATACTCTGTGCCCGCCTGAAAGTGACCAGAGGTTTGTTGGGTAACATGCATCCCAAAACTGTGTCAGTTAGAACAGTAGACCAATGCTGATTGATAATCTGTCGAATTTTTGTCTCTTGACTGCTGTAATCTGTGATAAACCTAGGACAGTCAATACTGTTCGATTCGGTGTCTTTGGCGATCGCCTTGCTCTTGTTAACAGTATTTAAAAGTAGACTGGTTCTGGAGCAACTTTCTGTTTTGGTCAACGCTTGGTTGAACACTCTGTCAGAGTATCCCTGGGCTTTCATTTGGACTTTTAGCTCAGAGACATATTTCTGGAAATCCTCAGTCTTACTGCATATTCTTTTCAGCCTTAAGATTTCTCCATAAGGTATACTATGGATAGTGTGCTTAGGATGGAGACTTGAGGCGCGGAGAGTGGTATTACCAGCCGTGGCTTTTCTGTGCAGGGTAGTTTGTATACACCTGTTGTCATCTACGTATATCCTGACATCTAAGAATTCTGCTTGCTTGGCACTGATATTCGATGTGAACTTTAAATTAAGGGGGTTGTTATTTATCTCAGAAATAAACAACTTAGCCTCATTTTCATCCCCTTGCCAAACAATAAAGATGTCATCGATATAACGGAGGTATTTTATTATTTTCTCCCTTACCCAAGTTTGGTGTGTGACGTCGAGGACCCGCTCCTCCCACCAGCCAACGTGTAAACACGCATAGCTGGGGGAGAAGCAGGCCCCCATCGCCACCCCTCTTAGCTGTCTCCAAATCTCCTTGCCGAATGAAAAATAGTTGTTACATAGACACCATTCAATCAAGCCCAGTATCACCTTATTGTGTTCATAGAACTCCGCAGCACGTTGACCCAAAAAATGATTAACAGCATTTAGGCCATATGTATATATATATATATATTGCTACCTTTTGAAATAAAAAAATCTTCACTTATCTGATCCTGTGGTCTGTCTTCCTGCTCCGCCATTCTACGGGAATCGGAGGTTGCTGTGGAGCTGTCTCACACATATATATATATATATATATTTCCTGGCGATACCTCTCACGGCTGTGAGCAGGAACGGAGGAAAATATATATATATATATATATATATATATATATATATATATTCACTGAAAAAACCATAGGTTATAGACCATATATAGTTAGGGATTAGCATTTAAAAAACCTTATTTTACTCACACAAAACCATTGAAATTCCATATATAGTTAGTTGTACTAACTATATATCACGCACCCGCAATCCACTGCTGATGATGTCACATATTACATCATTCATGACATGGTCAGTGACATCACTGATGACATCACTGATGACCTCTCAAATGACATCACTGATGACATCACTGATGACATCTCAAATGACATCACTGATGACATCACTGATGACAAAATCCAGTGACTGTATTTTTCTGTAAAGTTAAAATATGTCTTACATATTTATGAATGAGTCGATGTATAAGTGTCTGGACGAAGGATTTAGTAGGTGCATGACTGAATGTATGAGTGAGTGATTAAATGTGTCTCACTGAGTGCATGGGTTAGTGACTAAACTGTCTTAATTTGTGCATCATTATGTCTGTTGTTCTGTAAACTGCTGCATGTGTTGATCAGTAGCTATATGAGTAACTATATGGGTTATTGATTGGTTGCCCAAGCATTTGTATGGGAGACTGAGTGTGTGTGTGGGTGGCTGGGAAGTGTATGACTCTGTGCATAGATGTATGGGTTCAAAAGTGCATGTTGGAAACAGCTGTATGGGCGGTTGACTGTGTGCATGACTGTATTGGTGAGTGAATAGATATCTCAGTGCTACATGTCAAATTAAGTACATATGTAAAATACAATACATGTGAGAGTTGACATATATAAATAACTGTGCATAAGAGCCAGTGAATGTGTGAGTGGCTGTATGGATCATTGTGAACTTGTATCCAGGATTGTATAAGTGAGTAAATATGTTTTAGTATATGTTTGAATAAGTAAGGTGTGTTTAACTGTATAGTTAAGGAAATGGAGGTGTGATTGATTGTTTGCATGACTGTCTAGGTGTGTGTGTAACTTCATGGATGAGTGACAATCTGTGAGTCTGTGTTTACACTGAGTGTATCTAAGGTTATATTAGAGTCTGAAGAGGTTCATCGTATTATCACATGAATGATTTTATCAGTGATGTCATCAGTAATGTCATTTGAGATGTCATCAGTGATGTCATCAGTGATGTCATTTGAGATGTCATCAGTGATGTCATCAGTGATGTCATTTGAGATGTCATCAGTGATGTCATCAGTGATGTCACTGACCATGTCATGAATGATGTAATATGTGACATCATCAGCAGTGGATTGCGGGTGCGTGATATATAGTTAGTACAACTAACTATATATGGAATTTCAATGGTTTTGTGTGAGTAAAATAAGGTTTTTTAAATGCTAATCCCTAACTATATATGGTCTATAACCTATGGTTTTTTCAGTGAATTTTCAAGGTTTTGTAAATGCTAATTCCTAACTATATATGGTCTATAACCTATGGTTTTTTCAGTGAATTTCATTGGTTTTTTAATAGCTAATATCAAAACCTTTACAATGTATTATTCTTTAAATAGAAAAATATTTTTTACATGTTTTTAATACAATTTTTTTTTTATTTTTTTTTTGTTTCGCTCCCGGTACGCGTACCGGTTAGCTTCCCGTTAGCTCAATCCGGAGGCGCGACCCGGTACGCGAACCGGTAAACGTTCCTTTTGCGCACCTCTCGCGTTACAAAACAACATCGTGACGCGTCGCGTCAGCATGACGTTTCGCGTTCTCGCGTAATACGTCATATTACGTGCTACGTTCGCGTACCCGGAAGCGCAGCGGTACGCGAACCGGAAGCGATCCGCGGCGCGGCGCCGACCGCGTAACGTAAACACAGCAGGTCATGTGACTCGGTAATAACACTTTTCATTGGTTCATTTCACTTTTGGTTTCCTAATGATGTAATACTAGGTCATGTGATCTAAAATGAACACTTTTCATTGGTTTAGAACTTTTGTTTTTCCCAAATGATGAAAACCCCTCCTTCTTTCCTCACTCTGACTTTCATCTTGGTGAGAGAAAGACCCTTTATTTAGACTTTGAGATGGCTTCATTAGTAGCTTCAGCTGGTGCTAACCCACCACCTCCACCAAATCCAAGAAAGAGAGGACCACCTGCAGAAGTAATTTTGCAAGAAGAGGAAGAACAGGAAGAGGAGGAAGAGGAGGAAGAGCCTGAGTTTTTGCCAGAGGAGCCCAGGAGGTACAATCGAAAGGAGAATTACATCTGGCAATTCTATAGAATTCCTGAGGGGCAAAAAAAAGTGAATGCACGCTACGTGTTTTGCCGTATATGCGGTGATAGATTGTCAAGGGGAACTGATAAAAAATACAGTTACGGCAATCACACTATGCATGGGCATATGAGTAGGTGGCACCCAAATAATTATAGTGCTGCCCAGCTACGTGACGAGCAACAAAATCCCCTCCCAATGGCAAGAAGATCGGTTGTTCCAGAGGTGTCGGGACCAGAGGCGAGGGAGATGATCGCAAACATCCAAATGTTGTTTGGGCACGTAAAGCAAGTGTGCGTGGAATGTGGCGCTTTCATCTGCTACAGGGAAAGTAGCATCAGTTTGATTTTGCGAGCTATTCAAAATCATGTTAATGTTTGTCCGAGACGCCCCAAAAAATAAATTCTTTTTTTTTTGTTGCTCCTGTTGAGCCCTTTACAATGGATCGTTTTTGTTTCCCCCCCCCCCCAAAAAAAACCAAAAATTTTTTGAAAAACGTTCAGAAAATACAAAAAAAGTAAAAAAATGTTCAAAAAATACTAAAAAAAATATAAAACAACAAAAACATAAAAAAAAAAGTTCTTTTCAGAACTAACTCCCCATTATAAAAAAATTGGTAGAATATTTGGAACTCTGCCAACCTCTATTTCTCTTAGTTCGCTCCCGGAGCGCTACCCGGTACGCATACCGGAAGCTAACCCAAAAAAATATTTTTAAAAAAAAAGAACAGTAAGTATAAGGTAAGCAAACAGACAGTTATGTGAAAAGAAAGACAGCGTTAGGGAGTAAACAAGAGATACTGTTACCTACAATCCACTGCTGATGATGTCACATATTACATCATTCATGACATGGTCAGTAACATCAACAGCAGTGGATTGTAGGTAACAGTATCCTTAGTTTACTCCCTATAGCTGTCTTTCTTTTAACATAACTGTCTGTTTCCTTCCCTTATAGTTACTGTTCTTTTTAAAAAAAAAAATTTATGATCAGTCATAAACAGTGACATTAATAGAAACAGAGAGAGTGAACAAGAGTGAAGAACTATGGTCCTCCTCAGCCACCCTCAGAAAACCAAGGGGGTCAAGATACATCTACCGTGCCCCCTTCTACCCATTCTGAACATTATTTGCCCTCCATCTTGTATCTTGATTCGACGAAACACAAAATGGTGGACTCCCATAACGCTGCTGGTTTGCGAACCGGGCAACTTCCCGGGAAGCGGTCCAAAAAAAAAGGTGGGAAAGTAATTCACAGACACTAAGAGTAATAGAGATGGAGTGAGTGAACAAGACTGAGGAACTATGAGAACAGAGGGACTGAGAAAAAGAGTGGAAGGAGTTGAGTAAGTAGGTAATAGAGAAAGGAATGAGGAAAGTAGCAAAGGCAGGAAACTGAGGATTAAAGAAGTGAAGCAGTGGATCTAATAGTAGGTGAATGTGATAGAAATGTAACGAAAAGAGTACAACTATTTACCTTGTAATTGCCGTTAAATTAATCACATTTTATTTTTATACTTTCAATCTGTGAAAGAGAGAACCAACATTTGAAAAATATTAAAACATGTATTTAAAAATTACAAAAGACAAGGGAAAATATTGAAGGACAAATAGTTTTTCAACAACTTTGACACTGACAGAAGCTTCTGCTTCTCCAGGTCCTCTACACAATCCTAAAGATATACATTTTAAACTAACAGTATCTTGATGCAGATGAAGTGAGGCCTATCTTAAAACATGGTGCATCTTTTGCATTGCTCTTGTTTCAGAAAAGTGTCGCTTCAGGATGCCAATAACATGTCTCCTATCCAGAGATTTGTTTGAGGTGAGGCCTACTCAGAGTTCAAGATGAGATTTACACTTGTTGAAGTGTACAGAGGAGATAATATCTGTGAAAGTCTACCAATGAAGTGAGTCATGTCCACTGCACTCTTCAACAAAGTAGAAACCTCCTATGTTTCCCTGGACAGACCTAAACTTGATCTGCACAATGTGATTCATAATGATAGGAAACACAGGTGATGTAATTGAAATATGTACAATTTATTTTGCTCATTTCACAATCACATCACTTGTGTTTCCTTTGCTTAGGTATCTCATTGTGCAGATGTAGTCCAGCATATGAAAGAATACGTAGAAGTGCAGCACTGCATGCAATAAATTTAACACTTACAGAAAACTCACCTTCTCCATGCCTCCTACACAGTTCTACATATATATCATAAATGCAAACAGTACAGAATTAATTATACATGTTAAATGGTTTATTTTTGCTGTTCTCAGAATGTATCAAAATTCACTAAAAACAGTGACTTGAAGGTATTCATCATGTAACAGCGGGGAAAAAAAACACAATCAAAATGATTGTGTTTAAAAAACCCATACAACATCAGAAATTAAAATTCAGAACTCCTTAAAGTTAACTTACTTTCCATGACGTCCAAGGATGTCCTATGAACAGCTTACACTCTTTTGTGCTGTTATTACTTTCAGCCCGCCACTTTCTGAAAGAAAACCTCCATCGTTTTTAAAAACACGTTACATGCAATAAATGACTTCTTGCTCTCTACCACTATTTTCCACAAGGCCAAATCTAGTCAGAGATATTTATAACTCTTGGATTTCTTGTAAGCCAATCCCATCATTTGGCATTTCCGCAACTTTCACAATTAAAATGTTGAAGATCATTTTCACAATCCTGGAATAGTAATATCTTCCCCTTCTTGCTCAGTCATGTTCTACATTTCCTATGACACTGATACTGCTTAATATGAAGCAGACTTACACTACCTCTATGAGTACTACAATTATTTAATTCTCTACATCACTTTTAATCACAAAGCAATGTAAAACAGTAGACAGCATTGCAGACTTACATTCCCTCTACTCCATGTTTTGATTGGCTGCTTCAATTAGCTTATGAAAAGAAACAGTTTTTCTGAACTCATTCAAAGTGCACATATATCTCCATGATGTCCAGTCCTATGATTAGAAGTTATGTCTCTGAACTACACTTATCCTCAAGGCCAAATTGTGTAGGAGCCATTAGAACTTCTTGAAATTCCACAGAGCACATCCCGAGATTATTTCCCTAAAATTTTGGTTTTAAAAACACCAGGTAAGAGTTTTTAAGGTCATACGGCAATTTTGTTTTGAAAATTAAAACAGAATCATTGCAGAATGACCAGCCATTTCTAGACTTTAAATAAGCTGTGTAATGTCCTGATGTTATTGAAGGGCCGTCATGATATATAATTGCTGTAGTTACAAAAGTCCTTCCTGATATTGACAACTGCGAAGCTACAAATTTTTTTATTAAAGTTGTCAATTTTGTTCCATCAGGCCTACATCGTTGGAACATTAAAATGACGTACTGGCCATATGTTCGTATAAATAATGTGGACATCATTTCAGATTTACATTGGCTACACTCCATGTTGTGATTAGCAGCTTTTACTAGCTTATTAAAGGAGACTGATTTACTGTCTGGCAAAGTTAAATATATAAATCTTTCTGAGTCTACACTAGTAGTACTTGATACCATACAGTTCTCGCAGTCATGCTGCCATTGATAAGAAAGCCCAAACAGCTGATCTACATCTACACCTTCAGCATGTAATACATCAAGCATATACATTAAAAACTCCTGACAATCTTGCTGAATATTTTGAGAGAATTGTGTTTGGCCTGAACATCTATCTAACAGATTTCTAATTTCAGACACACTTTCTATGTTTCTTCTATCAGTGGTACATTTCTCTAACACAGAATTTAACAAACTGCAAAATCTTTGATCAGAATTGACCACAATCTCTTCTTTTACATTTTTTAGAGAAAACAAAACATTAATTACTACATTAGCATAGCAGTTGACACCAGAACTGTTTTCAAACTGAAAACCAACAACATCTTCAACAGAATCCTCTTTGTTTCTGCTTGTAATTTTAGGTTCATTCACTTTTTGTCTTTTTGCTACAACCTCCCCAGTATTGTTCTCATTTCTTCGTTTCCGGCCTACCAGACGTTTCTCAAACAAAGGAAACTGAGGCAAATGTGGCGCATACTCTCTTCTTAACCTATTGTATTCCTTAACACAATCTAGATCTGCACAAATGTTTCTGACATCACACTCAATCAAGTACAATCCCGATAAAGTTCTAACTCGTGACAATGCCACATATGCCATACCCTCCTTGAACACAGAACTGCCAATATTCACCAATGCACTGTCTACACTTAAACCTTGCGATTTATGGATTGTTACCGCATATGCCAAGCAAACAGGGAACTGCTTACGGCGAACATATAAGTCTTTTACAAGCAAAAATCTAGCAGAACAACGAGCAATTAGCTGTACTTCCTCAATGCCATCAAATTTAATTTTTAAAAATTCAATTCCATCTCTATTTCTGTATTTCACAAAATCAACAACATTACCCATTGATCCATTTACCAGACCTCTTTCAACATGTAAATTCCTTCTTAAAATTATACGGCAGTTCAAGCACACATTCAGAGTCTTTTCAAAACCTGCAGTTTTAGATATACTCTTCTCTAATGAATCCAATTTAGTTTTCAGATTCTCAGACAAAATAATTGTTGATCCCATATGCTCTACTCTATCAATAGCTTCCAGTTTCACAATCTCTTGCTTTTCTAAATGCAACATTTTGTTGTTAAATTTGGCACATTCTGCAAGAGTTGGCATCAAACATATTCCAGATTTCTTTTCAGTAATTTTCTGAAAAATATTCTCAGGCACAACATCTTGTTCTGGATATAAATTTGACAGTAATCGTGCATTTAAAACTTCTTTCCCATGCTCAGTCACTTTTCCAATTCTAACATCTTGTAGAATAGTCTTGTAAACTTCATCCTTCGCCTGACGCATATTTTCATGCAGTTCAGCATAATTGAAGTTTAACCATATATTGACGTTGCCAATGCTGCCTAGGCACTTCCTGGTATCTTCATGCGTGAGCATTTTGAACACAGGTTGCCCTTTCACTGGTGTCAGCTGCAGAAGATCTCCGAAAACAATGATGTGTTTGCCACCAAATAACACATCATACTCTGTTTTGAGAACTTCTTGCATCCTCAAATGCACAAAGGCAAGCATGACATTGGAAACCATGCTTACTTCGTCAATGATAAGAAGTTTCATTTTCCTCAAGATTCTTGAAACTTCAAAACAAGCATCTCCAGATAGCTTGTGATATTCTAATTTGTTGTCATGCTCCACTGGCAGCATCAGTAAACGATGTAAAGTAATCCCTTTAATATTATGTGCTGCCAGTCCAGTTGGAGCAGTGACAACACAAGACAGCGATGACTCTGTCCTTTCCTGCAAATAGCATGAAATTGCTTTAATGAGGAAACTTTTTCCAGTTCCCGCTTCTCCACTCACGTACAGTCGGACAGGCTTCAACGACGTACATGAGCACTCTTTCTTATCATGACTTAATCCATGATCAATTTGCATGGTAACTTCGTCATATATTTTCCTCTGCTCAACGTTGAGTTGCCTTTCCAACTCTTCTAAGTTAACCGCATCCTCCTGAGCATGTGCCATGGCTCTTTCCACTTCATTCATAGCAGTGGCAGCTTCATTTTCGATAACAGGTCCTCCTAGTGGATCCTGACTCAATGAAACAGAACTCTGACTGTCCTGAGAACTGTCTCTGGCAATCTCCGCTGCAATCGTTGCTTCCTGCTCAATTTCCACATTCAACATTTCTACATATTTGGGAAAAGCAGGACATACCGCCAGTAGGTAATATATATATATATATATATATATATATATATATATATATATATATATTCACTGAAAAAACCATAGGTTATAGACCATATATAGTTAGGAATTAGCATTTACAAAACCTTGAAAATTCACTGAAAAAACCATAGGTTATAGACCATATATAGTTAGGAATTAGCATTTACAAAACCTTGAAAATTCACTGAAAAAACCATAGGTTAGAGACCATATATAGTTAGCTGGACATTTTATTGACATAAAACCAATGAAATTCCATATATAGTTAGTTGCACTAACTATATATCGCGCACCCGCAATCCACTGCTGATGATGTCACATATTACATCATTCATGACATGGTCAGTGACATCACTGATGACATCACTGATGACATCTCAAATGACATCACTGATGACATCACTGATAACAACATCCAGTGATTTTTTGTTTCTGTAAAGTTTAAATATGTCTTACATATTGAAGAATGAGTGGATGTGTAAGTGTCTGGACGAAGGATTTAGTAGGTGCATGACTGACTGTATGAGTGAGTGATTAAATGTGTCTCACTGAGTGCATGGGTTAGTGACTAAACTGTCTTAATTTTTGCATCATTATGTCTGTTGTTCTGTAAACTGCTGCATGTGTTGATCAGTAGCTATATGAGTAACTATATGGGTTATTGATTGATTGCCCAAGTATTTGTATGGGAGACTGAGTGTGTGTGTGGCTAGCTGGGAGGTGTGTGACTCTGTGCAGATCAATGTGTACTTGTATCAATGATTGTATAAGAAGGTAAGTATGTGTTAGTGTATGTTTGAAAATGTAAGGTGCTCTATGTTTAACTGTATAGACAAGAAAATGGAAGTGTCATTGATTCTTTACAGGACTGACTAGGTGTGTGAGTAACTCCATGGATGAGTGGCAGACTGTGAGTGTCTGTATAGGTGTATGAGTGCATATGATAGTGTTGTAAAGATGAGTGATTGTATGTATGAATGATTGTATGGGTGAATGAGTGAAGGTGTGTGTAGACGTAGCAATCAGTGAGTGCGTACGTAGTAACTAGTATTGGTGTGTCAATGGTTTCAAACATTTTACTCTGTATTTAACACTGGGTGAAACAGAGGTTATATTAAAATGTGAGGAGATGCATTGTATTGTCACATGAATGATATCATCAGTGATGTGGTCATTGATGTCAAATGAGATGTCATCAGTGATGTCATTTGAGATGTCATCAGTGATGTCATCAGTGATGTCACTGACCATGTCATGAATGATGTAATATGTGACATCATCAGCAGTGGATTGCGGGTGCGCGATATATAGTTAGTGCAACTAACTATATATGGAATTTCATTGGTTTTATGTCAATAAAATGTCCAGCTAACTATATATGGTCTCTAACCTATGGTTTTTTCAGTGAATTTTCAAGGTTTTGTAAATGCTAATTCCTAACTATATATGGTCTATAACCTATGGTTTTTTCAGTGAATTTTCAAGGTTTTGTAAATGCTAATTCCTAACTATATATGGTCTATAACCTATGGTTTTTTCAGTGAATTTCAATGGTTTTTTAATAGCAAATATCATAAGCTGTCGAATGTCAAGTACGTGGTAAGTAAAAACATTTTCGTGTTTATGCACACTGAACTGCTTTGAATGCTGCCCCCCACCCCTCATTTCTATTAGGAGTACTCTCTCTTTGCAGATAGTGAAGGGTAGTTAACGCAGGCCTTTGCCCCCGTTGTAATCCGTCGTGCCTGCTTCTCTCTCCATTTGATTGATTGTTCTCTTTGGTTCATTCTCTATTTACAAACAAGCACAGAGTCGCAATACTCTGTTTAGTCTTTGCAGATAGCGAAAAATCGTGTAAAAAAACAAAAGGAATCGAGCAAAATCAGTAGGCCACTAATGGGATCTCTTTTTGACCTCGCTAAAATAGAAACATTAGGAACAACCTGTTGAAAATAGCAATGTGTATGTACATAAGCGGCGTTCATTTGTGTTCACAGTACCCCTTGTTGATTGTTTGAATCGAGCATTGAATTGTTCGAAGTTGGTTCTCTTAAGGATCTTCTCTGCCTGCAAACAAGGAAGAATAGGAATATTCTCTCTCCCTTTGCAGATAGTGAAGGGTAGGTAACGCAAGCCTTTAACACGTCGTACCTATTTCATTCCTCATTGATTGATTGATTGTCCGAACATTGACTGTTTGGGAATGAGTTCTTTTTGGAGGTATTCCCTGTTTGCAAATAAACGTAGGAAAATCTTTGCAAGTAGTGAAAGGGTAGGTAATGCGGACCTTTCTCCCCCGTTGTAATCTGTCATGCCTATCTACTCCCCACTGATTGATGCACCTGTTTCACCCGGACCATTTACTAGAGATATCTGGCCCAACAAGAGAGCACCCCTAGTGAAAATGGACATATGCAATAATAACGAAGTGATCACTGTATCCTGTTAACAGAAACTTTAGCATGAAACAACCTGGAAAGAAAAGAATAGGAAAACGAAAATCAGTAGGCCACTGATGAACTTTTTATTAAATAACAAACAAAGAAAAGATAACAATACGTAATGATAAAACCTATTATTGTCCTAGAAACAAGAAACGTTAGAAGTAAGCCCGTAATAAGAAACCTGAAAACATCGCCCCTCACTGCCCCAAAACGTGTCTGTCCCACCGCCTGCCACGGCCAAATAACGGCAAACTGGGAAAGATAGAAGTCAGCAGACATCCGCCCCATTCTAGAAACTTCCAAAGGGCAACAGGTTTTCGGCTACGCCCAGCCGGAAGCAACACATATAAGGCGGGTCCTGCTGCCACGCCTCGGAGATCATCACGTAGGGTGTAGCCAGAGGAGAGGCCGAGGCCGAGGCCAGCGGGACCCGGCCAGGTGGATTGACAACGCTGGAGAGTTGCAGGGGGGGGGGAATGTCCGTGTCCTCGACCCTCCCCTCTCTCTCCCAGTCCGGCCGCGGTGGCCCTTGACAGTTTCAGGTAGTCCCGCCACATTCTCTACCAGTCCGGCCACCAACGACCGGGGCCGATGGGATCCGGCTGCAGCCGATAAACCAAGGAACCCGTTCATGGGGCCAGAGCAAGGGGCGTCCGGCCGACATCCACCGGAAGCCCGGCCCGAAGACGGACGGGACACTTCTTCTTTCTTGAATAATGGCTTTGACAACACTGGGGGGGATGTCTTGCACATGCCTCCGACCCCCCCCCCTCGTCCTCATCGCCTGGTCCGGCCATAACAAATCTCAAGCGAGACGCCGTGGGGTGCACTGGGAGGGAGAGACGGTGCGAACAGGCCTCTCCCGCCTCCCCAGTGGAGGCTTCCCACCTGCACCCTCAGTGCTCCAGGCGCCCGGAAAAGGGTTCTTCCACTGTGGCGATGCTGCAACGTCTCGCCCGGCAGGGTGGAGCCCGTCCGCTCATTTGACCCCGCGATCGCCAGTAGCTACCGAACTCTCAAAATGGCGATCAACGTGGCAAGAGCGGGCCCAGCATAAAGAAATGGCCCGGTCACTGGTTGACTCCACCACAGTAGTCCTCCACGACCTTGAAGATTCTAGAGGAGCCGCGGGAGTCTCCGACCCCCGCAGACACCCCCGATGGGGAATGACTGCCATGATCGCCCGTGGAGTGACGAAACTGTATCCGCGGGACGTCGGCGCTCCCATGCTGGCGCCAGCCTCACTTTGAATTACTAGAATCCTGCAAACCTCAGTTCCGGTGAAAGCACACTGTGACCCGGTAGGAAAAATTGTTGCACCCCCTCCCCTTTTTGACTGATAGTTCAAACCACCGATCCTTTCCTTTGCCCTTTTACCAGAACTTTGGACTGCCTCCCCCTCTTTTACATTTTCTAGAGAAAACAAAACATTAACCACTACATTAGCATAGCAGTTGACACCAG
This sequence comes from Lissotriton helveticus, assembly GCF_964261635.1. NCBI lineage: Eukaryota > Metazoa > Chordata > Amphibia > Caudata > Salamandridae > Lissotriton > Lissotriton helveticus. The sequence continues at coordinate 343,371,105 of NC_136073.1, forward strand.
AACTGTTTTCAAATTGAAAACCAACAACATCTTCAACAGAATCCTTTTTGTTTCTGCTGTGACCCTGCTACAGCACAGGCATTGCCCCCAGCAGTAATTCTGCAATGCCGGTAAGAATACCTGTGGTGCCTACTGGACTCACTCACCCCCGCGGCGCCCCACGCCGTTATTTGCTGGGCGGCAACTTACTAGACATCACCTTTGTGCCATCTAGATTTCAGCGCGTTCTGCTGCCTTGGAACTATTCGCACAACAGACTGCTACTGACGACCCACCCCCAGGCAACATCTTCTGAATTTTCATAATTTGAAAGAACTAGTAACATGTCCTCATCAGGAATTTCCTCATGAAAAGTCTGCAATGATGATTCTTGTAACTCTATGGTCTCCAAACATTCGATAAATTCGCCATCAAGAGATTGATCAAAAAAATCATTCAAGTCATCTCCTCCTTGTGAGAAAATTTCATTATTGGTGCTGTCAATTTCAATAAATGTATTGGATAATTCAAAAGAAATTGCCACGGTCTCTTCGTTGTTTAAATGTTTTTACTGTTTTTGTTTTGTTGTATATATTTATAAGTTATTAAAGTTTTATAATCCTACTACTTTGTTGGAGTGCTATATATTTTTAATGTGACACATAAATGTAAAAACTTTGATGTACAAAGAGTCATCCCTGGAATCTTCCGCTTCAGGCTCGGTCCCCTCCCCAATCACAATACAGGATGGTTTTCAGATAGTAGGAACACGTGTGGTGTGACGGATCTCATCGGGTGTGGGCCTTGATCTACTATAACTCCTTTGAAGAGGGGTGATTCTTTACAGCTGGGGCCATAAACTACATCTGCAGGGCTAGCTGATAGCCTGGACAATCGGACACAGAGGAAGAGGAGTGTCAGAGGGTGCGGTAGTGAATAGGGCGAAAGGGAGGTGTCGGGCGGGCACAGAGTGTGATTCTCAGGGAAGAGCAGCGCAGATGGGGAGAGGTTTATTGCCCATGCATAACACAGAGAGCGGGGGTGACCAGTGCCTGGGGAAGATGCTTGCGAGGGTGGGGAGCCATGCTACGAATCGACAGCGTGCAGAGAGTGGGTCTGGTCAAGGCATCTAAAATGGCTGCCGTGCACGACAAAAGTGTGGCATTTCAAAAAAGGCAAGATGGCGCAAACAATGTTTTTCAACACTTCCTCATTTCCTTCGAATCGAACGTTAACAGACGTTGGTGCATATTACCAAAGTTAAGCGATATTTATTGCTAACGATGCTTACCAACGAATTTTTTACCGCTAAGCATAGTCAGAAATTATCGAAGATAAACCTTGCTATTATCAAGGTTTATCGCAAATGCGATAAAAAACGACCGCAATGCATTAATATCGCTGAAAACTCAGCGATATTCATGCATTACCGAGCTAATGCTCTTAGCCATGTTATCCACCTCCCATTGGATAACATGGCTAAGAACTGCTCAGGGCAGGTGTTAGTTTTTGGAGATATTCGCGCTTAGCGCGAATATCTCCAAAAGTTGGTAATAGGAGATATATATCTTGCATGTTGTAATGCAAATTATTGTGGTATATGGAACTCATACCATAATCTCTCAGGAAAGCAGAAACTGATCCTTTTGGGACCGCCTGAGAAGGCCTAGGGGGTGAGGGGTACTCTACTTTGCCCCCTTTTCACGTTCCGAACTATTTTATTTTACTCTCTTCTGTAATTACACAAAATAGCAGCGATAAGATGCATCAGAGACACACAGTGAGAGAAAGGAGGCCGGAGATGAAGAAGAGATGTCAAATACACATTGGAGATAATATAGTGGGAGAAGGGAAGTAAATATGAGTAAACTTACCATGTAACATAAAAATGTTGCACTCTATACTATAAGTCTCATTTTATACTACAATCACTTCGCTACAACCTCATAAATTAAAAATAAAAATGAATAATGTCTCAAACAATTTTTGATTTCTAAATATAAATTTATTCTTCTGAATTTTCTAAATTTGAAAGAACTAGTAACATGTCCTCATCAGTAATTTCCTCTTCAATCATCTCATCTGGAATCTCCTCATTAAAAGTCTGCAATGATGATTCTTGTAACTCTATGGTCTCCAAACATTCGATAAATTCGCCATCAACAGATTGATCCAAAAAATCATTCAAGTCATCTCCTCCTTGTGACAATATTTCATTATTGGTGCTGTCAATTTCAATCAATGTAGTGGAATCATTCAAGTCATCTCCTCCTTGTGACAATATTTCATTATTGGTGCTGTCAATTTCAATCAATGTAGTGGACAATTCAAAAGAAATTACCACGGTCTCTTCATTGTGAGCCATTTTATTTTCAAATTGCTTGCTGTAAATTGCAGAAAAAAATAATCACTTTCATTTATCGTTTTTAGTAATACATAATATAAAACTAACTTTATCAAGTATTTAGTATAACAGAAGGACTGCAAATAAATAACAGAAAACATTTTTCAAATTATCTTCAAGTGTACAACATAGTTCCCCTTACAAATTAACAACTCACCTTTTTAAAAGTAGGAGAAGTGTTAGTACTGTGTAAATCAAACACCAGAAATTCACCACCAAAAATTCCTCACAAATGTACCTCAGACAGTAGTATCACAAAATGGCTGTGGTTTCCTCTCATTTGAGATATATACATAACCAATTAACTTTCATCACACACAAATACAAAACCAAAGTAACATTTTAATTGGCTCTAAATTTCAACACTTTCAAATGTGTTTTCCCCATGCAATTTTCCATAGGACATTTACATACGTCTACAGCCTGAATGGCTGAACGGAATTACACCAAACTTGGCAAAATGGTACATCAAACCTAAGAGGTCAGGAAGGATCTACTATGCCCCCTTATGGTCATTTGCCCCTTCGCTTTGGCCTCCTCTTGTCTCTCGATCCTACCGAGAGACAAGATGGCGGCCGCTACGGACTGTTTGGAATGTTTACAGACGCCGGAGAACCAATCAGCTTCGCAAAGCTCCGTAACGCGAAAAGTACGCGAAGCGGAGCGCTGTTACAGATATATATCTTTTTTTGAACGTTAATTTCTCAAAATCCACTGGAGCACATATATTGAGACCTAGCAAAGGCACATCGGGCTACCAGTCCCTAATATTTTGCCAAGTTTCGTGCAAATCCATTCAGCCGTTCGATTATTATTATTATTTTTTTTTTTTGCCCCGCGGGGCCCTTTTAAAACCTCCACATCAAACCTAGGGGGTCAGCGAGGATCTACTATGCCCCCTTATGGTCATTTGCCCCTTCGCTTTGGCCTCCTCTTGTCTCTCGATCCTACCGAGAGACAAGATGGCGGCCGCTACGGACTGTTTGGAATGTTCACAGACGCCGGAGAACCAATCAGCTTCGCTTCACAAAGCTCCGTACCGCGAAAAGTCCGCGAACCGGAGCGCTGCCCGGTCCGCTGTTACAGATATATATCTTTTTTTAAACGTTAATTTCTCAAAATCCACTGAAGCACATATATTGAGACCTAGCAAAGGCACATCGGGCTACCAGTCCCTACAATTTTGCCAAGTTTCGTGCAAATCCATTCAGCCGTTCGGGCTAAAAGTGAGGCCAACCGCCCTATGGGAAACTCAATGTTAAAAACACGTTTTGGGACCCCCCTTTTTTCTCGGCCCCCCCTTGACGAAACCCCCCCACATTTTCAGGGGCTGCTTAGAAACAGAATGTTCCATTTTCCTGAAAATTTCAGCCAATTCCGTCCACAAACGCCAAAGTTATTAGACATAGAATTTTCAAAAATCCCATAGAGAAAAAATCCTAACTATATATACCTACTGGCGACCGCCAGTAGGTAATATATATATATATATATATATATATATGTATGTATCAGCTCCGACGCTTTCGCACAATTAGGAGGCATAGGCACTCACGGAGATTGCTGAAATACACTTTAATTGAATAGCAGAAGCTTTTCAGAAGTAGCTTTCATCAGTGCTTTAAAAAGTGTATCAATTCCAAATGCACAGTGAGTGATTTAAACTGAATAGTCTCTCCCAATTGGCACCTAAAATGGTGGTAGAAGAAGAAGGACTCAGATAGTATTCACCTTCTCTGGCTGCCATTAGTAAGAAGATAGCGTCGGATCTGATGTTTAAAAGTGAGTTCCACCCTCACGATTCAAACGGCACCCACCTTAAGAGTTCGGCAAAACCTGTCTTTGGTGGATTGGAGCAGAGATTCAGAGCAGGAGCCAGAACTATCTCTACAAGATGTTTCCGTCAACCAACGGTCGTGGATTATTGAAATCCAGGTTCGCGGTAATTTTACTGCTGCCAGTGGACTTATCTTGGTTGTAAACAGAGGCTTGGCGAGGGGATGCCATGCATGGTGTGTTGGTGGTGGAATGAAATTACAGAATGTTCTGAATTACAGCGGTGTGCCTTAATGTAAGGACTTGGGATTCTCTGAATATCATTACAACTACCTTGTATGAACATTGATATGGCAAAGGTGAACATTGAAATAATATCTTCTAATGGCGAAAAAGTGTTGGATAGTGGAGAAATAAAAGGTACTCCAGTCAGTGCAACAGTAGGGAACATGTTAGATAGGGGAGGGGTAACAATTACTATTCCCACTCCAGTGAGTGCAACAATAGGGAATGTGTTGGATAGCGGAGAAGTAAAATATACTATTCCCACTCCATTGAGTGTAACAGTAGGAAAAGTGTTGGATAGCGGAGAGATAAAAGTTACTATTACCACTCCAATGAGTGCAACAGTAGGGAAAGAGTTGGATGGCGGAGGTGTAAAAATTACTATTTCAACAACAGTGAGTGCAACAGTAGATTACATTTTTGGAGTGCAGAGAGATATCATTTACTATTCCCACTCCAATAATTGTTAATGGCCGGAAAGTGTTGGATAGAGGAGAAATAAAGTATACTCCAGTCAGTGCAACAGTAGGGAATGTGTTAGATAGGGGATGGGTAGAAATTACTATTCCCACTCCAGTGAGTGCAACAATAGGGAATGTGTTGGATAGCGGAGGGGTAAAAATTACTATTCCCACTCCAATGAGTGCAACAGTAGGGAAAGTGTTGGATAGAGGCGGGTTAAAATGTACTATTCCCACTCCAATCAGTCCAACAGTAGGGAAAGTATAGGATTTTGGAACGGTAACAATTAATATTCTAACTCCAGTCAGTTCAAAATTGAAAACAAAGAAAATATTACAAAACATATATATATTATAGTGTTAAATGCATATGACACATACCTAAAAATATTTTATTAAATAAATAAAAAATAATTTTCAAACAAATAAATATTAGTAATTAGAAACTATTTAGAAACAAAAACATTATTACATACATTTAATTTTTTATTTCCTACCCTGTAGCACCCCACAATTCAGAAACACATCTAAATGAAAAAAAACAACAAAAAAAAACTTACATAATCAACATAATTAATTACCAATTAAAGGAATAGTATTAATTAAAAAACAAATTAAAACTCATAAAAATGAATAAACTCCCCACACTTTACCCCTATGACCCCCACAAAGCACAGCTTATTTTCAATAAAAAAACGAATAGTATTTAACTACTAATTATAAAATAAGTAAAATGTATTTACTACCCATCTTTTACCCCTATAAAAGTAAAAAACAGGCTAAAAAAATATCACCAATTACCCAAAATAAATATCAATTAATTAATAAATATTAATTGTCAACTGATTATTAATTTAAAAACATAAATCGCTTCCCACCATTTACCCATATAAACACCACAAACCACACCTAAAATTAATTACACATTTTCCATATTTAATTTTCCATTAACTAATTATTATTAATTAAGAACTAATAAATTACTTCCTGCTCTTTACCCCTATAATCCCCACAACCCTTACCTAAAAAGAATTACACAATTTCCATAATTCATTCACAATTAATTAATTAATATTTATTAACAACTGACTATTAATTAATTAAACATAAATTTCTTCCCATCATTTACCCCTATAAACCCCACAAACCACACCTAAAATTAATTAAACTATTTCCATAATTAATGTTCAATACATTAATTAATATCAATTAACAACAAATTATTAATTCATCAAAAATAAATTACTTCCCACCCATTACCCCTATAAACCCCCAAACCCACACCTAAAATGATTTACACCATTGCTATATTTAATTTTCAACTAATTAATTAATACTAATTAACAATGCATTATTAATTAATTAAAAATAAATTACTTCCCATCCTTTAACCCTATAAACCCCACAACCCGCACCTAAAAAAAATTACACAAGTACGATAATTCTTTAACAATTCATTAATTCATATTGATTAACAACCAATTAATAATTAATTAATAACACATTACTTCCCACAATGAACACTATGAAATCTCAATAAAATAAATATTATTAAATAAAAAATATTCATTAAGTGTTGGATAGCGTAGGGGTTCAAATTACTATTCCTACTCCAGGGAGTGCAACATTGTTGAAAATTTGGATAGCGTAGGGGTTAAATTAACATACTTATTAATTAAATAATTTCTGAATTAAAATTAAATTAACGTAGAAATTAATAATAAATAACAATAAAATAAAATTAATATTAACTTAAGTAAAATTTAATTACTTCCCACCCTATTTCCTATAAACCCACAACCTTCTACGGAACTTAAAAATTCTAAATTTTATTAAAATAAAATTGATAATTAGTAAAAATGTAATACATATATTAAAAAAGATAAACAATTCTTATACAAAAAAATATATCACATACATTCAAACTATATACTAAAATACCTAACACTAATTAAAAAATCGACATTTTAAACAACTATTTATTTACAGAGTTTTATAAAACGCAAACTTGACCTGAATTGGGTATCAGAGCGTTTTACATAGCACCAATTGCATTACATGAGGCCACATTAATTTTTGTTAGGCACGAGGAGATTAAGTGATTTGCCCAGAATCACAGGATGTTCCGCGTCATTGCCGAGACTCGAACCCAGTTCCCTAGATTTGAGGTTGATCCCCCTAGCCGTTAGGCCACTCCTCTCCCCTATATACTTGCAAACGATATTAATAAATTCTATGTTTTTAAAAAAGATAAACGATATGTCTTACCTTATAATTAATATTCTTGACCACGATATTCGTGCTGTCTATATTTCTGACTCACCATATTTAGGCCTCAGTATTTCTGTAGGTCGACATTTCCAACTCGATATTTTGTCTGTACACCAAACAGTCCATAGTACAAAACATTATTTTTAAGAGATAATTTAATTCTAAGGGGTATATTCACAAGAATGTGTGATAACTACCGCGAGAGTAGCGTAACGCAACTTTCAACATCGCAGCCCATCGCGGCAAAATACCCTGTGTCAATGTGGAATTCACAATAATGCGGAAGCCTGCAATAACCATCAGATAACGCATCAAAAATCAGTGAGAAAATCAACACCACGCTGCAAAAATGCGAAACATGAACGCAAAAAAACATGTGATGAGGCCAATCGTGGTACAAAAATCCGAGAAAACAGCATCAGGCCTGCAAACCCCACATGTCTGGCGGGAAAATGCACCAGAAAAAAAAAAAAAGAAACATTTCAAACTGTGTAGCACCATGTATGCCCCGAACCGAATGCAGAGGATAAGCCGAACCCCACAAGCTCCACGGAGGACCAGCATGGAACCCTGTGTTCGGAGAAGGGCAAGGACAATAGGAAGAGAAAGATGGTGTTCAGTCCGCAGGAAGACCAGACCATTGTCACAGAAGTCATAGGACACTACCAACAACTGTCCACCACCTCCACTGCGGCACTGGAAACCCAAACGCAAATATAGCAGGCCATCGTCAACAACGTCAATGCAGTTGGAGTGGCGAGGAGGTCGCTGGAGGAGGTCAAGGGGCGCTGGCATGAAGTGCACAGCCAAACCAAGGAGAAGTTCTCCGTCAACAGGAAGGCAGCAAGGGCGACTGGAGGTGTGAGTCCTGCGACACAGGGACGGGGGAGATGGGCACAATGGCACACATGCACAATTATGTGTAGCAAAGTGCACACCCACAATAACCCTGGATCATGTCACTGAGAGCCATGGCACACCGCAGCACAAATAAAAACGCCAAGTAGGCCCACGTCCACAATGTCCACAAAGGGGTTCCTCCAGATCTCCAATAACACAACCGACCCATGCACTTGTGGTGAAACCAGCAAAGCTGCGGCTCTGTGACCCACACTGACTATGCAAGTAACACTGCATGCCCGATAGCATGGTAGCAGCCCACAAACATGAGATGGGCCATGAATCGACATGGAGGTAGCCCAGTGTGGATCACATCCGTCAAGGAGCAGGACACACTCTGACATGTCCACGTGCACCCACAACCCATGCCGTACAATACACGCAGCAGACGAACAATGCACCAGGCCACAAAATCTGTCCAAGAACACATATGACCCAAGTCAAAAACAAAACAGGCCCAGAAAAGCAGACAATTCAAAGGCACTCCGCCTCAAAGGGAGAAGGCTACACGAAATCAGACCAGCAGGGGCAACTCCCCACAATATTGCACACACATAGCAATAACAGAACATCTGCAATGACGGCAATGCGGTACAAAGTGCAATGCCAGCACCATAGGACACGACTCACAACAGGTCCCGTACGTGCGAAGTAACTGTCCACTCAGATCAGGAATTGCCTGACACTGTGTGATGACAATGCATGGATACCACCACACTTCAGTCATATAGTCGAAAAACACACTGACTGCCATCACATAGCCACCTACTGCAAAACAGTCACAATGTACATTGGCATGCAGTCTGAATGCAAACATCTGGAAATCACCAACATACATGTCCCTGCCTGGGTATGACCTATGCATCATGACCTGGGAAACACCTCATACTGACCCCCGGAACACTCTGCGACATGCACCCAGACACGTCACTGACTGGCAGTTCATCACTGCTGGCCAATCACACACCAATCCTGCTGCGGACTGCACTCTCCCACTTCCTAATCATGTCTCAATACCCAAAGGACTGTGTTTGGCCCACCACTGGGCTTCCATATGATGTGGGCTTGGATGAACATGTACAGCACCAGCTCCGTCACTCACCTGAATGTGAATAAAACATTCACAATCACACATATGTGTCATTACTATGTTCACTCACGTATAGAAGTATGGCTGGATGTTTGGACATTGATTGCACATGAAGGTACACCATGGTAACTTACATCTATGTGCATCCCTGAGACACATGGCAAATTGGTTGACTGTGAAGGTGAGTACAAGCTTTGTCCCCATTGCACATCAACAAAAATCTCATGACCCTCCAAACTAGGCACACGTCTATGTGTTGAATAGGGCTGTGGGTAGGACTGACCAAATTGGTATCAGGCCAGGTGTGGTGGCCTACAACACATGTGACAACAGAACAGCAAGTCGCATACCCACTTACACACATCTGTGTGGACACATTCTGTTATGATGTATGACATTGCTCCACATGGTCAGAGGTTGCACACCATACTCACGTTGCTATAGTCACGTATGTGCACATGTCGGCCAGCACCTATCCCAAAACCATGTCTGGCTCACAGAGGTTGAACTTGCAAAAGGGACATACCACCACTGCACATGCGTCAGTCAGTCCCTCCCTGTGTAGGGACGATGCTCATTGTGGCACACGAGTGGACAATCAAATCAACACACCTCACAGTTATACACTAGTGGGTTTTCATAGACTTTATCGGTTTATTGACATGTGCGTGTCAGTACGGATGAGGCAACGGCCACAACAGGCAGGGACTTGCTGGAGACACTTGCACACAGCATAGGTACATATTGAGGTTCATACATTGTTGTTGCAACAATGGATGAAAATCGGCACAGATGGCAACGCTCCCAGCCACCTTGCCTTGCTGGATGAGTCAGGTGTTGTTTGGCGTCTGCCCATTGCCCCGTGTAAGCGGGCACGACTCACTGCCCATGGGATCTGCATAGTGCTCTGCCACCGGAGTGCGCCTATTGTCTGCTCTGCTGACAGTGCTCAGGTGAAAGGCTCCGAGAGGTTAACATGTTGTGCCATAGTGCTGTGTGTGTGCTGTACCCCGGCAGTGTGTCCAAATTGACAATGTTGCCAAACAAAGCTGTGTTGCTATGACCATGGACCTGCCTCATCTTGCACAGGTGTGTATACACACACGTTATTTCATGCACATGCATCCAGAGTTCAGACGATGGCAGATGTGTCCTCTGTTGTGTTGGGATATGTGAGCCATCCCCATGATGCAACATGTTGTTGGGACCTGTGTTGTGGGTAGCAATCAGTTGTGGCTGCAGGAACGTAGTTATTCGTCCATGAATGCCCGAGCAGCTTCATATGCAATGTGTTCCAATAGTACGTCGTTGTCGTGTTCAAGGAACACCAGGGTGAGCCAATCCATTTACTGGTCCGGGCAGATGTGCTCAGCCCACGCCGTTTCACCAATCCGCAAGATAGACCAATAGGGTAGCGCCTCTATGTGGTCACTGCACATGAGGAATTGTGCAATCTCCCATGCACAACTGCCAATAAATGCGCAATATGTCAAGGCATCACATGCACTGCTGTCTCGGTTACACTCCTGTTCGTGGTCCAACAGGGGACGCAGGCACAAGTCATAATCCAGTTCAGCTACGTTTGTGTTGGATAGGCAGACATCCATGTGACACTCGAATGTGCCTGTTCCGCAGGTGAACCAGGGCTGGACACAGGTGACGTAGGCAATGCGGAAGCTGAGCCAGTAACTGATCCGCAGCACTGCCAGTGGCACTGCGCCCAGTAAATGCAGCATGCGTGCACTGTACTGTTCCACGTGACAGGGGTTGTGCATGTGCCCGGTATAGCCTGCCATTGCCTTGGTGTGTCTCATGGAACCGGCACTCTTCTGTACTGTGGCAGTTGTGTGGAGGATATGCCACAGCTCTGAGCAATGATTTGAATGTGTGTGCAATGTTGGGCAGAATGGGTTGCTGTTTCCGTGACAGTCAAGGCCATCCCATGCAGGTCCCCCAGGCAGGGGCTTCTGTGTGTGGGGTGCGGATGAGTTGGATGGTTCCTTTGTGCAATGCGTGGTGTGGGAGTCGCCCACATCTGCCATGGCATCTCTCTCAGGGTGATCCAGGCACGTTCAGAAATACGGTTGGAGGTGCAGGTGTCCTCCCGCCTTCTGCATTGGAACAATGGAGCTTTCCTCCCTGAGGTTAGTCTGACTACTACTTGCGGTTTCGAAATGTGATGTGGCTCTGTGTCTGAGATTGGGAACCGGCCATGGGCTTATGGTGTACAGATGGCGACGCACACACACATGTTGGCATATGGTGCCAGGCGCCCTGCAAGGCCTTGCGCTGCTTGTGCATTCTCACTCCGTCTCTCTCCCTCGGTCTCTCCCTCTATTTCCTTTGTTGGGCGCATGGCACACCTTCTTCTGTTGGATTTCATCTTCCAGGCTATGTCCTACGGATTGCCTAGTGTGGATCAGCTAGGACTCATCCAAATGGTTGTTTTGTCTTTTGATTGTATAGTGTTTTGTGTTGATGATTGCATTGCTGTATGACTGGTTCTCCATTTTCTGGTAACGCATGTTATTTGATTTTCCTGCTTGTGCGACATCAGGCAACATATTTGTTTTGTGTTTCGTGGTGTTGGTGTGCAGTTTCTGGGTCTGGGGGTGGTGTTGGTGGGTGTTATGGCCCTCTTGGGTGTCCGTGCTGCATGTTCAGTTGCTCCATGGCATCTGTTTGTCTTCAGGTGTGGCTGTGGTCTGTGCTCCCTTTTGTGGTGCAGACTGTGGTCCGACTTTACACCTGGTCTGAGCAGGTGAAAATCTCCTACTGCTAACGCTGCTTATCGTGTGTTTTGTGTTTTTTCACGGTTCTGTCTGGTCTTTGTGAATGTTGAGGTGTGGTGTTGTCGCGGATTTTGGCACGGGAACGCCTACTCTGCATCTTATTAGCGATATTTGCGGGGGTCCCCTGTGGTGATGTTTTTTGCAGCTGCTATCACTGGAAATCTAGTGCTGTGGGCTGTTAGCACCTGCTTGTGAATGGTGGAATAAATTTATCACGACTTTGGCTGCGCAAAACTGCAATTAATTCGGCGATGGCTCCTTGTGAATATGCCCCACAGTCAGGGGCGTAACACAAGCCCCCGCAACCCCCGCATTGCGGGGGGGCCTCGCGCTCCAGGGGGCCCCACCGGGGCCCCTCACTGAATGCATTGATCATTGACTGAGTCATTTTAAACGGTCCCGGCCGAGGCCCCGTGAGGGCGAGGCTGGAAGCGGTGCGGGGCCCCGGCCGGGGCCCATGAGGCAGGCTGGCTGACTGGTAGTGGCAGCAGAATGGCCCGTGCCGGGGCCGGGCGGGGCCCCGTGACGTGACTGAGGCTGGCAGCACAGAATGGTGCGGGCCCCGGCCGGGTCCCTGTGTGGCTGGCAGCCGCAGCTGCTGAGGCTGAGCTGAGCAGAGTTGAGCACGTCGGGCCGCCCCGTGAGTCTGGCACTGCAGCAGGATGGTGTGGGGCCCTGGCTGGGGCCCGTGTGTGGCTGTCAGCGGCTGCTGCTGAGCTGAGGCTGAGCAGAGTTGAGGCAGCACGAACAAATGCCATGGGTGCGGACTGCGGGGCCCCGGCCGGGAGGCCCGGAGTGTGAGACTGGAATGGCTGCATTGCCATGATTGCAGGAATGGTGCGGGCCATGTTACACGGTAGTACTACTAGTACTGTCTCTAGTCTTAATGGTTGTGTGGTGGGTGGGTGTGGATGGCAGGGCAGCCAGGGTTGCTTACTCCTGACTCTGGTGACTTTCACTTTCCTTTCCACAGCTTCCGAGATGAGTATGCGTGCGCGGGGACATGGGCAGGGGGGGCTGGCTGGTGACTGACGCTGACCAATGGCCTCATAACATTTATCAGGGGGGCAGGGACAACACATGCGCCTTCCGCAATGATGAGGTCATGACGACACTAATGCGCGTTACCGTTATAGTGTAAGGTGTGGCATCATCAGGGGCGCGGAGCAGAAGACAAAGAAAGGAAGCCTGAACTGAAGCCCCATGCTGACCGTTGACGGACGCTCAGGACTGAGGACTCATCAGGTGACAGGTATACTCATATACTCCGAGTTTATCCGAACAACAGCGCTGTAATAAACTAATTCATCGACCAAAGTTTGGGTGGGATTTATTTTAATTTACGACTGCTATAATATAAGGCAGTGAGTCTGGGTAAAAACGTGCAGGATGAAGCAGGGCGTGTCCTCCCTTGCACGTAGTCACCAGACGTTTGAGAACATGGCAGCATTGTTCAATGTTCATGTTGGTAGGTTTACAAATGCTATCATTAAACTTGTAAACCAGATAAAAATATTATGCAGCATGCTAACGCATCACTATGCCGTAGCTAGCGCTGGATGCGTCATAGTGTAGTTGTTTATTAATTACTAGTGGGGCAGGAAAGGTGGGACATAAGGCAAGATGGTTGGGGGGGGGGGGCAACACAGATGGGTCCGTGAACAGCTGGGCCAGGGTCGCAGAAGGAGTAAGGACACACACCCGAGGCCCCCCAGACCGGCCAAGGTGGTTCTGACAGGGCCGCCGGGGCCCAGGCCTTGACATTGTTCGCTTGGAGAGGGAGGGGGAGGAATGCGCACTTTGTTCTGGCCCTGAAAGTCGGAACCTGGCTCGGGCCTGCCTCGGACCAGAACACCCCCACTGCGTTCCAAGACCCCCGCCCCCTCCTCTGGACACCAGAACTGGGCACTGATGACCCTGCACTGTATCCCAGGAGAGACGAGACCCCTCCATCAGGGTACCAGACGCTGGCCACCCAGCACTGGATGTACTGTCAGTGTCAGTCAGGGTCCACTTCACAGGGGTGCCAGGCACTGGCGCCCTCGTCTAGATAATGGCCGGCCCCTCCAGACGGGCACCAGAACCGTGCACTGCCAGCCTCCACTGGATACCAAGGCCTCCCTCCATCTGGTTGCTAGGGCCGGGTTCATCAGACACCAGCACCCGCCCCTCCATGTGCTGCCACAGACGATGCACCGCTTGACCTTGGACGAGGCACTAGGTACCTACCCCTGGAGACCAGGACGCACCTGCCCCCCTTGGGACGCGGACCAGGTGCTGGGGAGCTGTCACTTACCCCTCTGAGTGAGGGACTAGCAATGGTGGGGAAGGCAACACAGCTGTGAGCTGAGCACCGCAGGATATGAAACCAGCACCCCCTCCTCTTCATCATCTTCCTCCTCCAGTCCTCCTCCCTCCTCTGGGGCTCTGACCATGGGCAACGGCATGAACAAGGTAAGCTGGCACGATCCCTGAATCCCGCCAGGAGGCCATGATGGGTAGGGGTGGGCGAGCCACTAAAGACTGGACTTGAGCCAGGGGTCCCAGCCAGATGCTTGGCTCTGGCTCAGCTCGAGGTCCTCTTGGAACCTCGAGCCCAAATCGAGATGAGCTTTCGCGGGATGCCATGTGTCCTGGGGCCTAAAGCTGCCAAAATAGACAAAAAGAAAAAAAGGCAAAAGCGCTACTTTGCATTGCAACCAGTGTGACCGAGTCATAGCTCTTTTTTTCTGATTTGCGGGGCAGGAGGCAAGAAGGAGAGAGGCAGGTGGAGCGGGAGGGAGCACAGATAGAGAAGGGGGTTGGTGGCACAGAGAGAGAGGGAAGTTGTGCGGCCGATTGTTACAGATACAAAAATGTCATGTGCCCTACTTTGCCAAATATAAAATACTCCCTAAGTACAGGTCGCGTGGACGAACTTTTGGATTTCTGTCCAAGTTCTTCTCCCAGAGAACAGACATCGGAGTGGCTGCCGAATTTCAAACAAGTAAATATTGAATTATTAATATGACATGAACTGCCACTGGGAACTTTCTGCTAATGGCCTGAACAACATTTTTGTACTAATACGGACTTACAATCGTCGAAATTGCCTGTTGTAGGAAACAACTTGCTGATTGGATTGCACTAAAATGTGTGTTAATTACACAATAAAAACGAGGTTTATTAAATGGTTGTGATGTTAAAAGCACTTAATAGGAAAGTCATTTAGATATGTAGAAATAGAGTTAAGAGGGATCGAGTACATTTAATTTTAAGCCCTAATGAAGAGGTTTGAGTGGATAGGGGTAGTGATAATCAAAAGTGAGGATTAACACGTGTGTGCCTAATATAACTCCTAGAATGTGCCCAGGTACAGTGCTGACACGTTTGCCTTTCTTGAATTGTGCTGAATGAATACATCACGGAGCTATTTGTAAATGTCAGTGTAAGCAGAACAAAAAAAGCACTTACATCAATCAAAAGTGAGTAGCCGCACTTGGCGAGTTTTTAGATGTGTTTTTCCAGTAAAATTGTTTTGGAAGGACAGACAATGAAAAGTTATCAGTTCAAGCTGGCAGCCTACAGCATTAAAAAGTAAATAGCCCGCCCTGCGGCGCTCGGCACTGCTCTGCCCAGCTTGTAGCCAGCAGGAAGGCCCTTCTAGAGATAGCATGTGGCATGCGTTCCAGACGTGGATCACTAGTGATGGGAAGAGGATTCACTTCCATGGGAAGTGCAAGCGGTTCACGTTCAAGGGGCTGAACAGCGAGCTGCAGAATGTCACATTCATTGTGCATCACACTCTGAGAATGAGACATGGCATCGCCAGCTCTGACGTGATGTGAACCAGCGAGAAGATTGGGCGATGGATGGATGGATGGACGGATGAGTGGATGGATGTATGGAAGGGTGGGTGGCTGGATGGAGGGGTGGGTGGATGGATGGATGGAGGGGTGGGTGGATGGATGAGTGGATAGATGGAGGGTTGGGTGGATGGATGAATGGAGGGGTGGGTGGATGGATGAGTGGATGAATGGAGGGGTGGGTGGATGGATGAGTGGATGGATGGAGGGGAGGGTGGATGTAGGGGTGGGTGGATGGATGGATGGATGAGTGGATAGATGGAGGGGTGGGTGGATGGATGAGTGGATGGATGGAGGGGTGGGTGGATGGATGAGTGGATGGATGGAGGGGTGGGTGGATGGAAGGGTGGGTGAATGGATGAGTGGATGGATGGAAGGGTGGATGGGTGGGGGATAGATGGATGGATGGATGGCAAAGTGACCAAGTATATGTGGCAGGAGCAAGTTTCCATGACGGACAGGCTCTGGACATTGTAATGCTGCAGTTTAGAGGACGCACTTAGAAGCCTGAGGCTGATGCTGGCTCTTGTGCTTCCAGCATCATTGGTCAGTAAATGTGTGCTGCTAAATGAATGGGAGGTAGGGCAAAGTAGTACATGGAGGGCCGTGCCGCCGGGGGGAGGCATGGTGGGCTGCGCCGCGGGGGGCCCCCCTCCATGTGCTTTGCAGGGGGGCCCCCATAAGTTTCGTTACGCCACTGCCCACAGTCTTATGTTAAGCTAGCATTTAAATGTCAGCAATTGTTAATTCTGTTGCGGACGTATAGAAACGACCTAAAATTGTCGAATCTAAATTATGTATATCTCGAAAAACAGGAGAGGGGAGAAAAAGCTCTATGGTTCCTAATCCGTTTGGCGGAAGTTTACACACTCCGGTTATCTTGTATATAAATTAATTAATCACTGGTAGTAAATTCATACTTAATATCAGGGACTGGCGAACTCCCAAAATGTAAAAGGAACGAAAACCATATTAGAATCTCCAATGTGTTCAATCGGCTTGCAGCACAATACATAAACCACTGTTATTAATACACAGAATTGTCAGTCCGAGACTCCTTTGGACCTCAGTAAGGCTCACATGTGCATTCTAATCTGTGCACGGTGCAAGAGACTTATTATAATGTGTTGAGACAGCAAGTCTGAAACATGACTGTCCGTTTTGCCTACAGCATCTCAGATGTTATGTCTAGAGTTCTATTAATCAGAAGATTTAAGTTTCAGAACAATACGGTACCCTCGTTGTCATCACCTTAATAGTATCTTGTGTTAACTCGCGTGATTACCATTTATCCGTTGCCTAATAGTTTTCATGTGGCACTAGCCACTAGGCATCAAAAGTATTATCACACAGACTTGTAGCTCGAATGGAATTGATTTCTCCATTTATTTCCCAGGAGGTAAGTGCCATATTAAATAATATTAGGCATTGCTCGTGACAACACTAGCTACTGTCATTTTAGAAGTCAGTATGTATGTATTTAATGGTCTTTTAGTGCCATTTTACGTCTCATGTTTGTCACCCATATATCACATGTTTAGTCTGCATTTCTTATTGCATGCACATTGCTTTCATATGAATGTGATGAAATAAAGCATTGGGATTGTTGAGTGGAAAACAGCCAAAGGGGCTGAGGGGGATTGGGGCGGTACCAAGTCTCGGATTTGACATGCAGGTGGAAGACATGGGGCGGTGACAGGAAAGTGTCAAGAAGAGCTTCAGAGTCAAGGGCTGTGGAAGAGGGCTATGAAAAAGGTGAGAGGCAGTGACAGGAAGTCAGTGTAATGAGCATAATAGTAGCCTGTGATGGTGGAGAGTTTGGGGTATGATGGGAAAGGTCAGGGGAAAAGCTATGGTATAAGTATTGGGTGAGGGACAGAGCCATAACAGCCAGGCATAATATTGCAGAGTCCACCATGGTATGAAGAAATAGTTGCAATTTGGTAATAATGCAGAAAGTTCGATCTACGCTTGACAGGCAAAGAGGTGTGCCCATAATGTAGGGCCACACAGGGGACTGGTGACAGGCGGCGGGAGATGATACAGGATGAGAGAAAGATGGACACTTAGATGGAGGAAAGGCAGAATGCAATCCAAATTCAGATGATGGGTGGGGGAAAGCAGAAAATAAGGCATGAGTGAATAGTGAAGGAGAGTATAGGGATCTTCCTATCAATAAATAGGTTGCCACATAGAATCTATGCCAAAAGAAATGAGACAACAAAAAGAGGACATCAGAAAGGCAAAACCAAATAGAACCTGAATCTACACTTCTGAAACACATTTAATGCATGCTGTGTGATGATATGCAATTTGGTGGTATGGCCGGGATGCCCGCCACCCCCTCCCAACACGTTTCCCCAAGAATGGGAAGTCGGACAATAGTTGAACTTTTGGAAGGCGGGAGGGAGTCACCCTCCCGGCCGTATTTATTAAAATATGAAACAAAATTTAAAACATTAAATAAAAGTTTCATCATTATGCATAATGTACAATTTGTCATTTATTACATTTCGATGCAGTCATGTACTTTTGGCTAACATCCTGAAAATGCATACACTCTAACTCAAATTGTACATCCTAGCATTAAGGGCCAACGGCAAGGTCTTAACCGGTGTCAGATCCCTACTACCAGACTCCCGCCCTCACGGTGTGAGCGGCGCATGCGCAGAGGACTGTACCCTCATTGCCAACTGTAACTTCCCTTGTTGTGGTGGGGGCCCCCTTTCTACTCGACGCCATCTTAAGGGTCGTCCGAGTTCCCGTATGAGGTCTCTGTAGGAAGGACAGCGTGGACTCTCCCCCCATCCCCACACTCTCTATCCGCCGTCGCGGATATCCGGCCCCGGGAAATTAGTAGGAGGGGCATTTAACCGCCTCCCCCCCTGGGAGGGGCCCATGGCCATCTCCCCCTAGGCGCCCCATCCTTAGTGGGTGCCGCCTCCCCGTGGAAGGGGCCAATGGCCGTCTTCCCCCGGGCGCTCCCATCCATTGTGGGTGGCGCCCCACTCTAGGGACCTTGAAATTACTGCTCACCGATCATGACCTTACCGCCCGACAAATAAATGCGACAGTTGTTTACCTACTAAGGAAAGAAAAACTCGACATCATCCTACTGTGCCATCAATTGCTCTTTCCTGCAAGAAGACATCTCTGCAAAAGGTCAATCTTTATTCTCAACATTCCTTCATTCTTTCTACCAAGGAAAAAGGGCCTATACTTCCATCTCTCTGCAAGACTTTATTTCTCCAAACATTTGCCATAAGGGGCTGGTGGGTGGGTCAAAATTGCTGCTTGTTCCGTCGAGGGCTCACGGGCAACGAGTGGTGCAGCCTTCCGATCCGAGGAACAAGAGGACGCTCCTCTGGATTCCCGCTCCTTTATTCTTCTGCGGGAGGGCGTGTACCCGTCCCCGGTACGCCTACGGGGCGTGGTCGTCTTCCATTGAGGTGTCTAGGACAACCCCTCTTGGGCGGGGGAAGGCACGCCCCGGCTACGCCGCTTCGGGCATACCAGCCGGGCTACGCCCACCCCGCCCAAAATGGTTTCCCGGGAGGTTCGGGGCACCCATCCATACGTTCGGGGGGACCGAGTGGTCGCCCCTTTCCATATGGCCGGGATGCCCGCCACCCCCTCCCAACACGTTTCCCCAAGACTGGGAAGTCGGACAATAGTTGAACTTTTGGAAGGCGGGAGGGAGTCACCCTCCCGGCCGCATTTATTAAAATATGAAACAAAATTTAAAACATTAAATAAAAGTTTCATCATTATGCATAATGTACAATTTGTCATTTATTACATTTCGATGCAGTCATGTACTTTTGGCTAACATCCTGAAAATGCATACACTCTAACTCAAATTGTACATCCTAGCATTAAGGGCCAACGGCAAGGTCTTAACCGGTGTCAGATCCCTACTACCAGACCCCCGCCCTCACGGTGTGAGCGGCGCATGCGCAGAGGACTGTACCCTCATTGCCAACTGTAACTTCCCTTGTCGTGGTGGGGGCCCCCTTTCTACTCGACGCCATCTTAAAGGTCGTCCGAGTTCCCGTATGAGGTCTCTGTAGGAAGGACAGCGTGGACTCTCCCCCCTTCCCCACACTCTCTATCCGCCGTCGCGGATATCCGGCCCCGGGAAATTAGAAGGAGGGGCATTTAACCGCCTCCCCCCCTGGGAGGGGCCCATGGCCATCTCCCCCGAGGTGCCCCATCCTTAGTGGGTGCCGCCTCCCCGTGGAAGGGGCCAATGGCCGTCTTCCCCCGGGCGCTCCCATCCATTGTGGGTGGCGCCCCACTCTAGGGACCTTGAAATTACTGCTCACCGATCATGACCTTACCGCCCGACAAATAAATACGACAGTTGTTTACCTACTAAGGAAAGAAAAACTCGACATCATCCTACTGTGCCATCAATTGCTCTTTCCTGCAAGAAGACATCTCTGCAAAAGGTCAATCTTTATTCTCAACATTCCTTCATTCTTTCTACCAAGGAAAAAGGGCCTATACTTCCATCTCTCTGCAAGACTTTATTTCTCCAAACATTTGCCATAAGGGGCTGGTGGGTGGGTCAAAATTGCTGCTTGTTCCGTCGAGGGCTCACGGGCAACGAGTGGTGCAGCCTTCCGATCCGAGGAACAAGAGGACGCTCCTCTGGATTCCCGCTCCTTTATTCTTCTGCGGGAGGGCGTGTAACCGTCCCCGGTACGCCTACGGGGCGTGGTCGTCTTCCATTGAGGTGTCTAGGACAACCCCTCTTGGGCGGGGGAAGGCGCGCCCCGGCTACGCCGCTTCGGGCATACCAGCCGGGCTACGCCCACCCCGCCCAAAATGGTTTCCCGGGAGGTTCGGGGCACCCATCCATACGTTCGGGGGGACCGAGTGGTCGCCCCTTTCCATATGGCCGGGATGCCCGCCACCCCCTCCCAACACGTTTCCTCAAGAATGGGAAGTCGGACAATAGTTGAACTTTTGGAAGGCGGGAGGGAGTCACCCTCCCGGCCGTATTTATTAAAATATGAAACAAAATTTAAAACATTAAATAAAAGTTTCATCATTATGCATAATGTACAATTTGTCATTTATTACATTTCGATGCAGTCATGTACTTTTGGCTAACATCCTGAAAATGCATACACTCTAACTCAAATTGTACATCCTAGCATTAAGGGCCAACGGCAAGGTCTTAACCGGTGTCAGATCCCTACTACCAGACTCCCACCCTCACGGTGTGAGCGGCGCATGCGCAGAGGATGTACCCTCATTGCCAACTGTAACTTCCCTTGTCGTGGTGGGGGCCCCCTTTCTACTCGACGCCATCTTAAGGGTCGTCCGAGTTCCCGTATGAGGTCTCTGTAGGAAGGACAGCGTGGACTCTCCCTCCATCCCCACACTCTCTATCCGCCGTCGCGGATATCCGGCCCCGGGAAATTAGTAGGAGGGGCATTTAACCGCCTCCCCCCCTGGGAGGGGCCCATGGCCATCTCCCCCTAGGCGCCCCATCCTTAGTGGGTGCCGCTTCCCAGTGGAAGGGGCCAATGGCCGTCTTCCCCCGGGCGCTCCCATCCATTGTGGGTGGCGCCCCACTCTAGGGACCTTGAAATTACTGCTCATCGATCATGACCTTACCGCCCGACAAATAAATACGACAGTTGTTTACCTACTAAGGAAAGAAAAACTCGACATCATCCTACTGTGCCATCAATTGCTCTTTCCTGCAAGAAGACATCTCTGCAAAAGGTCAATCTTTATTCTCAACATTCCTTCATTCTTTCTACCAAGGAAAAAAGGCCTATACTTCCATCTCTCTGCAAGACTTTATTTCTCCAAACATTTGCCATAAGGGGCTGGTGGGTGGGTCAAAATTGCTGCTTGTTCCGTCGAGGGCTCACGGGCAACGAGTGGTGCAGCCTTCCGATCCGAGGAACAAGAGGACGCTCCTCTGGATTCCCGCTCCTTTATTCTTCTGCGGGAGGGCGTGTACCCGTCCCCGGTACGCCTACGGGGCGTGGTCATCTTCCATTGAGGTGTCTAGGACAACCCCTCTTGGGCGGGGGAAGGCGCGCCCCGGCTACGCCGCTTCGGGCATACCAGCCGGGCTACGCCCACCCCGCCCAAAATGGTTTCCCGGGAGGTTCGGGGCACCCATCCATACGTTCGGGGGGACCGAGTGGTCGCCCCTTTCCATATGGCCGGGATGCCCGCCACCCCCTCCCAACACGTTTCCCCAAGAATGGGAAGTCGGACAATAGTTGAACTTTTGGAAGGCGGGAGGGAGTCACCCTCCCGGCCGTATTTATTAAAATATGAAACAAAATTTAAAACATTAAATAAAAGTTTCATCATTATGCATAATGTACAATTTGTCTTGTGCCGCCTCCCCGTGGAAGGGGCCAATGGCCGTCTTCCCCCGGGCACTCCCATCCATTGTGGGTGGCGCCCCACTCTAGGGACCTTGAAATTACTGCTCACCGATCATGACCTTACCGCCACAGACCGGATAGTTGACCGACTATCCGGTCCCCCCAAATCCTCCTAAAGGTCATGCTTCCTCAAACCCCGTAGCCATGCTACGAAGTCTCCTATGAGTAAGTCATTCCCCTCCCTGGACAGGTGAACCCCATCGTTCAGATACATTTGATCACCCCGAATACACCCATGAGGAATGTTATGCAACTGCGCAGAACGGAACAATCTACCTATTTTATTATTGACCCGTTTAACTGAATGGTTCAGTGCTGACACCGAAAGGCCCCCCTGCCACATCTTCCTAGGAATCATGTGGGACCAGGCAATCGTACACCCCGGGACTCTTTTAGCCAACCAGCTAACTGCTGACAAAATTCGTTCAAGTAACACTCGTCTACCCAGTGTCACCAAGTCGTTGCCTCCCAGGTGTACTATGACTACAGACGGCGGTGACCTATACCGCCCTAGAAGCCCCTCGAAAAATGATTCAAAGTGGTCAAAAACGAGCCCACCCTTCCCATGGAAGGACACTCTGAACCCGTATTCCCCAGGTGCGTGAATCGCGTCACCTTCCTTGAATACGTCGCCGGCGCGCCTCACGTATGAGTGGCCCACGACCCATACCTTCCTCTCTCCAGTCGGTGGCCTCTGACCGCTGGTCTCCTGGTGCTGGGTCGACCTCAAATTCCGCCCCGCGTGGCAGGCTCGCAAAACTGTAAAGTAAACAAAGACAGAAAACGTGAGTGCATGTCAATTGATCACTCACAACATGTGCAATCGCACATACCTCTTGAAGCAATTCGAGGACCAACGGCCCAATTGTTTCACTTCCTCAGCACTCTGACCCCTGGCTGTAGCCTCAGTAGCAGCCCCTATCCTAAAGGAGTGGGTCCCAAAATCGCACGGGTCCATGCCCACGTCAGCGATTGACAGTGCTAGCACCCTCTGAAACTGAAATCTCGTCAGTGGAGTGCCATCCTTGTGTCGGAGCAAGCTCCCCCCCCATGCGGCCGCCCTTAGCGCCAAATAGTCTTCCACACACTTCAACGGGCAGATGGGGGACCCACGCTTGCGCTGTACGACCACACTGTTTCCCATAGCCCACTGGTCAGTCTTGGACCTGGCTATCACGATCACCATCGAATCACCCCTTATTTGGATGTGATCCCTGCACAAGCCTCCCTCCATATCTCTCTTGTTCCTTGCGACAAGTTCGCTCACCCTCATAGCCCCATGGAATGCCAATGTGAACGCTGCCCGGAACAGAACTGCTTCAAAATGGGAGGAACACGTCTCATCCAGCTTTGCTAAAAGCAGAGACAGTCTGTCTAAGCCAATCGGGTGCCTCGTATCTTGCTTGCAACCCTCAAGGCGCTGCCAGCCGCGAAGGGCTTTTTTCACCAAAAAGGAACCTGTAGGGTCTTTTATGCCGTGTACCTGGGCCATGAATGAAATGGCCGCCCTATGCCTACTGGCCGTTGCCGCTGATCGGCCCTCTCTGTGCAGCGCTACCAAGTACCCCAGGAAGGATTCCTCCTGACCCCATTTCTGACTCTCTGTGGGACCCAAATATGTGCAATAGGAACGAAACGCTCCTTCGTATGCTTTCCTTGTCCTGGGGGCTAAACTCGCTGCCACGAGGTCTTGTAATCCGGGGCACCGATTAGCCATATTGTTTTGGGGAATGGTGCTGCCTCTAGGTCCGCTGTGGGTAGATAACCCCTGAATGCCTGCATATGTGAACGAGAGAGTGCATCAGCCGCATGATTCAGTACACCTGGCACATGTTTCGCCCTGAACTGTACATTCAATCTCATGCAAAGCAGCACAATTTCTTTCAACAATCTCAAGATCAATTTGCAGCGTGCTGCCTGTTGGTTAATGCACTCGACAACAGTCATATTATCAGACCAAAACACCACTGAGCGGTCCCTGAAGTCGTCAGACCATGTCATCAGAGCAACCCAGATGGGGAATAACTCCAGGAAACCAATGTTACTTGTGAGACCGTTGAAGTGCCACCATGTTGGCCATGTTTGTGCCGACCATCGATTACCTAAGATGGCGCCAAAACCAACGCTCCCTGCTGAGTCGGTCCATAGACCTAGTTCATCTGAAGATTCCGGCGGGGAGTTCCACACGACTCGACCGTTGAAGTCCGCCAGAAATGCAATCCAAATACGCATATCCTGGCGAACCTCCCCTGACAGTCTCGTACGGTGGTGACCCTCTTTGAGACCTACCATAGCTTGCGCGATAGAGCGCGAAAAGGGGCGGGCCATAGGCATCACCCTCAATGCAAAATTAAGCTGACCCACTGTTTGTTGTAACTGGTGCCGGGTCACTTTCTCCCCACTCAGGCATTGCATCAGGGAAGCACGAAACTTGACCACTTTGTCCATTGGCAATCGGAAACACCCCTCCACAGAATCGAGTTCAATTCCCAGAAACTCCAGTGAAGTAGATGGTCCAACCGTCTTACCTGGTGCCAATGGGACTCCAAATTCACTTATGAGGATGCAGAAATCATACAGCGCCTGCGCGCAGTTCGTATCACCGGCTGCCCCCAAAAACAGGAAGTCATCCAGATAATGCATAACATGTCTATGCCCTGTAGCCTCGGTGAATGCCCATTCTAAAAAACAGCTAAACATTTCAAAATACGCACAAGAAATGGAGCAACCCATGGGCATGCATTTATCCATGTAATAACTCCCCCGAAATGCAAAACCTAGCAGGCGCTGATCCTGCGGGTGCACCGGAAGCAACCGGAACGCTGATTCGATATCACATTTCGCCATCAGCGCCCCAGGGCCTAGGTGGTTCAACATGGCCAAGGCATCGTTGAACGATGCATATCGTACTGCACAAACTTCCGGGTCAATGGCATCATTCACCAAGGAACCCTTAGGAGCAGAAAGATTATGTATGAGTCTAAACTCCCCTGGGTCCTTCTTCGGGACAACCCCCAACGGGGAACAGATGAACTCAGCCACCGGCGGGCAACGAAAGGGCCCAGCCACTCGCCCTAAACTGACTTCTTTTGCTATTTTCTTTTCTGCCACGCCTGGGTTGTGCTGTACTGATAACTGGTTTCTACAAAAGGAGTTCCCCCGAAAATCCCCCGCCGGGATGTGGAAGCCATGTAAGAATCCCTTCCTCAACACCCCAGCGGATACATGATCAGGGTATTTGTTTAACCAAGGAATCATAACCATGAGATCAACAGGTGTAGGCAATCGGTCACAAAACTCTACCTCACTCCTGTTTAGACCCGCCTTTACCCCCCGTCCCGCCAATTTTTGATCTACATGCACTTTCCGGGTGTGAGGAATTCCCACAGCCGGCACACACATGCTTAAACTTGCATGTCCCCTGTGGTCTGTTACAGTTGCCTCTATTGAAGCCCCAACAGACCCCCCCTTTTCCGCCATTCCCGCCAACTCTGGGCTGGTAGCCCCCCCTGTGCCTGCTCGAAACGGCACCCCGGGCTTTTGGCGGACCACTCCGGACCCGCTCCCGCCTGGCGAGGACGTACCTGTCGCCCCTGGCAGGAGCTGCTTGTGCCATGACACCGAGTCCAAACAATCCCAAGACAAAGAAGCATCAAATTCTTTTGCTTTACGGAATTTCATGTCATAGCCTTTCCATTCTTCCCCCTCATACATTGAATAGAAATCCATAATGCGATTCTGATAGCAAATTAAATCAGTCATAACCTCGGGTTTACGTTCCCCCATCACTGCGGTAAATATAGAGAAGGCCTTAACCCAGTTCGTCACTGTCTCGTCCACCCTGAACTCGGCCATCTTGGCGCGCCAGACACTCGGGTGCCACAAATCTTTCTGTGTTTTAGCATACTCCATCTCGCGATGGTCAGTTAACAATGAAAACATGTTGACATACTTGTCTCCCCATATTAACTCTTTCGTGGCCATGGGAATGTGCTGTGCAACCTTTTCCCGCCTTGATGGTATTGAGCCCTCCCCCACCATCGGCAATGCGAGCTTACCCGGATCGGCCGTTGCTGCCGCCGTCTTTTCCTGACCAGCTGCTGGTACTCCAGGTGCCACCTGTGGGGGAACAAGAGGAACACTCGCCTTTGCGACATCTCTCGATTGCCGCAACTGCTTTATTAATACTCTGGCTTCCTCAGCCGGATCTCCCAGGGTCACTGTGCCCCCGACTTTTGTTTTGAGCCATGCCGTCAACTGTGCGGCCAATTCTGGGGGCATTTCATCATCCTCGGTCGAGGTGATCACCACCGGGATAGGCTGGCCTAAAACTGGTTCCTGAACCGGGTTACCAGCCGGTACGAGGGGGACGATGGAGGGTACCTCTGGGACCGGGACCCCCCCCCCCCGAGACGGCCCTTTCTTTGACCCGCTTCCCTCTTAACCCGGGGACGACTCCCGGCAAGGCCGGGCCTATTACCTTTTTCGGCTGACCTGGGTCGTTCAATGCGGCCAATTGCTTCTTCACCTCCGCTAGACCTCTCCCGAGCGATTGGACTTGTCCGAGCTTTCGGTCCATACAAGCCATCCGGTTCGACAACAGGCGTAACACCCTCTCCGTCTCGGAACCCTTTCCTGCTTTCTTGTTAGGCATGGTTTCGAGTCTTCCGCCCTTGGTCGATCCACGAGGTCCTGAAATCTGTGAGCCTTCGAAACTGAAAGAGAAAAACAAGATTAACAAGTTCAAAATTGCTGCTTGTTCCGTCGAGGGCTCACGGGCAACGAGTGGTGCAGCCTTCCGATCCGAGGAACAAGAGGACGCTCCTCTGGATTCCTGCTCCTTTATTCTTCTGCGGGAGGGCGTGTACCCGTCCCCGGTACACCTACGGGGCGTGGTCGTCATCCGTTGAGGTGTCTAGGACAACCCCTCTTGGGCGGGGGAAGGCGCGCCCCGGCTACGCCGCTTCGGGCATACCAGCCGGGCTACGCCCACCCCGCCCAAAATGGTTTCCCGGGAGGTTCGGGGCACCCATCCATACGTTCGGGGGGACCGAGTGGTCGCCCCTTTCCATTTTCCTCGTTTCTGTTGCATTTGATCCATCCAGATGACTGTTGTGCTTATAGTGTTCTGACTGGATCAGTTGTATCCTTCCAGTGCATAGTTTAACTATGTAATCAGTACTCAATTGGAGTGCATTTGTGTCCTTGCTCTTACCTCTGCTTTCTCCTCTGCCGCCTCCACTGGCTGTCTTTTCACTCCCATTCTCCCCCACTCACTGATTCTCTGATCCACACTTCCCCTACATTTGCTTATACCTTTCCCCATATTATTTTTTGCAATATGTAATTTATGTCTTTTACAAGGCCTGTCAGCTGCAACATGTGGCCATGCTGCTCACTTTCTGCATGTCATGACAGTGTATATGTTAATTTACCAATCTAACACTGTTGTATGTGTGTTGGAACAGGAAATTAATGCATTTGCGTACGCATTGATAGCCATCTTGGAATGTCTTCTTTTCTTTAAAAGAAAACCCATTGCATGATTATTGGCCATGAATGTGCATATATCTTCATGCATTAGTACAATTGGCAAAACCAACTTCTCAGCCATTCAGATCTGAGTCCTATTGGCTTTGCCAATGTTTGTTGCCAAAAGCATTACCAAGCCTCTTCATTCACTGCTCCCGGTGCCCTGACTTGACCAAAAGTGTCTAATTGTTCCCATGTCCATAGGCACCTTACAATACATCAACATACCCTGAGGTTAATTTTCACAAGGTCAGATTTAAAATCACAAAATTATTCTTCTTCAAAACAATTACAGAGGCACTGAGGCAGAAAATAAAATTTTCAGATATTTAACAAATAGCTCATCCTAACTGAAATCTTACTCGTTCAGAAATTCAACATTAAAATTGCTATGCTGTGTCTTTTAAAGCTAGGCACAATTAGTAGTGGAAAACCGATAAAAAGCAGCACTTCACTCCTATATATAATCTTGATTCACTCACTGGTCTATTATACTACAACTTCTCTTGTAGGCAGCAATCAAATCCAACATGCTAAAACTAGGGCTGTCCTCAAAATTACTTGTGACATCTTATCACACATTCTCAAAGGCTTTTCCTCCACCAAAGTGACCCAATTCATAACCATTAGTAGGCCCATTTAGTGCCTTAAGTCCACGTGTATGTCACTTTTTAGGACTTTCAGTCCCCAATAGAATAATGAACTTGCCTTTGGAACTGATGCTATGATGTAATTAATGTGAGAAATCGGGTTGGCGGTTGAGGGGGGTGTGATCCCTTCTCAAGCAACAGCCACAATCCTTGGCAGGGTGAACTATAAACGTCACTAAATTAACCTGCATTTAACCCTCTGGCAGCTTGGCACAAAAGCAGTCAGGCTTAACTTAGAGACAATGTGTAAAGTATTTATACTCAAGAACAATGTGGAAGGACCCACTGGTGTATCCTTAGACAAGGAAGACTCTACTGGAAGTATTGACATGCAAGGAACGAATTAGGTTTTCAAGAAGCACCCTCACCCATCAACCTAGTTGGTGGCATGCTTCATCATCAGGTATCCAGCTGGGCAGCCGAATGCAACCCAGCTGTGCTTTGACGCCTAAATTACAGTGAAGCTGGTTTTAACCAGATGGTTTGGAGGCAGAAACATATCAACCAGTACCTGAAGGATAACGAAGACCAATTGTCCATCTTCACTTTCTCCCCTCCTTTTTTTTAAATATGTCCTGGGCCGCTGGGAATAAAAAAATTCCAGCAAGGAGTCCCAGGGACATTTTTAACCTCACCACTTTTTGAAGCACACTTTACATTGAAACAAAACTCCGCTGTAATTCAGGCATTGAAGGGGGGGATTTATACGCATTAAAAGTAAGGTTAAGTTAGGTCTGGCAAAAGATTTATTTTGCCAGGTCAAAATGTTAGTTTAAAACTGCACACCAAGACTACATTGTCAGGCCTGAGACATGTTTTTAAAGGGCTACTTAAGTGGGTGGCACAATAAGTGTTACAGGTCCACTATTAGCATTTAATTTACCAGCCCTCAGTATATGGTATACCAATTTACTGGGGACCTACAAATAAATTAAATATGCCAATAGTGTTAGACAATTTAGCCATGTTTATGGGAGTGAGCACAAGCACTTCAGCAGAGGTAGGCAGTGCTAAAGTGTGCAGAGTTCTAGCGCCAACAAAAAAGAATTCCGCACAATAGGAGGCAGTAAGTGTGGGGAAAATCACACCAAGGATGTCGCATCTAACAAATAGTTTATAAAGGAAATATCCTTCCGCCCAGAGGGGTCATGGACCATTTATTATCAGTATGAAGAACTATCTAGTTTGTGTGTGGCCCTGTTTTCCTTCTTTGAAAGTTTAAAATGTTACTTCTGGCGTTACCTGGGGTTAACTAAACCGACTCAAACCCAGTGTTCTCTCAGTTCCGCCCTTCATGCTTTGGGCCTAGGCTGTCACCAAATCCTGTTAATATAATAACAACACACTCCTTGTGTAAGCGAGCAGCATATTTACCCCTGAGGTTTCAAGCTGTATCACCACAGCACTTCCCTTATCAGTCAGCTCTTGCTGCACTGGCAATGAATAGTGGCTTACGGCGCCATCTATTTGGGTATCAGGTTTGGAAAAATCAACCAAAGTCATATCTCAAATGTAATTTGGCTTCACAAACTCAAATCAGTAATGGAATAAGACTTGTTTGATATCATGCTTCAGAGCCAACTGCAGACGCCCAATAAATTGTATACTTTAGCAGAACTGTTATTCATGGTTGTATATCAGAACAGAATAAATTAAATATCAGCTGACATAAATATACTGCCCTAAATATCATTTACAAAAATATCATCCGATTGAGTGTAGTTTTTATATTACAGACTCCTATTGGGCTATATTTTTGTGAACAATATTTAGGACACCATTTTTTGTCAGACTGTATTTAGTCCATGATATACTCTGTTTTACTCCTACTTCACATTTTTGCCACAAAGCCAGTTTCAGCTTTTACTTTTAGAAGCCTTTCTTGGGGATGTATACTCTCCCTCTTCAAATTGATAATGACATTATTTATGTTAATGTTTATGTGTAGCAGGTTGTGGGTTTATAGGGGAATAGGGTGGGAAGTAATTTAATTATCATAAATAATTAATTATGTATTGTTATTGATAATTAATTTATTGTTAAGCAATTATTAATTGGTAATTACTTTTTTTGTAATTGATAAATGTATAATTATATTAATTCTAAATAAGTTATTATTATTTTTATGTGTTCTTGTTAATTAATTTATTGATAATTTAGTATTAATTGGTATTTAATGTTATTAATGTATTACTTAATATTTAAATGAATGATGCTTAATTGTATGTGTAGTGGGATGTATACTTTCCCTCTTCAAATGGAACACATATAATATCCAGAAAAGGGTGGTGAGATGCTCTGGGAGCAATACAGTAACCTTATGACTTCTGTAGCTTTGGCCACATATGTTTCTCTTCTTGAAGATGTTTCTGCCAGACCAGAACCCCTGCCTCCCAGTGGAACATCTTGGGTTAATGTTGATATGAAAACCATAATATCTTGGAAGTGCGGTGCGCTTGAGAGAATGTTAGTGCATGGAGTTTGGAAGGCATCCAATGTCACCCTATGCTCACTTACAAAACCACAAAGAGAATTCAGGAGTCCATGATGACAATGTCTTCAGAGACAGAGGTGGGAGAGAGACAGAACCTAGTGTTCTGTCTCTCTCATGCAAACACATGCAAACAAACGTGAAACTGAGACCGCAGAGAAGCAGATGAGAAAGAACTCAGAACCACAAAGATAGAAAAAGAGAAAACTCAGAGGTACTGAATTGAGAAGAGATGGTTCTCAGAAACAAAGTTGTGGTGATAAAAAGCCTCAGTGATACATAGGTGGAATAGTTATAGGTGCCTCAGAGACAGCGTGGGAATAGGAGGTGCCTTCTCAAACATCTGCATCCCGTTCCTAGAAGTACAACTGAAAATGTGTGCTTTGTTATATTTCTGGGAATGTTTGTGAATAGGAAAACATTCAAAAGTACTTACTGGCTGAGTTCTAAATCTTTGCCCATACTCTGCAGTTCTTTTTCTATTAATAGGGTCTGGAGAGTTTAGTGAAACAAATGTCTAAGGGACAGAATGGGGAGAAGGACTTTACAGAAACACAATTGTGAGACAGAGATACCACAGAAAGGAACTACACAGATTAGAGAGAAATGCCTGCCATACACAAGTAATAGAGACCTCCATGGAACTGTGTTAAGATGAGAGGATGCATGGACATGCAAATTAAGTTCTCTGGCACTCTATAACACACATATATGTCTTTGGTATTCAAGACCTTGGACACTTTGGGAAAGAATTACTTAAATGTCACCCAACACAGCATAGCATCCAAAAATGCTGTGTTGTGCTGCACTGCGTTGCGTGACAGGGAGGCAGCAGGACAGAATCATATCTACAGAGATCAGGCTCTCTCTTCCCCTCTCCATAGTGCTGGAGCAGAATTGTGATGCTGTCTGCCACACACTCACCTTAGGCCATAGTGCAAGGGATTGGCGAGAGTCTAGCATAGATTTCTTACTGGAAGAGTTTCCATCCAGTACAAAATACGATGCTTAGATCAGTTTTAAAACTTTTCCAACTTTATTATTTATGCTGCTAATTGTCTCACATTTTTGACATATTGAGTTTTGCATCAAAAAGCATGGATGGTTGCATTGGAACACCCATACAACGCCCCCTTGATGCTAAGTAACGCAAAGCAGCAATTTGCACTACTTTGTTTTACTTTTAGGCAATTTCCAGGACATATGTTTTGCGCTGGAAACTAAATCATAAAGATAACATTTTGTGCTGGTATGCTCGACTTTTGTGAGGCAAGCCCAGCACAAAATGTTGGTAAATATGCCCCCTAGTCTTTGGTTGCATCACTCTTTATACATCCGTTAAATGTATTCCAAACCCCTCTTCTCAATTCTCAATACATTACAGAAGAATGTCGTCACAGGTTTGCTTAGAACCCTCCAAACTGATACTGCTAACATGTCTAGTTATCATTCAACATCAAATCTCGCCTATCTTGTCAAACTAATTAAGGTTGCTGAATTGCATACATTTGAAAGATTTGAAGAGCCCAACAACATTTTTATGACCAGGTAGGCTTTCCCTTTCAGGAAGAGCAGGCAGTACTTAGATCTTCCAGTGGCGAAGGAGCCCTAGTAATTTTCAATGTAGGTGCATCTTTGTACACCATAGAATATCCTCTAGTTTACATCTGTCGGACTAAATTAGCAACATAGTATATGCTTTCTTAGAAAAACATCAAGCAGTGTCAAAATCGCACACTGAAATAGTCCTTAGTGTTCTTTAAATGCACCAGGGTCATGTATCTTGTGCACCTGTTGTTTAAAAAGAATTCACTGCTTGTGGCAAAGCTGTTGGAGGGGGTCTAGCATATATTTTATAACTGAACTTATGATAACCAGACTTTGCTCAAATTGTCACTCTCTGCAGTTCAACCCAGGGAAAACTTCCCAAACTGCTGTATCATTATTGGTCAATGTCGGGTGATTAAGCAGCCACGGAATGACTTGAACATGAAGATTTTGGTTG
Source organism: Lissotriton helveticus (assembly GCF_964261635.1). Classification (NCBI taxonomy): domain Eukaryota; kingdom Metazoa; phylum Chordata; class Amphibia; order Caudata; family Salamandridae; genus Lissotriton; species Lissotriton helveticus. The sequence continues at coordinate 343,404,008 of NC_136073.1, forward strand.
TGCAATATTTCTGCTTGGTCTCAAAAGATCTGGCCATGCAGTTTCTTCGAAGCTTATGTAAGGCAAGATATTTACACAAACAATTCCTATTTAGGCCTTTCTGACTCTTCACTCAAATGTCTTCTAGTAGGTACAAGACATCTTGTTTAGATGTACTAATAGGATGATATGAACACATCACACCTGCACTGCTAATTTTTCACTAGCTCCGAACAGTTAACCATTCACCTTTAAATCACTTTGCATCACCCACACATCCTCAGATAGCCTTTGCCTTCCATTTCTGGGGCAAACTTGAAACTCTAACATTCCATCCATTCCATCAAGAAAGTTGTACTCATTGGTAAGAGCCCTCCTTCAAATGTTAAGGTTTTGTAGATGGAGAACTGAGACCTTGGACTAATGTTTTAGATTGTTAGTATCTCAAAGTAATGCACAGTCAAGCTTAGTTTGACAGAAAGCTGAATGTCTTTTTGACATAGGCTGGTAAGCAGAGAGATGTCATAGAAAAAGAGAGAGCGGAACCTCTGAAACGCTGAGACCAAAGTGAAAAGAGACAGACTCAAAGCAGAAGTAGTGCTAGGATCATGGTAGAGCAGTGCGTAAATTCCAAATGCACGTATGTATTGAGAACAGTGATGTCAACAGGGAGAATGGATTGGATTTGGAGAAAGTGGAAAGCAGGGACATAAACGAGATCAACAATGAAAAGGTAAGGAATGGGGTTCAAAGGAAAGATTAGGTGAGTGATCATGGACAGATTGTTATCTTATGTTATATGTTATATTGATTTGTATAGCGCACTAATCACCGAGAAGGGATCCAGCAACATTGATGAAGAATAGGCCTTCATCAATGACAAGGTTTGGTACAGCTCAAGAAGAATGACAGGGAGGTATGAAATAAACAGTACAAAATGACATAAGACACACATAAGAGATACATATCTATGTAGCTGTTTTTGAAGGAGCTCAATTGTTGATCATATAAATGATCTCCATGCCCAAGAGCTTCACATACGAAGACATATCCAGCCCAGTTAAAAACATCCCAACTTCTAAGTAAATTACAGTGCCCCCCCACACACAGACACATTAAACTCAATTCGCATTTGTGCACGTATTTGTCTATTATTGATCATTTTTCTGTGTAGAATACAGTTTCAAAATTGTTTTCAGATGTGCCCTTCTCTATAAAAAGTAGATAACATTGCAAACCTTCAGCTAACCCAAAGGTTCTCTCTAACTACTACCCGATTTCCTTACTACTATCACTGGCCAAAAAGTTATAAGAATATGTAAACTTCCAATTGTTGTCATTTCTGGAAGAAAATCAAATCTTAGATAACTCACAGTCAGGTTTCAGAGCATCTCATAGTACAGAGACAGCCTTGTTGGCAGTCTTGGTGAGCAGTCAAAATATACATTTTTTAATATCGCCATACAGTAATATCGACTTTTTTATATCGTAGGACCAGAATATCGATGTGAAGAATATCGTTGACCAGAATATCGACCTTAAGGTAAAGTAATATCGTTTTTTTTATATCGAAGTAAGTAATATCGAAGTTAATAATATCGAAGTAAGTAACATCGTTAGCAAAAATATTGTTGTTAATAATATCGATATTTATATTAGTGGTATGTATTTTATATGTATGTTTAAACATTTTTGTAATGTAGTTTTATTATTTTTAAATATATGTTTTAAATGTATAGAAATTATTACGTTTTTTAAAGTAAATTTTGCGTTTTCGCATCAGAATGGGTTGTGGGTTAATAGGGGAGTAGGGTGAGAAGATATTTAATTATAATCAATTATTTAATATGTTTTTATTTATTATTATTGATTATTACTTGTTTGATAATTAATTATTAATTGGTGATTCATTTTTATTGATTGATTAATTTATCATCATATTGAATATAATTAATGTATCCATTTTTTATGTATTGTTATTATTAATACATTAATTGTTAATTAATTGGTAATCAATTTTGATTAATTCATTAATTGATAATGACATTATTTATGTTAATGTTTATGTGTAGCAGGTTGTGGGTTTATAGGGGAATAGGGTGGTAAGTAATTTAATTATCATAAATTAATTAATTATGTATTGTTATTGATAATTAATTTATTGTTAAGCAATTATTAATTGGTAATTACTTTTTTTATAATACATAAATGTATAATTATATTAATTCTAAATAAGTTATTATTATTTTTTATGTGTTCTTGTTAATTAATTTATTGATAATTTAGTATTAATTGGTATTTAATTTTATTAATGTATTACTTAATATTTAAATGAATGATGCTTAATTTTATGTGTAGTGGGTTGTGTGTTTATGGGGGAATAGGGTGGGAAGTAATTTAATTTGACTTAAGTTAATATTAATTTTATTTTATTGTTATTTATTATTAATTTCTACGTTAATTTAATTTTAAGTCAGAAAATATTTAATTATTAAGTATGTTACTTTAACCCCTACGCTATCCAAATTTTCAACAATGTTGCACTCCCTGGAGTGGGAATAGTAATTTGAACTCCTACGCTATCCAGCACTTTCCCTACTGTTGCACTCACTGGAGTGGGAATAGGAATTTTTACCCCTACACTATCCAACACTTTCCCTACTGTTGCACTCTCTGGAGTGGGAATAGCAATTTTTAGCCCTAAGCTTTCCAGCACTTTCCCTACTGTTGTACTCCCTGGAACTGAAATAGTAATTTTAACCCCTATGCTATCCAACACTTTCCCTACTGCTGCACTCACTGGAGTGGAAATAGTATTTTTTCCCCTACGCTATCCAACACTTTCCCTACTGTTGCACTCACTGGAGCGGGAATAGTCATTTTTACCCCTACGCTATCCAACACTTTCCCTACTGTTGCACTCTCTGGAGAGGGAAGAGTCATTTTTATCCCTACGCTATCCAACACTTTCCCTACTGTTGCACTCCCTGGAGTGGGAATGGTAATTTTTACTCCTACACCATCCAACACTTTCCCTACTGTTGCACTCACTGGAGTGGGAATAGTTATTTTTATCTCTATGCTATTCAACAATTTCCCTACTGTTGCACTGTTTGGAGTTGGAATAGTAATTTGATTACCTCTGCTATGTAATTTGTTTTAATTATTTTTGTTAATATAGTATATCATTAATAATAAAACGAGTAAAAAAAGTAATTTTTTAACATTTGTAATAGATATTTATTAAATTGTTTGCATATTATTGTTTTATGTGTATAGATGTATTTATAATTGATATGATATTAAAAAAAGTATAAGTTATTAAAGTAATTATTTAAAATTATTAGTGGGTATATATATTATATATAATATGTATATGTTTAATTTATTTTTTAATTATATATATTACTTATAATTTTAAATATTAGATTTTTTTAACTATGTTTAATTTAATTATATGTATTATTTACATAATTGTACCTTCTTTTTTAAGTAAAAAAAACAATTTTTTTACAACGATATTTTTGACATCGATATTTCTTTTTCAAGATTCTTGTACTTACCATAATGTAGCTCGGATTTCAATATTCTTGACTTCGATATTCTTGTGTCGATATTTATGTAGGTCGATTTTCTGTCCGTCGATATTCTGTCAGATATTCGGCAGTCTCTGGTAACAATAGACTTTCCCTTGATGCTGGGACCGCGATTATGCTGGTCCGTCTGGACCTGTCTGCAGCGTATGATATGGTCTCTCATTCCCTTCTCGTTGATAGGCTCTATGAGGCTGGCATATGTGGCAGTGCTTTGCTCTGGCTCAAGGATGTTTTAGACAACCTAACCCAAAGTATCTGTCTTGACTCCTTTCGGTCCTTAAGAATCAGCAAAGGAGTTCCACAGGGTTCCTGCCTGAGCCCGAAACAATTTATATGGTGCCTCTAGCTCAGATAGTGAGAATGTATCGATTTGAGATTGTGTCCTATGCGTATGATACACAACTGCTTATCTCCTTTGGACCTGATTCCAGGAAAGTTCAGTCACAGTTTACCCACGGTATACGTTATACTGATACATGGTTGTCCTATAATTGTCTTCAGTTGAACAGAGAACAAACACAAGATTCCCCTTTTTTGCAAAGCCCTAGAGATCTGGTCAGCTGGTTGGTGACCATCTGAGCTTGGCCCTGCTCCTGCCCTCAAACAGGTATTAAAGAATCCAGGGGTCAAAATGGATTAATCTTTATCGATAAAATCCCAGGTTGATTCTACCTGCTGCACTTGCTATGCAACCCTGCAGCTTCTAAAGAAGATTTTTCCATGACTCCATTCCAGACGTATAAAGGTGCTAGTCCAAGCTCTTGTTGCCAGTCCCTTGGACCTTGGTAATGCACTTCTTGGAGCAGCTAATGACACCTTGGTGTCAGAACTCCAAGGGGTGCAGAATACTGCCAACCGATTAATTTGCAACTTGCTTCGCAGTACTTCCTTGGCCCCCACCCTACGGGACCTGCATTGGTTGCTCATAAAAAAACGTATATTCTTCAAGTTATGTTGCTTGACACAGAAATTAAATTAAAGCCTTGCCCACTTATGTGCACTCCAATCTTTGCCTGTATCAGCCCTCTCACGCCTTAAGATCTTCTAACAAGTCTTTTCTAAAAAATATCTTGCATCGGCACGGTCAGATTTGGCGCTAGATCATTTTCTTATCTGGTGCCTTTTTTCTGGAATAAACTTCCCATGTCCATTTGGTTACATGAGGACCATGCTAAATTCAAAAATCTATTAAAATCTTGGCTCTTTAATGGTTCTCCCTAATTCTCTGCTGATCATTCATGCCAGCTTTCTGTGCCCAGCGCCGAGATAGTCCTCTGGGAGTGAGCCAAGCGCGATAACAAGTTTAAATAACATAACATAATCTGTAAGGCATTATCCTATGCTTTTCAGAAACAGCAGCACAAGCTCTGTCACAATAAGGATATTCACATTAAAGCTATTAAAGAACCATGCTTCCAGATTGATCATTTCTACAAATAAAATGTAATCCAATGTAAATTCTGCACTTTCATCCTTATGCTGTACATTTTCAAAAAAGTCAATACTTGGTTTTACACAAATAACGTTTGCATGGTATCCCAAATCCAGATCACACCGCACACAAACCAAATGAAAATGGTAAATAAAAAAGTCCTCGATAAGCCATAAGTTAAACAACAATTTGATAGTTTTACCCGAATAAGTCTCCTGCTAGTAAATTCAACCTATTAGAACACATCACTCCAATCGAGTTGTAAACGTGTCTTCCCTATTCTACGCAAAATTTTATTTAAACACTTTGTGAATGCATGGATTAGTTCCTTCACAAAAAAATAAAATATTCTGTGTGATCAGCATAACATTTTGAAGAAAAATTACTAGTGTTACTTACCTCTGTTAGATCACAGTATATAGAAAAATATTATTTGCAATATTGTTGGGCAACTAGCAGTCCAACCTTTTTCTCAGGCAAATAGTTTAACAGTTGCAACAAATAGCAATCATTTATTTAATCCTGTAATACTGGCACTGGTAGCGAAAGGAAGGCGAAATAAATGTATACCCAGTATTCCTTCAGCCACACCTTCCCATTTATCTAATAATATAGTGGTAGAGTAAAATCACTAGGTTTGAAGTTACTTGGGAAATATGCATCCAGAGAATTATAGAACTTGAGTGTGTACCCCCTTTGACCAATATCTTGAGAGGTAATAGTTAGCGGTAAGAGACAGCTTTCATCTACTAACTGTTCCTTTTAATCTCAAAATCACTGCTATTTCCACCCACGTCATCGTACATTGAACTCTGTAATTTGGATTTGACTTTTTGAATTCGATGTTTATCGCTCTCTTAAAATGAACTGTGACTAAGTCAAAGGCCCGTTTTAAAATCACAATTTGTTCTAGATTGAATCCAGTCTTAAAAGATAACGCAGTGTTCTGCTCGCATTCTCCAAAGAAAACTGCAATGTTGCTATGTTCGCAAAAGTGATAAAAAACATATTACATATTAATGCTACACATATTACATACCAGCATGAGATGTACTCTAACTCCTAGCATCTTCAGCATAAAGAATGAGAAATACATCCAAAATGTGTGGTCCCTGAAAAAACTGCTAATCTGCAATCGCTAAACCTAAGCTTTATAAAAGTTGGAACAAAATATTTTGCATGAAAAGTTATAGATACCTCACCTGATGTTTTTCGGGAACTGCCAAATTACGAAGTTGGTCTAACTAAACTAACAAAATTAATCAAGTTCTTTGTTGTGATTACTTTTCACCTAAGCATACATCACTATGTGTTTGTTGGTATGCAGTGTAATGACGTGCAAGCATATCTTGGTTTACCATATATATTTATTGGTATGCAGAGAGAGATTCCTCACTGCTTGTTCTCAACTCTGTTCTCCAAACTGAACATGAATTTGAACAGTAACATTCTATATGTGGTTATGACCCCATACCACATTCTGTATTCTATTTTACATCATTACATGCAGTGGCGGGCCGTGACATTTGAAAGTGGCGTGGCGAGCGAAGCAAATATTTTGACCCAGTGACAGGCTCTATGAGAAACCAACAATGCCTTTAGGTTCATCGCCAAAACTCTCATTATGGCTCATTTACATTTTTTTTTATAATGGACCATGATTGAGAGCTCTGGAGTTGAGGCTAAATTCAGTGCTGTTTCATACAGTGCCTGTCAGTGAATTAAAAAGGTGTTAAAGCACAATGTGCTGGAAACAGCTAAAATACTTATATCCCCACACATCCTCAGTGTTCTTCTCTTCTTTTCCAATCTGTGGTGGCTCCGAGCATGGGGCCCCAGAGCCAACTCCCCTAACTAATTCAGACACTGCTCTAATTCTGTTAATAAAATTAGCCACTGCTAAAGTTTGTTAATGCTAAATTTTGGGTAACAAATTATTTTGAATACACATTTTTATGATGAATTCTAGTTGGAGTTACTGAAATAATATTTTTGCATTTAAAATGATTTTAATTTGACATTTATAAGTATTTTTATAAATGTGATTTAGTTGTGCCACATTTTCACGGAGACACTGTTTTAGCTAATACTGATGCAGTTCTGGTGTTCTGTTCATCTCGCTTCTCCTCCCAATCAATGTCCCCATGCATGCTGTCCCTCCATCCAGTCTTTGCAGAGCAACACTACACTGTGACATAACTAGCTATTTTCCTTAAAGTGCATGTATTACGAACTGACTTGTCTTCATGTTCCGGTTGTATCTGTTTCATAAGGTCCTTCATCTATATTTCCAATGTGCCCTAATAGAATGTGTTGTTATGTATGGGCAATTGCTTACAAAATGCTTAAAATATTTCACAATGTGTCGTGCATCTCCGAAAAGCAACTGTGCAGAAGCTGCTGTAGCTTTCTTAAAAGTGGGTTGATGGTATGCACTTTATCTGTGAAGTTCTGTATTTCAATTTGCCATGAATGTATTATCTCTAGTCATGCCACTGTGAATTTGCAGCCTTAGTTCATTATGTATGTTAGAAATGTGTATAAAAACCCTTGGTTTTGGGGAGAGGCATAAGATTTTCCTTTTCCACCAGAGACTACCTGATTTATCAGTGACTTACACTTTTCTGTTAGAGATTATGTTGGTTTCCTTTGTGATTCTGACACTTGTATTTTGGGTAATTTTTCTTTTCTACTAGAGGCTCTGGTAATTATTTACAATCCCATTGTGTTGCCGGAACGTCACTTTTTTTGATGGTCCGGCAGTGCACAGTGCAGAGCCATATCAACGAGATTATGGAAAACCACCCTGCATTGCTTTTCATAGCCTCGAAGATATGGTGTAAGGCAACATAGCAGGAGTCTCTGTGGTGCCTCACACTGCCATTGGGAGGTGTGTCAAGGGCAGGGCCGGACTGGCCATAGCGGGCACCGGGCAATCCCCCGATGTGCGGCACGGGTGGGGGCCGGTTTTGGGCCACTTGGGGCCGTTTTTGGTACAGGGCCGTTTTTGCAGCATAATCGGCCCTGTACCACAATCGGCCAAAATCCGGCCCCGGCAAAGAGCTCGGCGGCACCTCCTAACCCCCCCCCCCCACCCCCCCACCCCCGACTGGGGAGGGGGGGGCAACCACTTTGCCAGGGCTGGTTTTGTTATTCCCTCTTCATGTTGCCAGTCCAAGTCAGGTTGCCTACACAAAAATGGCCCTGCACCCTTCAAGTATTTAACTCAATGTTTAATGGAGTTCGTAGCAATATTCGTATCATAGGTAATTTCTAGATGATCAGTTGTTTTTCCAATTAAATCCAATGAAGGCTCTTCAGTTTAAAATGTGTTCTTTATTCAGATTTCTTTATAAAACGAATAGCCAACGCGTTTTGTCTGTTACCGGACTTCTTCAGGGCTATAAAAATACAAATCACAAAAGTTCTATTTACAATGGTGCGGACACACAATTTAAAAACATATTACAAGAAAACCAGATTTTTGTATAAAATTATGTCGGTCCGCAGTACCCTATACACAGTAAATTCTTTTCTGGGAAAACATTCCTGCCAACCAGTTATATAAATACCCAGTGATCGAGAACAAACACTAGAACAAAAGTATTGCTTGTTAAAATTACAGACAGTTAGGACTCACATTTGTCTACCCAATGACAAAAAATTGAAATAACACTTCATATGAAAAAATATATATATTTGGTACCTTTTGATTTCATTATAGTAGTCATAATTCAGATCTTTACATACTGAAAAAAGCCAGTCAATCTGTAAATAGAATGATGCCCATAGTTATACAACAATAAGAACTATTACTCAGAGAGAGTTTCAAAAAAAGGTATGTGGTATTATTCATACACCCTCCCTTTTCTTGTTGCCAGTCCAGGTCAGGTTGCCTAACAAAACTATAGTTTCAATCTCAGCCTTACAGGATAGTGGCACTAGCGACCTCTACTTGGATGAATCATGGACGAAGGTGAATAATCTTTCATGTGTCCTAAAAGGATCACTGGAGCAAGTCCAAACTGTGGAAGGAACTCCTTTGGTCTCCAGACCAGTCAAATAAATTAACATTCCTTTATGGTTGGTTTTTAGTATCCCTCAAGAAATTCTCTATTTTGACCTTCTTTCTTCACCAAATCATACCATCAAACTGGGAATTGCTTGGTTAATTCTCCACAATCCATACATCAATTGGGAGAGCAGAACAATTTCATTATCCTCACAATATTTTCATCATCACTGCTATTCCTCTGATAAATATTGGACTCCTAAAATATGAAGATCCAGCAATCAGCTAGATTATGAAAATAATAACGCTATCAGCAATGTTCCAGAGCAATATTCCAATTTTTCTGAGCTGTTTGAAAGGCCCAAATAACAGTGCTTACCAGTCTATTAAGAGTATGACTGTGGCATTCCAACTGAGCCAGAAGAAACTGTTCCCTTTGGAAGGGTGTACTCACTTTCTGCATCTGAAAAGGAGACAATATTTGGAAGAGAATCTACGTAACAGACTCATCAATTGGTCCAAGTCCCAAGCTGGGGCTTCAATATTTTTTTATCTTCAAAAACTCAAATTAATTAAGACCATGCATAGATTATAGGGACTTGAACAAGGTAACTATCAAAGACCGTTATATAATACCCTTGCTCAAGAACATATGAATAAGGGGAGCGGCCATCTTCACCAGAGTGGATTTTCTTGGTGCTTAGCATCTCATGAGCATAAGGGAGGATGACGAATGGATGCCTGCCTTGAGAACTCTTTTTTGTCATTATGAGTAGCACATCATGCTCTTTGGGCTGAGTAAAGCTCCGGCAATTTTCTAACCATTTATGGATACCCTATTTGCTGACATCTTGAATGAACACATAGTGATTTATCTAGATGATCTCCTCGTCTTTTCCAAGTATCCAGTGGACACACAATTCCCATGTTGGCCAAGTATTGGGAAGATCACTGCAAAACCTTCTATATTGTAAGTTGGAAAAGTGTGAGTTTGATCAAACCCAAGTTGAATACGTGGGCTTCTGGCTGAATAGCTAAGGGATATTGATGGATCCTAAAAGGATATTGCAATATTGGAATGGCCAACCCCTACTACTGTTAAAGGAATTCAATGCATTCCTATTTTTGTCAGCATTTACTGCCAATTCCTACCTGATTTTGTGCTTCTTAGTAGCAATATAACGCAAGTGCTTAAAAAAGAAATGCTTGGTCCTGGTTGGGAGATGAAGCCTTCAGTAAAACTGCCTTTTACTCAAGCACCCATTTTTCATCATCCAAATCCTACTCAGAAGTTTATAGTGCAGATTGATGCCTCAGACAGAGCTGTTGGTGCTGTCCTGATTCAACTTCAGGAAGATGACGGGTTTGAACACATTGTCTTATTTATCCCATATATTGTCAGACACTGAAAGAAACTATTCAGTCCTAGAAAGGGACCTCCTGGCAATTAAATTAGCCTGGACTGAGTGGAAACATCTGGTGGTGATGGGAGAGAAAAAGCCATTTAAAATACAAACTTACTACCGTAATCTACATTGTTCAAGGAATATGCCATGTAGGAAGAGCTATCAAGTTATGTGGGCTTATTTCTTTAATCATTATGATTTCAACGTTAACTATATTCCCAGTTCTTGAAATGTTCAATCTGATGGTCTCTCCCAAAGATACCCTAAAGCATCTCTAGTTTTTTAGCACAATATGTTTCATCTCAAAAGATAATTGGGGTTGCACAATCTTTTATTGATAAGGTGCAGGTGCAGGTGCAGGCAGATTGAATTACAAAGAATGGGAATCATTATGTGGCATTATCCAAAAATGTGGAAATCTTTTCTTTAAGGAAAAAGCTGTATTTATTTCATCTCAAGACCTTAGGCTTAAAGTATTCATATATCTACCGTGAATGGTCACAGGGGCATATGATATACTCTGGAACTGATTGTTCATTCCTTCTGGTGGCACACTGTTCGAAAGGATACAGAGAATTATGTAACAACTTGTCCAACATGTGCTCAGAATAAGTCCTCACATGCTCCACCTGCTGGGTATATTTAACCCCTGCCGGTTCCTCTTGAAGCATGGCATACTGTTACTACTGACTTTATTGTGGCCTGACCACCCTCAGAGGGAAACACCCTAATTATAGTAACTGTTGATTCATTTCATAAGATGGCCCCTTTTACGGCACTGAAAGACCATCCATCTGCTCAGGAATTAAGTCAAATCTCCTTGAGAGAGATATTTCGGTTACATGGATTACCCTGCATTATCATCTCAGGCCAAAAGGCTCAGTATGTTTCTCGCATCTGGAAGTCCTTTTGTGAAACACTTCACATTGACCTGGCCTGGTCTTCTGATTTCCATCCCTAGACAAATGGTTAGACTGAATGACTTAATCAAGGGCTCAAACAAAATCTTTCTTTTATTTGTAACTCAACTCTGAGTGATTGGTTCTTGTATATGGCATCAGCTGAATTTTCTTACATTTACATTCACAGTGCTACCCACACTTCACAATTTTTTTTATCTACATGGTCTTCATCTGCATTAATTCCCATCTATTTTGCCGCCTTTCTCCATGGTTCAGGCAGATGCCAGATTTTTCCAACATTTAAGCACAATCAGACACAAGGTTCTCGTCAATTTTTAAGTGTCCAAACATAAGATGAAACATTTTGCTGATTCCCACTGGGTTCCTGCCCTTACTTATAAAATAGGAACTAAGGGGCTCATTAGGATGGCAGTCGTAGACACATGCTAGGTGCTGGCAGTGGCGGAAAATGTCTTTTTCCGCACTCCATTGGCGGTCCGCGCGTTCACCATATTACAATGGACAAACATAGCCCATTACCCGTCCGCTGCCGGGCTCCGTGATCCGCCAGAATGTCCCTTCCACAACGGTGGCAGTAGGAGCCAAAAGAGAAACAGTGCCGTGCGGAATGACGTCCCGTCCGCCGGACAAATCACGATGCCCCAAACAGCCCATCACACTGCAGCGGAGAATCCAGCCACCCGGGGACGGTAGAAGCACTACTGTGGAAAGCGAAACTGCAATCCTGGTCACCACCACGCCGTCCTGACCGCTATGGATCTAGCTCTTCAAGCCCTTCCGCTGCTGTACCTCATCCACTACCAGCAAATTAGACATCGCCGTGGTCAACACCCCAGGTACGTTAAAACACATCTCTGCATACAACCACAACACACAACTCCTGTGCTGAAATACGGTTCCTGTCCACATAAGACACTTTGGGGGGACCGGAATAAATCCCCCAGTGTACTCACACATGTCCTGTCTGCAAGAAATCCACACCTTCACATCCGGGTCAACCCATCAATCGTGAAATTACTGCAATGTCTCGGCAAGTCACTGCAGCAGTGAAGACGCAGGAAAACATGCAAACAGTGTACTAGGCAGGGCCTGCGCCAGGCATAGGCATTCTGAACAGATTCACGGGGCTCCACTTGCACCCTACCCACAGTACGCTTCCCACACCCATTTGGGCACATGCTGTGTGCCCCTCCTGTACCCCCTGCATAATTTACCACCCATGTGTGGCTAGACCTCGCACCTCACACATCAAAGGGCAAGGTAGCTTGACTGGGAAGGTGGGGGTGAAGATGAACACCCTGCACTGACGATCAGAGGCTGGATAACCCCTCTCCTCACACCTACCTTCCACTCATGTGAATCAAACTGAGTATAATTAAGAAATGAAAACTCACACTATGAACAACCACTGAACTGTTCACACTGCCTGTCAAGCCCCTCAGAAAGATCCCACACTGACACTCTGCCACATACATTTAGCAGAGGTCAGCAGCAATGGAGGACAATACATGTTCTAGCCTAAAGTGAAGTGGACATTGCTGGAAAGCCATGGAGTAGGCCACATAGCATGTATACACCACATGCAAGAGGAGGAACATATCACACCACACTTAGGCCCTCAAACAGACATTGGTGGCACAGTACGTGAAATTAAACCACAGTGACCTTTGTGCAACAACTCCCCGATACATCAATGATCAATACATCGATACATCAATGCAAGCCATGCATAGGCACAGGAATGATAGGAAGTGTCGGACGTCATACAGTGACCAGCCACACATCTGTGTCAACTTACTTCACATCTGTATGCCATCAGCACAACACACATGGCTCATTGTCACACACCCTGACTGTCAAACACAAGTAGGACCTTCACACATGCCACTCATATACACACCTTACACCTGCAACACTCAACACCTGTGAGAAACACACATAAGGGTGCTAATGAAGTCCTGTGAGCTCTATTCCCACACCCTGTGGTGCAACTACAAATGTCAGACTCACACTCAGGGATGCCTGAACCAAGGCTGACCCAAAAACAATATCCAAACACAAATCTCACAAACAACATCCACAGTAGTCCAACAAGCCCAGCCATCTGCAGACAAACAGTGAGAAGGCAATGTGACCCTAGACAGAACAGGAATATACAACATTGGCACTAAGGCCCAATGGGCAGACACCATACCCCAACACAAACAAGAATTGCCTCCTCAAAAACAATCATGAACAATAACTGGGATCAAGGGGACAAATCAGCTAACACATATGTGAACATGGTGTCATAGCAAACCACAGGGATGCGCATGCACAAACCTGACAAGTAACAGGCCAATAATAGGAGGACAAACCACTATTGTGCACTCAAAACAAGTTCATGAGCATGAATCCACATTGCTGCATGTAACATACACACAGGAAATGCACACTACACATGCAACACACATATGAATGTATCACAATGTACAAACTACTCACACACAATGTCATGCAAATAGAACATCACACACACACAACATTGCACCTGTCAGTAAAAAGAGCCAACACAGGCCAAACACTGCATACATCCACAGATGCACATACCAATCCATCACATAGCAAAATCAGCTGGACATCAGGGGGATGACCACCAAGCAAGTACAAGGCAACATACACTGACAGCACTGCATGCATACCAAACTGTGTGTGCACAACTACAAAACCAGTAGCACACATATCTGAGTGCCCTACCATGAACTCCACCAACACAAATCATCAAAGCACACAGATAAAATCACACTCAGGAAGGGCAGCAGTACCTCAGCAAACACACCTACAGCTTAGCCTTCATCCACAGATGCACAACTCAGGGAAACCCAGATGCAAACAACATGACTAGAGGACTGTGCTGCTCAAACATATGCACTGTACATGAGCAACCATTACTGCAAACTTGTAGAAGAAAATATATGAAACTAATTGTGAAACTGCCCTGAGTGGCACATTGCTCCTGTACACAGATCATCCTCACACAGTATAGTGTCACACTATGAAGTGGTGGGGAGGCACACACTGGCAAGGCATGGGGTGGAAGACATGAGACTGAAGTGGTGTGTACATCAGTATTGGACAGGTGAGGAGTGTACAGTCCACAAACACATAGAGGAGTTCCTCACAAAGTGTAGGCATCAGAAGCACCTATGGGGGATGGTATGGGTCAAGTGACAGCAATGCATGAGAACACTCACAAATAATGTCAGTGTGGCTGCGCAGGTCAGCACAGTGAGCACAAACAGAAACAAGACACATGGCTGATCAATAAAGAACAACACAGACTTTGCAGTCACACACTCTGCATACCCACAACTGGCAGCAACAACAAGTAGGTGTCTCCCAGGAGTGCAAGGAGACACAGACACACTGCACAGTGCTAAACCTACAACTCCCACATGTGCCCATAATCTGAAGCACATGGCTGACAATTTAAACATACAGGCACGTATTACCTGGGTCATACATGTGTGTAGTTGGCATTGCAGGGGCATACACACATCAACACTACTGACAGACCATTCACACTGTATGACTACTCAAGTGCACACATTCTAATGTACCCATGTGACTGTGAACATAGGCACACACAAGCTGACTACACACCAACTTTGCTGTGGCCACAGCAAGAAAGAGCTCACAGAAATGCCGGAACCTGGTCAAACCACAAGTAATCCTGTGGATAGCATTCACCTCTTTACTGGTATTGCATCCTGACATGACATGTTTACAGTTTAGCAAACCTGAGCACAAAATGATTAGGAGAAGAGTAGACCATCACAAACAATCATCATTTCACCCTCAAGTCTCAGACTGAAGAAGAAAAAAAGTGCCTGTTACCTCTGGAAACCTCTGAAAAGAGTAAAACAAGCAATCAGCAATGTGAAAGTGGCATACGGAGCATGTGTCACATGAACCGATACCCATACATAAAACCTTCTATTTAGAAAGGACATTGACAAAGCAGGCAATTTATTACATAATACATAGATAGGCATCAAAAGGGACAAACAGCCAGGCAATTGGCCAGTACAAATTCAAAGTATGCACATGTGTGCGTGAGAAACTGCACAGGGAATGGGCATCCAAAGTGACAAAGAGCAAGCCCATTGGCCAGTCCAAATTCAAAATATGTACATGTGTGCATGGGAAACTGCACAGTGAATGGGCATCCACAGTTTCAAACAGCAAGGCCATTGGCCAGTACACATTCAAAGTATGTATATGTTTACATGAGAAACTGCACAGGGAATGGGCATTCAAAGTGACAAACAGCAAGGCCATTGCTCAGTCCATAGTTCAGTTGCGCACATGTGTGCATGAGAAACTGCACAGGGAATGGGTAACACCGTCCACTGCCATGGCATTCACCACAGCTCCGTGGATACAATTGGCAGTCCAAGCACCGCTGTGGGAGAGATGGTGTTGGGAGGGGGACTTTGCCTCAAATTTGCTGTCAGTTGAACTGGTAGGTTGTCAGGGCCAGTTGGAGGACTGGACCTGGGAGAGGGAGGACCAGCTGAGGTAGAGGCATCAGTGGCTGTGGGAGCCTGAGGGCTGTTTGGACCGGGTGGCATGGTGGCACTGGAGGAAGAGACATGCTGCTGTGAGACACTGTGTGTGAAGGTGAATGTTGAGGGCTGGGTCTCAACTTCTTGGGGATTCGATAAACCACAATTGTCTTGGCTGGAGTGGAAGTAAAGTGGGTACAACAGCCTTACTCTCCACCAAAGGTGTATTTGGTGCAGGTGCCTCTCCCCTTGGGTATTAGCTGGATCTGGTGGTATGCGTGAGGTGGCCTTGCCTTTTCCCCTCCATCCCCTGTTGTCCAGGTGAACCCCCCCCCCACTTTGCCCTCCTGTCCCAGCTTCACAGGGGTGTGGGTGGGAGTTGAAGTTGTGGGTGAATGTTCCTTATAGAAGTGTTTGTGCTGAGTCTTTGCAGGCACCAGGTTCACAGCAGACAGGGTAACTGTTTGTTGGTCTGTGGGAGCAGGTGTGGGGATAGGAATGCCCTTGGATGGGGGTGATTTGGATGAATGTGAGGTTGAGGCCTGCTTCTTGGCCTGATGCCCTGAGTGTCCCATGATGGGCTTTTGCCTGTGCGCTCCTGTATGCCTGTTTTGTATTTTGGGGATGGTGTCTGTGGTCTGGGCAGCTTGGAGTGCTCCTTTTGTGTGCTGCATGTGGAGGACTTGGTGCCTGAGAACTGTGGCGTGTGGGCACTCTCATCAGGGTGCCACTGGTAGGGTGGTTGTTGAAGGGACTGGAGCTGGACTGGGAGCCTGTGACAACTGAATGGATGCCATCACTGTGGAGGCAAAGACTGGACAGTTCGGTGTAGCCCACCCACATCAGAATGAATGCCCTCCATTAAGGCAACTACCTGTGCCAACTTCTTGAAATGATCCTGGAAGGCATTCAGGAGAGCAGCCTGACCCACAAGCAGCTGGCGCAAAAGGTCCACCTTCCCCACACTTAGGGAAGCATGGGAGACCGGGGCAGGGGCAGTGGTACCTGGGGGGAAGGGGACTCTACCCTTCCTAGTGCTGCGGGCACAGACAACACTGTGCCCTCTAACACCGAGGAGTCACAGTTGGAGTCTGATGGTGTTGAGGTTGGTGTTTCCAGTCGGGATTCATCCAGGGCACTCCTGTCCCCCACTGAGGCGCTGGTCACATAAGTGTCAGTGAGCTCAAGTATAGCAGTTGTGCCATAAGCTTCCCTACTGGTTTCGGTCCCCTGTCCTTCCGTGCCCTCAGTAGATGCTGCAAGAGGCAGAGACATGGGATCAGTACAGTGCTATACTCACAAACATCAAGCAAAGCACAAACATAGAAAATTGTACCCCCATGTTGCCATCCACCATGTGCAGTCAGCATGTGCAACCTTTATGCAATCATCAGAGATGCATGGAAACATGCATAGTTGATATCAATGTACCCTGTGATGTTAACACAGCCAAATAGCTGGCCTGTGCTTCCTTGTAACCTAACATACTTTCTATGTAAGCATACCTACATGCCTGTAGGTGAGATGCATATACATCTCCACATGTTTCCTCAGACACATATGGAGTCACTTAAAGGGTACACCACAGATAAAGACTCCCAAATGTCTTTTTGCAATCACCATGAGCTCCTGCTATCAACCATGTTGTGCTTTGAAGCACAACTACAGTTGCACATTGGTGCCAGCAGTGTAGTTGGCACAAATTTTAAGTTGTGCACAGCACACACCCATAAATTCACACTAACATGATGCTCACTGCTGTTCACTGCCAGGTGATGTCTATGACACTCATACTGCAGCATATGTCACCAGGCCATATCTCATCTTGCAATGTCAACGGTCATTGTATTAAACACATGAGAAACTACATGTAGCAAAAATGCATAACAGCTCCACTCAACACAGAGGCCATTTCAAAGCCATTGCATCACACTAGCGACATCACAGAGCTCCACCCTGGCTCAGGGTTGGGATTCATGCAGTCTCTCACACCCGAAGTCACACTTTGCACAACACTCACCCCCAACGTGCTGCTGATGGGCCCTCAAGCGTCCATCCAGCTCTGGCTGTGTCACTGCCAAGATGTGGGCTATTAGTGGTGTCATGCTCCAGTGCGCCAACCTGCCACTCCAAGGGATCACCCCCAGCGTCATCTCTGCCATGTTTTTGCTCAGCCGGCAGATGTCATCCCACCTCTTGTGACAATGTGTGTGCCGTCTGTTGGAGACACCCAGAGCCCGCACCTTGCGTGCAATGGCCCTCCAAATGGCCTTACGCTGGTAGACTTTAAGCTACAGGCATGGTCTCAGTACAGGAGCATGAAAAAAACATAGCCCACCAATACATTAATGTTGAGCAGAGGCCATACAGCATGACACGTAGTACACTAGCATCAGATAATCTCATAGAAATGTATACATGTATGAAAATGGATATAATACCTGGCAATCTCATACACATGCAGAGTGCCAGCACAGACACCGATGTGGAGAAGACCCTCATCAGTGATGCAGAATGTGAGTGAGCAATACAAACAATACATTTGAAATAATGTTTTCGGGCAGACTCACTGTGTCCAACACTACACACCCCTCTATGTCCTTGGCCAGTGAATAGCTACCTGTGTCGTGGAGGTCATATTTAGGGCCATGAACTTACATTCTCACACTCTTCTCACAAGGTGTAGGCCTGTCTTGTGCAATCCTAAGGAACAAGATAGATCATTGAGAAATAGGGTGGCGGACAACACATATGTTTAACTCAGTCCATTTACAGATGGTTGCTTGTTGCATTGGGCAGTTTCTGTGCAGGCCAGGGGGACTCGCACTGAGGTCAAACGTGGGCAATCAGAAGACTTCCAATGCATGTACAATATGAGAGGGCAAACAGTGCCTACACTTGCAAGACAGAACACATAATGAAAACAATGGAAGGATGATATTTACAAATTACATTTATCTGACATGTCCAAGGTGAATTACCACCAAGAGTTTTACACACAGGCATTTCACTCTTGTGCATAATGCACACATATCCATGGGGGCAATATGAAAACTGTACACACATCCTTCAGTTCCCTCTGGACGAAATACATTGGTGAATGTGAACCCACGGACACTTATGTTAATATTAATTGAGAGTGCAGAAAGAAAGGTGTGCAAATTGCAAGGTGAGATGGATACCTTGGAGAAGGAGATCAGGGACATCATCCTGAAAGATGGGATGGCCAAAAATTATGCTATCCTTAAGGATGTATTGTTGAATCATCAGAAAGCAATAAAAGATAGAAAATCTAGACAACTGAAACGTAATGAGATTGATTATAAAACTGGGAGAATCTTCACCTATGAGAGAAAATATGATTTTCTAATCTAAATTGGCACCAGACAGAATATTACATCTAGGGTAAATAATATCTCTATCTCCTCGAGTTCT
Organism: Lissotriton helveticus; assembly: GCF_964261635.1. Taxonomy (NCBI): domain Eukaryota; kingdom Metazoa; phylum Chordata; class Amphibia; order Caudata; family Salamandridae; genus Lissotriton; species Lissotriton helveticus. The sequence continues at coordinate 343,423,338 of NC_136073.1, forward strand.
ACCTCTTTGAGCGCTCTAGCCTCTAGTGATAGCGAGGTGGAGAATGGCACTAACCCACTAGTGTCCTCTTTTTTACTGGAGGTACGTACTGTCCGCAGAGGGAACAGAACCCAAGGCATTCGGGTAGGGGCAGATCCAAAACCCGCAGAGGCCAAAGGGGTAGACAAAGAAGACTACAGGAAAAAGCTCAGATTAGGCAACGAGAGGAACAAGTATGAACTTTGGGTAATAATCTACAAGTGATTAATCTCTCGACCAAGGAACTGAACACTGACATGATCTCCCTATTGGGTAAGGGGCTGTGTTACAACCCATGAGAATTGGGTGATTTGTGCAAATTGAAGGTGGACCTGTTTAAATTTGAAAGGGGGCTGAAGTTAAAAAGTTTTTGCATGTAATCCAACTGTGAATAAAAGAGTCTCCAATACAGTATTGGGTAATATGTGTGGTGTCCCAAGCATACAAGATATACAGGCTACTAGACTCTTGCTTTCAATCACTGAGGTAGAAGATTCTCCATATTCCATGACCCGCCTTCTTGGTGAACTTGACATTAATATGGATTTAACTATATGTAGTGGTCTAAAGAACAAATCCAAATGGACGCCCACGCTTCCGGGTGGTAATGCCATAAACACGTTTTATAAAAGAGTTCTCCAAGACCTGAATGACCAAGATTGTAATCATAGAAGGTATAGGAATAAAAGATTTGTTAATGACAACCTTAAAGTAGGGGAACGACAGGCTCTAAGAACTTTGTGCAATGACAGTGACATATTGATTAGAGAGGCGGACAAGGGAGGAAATGTTGTCATCATGAATAAGGCAGACTATAACAATGAGGTCATGTCTCAATTAAATGACTGTACCTGTTATTAAAGGATAGCCCATAATCCCATGGGGTCTTTGTGTACTCTGATTAACAAACACCTGGCAGATTGGCACACCTCAAAGGCTTAAGACCTACTTATCCTTGCCTGTACACTTTGCCAAAAGTTCTTAAGTAACAGGATTTCCCACCAGGCCGACCGATTGTATCGGGCATTGGTGTCCCAACCGAGAAACTTTCGGAATATGTTGATCTCTTCCTGGGCCCATTGGTACGCAACTTGTCCAGCTATATACAAGACTCGACACACATATTGAGCCTTCTTGCAGACCTAGATTGGCAGTTAGGAATGTTTTAGCAACCCTTGACCTGGTGTCACTGTATACCAACATCCAACCGATACTGGCTCTAGAAGCCATAACACGGATGCTGAACAATAGGCCGGCTGCACAATGGCTACATAATGAAATGCTAGTCAAGATGATGCATCTTATTCTGCACAACAATTTCTTTTTGTTTGACAACAAGTGGTACAAGCAGATAAGGGGCGTCACAATGGGGTCGAAATTTTCCCCCTCTTTTGCCTGTCTATTTATGGGTTGCCTGGAATATGACTGGATCTGGGTCGATAGGGGAGCACCATGGATTGACCGCATAATGTTTTAGGGAAGGTACATTGACGATTGCCTTTTACTGTGGTCTGGCACCCAATTAGAATTAGAACAGTTCAGTCACTACCTCAATATCAATAACTATGGCAGTTCACCATAGAGTTCAGCATTACGAATATCAATTTTCGAGATATTGAACTGTATATCGAAAATGACAAGCTCAAGAGCCGTTTATACAGGAAAAGTACGTCCTGAAATTCTATTTTACATGATGACAGATACCATCCAAGCCATCAAATCAGCTCCATTCCTTATGGTGAGTACGTCAGGGCCAGGCACAATTGAAGTGATGAGACTGAATTCGAAAAATGCATCAAAGACATGAACACAAGATTTCAGAAAAGAGGATATTCAACAACTCAATTAAATAGAGCTGAAAAAAGAATCTCTAGAGTGAAAAGAGAAGAAACACTTCTATCTAAAGACAAACACAGCACGAGCAACGAGACGATTCACATGGTAACTGATTTCAATGAGTTGAGCCACCCTTTACGGAAAAGTCTAAAGAAACATTGGGGAATACTTCGGGCCGACAACAGTTTGGCGAGCTGCATTTCTAAACAGCCACAGATCACCTTTAGGAGAGGAAGGACCCTAAGGAGTAGACTCAGCCCAACAGTACCCAGGACCACAGTGACAGACACTTGGTTCACCCCTCTCACTACTGGCTTCCACAAATGTGGTTTCTGTGGTGTATGCAGGTGGGCAAAACACAAGGTCAAATCATTTAAGGGATGGAACAATAAAACATATGAGATCAGAACCAATATTAAATGCACGACTAGGTTTGTAATCTATGTGATCGAGTGCAAGTGCGGCAAACAGTATGTGGGCAGCACTATTAGACCTTTGAAAGAAAGAATTGACGAACATGTCAGGGCCCTGCACCAGCAAGATGTCAGGTACCCAGTAGCTACCCATGCCACATCCTGCACTTCACAAGGCAAATGCAAAGAATTCAGTTTCTTTGGGATTGAGCATATTCAACAAAGTCTGCGGGGTGGTAACAGAGAGCTTCACCTTCGGAGAACAGAAGCGATGTGGATTATGTGTTTTTACACAGTTGAGCAGGGGCTGAATTGACTTAGAGATGCAATATTTTTGGGGGGAATAGGTGGTACTGGACCAGGAACTCATACTTTTCCATCTATGTTGTGTCTGATGAGTATGAATTATTTGCGAGATGAGTATGAGATGAGTATGAATTATTTGTGAGACACAAATTGAAGTGGATATACTTGTAAGCATGTGTGGAACGTACTACAGTCACTAACATGGATGCATATGACACTTTGTATTTATTTGTTGTATATGGTGAGTAGATGCTGTAAACTCCCATAATGAACACCACTGACAATGTTTTTCTTGCAGTTGACATACGTGATAGTACCAATATTTACCGATCGGTGCATTGAATCATACTGTGTACTGGAAATTGCACCTAGAGATATGAGTGTCTTACTAAGCACATCTTAGTCAGGCTTGTAATATGGACTGTTCTATGTGTACCATGATTTGTTTGTCGCTGAGTAAGCCTTTAATTTCATGCTCCCTCAGTCGCAACTAAGGTTATTAGATTTACTGGGATTTATATTTTGTTCTTATATAGACCTAATACTTTTCTTTTTCTTCTTCTGGATTATTATCACTAGGAATTCAGCAATGTACTTGGTCTCCTTCATTACAATTCAATGTTGTCCGCTTTATCTTCGGGTAGTACTACACCCGCCATACGCCACTACATTGCACGCCTATGGGGTGATAATGACTCACCTAACCTCTTCAATTCTACCCAGCGCATTGCTGGGTTAGTATGGCAAGATGGAAAGACTATGTTTCATTCTCACGCTGAGCCATGTGACCGCATTCTTGTCTAGGGACACTGTTGTGCCCGTGTAATAAATGATATATTTTTCTTTGCCTCTACATAGGCCACTTCATTTTTTATTACACCACTACGCCTGAACTCGCTCTCAGCAAAGTAAGTCTTTTGACGGTCTCGAGGATTTCCGTGACCGGTTACTTTGGGATCGGCACTTAATGCCATGTGACCACATTCTTCCTATTTTCTGATACACCTCCCCCTCTTTTTATACTCCATAGATGTTCAAATTGCACTCACACGTGCATTAACGGTTTTGATTGTGCACTGAAGTTATCCTCTTCACGTGAGTTATATGCGTATACCTTATTATCGTATCCAGTCATGTATTTATTTTATGAATACTCTTGATATTGATCTTCCCGAGTGTGAACTTACTTTGTCACACTATTTCAGGGAACAGTTTCTATTGTGAGGATTCCATAATTTTACTTGTAGTGGCGTCAGAATTTACTTTCTTCCAACTATTAGGTAAGACACCCTGAAGATTCTTACAAACTGTTTTTGGACTAGATGATGATCTAGCAGGGTATTAGAGTGACTTTATACTTTCCAGCTGATTTCAGACGGGGGGTGCACTAGGACACTCCAGGTGAGGGATCTAGTCCCATATACCAAGATTAGGTATCAATTGGAACACTTGTCAACACTCGTATTCTTCCCTATCCCTGCGAAAGAGGGGTATGGTCTGGTAACTCAATATGATGCTCTTCATACTGCGCTATTATTCTGATTCACTCCCATGTTTTGTGGCTCCATTCCTCCGGTACCTCACCATTATCTGTACTCGCATTACATTTACTGCGTGGTACTTTTTGGGCAGTATATGCACTTGCTTAATTAATTTCTGAGTTAAACCCATGTTTTCTTCTTACGAGGCCACATTTGTGTTTTTTTCCCTTTAACCAGCAGCTTATACTTGATTTTGGATTGACCACTGTGTTACCCTGATTTTGGACCTACTACTGTTCCACCCAGAATAATATACCCTTACCGGGTTGGAATTATCACCGGCTTTGGGGTAAGGACTGGCACCTTTGCTCCAGTCGCCGTCTTCCAGATGGGGACTTCTATGTTGCAATTATCCCCATCACCTGATTGAATAATAATTTTAATTACCCCATTTGTCTTCATGTCTACTTTACATTAGATTCCACTGATCTTGAATTCAGCCACAGAGGTACACCCTTAGTGTTTTACTTCATTGCCTTTTCCTTGTTTCTTCTTACTTGTCCATAGATATGTGGTGCTTACTACTTTCCGGACCTTGCGGATTTCACAAATCTATTGATGATTAGATTTCTGGTCGCTAACACATTCATGGGATTTTAATCGTAGTAATTCCATCCTAGATTGTTCGCCATCCTTTGCCCGTTGTGTATATATTTTGAATTCCTGTATTTGCCCAAATGTGTTAATTATTTATTTGACTCATTCAAATTTAGCATTTGAACTGCACCAAATGTTGTGGGTTTGTGCGTTTATTTTTAATGGTTTCCACGCGTGCTGGGTGATGTCTGACTTTCCCCTACTGGGAGACATGTGCTTGACAGACCTTGTCATTTGATACCTTGTTCTCAGGTCATCTCTTGTTTCATTTTCCAGCCCTGAAGAGTCGGAGAACACTGTTTTTCTGATGAAACACGTGTTGGCTGGCTGTGTGTTGTGCTTGATGACCAATTAGAGAAAGAAAAAGATTTCATCGTTGGATTAGTTGTTTTGCTTTTGAATAATGTGCACATTTGTGTTTTTCTATATTGAATGAGTGCGCAGGTCAGCTGCTATTGTTACTTGTGTTTGGGCTCTCCTGCACAGATTAAGGGGTTTTGAGGGTCTCCCCTTCCCTGTCAGCACCATACCATATTTGTGTTCACTCTAAAATCTTACGGAAATGCGAGTTGAGTGCCACTACTTCCTGTCCACTAAAATTGTAGCCATGGTTCATCATAATTTGACCACCGGTTTTTCCGCGGTGCCTGCAGACGGTTACTTTCCACTACTACGACGATCGGAATGCTTTTCCAACCGGCATCCTAATCGACCCCTAAGTTGTGGATATCCTCCATATTTCATCCTTGTCATTTTTCGCAAAACAAATTACAGCCCATATTTTATGGTCCCTTTAAAATTGTCCGCATGATCAACCCTGTGGCGTTTCGATTCCAGTTGTTACTATAGTTGAAGATCCATTAGTTTTTTTATTCCTCTCAATTGCAGCCATTTTGTTTGCATCATTATCATCTGAGTTTTTCTCAGCCTCCACCAGTTTTAGTGAATGATGTTCCTGAGTATGAAGTGTAGGAGATTTGTGATTCTAGATACTAACCAATGGTTACAGAGATGTTATAGTTAGGTTCACATTTAACCCACACAGAACCATAGAAATTCCCCAGTTATAGTTCTACTTACAGTTATGCGTATGTTAAGAAACTGAAACTCATGGCTTAAGGTGTTTTAACAAATGCAAAAACAACAATTGATGGACAGAATGCAGAACAATGTCATACATTCACCCCAGTACAGAGATCTGGGCCTAAATCCATCATTCTTTTGCTCACCACACCACCCCAATTCAGACATGGCCATATGCAAATCAGCCTTGACCCTGTGCCTCATGAGAACAGTCCAGCCCGAACTGCCAAGCCATGTCTTCCTTAGAACCAGAATCAAGCATCCTAGGACCGGTTTCTGGCTATCAGCCGTCTTCAGCCAGGATAGCTTGACTCCAGTGGTGTGGAGAGCACGGGACTCATGTCTGAGCATACCCGTCCCACTCGGGGTGACAAATGCAAAAACAGCAATTGATAGACAGAATGCAGAACAATGTCATGCATTCACCCCAGTACAGAGATCTGAGCCTAAATCCATCGTTTTTTTGCTCACCACACCACCCCAATTCAGACATGGCCATATGCAAATCAGCCTTGACCCTGTGCCTCATGGGAACAGTCCAGCCCGAACTGCCAAGCTATGTCTTCCTTGGACCGGAATCCAGCATCCTAGGATTCTGGCTATCAGCAGTCTTAAGCCAGGATAGCTTGACTCCAGTGGTGTGGAGAGCACGGGACTCACGTCTGAGCATACCCGTCCCACTCGGGGTGACAAATGCAAAAACAACAATTGATGGACAGAATGCAGAACAATGTCATACATTCACCCCAGTACAGAGATCTGGGCCTAAATCCATCGTTTTTTTGCTCACCACACCACCCCAATTCAGACATGGCCATATGCAAATCAGCCTTGACCCTGTGCCTCATGGGAACAGTCCAGCCCGAACTGCCAAGCCATGTCTTCCTTGGACCGGAATCAAGCATCCTAGGACCGGTTACTGGCTATCAGCCGTCTTCAGCCAGGATAGCTTGACTCCAGTGGTGTGGAGAGCACGGGACTCACGTCGAAGCATACCCTTCCCACTCGGGGTGGCAAATGCAAAAACAACCATTGATGGACAGAATGCAGAACAATGTCATACATTAACCCCAGTACAGAGATCTGGGCCTAAATCCATCGTTTTTGTGCTCACCACACCACCCCAATTCAGACATGGCCATATGCAAATCAGCCTTGACCCTGTGCCTCATGGGAACAGTCCAGCCCGAACTGCCAAGCCATGTCTTCCTTGGACCGAAATCAAGTATCCTAGGAATGGTTTCTGGCTATCAGCCGTCTTTTTCTACCACTTTGTTCGCCATAAGTTGGCAGGGTATGCTCAGACGTGAGTCCCTTGTTCACTTTGCCACTGGATTCAGGCAAGCCGGGCTGAGATGGCTGAAATGCCAGAAACCGATCCTCGGAAGCTTGTTTCCGGTCCAGGTAAGGCATGGCTTGGCAGTTCAGGCTGGACTGTTCCCATGAGGAACAGGGTCAGACTGATTTGCATATGGCCATGTCTGAACTGGGGTGGCAGAGTGGGCTAAAGAACGGTGATGGATTAAACCCAGATCTGTTGACTGGGTGTGAGTGTTTGATTGGTTCAGATGCTCCGTCCATCACCACCCCTTTTTGTACCATAAAGTGTTTTGACAGCACAAGATATAGGGCCAGATGTAGGGAGCCCAATACCGGTCGGTAACGGCCAAAATTACAGAATTTCGGCCGTTACCGACCGGTATTGGGCATTCGAGATGTAGGGGACAAAATGAAGGATTCTGTAATTTACCAAATCGGTAATTTAAGGGATCGGTAAATTACCGATTCCTTAAAATACCGATTCGGTAAATTAACGAATCCTTAATGTAGGGAGCCCTCAAGTGAGTGCACTTCTGAGTTAAGGATTCGGTATTTACCACCAACTAAAAGTTGGTGGTAAATATCGAAAACCTTGAAAAATCAAATTTGTGCTATTCCAAAAGTGCCATGTGGCAGACATACATGCCAATAGGGCATGTATGTATGCCAAATGTGCACCCATGCACTATTCGGGGGTGCAACAGGGTGTCAATGTGACACACTGCCACTCTTGTAGGTCTTCCCCCTATTACCGATTCGGTATTTACCGAATCGGTAATTCCAAATAATTCCTATGGGCCTCCAGGACCATAGGAATGAATGGGGCTTACCGGATCGGTAAATATCGATTCGGTATTTACTGAATTTTACCGATTCAGTAAAAATTTACCAATCAATACCTACAAACCATTTACCAATTCTGAAATACCGAATTGGTAAAATTCTGTATTTTAGAATCGGTACATTTGGATTACCTACATATGGCCCCCTGTGTCTTTGGATAAGAATAACTATAAGTATGACTATAACTGCAGAATTTCTTTGGTTTTGTGTGGGCAAAACATGAACTCAACTAGGACATCCATGTAACCTTTGTTTGTTCAGTGAATTTGGATGGTTTCTTTAATGTAAAGCAATACATAATTAGATCCGCGGATACCCGCGGATATACACGTGTAACTGTGGATCCACAGAGGATCTGTGTCAATAGATATACAAAGATTTACTTCTTAAATAACTCTAAAACTACTGAACAGATTTACACCAAATTACAAAAAAGGCTCTTTCTTGACCAAGAGCTAGCTTTCTTTAAATTTGGTTTAAATCTGTTCTTCACCCCAATCTTTCTACAAGCTGGTATTCACAGTTCCCCAAGTTTCCCCACTTAGTTGAATGCCATTTGTGGTGCCCAGCACTGAAGTACTTTGCATCCTAAAGAAGAGGGCAGGTCTCCGGAAAGAAGTATTGCCACAACAGAAGTTTCATCTTGCCCTCTCTCGATCACTGCATTCACTTCCTTTGATGTTCCTTAGTGTTTTGGGGGCAAACCTGCCTCATAAGTCATGACCCAAAATCAATTACGGTTTTGCCTGTTTGCTCCAAACCGCTGGTGGTGCAGACAGTGGCGTCACCGCTAATGCTTTAACATCAACACACAGTCCTCTGAAATAAGGAGGAGAGTCTGTACTCCAACCAACATGGGGATACTCCATTCACTTTTTATTAACAAGCCAGCAACATTCAGGACACCTTTCGGCTTTTACCATTAGCCTTTCTCAACTGAAGGGAGCGTTGTACTTGAATTATATGCATGCATGTGAGTTCAATTAAAACCATGTGGTAATGCTTATGCTCTCATTCCCTGCAATAATGTTCCAATATCTTGACAAGTGTAATTATTTATATTTTTTAACAAGGAACAGGCAAGTTAAAACCCACTGTGCAAAAAGATTTTGAATTCTGGAAAACCGGCTCACCTTTAAAATACTGGTACTCCATACTTGCAGTCTGTATCCTACCAAAATGTCCAAGAATGCATAAAAAAAATTCAAGCATAACCTACTGAGGAAAAACCCGGACAGGCTGATATCAGACCCCACGCGCAACACAGTGAACACAGTTAAAGGCACTGTCATTAATGACATGATATTCTTCACAAGAAGAACAGCTAAATGGCACTTTGCCATTGCTAATACGCTCAACATAAAAGCAATAAACAATATACCTCATGGCATAAAAATTATGACCAACTCACCACCTAGATGCAGAGCAGAACTCTGCATATCTATATATAGGACCGGAATAGTCCTGATTCAAGCCTCTAACATCAAACTTGAAGAATTTGGTAACATATTCCCAACATTAAAAAGGCATACAGAGAACACAAGACCGGAACAACACCAGAGTCAACTAGAAGTCAATCCAGACCACGGGAACATTACCAACACAGACACCATAACTTTTTAGAGAACCTCAAGAGATACAACCACCGACGCAAGAAACAGGACCATGCAGAATTGGAAGCGCGTCGTTCATTGAGGTCACTAACAGAACAGAAACATCTACACATCGTAAGGAAAACGAAACAGGAATCAACATAGGAAGTCAAAGAGAGCAAACATCACCCCGCCTCAATCAAAGAACGTCTCCGACGACCAGGATAATCGCTGAAGACAGAGAAATACCAGACATAGAAGACTCCACACAAGCTGGACCCCATTCTACTCCAGATCAAGGATTTTCGAGAACAACAAGAAATGCATATCACCCAAACATAGAATTAAGCGCTCAAAGCGTGGATAGCACATCCAACAACACAAATAAAAGAGAAACAGTCAACTGAACTAATCACAAAAAGAAAAAGAACCCGATGAAGAAAACAGAGCAAATAAAGAGGAAAACAAAATGTGAAACCCGAAAAAAACAGGGGAACACACCCAACACATCACCCCAGACCTTGAGAGAAATCAAAGAACTTCAACCAAAAATGGACAAAATAGCACAAGACTGGACAAGAGTTTTATATGTGATGGATACGTTACGTGAAGCTACAGACAACAACCACAAGAGAGTTGAGCACATCATTGATCTAATGTATAACACACAAAGAAAAAATAAGGAAACTGCCATGCCATTATCAAATAGGCATAATCGACCTGACAGGAAACGCAATGACTTAACTGAAGAAGAAACCCTTTCTTTACTTTGGGAGAATGAGGAAATGGAAAGCAAGAAAGGGGAGGAAATCAGAACAGTCAGGATCAATACAAATAGAACATCAAGACAGAACGATAGGAAACCCAACTTTAACAACTTACAACAAATACATATAAACACTGAACCGCAAAACCTGAACTCAAACAACCCAGGGAAAACACTGAAATGTCTTCTGATCAATTGTAGATCCACAACTAAACATGCATCAGACATAGCTTACCTCATCATTAACAAGGAAATCGATATTACTATCCTCACAGAAACATGGCTATCGGAATCATCATCTCCGGTCATGGACTTGCTAGTGCCCCCTCTATATAACATTGTAAGACTGGATAGACCAAAAAAAACAGGGGGCGGCTTAGCCTACATCCACCGCGCGGACATAGAAGTAAGCCAAATTCAATCGGAACCACTCAAATCCTGCAAATACCTAGGCCTAAATTTAAGATCGGCTAACAATCAAAGTTGCAACTTGCATGCAATTTATCACCCACCAGGTAACAATAGTTCTTTCATAGAACAACTAATGGAGATCATTAAGGCAAACACTAATTCCGACGCAAATAATATATTCTTAGGTGATTTTAATCTGCATTGGAATGACAACAAGGACAAATAGGTCAACACTCTTAAAGATTTCCTAGCCGAGTTAAACCTCTCTTAAGTATGCAGACAGCCAACTCATTCGAAAGGAGCTACATTAGATTGGATAATTTCAAAAAAAGAGAATACTTCAATCCTATCAATTGAACCTTGCGACTGGTCCGATCACCACACCATAACCTTCCAGATTCCCACATGGAAAAAGAATAAACACTCACAACCGAACAAAGTAAAAAAATGGATTCGGGATACAAGAGATCTGAACTTGGAACTACTAATAGAAAGATGCGAGAAGGACCTGTACCCACCTGACAACTTGCAGAACGCGAATGATCTAACGGACCACTACACTCACTTAATAAAGGATATAGTGAACACCACACTGTGACTAAAAAAAGTCACAGAGAAGGACACAAATCCATGGTTTAACGGAACACTGAATGAGGAAAGAAGGAAACTGAGACAAGCAGAGAGAAAAGGGAGACAACACCCATCTTCTTCAGAATTGAAATCCCTCAGAAAAACCAGAAAAGAATACAATAAGAAGATCCTTAACTCCAAAAAAGAATTTATTAGATCTGAACTGGATCTCGCCAAAAACAGACCACGGAAACTATTTGAAATACTAAAACAACAATCCAACAAGTTTGCCAAATCGACACAAGAAATAACAAAAACACATCTAAGTTGCGAAGAATTCTCAACATTCTTCACCAACAAAGCCAACACGTTGGAAAGAGAGCTTAGAAGTGCAGCAGATATCCTAGACCTCCAAGAACCATCAACAAGCAACACCAACGCTACTAACGCATTAATTAAGGAGGGCAGAACAAAAAATAAGTCCCACTGGGATACGTTCAAGTTGCTGGACCAGAATAGCATCACCAAAACGCTACTAGACATTAAACCTAATAACCATTATAACGACCCTCTCCCATCAAAATTCATGAAAGAAGTCAGCCACATCCTGATTCCTATATGGACGAAAATTATTATCGCATCTCTCTCACAAGGGACACTTCCGGAATGTCTAAAAACTGGACAAGTAGTCCCCATTATCAATAAACCAACAGCGAACACGGCTGATCCGAATAATTTTCGCCCAGTAACCAACATCCCTATACTTGCCAAACTAATAGAGAAATGTGTACAAAAACAACTTAGCGAACACATAGGCAATTTCTCCCTACTAGATGAATGCCAATCGGGTTTCAGAACAGGTCACAGCACGGAAACAGCAATTCTACATATAGTCGATGATGCTCTACAGGCACTAGACCAAAATAGATCATGTCTACTCATCCTCCTAGGCCTATCTTCCGCATTCGACACGGTAAATCACGCAAAATTGCTGAACAGGCTTCAGGAAAGGATGGGAATATCGGGAAATGTGCTGAATTGGTTTGATTCCTTCCTCAAAAATAGGACGCAAAGATTCCTGATCAACCAAACTCTGTCGCCCTCATGCCCTAACACGATTGGAGTCCCCCAAGGATCTACACTATCTCCGTCATTGTTTAACCTGTATGTCGAACCGCTTACAGAAATTCTTCGAAATTCTAAAATAGCCTTTCATATGTATGCGGACGACACACAGTTATACATTAAAATCGCATCTCTGGAGGACATCAAGCTAATGAACGAGGCTTTACAAACTACATTACGATGGTTAACAAGCAATCACCTGAAGCTAAACTCCCAGAAAACAGAATTCCTACTAATCTCTCCACCTAAGAACCGCACAGAGTTCAAGGAATGGTCTAAAATGATCACGGCGCTAAACTGCACCCCTTCCTTAGTTGATTCGGCGAAATCACTAGGAATCATACTCGATGAAAACCTGGATATGAAATCCCATATCAAAACAATGGTTAAAAGTGCCCGCTTTCATCTGAACTACATTAAAAAAATGAAACCTTAAACTAGCAATCCAATGATTGGTAATCTCGAGGATAGAATATGGCTGCACTACTTTAGCAGGCCTACCCAAACTCTCTACAGCTCCACTAAAAGCATGATTCAACGCAGCTGCAAGACTGATCTCCGGGTCGAGAAAGTTCGACCATATCTCTCCACACTTGAAAGCTTTAAACTGGTTACCGTACGAAGCCAGAATTCAACTAAAAATGGCATGCATCACTCACAAAGCGCTTCACTACAATACACTGAGATACCTTGCCCAGAAAATTGAACTATCGGGAGGAAACAGACCAGCTAGGAGTGCCAATGAGTTAGTGCTGAGACCACCCATCTTCCGGAAGAAGAAAACCTACGAGAGAGCTTTCTCAGGAGCAGCACCCAGAATCTGGAACTCTCTTCCACCTAACATTAGAAAAATAACAAACACAGCGTCTTTCAAGAGGGAACTGAAAATATTTCTAATGAGCAAATACCTTCCATAGATGAGTCTAATCTTTTAAGCTCCATGTTATACTCTTGTAACCTTTTAATGTGTTATCGTTTGATACTTAATACACCATTTAACCAGCATTGTACTATACAAAACTGAATCTATTGTTCTATACATGACTGTTGTCTATTCTACCTCAAGCAATGTAAAGCGCTCTGATACCCAAGGGTCTAGTTTGCGCTATACAAAACTCTCTAAATAAATAAATAAATAAATAAATAAATAAATAATACCTTTTCGCTGCAAACTTTCTACAGGCTGGTATTCACATTGCCCAAAATGTCACCACTTCGCTGAATGCCATTTGCGGTGCCCAGCTCCAAAGCACTTTGCATCCAAAAGGAGAGGGCAGGTCTCAGGTAAGAAGTATTGCCACAAGAGAAGTTTCCTCTGGTACTATCCACGATCAATGCATTCACTGTTTGCTCCAAATCGTGGTGGTGCAGACAGCGGCGTCACCGCTAACGCATCAACATCAACACACTGTCCTCTGAAATATATATATTATCTACGTTTGAGAACGATGCCTACCATTCCTATGGATTCAAACGATACCTTTCATGATTTGGTAACGGAAGGCATTAAAAAGATCCATATGGAAGCCAAAGAAAAGATCTACCAATGAATGGAAATATAACAATTTAATAACCAAAGTGCAAAAATATAAAAATGTGGTAGTGATAAATTCAGACAACGGCAGCAATGTTGTATTGTGGCCATTGACCATGTACATGCATAAGGCTTCAACACAATTGAGTCATAGAAATTATTATACGAAATGTAACCAATCTACACAGGCAAAGGCCCATATTCAGTACAAACAGGAACTGGAAATATGGATAAACGATGGCCTTTCATCATATCATGAATATTTATTTTTGAAGAATGACAATCCAAGGACACCAATTTTGTATTTTATCTCAAAAGTTCATAAAAATGCTGCTTCCCCACCAGGGCGTCCAATAAATTCCGCAAATGGGAGTATGATGGAGAACACATCTAAATATAATGATTTTATCCTCCAACAATATGTAAAAAAATTACCATTGTATGTAAAAGATAGTGGGAACATTTTTTGAAGTTGTTTCATAACATTCCTATGGAAGCTGATTGTGTGTTAATTGCTATGGATATATCAGCATTATACACAAGCATATCCTACACAGATGGTTTAAGAGCAATGAATCATTTTTTACAAAGTAGACCAGTGACCGGATACAATCACACCCAGATGCAACTTACCATGGTAAGGAGGTTGAACCGAGTCATAAGAAAAAAGTTATAAAACCCATTAAAAACAAGAAAGAGGCAGGGTAGAAACACCCTGACACCCTTGGCCTGCTCAGGGGGTCCCACAGGGGCCCTCAGGGCCAAAGAAAGCATTTTTTGTTGTTTTTTTTACAGGGTTCACGCTGGGTGCACAAATCAGGCAGAATTTTTTTTTTCTTTTTAAATGAAGTCTGGGCTCCTGCGCTTCATTTCTTTAAGCCTCTGGGTGGGCCAGGTCCCAGGGCAATGATATAAATAGATGTGGAGGCCTGATGGGGCCACCACAGCCCCTGGGACCGCCACCTTCCCGGGGCTTTGTTCATAAAATGTAGGACCCATATGAGGCACCCGCAGTCCCAGGGGCCGCCACCTCGTCTGGGCTTTAAAAGAATAAAAGCATGGGGGGGCTCTTGCTTCCCGAAGCAGTCCCAGGGGCCGCCACCTCTCCAGGGCTTCGTTTAAAAAATGTAGGGGCATATTATCAAGGACCTGTGTTAAAATGATCGCCGTTTTATCGGCAGAAAACAGCCGACAAAAACAACGATAATTGGCTTGATAGTACGCCCTTGTTAATTCCCATAGCAGCCCATGCTAACACCAGAACATGGGCTTCTATGGGAATTAACAAGGGCGTATTATCAAGCCCATTATCGCCATTTTATCGGTAGTTTCCTGCCGATAAAACGGCTATAATTTTAACACCAGTCCTTGATAATATGCCCCATAGTGTGGGGGGCCTGAGCCCCTCTCACACTGCCCCAGGGACTTTAATTAAAAGCATGGGGTCGGTTGTGGACCCCGGGGACCACCACTTCCCCGGGGCTGCACACAAGATTGGAGGGGCGACGCGCTGCCTCTTCCGGGAGCCCTCCATTGCCCTGAGGACTGCTGACCCCCAGGTACGGCTCCAGACATGCCCTGGTGTACCCACCCCGGGAACCACAGTTTATCTCTTTTAAATTAGTTCTAGCACCAGAATACTGTTTGGTACTCAACAGCTTTATAACACACTAACCTTCCAAAACAGAATGTAACAACATTTAACGTAACATAACATCAGTGCTCAATTTGAGATTTTAAATGCAAGCCATCGCTGGTTGTCGCTGCTCACTCTGCTGAACCACCATGCTGCTGCTGTGTCTCTTCGCACATCGAAGCTAGCTTTGACTCATTGTATGACAATAATATTTACTGAGGTGATGAGGACACCAGAACTAGAATGCGTTATAGATACTGGCAGGGCTGATTGCAATGTATTTAGCAAAGACCTAACTAGAGCTGTTTTGAAGTAAGAAATGATTGAAGATCATGTAAAAATATTGGATGGTTGCAGAGCGGGGACAGGAATTCTCATTATGGTTTGCCACAGTGGTAGAAGGAGCTTCATGTTTTATTGATGGTGATGGATGAGGTGTTCCTTGAAGATATAAGCATGCAGCTTTTTCCTAAAGTAAAGGAGTGAAGAATTGACCGTGATTGTCTGGAGTGTTGTTCTCAGTGCACAGCTTGGGTAGGCTTACCTTTCTACCCTTTCGCATTGCTTTTCTTAATTTCAATTATGTCTATGACACATAATTCTGTAATCCATTGGTTTTATGAGATGGTCAGTTTTTCTGCCAGGTAGTCCGGTGTGTTTATTGTTACTGCCTTCTAGTGATGCAGCAGGTTTTATAGAAGAAGCATGGAGGCACAGAGTTCAGGAGTGAGAGATGTGGCTGTGCTTTGTAGCTCTTTGATGAGCCAATCACCAACATTCACAATGTGTCAAGAGAATCTAAAAATATTCATATGTGTAAGGAATTAGTAAGTTGCCACAATCAAGCTGAAAAAGGACCACTCTTCAAGCATTTTCCTTGATGTCCAACTGGAAAAAGTATGGGAAAGTATGCTTTATCCTGTACAGAATATATAACTTGTTACAGGGATGCTCAATTTTTCTTATCAATGCAGAGTTCCAAGATGATCTCTAATGGCAAATCCAAGTGATGTGCTTTTATGTGGTTGAGTCAATCCAGCGTTATGGGAACCAGATCTGTTCTATTATATTTTTGCTGAAGTCTATGAGGACAAATTTGCATTTGCTAAATTCAGTTTGTGGCAGCCATTTGACAATCGGACTTGGTTGAGGGTAAAGTATTTTTTAGCTTTCAGGTACATTTTTATATTGTTGGTGTATTTGTGAATCTTGATTCCTTGGTGGGTCAAGAGTACATCAAGTATAGGTCGAAGATTAGAGGGAATAGGATGTGTGCGAGAGCTCGTGCTGTTTTAATGAAGGTCTCACTCCCTGAGTGCATTGTGTAAGCAATATTGTGTTTTCTCTTGTGTGCAAGCCCTGGCGCTGTTTCAGTGAGGTCTCACAATCTTACACTGCGTCATGTGACCTGGAGGCCATCTTGGGTGGTGCTGGAAATAAAAACCACGGCAATACCTATTACCTGAATTCCTCCTCCTGCACCTTTGCCATCCTCACCTTCCATTTGCACTCTGCGGCTCCTCTTCTTGTCGTCTGGCAGGGATCCAGACACTGTTTGCAAGATAGACAAGCAACCACAGATACGTTGTATGTACTTTGATCTCTTCTACCATGTGGTTGCGCCATTGCATCTAAAGGACAAGACAAGCTATTTCTATTATTTGATTGTACAGGCCTGCAGCACTTTGTTTCTTTTGTTGACACTTCCATCATTGTTCGCAGTTAATTTGTCAAGCAATAGCAAGAGCCTGGAGACTGGCAAATAAGAACTATGGAAGGAATAGTTCCTCTTACACAAACAGATGGGAGCAATTAGTTTGATGTCAATTCTTGGAAGGTTGTGACAAGAAACCATACGTTGACAGGTGATCCTATTTAACGTCAATGTGATGCACCTATTAGTATTAAAAAGAGGTTGCTCTGGTTTCTAATGTATTATCTCATCTTATAGACAATTACCCAGCAATACGAGTCCAGTGCTTGATGCACTACACCAACAGAAGGGTCCCTCACGTTAAGCCAGCAAAAGGAGAAGCCCTAAGATGCAGTTTTCTTTATCTCTTTCTTCACAAATCCCCCCTTACACTCTTGGGACACCTGCTAGGACTAGATGATTCAATGGGAGTTTTGAGAGGTATTTAGGAGGTATGGGGGTCTGGCATCAACCCTGCAGAGTACCTGTCATTCATGTGAGTTGTTGCAACATCACCCGCCTCTGATGCCCTGAGTATTTGCAATGATGGGAGAAGAGCTTGGAAAGAGTGTTGAGCACAGCAACCCTTTCAAATTTTCCTTCTTTCCACCCTCACTCTCTAGAAGAAAATCTGACAACCATGAGGTGGGGTGAGTGGGTGAAAGTGCGTTGAGCAATTACAATGATTTTGCTCTCCGGTCTGACTTTTCCTTTGTAAGTGGGATCAGGAGAATTCTGGGAGAAGATTGGGAGGGAATTGGGAAACAACCCAAACACAATAACAAGTGTGATAATCCTTGGTTGTGAATGGACTTGAAGGAAGGACTTCCCCAAACCACACAAAGCCCAAACAATCTTTTTTTTTCCTTGAGAAATTCCAGGCACACTTTTGATATATATAGTATATAATATGAGCAATACTTTGCTCAGATACATTTTATGTGCTCACCGGCAGGTGTGGCCTGTTATTAATGGCAGAGGTGCCCACCCCCTACTTTTTTGAAACCATATGAGTGGGTGTCAGGCTGAGAAAAGGCCAGCATGACAGACACTCCTCATTTTCAGGTAGGGCAGTCAGGTCCTGTACATGCCCTAAATGTGCAGGCATCTGGCCACCTCAGCCAAACTTTGCTGGACTAAAGACTTCACAGCCCTGTGAGCATGGTCTCCTCTTTCTGGCAAAGCACTGTGAGGTCCACCCCTCATGAGGAGGCGGTGTGTCACCGATAGACTCAGATCTGAGTGCTTCAGTGTTAAGTCCTGAAGTACCCAGGGTCGAGTGTCCATCAGTGACGCCTCGTCACAGAGCGTGCTGGAGTCAGCAAGTCTCACTGACTCCATCCTACTCTGTAACGAGTTAGTGAAGGTTCACCTCATATTGGCTGACCCATGATAAGATCGGCCAATGAAAGGAGGCAGCTGGATATTCTGACTGCCTCTTTCCCAAACTTCCAGGTACCACCGGGGGTTCCCTCCCGCCACCCAATGGCGCTGTCACAGCCATGTAGGGAATTTTCATTTAATGTTGGGTCTGTGTGAGTATCTATGAATTTATGTGTATTTGTGCATGCTTGCTGTGAATGGGTGTGTGCGTGGTATGTGTTTGTGAATGGTGGGTGTATGAGGGCATGCTTGTCTATATATATGGATGGGAATTATGGGCATATTTACAAGGGCATTGCGCCACAGCAGTGTCACTTTTCAGGATGTTATGGTGGCGCAATGCCCTTCTCCATATTTATATAGCAGCAGCATTCAATCACGTAGCATAACACAGCTTAGTAAATATCATACACTTCATACATGTATTTGGGTGAAATGGGCATGCAATGGGTGTTGCTCTGGGCATTCCACTGCAAACACCCATTGCTTTTTGATGCTGCCCCAGGTTTACAAGGATCTGTAAATCTGAGGTAGTGGTAAAAACGAACGCCAGTGAATAGCAGGCATCAGATTGGCACAACAAGGAAAAATATTTTTTTTTCATCGTTTTTGCTCTTTCTATGTGCTGGAGTCCAAAACTGGACTCTTCAAGATGGTTCAGATCCTTTACAAACACCCACCTACAAATGTCTCCATGGAAAGTTGCTGGGGCTCCAGAGAAGTCAATGGACCTTTTCCACCGTTTCTGAATTAGAGCTCCCTAAAGAAATCTTTAAAAAATCATAAACATTTACAGCCAGATTCATCAACCCAAATTGCGATCGCAATAGCTGCGAAATAGCTATTGCGATCACAATTTCATTAATCGCAATTCATGAAACAAAACATGACCAAATTGCGAATTCGCAAAACATAATTTGCGACTTCGCAAAGAAAATCGCAGAATCAAGGTGGAACCCCTTTGCGAATCGGAAATAGCGAGTTCCCAAAGATTCTGCAATTTTCTGTGCGAAATCACAAATTATTTGCAAACCCAATGCATGAAAATTTGCAAATAGCGAAAAACCCAAAAATCGCTTTTTGAGAGGCGCAAATTAAGGAGAAGCCAAACCAGGTGGTAACCATGAAGTAAAAAAAAAATCCAAGAAAAAAATCCTAACCAGCCACAGGTGCAGGGCTGTTCAAACACCCTTAATGAGACACAGTAGGAGCATGAGGACATTCAAAATGCCAGGACTCTACATGGTGGTAAGGCGGCAAGGGCTCCAGGCTGCAGCAAGGAACAGACGCAGGATCCAGGAGCGAATTTTCCGACAGCGGATCACACTACTGGGATAAACTGAGGAGGAAATCTACTCAAAGTACCGGCTGAATGGGGCAATGATTACAAAGCTCACCCATGCCCAGGTCTTGTGCAGCCTGCACCTCCTGGCCTCCGGATGCTTCCAGGGGATAGTTGCCGTTGCAGGGGGGATCTCCCGGGGCACCATGTCCCGCTGCCTAAGGAGTTTCCTGGAGGCCATGCTGACCCAGCTACACCATTACATCAAATTTCCAACCACCCAACAGCACTTGAATCAAACCAAGCTACAATTTTACAACATAGCGCAATTCCCCCATGTAATTGAATGCATTGACTGTACCCACATCCACATCTGCCCACCCGCAGAGACTGAATACATGTACCGGAACCGCAAGTCCTACCACTCACTGAACATCCAGATGGTGTGCGACGCTAAGACAATCATCACCGACATAGTGGCACAATACCCAGGGAGCACGCATGACTCCTTCATATTCCGGCACTGCGGCATGCACACACGACTGGCCAGGGGAGACTATGGCGAAGGATACCTTCTAGGTAAGTACACATGCCAACAAACAGTACATCGAGACCATGTAGCTGCGCATGACAGGCACTCACCGTCTGCTCCTTTCATTCAGGTGACAGCGCATATGGCCTCCGTGAGTACCTCCTCACCCCATACCTCAACCCTGCCACACCACAGCAACGGCGTTACAATGCTGCACACATTCGCACTCGAATTTGCATTGAGTGGACATTTGGGCTTTTAAAGAGCCGATTCCGCATTCTACACAAGACTGGTGGGGCCCTCAAATACCAGCCTGAGGTCTGCTGCTGCATCGTGGCCATGTGTGCAATACTCCACAACATTGCTACCAAGCGGAGGATACCTGTGGATATCTCTGGTAGTGAGTCAGAAGGGGACAACCGCAAACCTGCACATGTGCATCATGCACACGGGGAGAATCCTGCTGAAGGACACAGGCGCCGCAACCAAATCACAATGAACTGTTTCTAGTGCACCCATTCCCCTCACACAACACTGCACTCATGCATGACAAATGTAATATTGACATGAGTCAGATTTACGTGAGACCATAAAATCTTATTGTTTATTCACAATAATGTGTACTTTATTTTCCTTGATATGACATGCGAACTGTATTCCGTCATACAGCCCCATGAAGGGGTAGAGGGCTTGCTTGTGGAATCAGCATGGCCCTGCAGGCAGAGTTCAATGTGTCACTGGCGTCTCCGGCCGGGCGCACCCAGTCGCCTCTCCGTGTCCTCCACAACACTGTTGGCCCGTGATGCTGCAGTGGGCCTGCTGCTGCGGCGGCGTTCCGTTACCAGCGGCAAGGACATGATAATGTGACTGGAAGTGCCCTCGCTGGCATCATCCCCCCACCTGCTTGACCATGGCCAGACGCCTGCAGACTCTGCACAGCTGTTGCCACCTGTTCAAGGGCCCTGGCGACGTCCTGGCAACATTGGACCATCTGCACCTGCATCGCAAGGGAGCGGCGCGAAAATTGTTAGGTGGCATTTCCAATGATGTGATTGGACCTGGTGTAGGCAGACAGGCGGGTCAGCAGCTGGCGGTGGCGGCGGCGGGTGATATCCTGCTGGGATACCAGGATCTGGCTGTTCTCATGAACAGCTGCGGTCATGCCCTGCATGCATTCTGTGAGCTGGCCCACATTTCGCGCCATCTTATTCAGCTGCAGGTGGATGGCTGCCAAGTGACGCGCCTGCTTCTGGTGTACTGCGAGCATGCGGCGTTCTATGGCCAGGCCAGGATCCCGTATATGTACCCCCCTGCCACCGCGTGTTGAGGCGTCACGCTGCAGGCGCGTCAGTCTGCTGTCATGGGATCGCACTGTGGCTGTGCGCCTTGTCTGCCTCCTGGCTGCTGGTGGTGTGGCCTCCACCACTGCCATGGGTGTCACTTGGGGTGGTTGCTGGGCACCTGTGGCTGCAGGTGTGGCCCTGTCCACATGGGGAGGTGGTGGTACTGCTGCTGGTGGCTGAGATGGTCCGGCTCGTGGTGCAGGATGGCCCTCACCCTCGATGTCCTCTGGGTTCTCCTCTATGTGTAGGGCCTCACTGTCGGTGCTGGGTTGTTCAGTCGCACCTGTGATGTAAATGGGTGCATGATTAATGATATGTATCTTGCACATGAGATGTTGCTACATGCATGCAGGCTTGCATTCCCTGACTGGCTTTAGGAATTACTTTCAATTGACAGGTCTGGCTGTGTGGGGCTATCCGGGAATTTTGGTCACACTACAAGTCCCACAATGCAATAGGGCATTTCAGGTGTGCATGGCCTGCATTACTGGGGTTATCAAATAGCTAGCTCTGGAGTCATCGGCATTGTTAAGGGACGGGGTCGCAGTCGCATGGCACTTACCTTGGGATTGTTGGGCCGGGCGGGAGGAGTCCAGCTGGGTGACCCCCACCTAGGCTTCAGGATTTAGGGTGTCCTCCACACGGTCTTCTAGTGGAGTGTTGGGTGCAACAGTGGGCTCTCCTCCACCGGTGGCAAGTCGCTCCCCCAGCCTCTCAGCGATACGCTCTTTGGCACGCCCTCTGAGGTTGTGCCACTTCTTTTTTAATTCGTTGATGGACTGCTGGGTCACCCCGATTGAATTTACCTTTGCGCGGATGCGCAGCCAGATGCGGCGCTTGTCTGTCTCAGGCACCCTCTGGGAGTCCTTTCCAAAAAGGCGAGCATGGTCCTTAGAGACTCTCTCAATGAGGAACTCCAGTTCCTGTTCAGAGAATTTTATCTTCCTCTTTCAACCTGGGGCACTGCTCCCTGCTGCTTCCTGGGAAATTTTGACAGTTGTTAGTGTCCTGGTGTGGTGCTGCAGGTAGTCTGTAGTGGAGCTCTGGCCAGTACTGCTTCCACTTTCAGGCTCAGTGATCAGAATGAGGGAGGGAACAGCCTACTTCCTGGTTGTGATTTCATCATTGGGCTCGAAATGCAACTTCCCGTTTTCGTTTTGCGATTTCGGCAATTGCGAGTTCGCAATTTCAGCATGGTCAACGGGCGATTCTGCGATTTTTCAGCGATTTAGCGGAATTCGCAATCGGCAATTCCGGCCGATTGCGATTCGCTTTTTTTACTCGCTTTTGTTGATGCATCCCATTCTGCGAATTCTAAATTGCGATTCGGTATTTTTCGCAATTTAAAATTCGCAGAATATGGGATTGATGCATCTGGGGGTTAGATTTTGGTATGAGGTTGAGAATGGTTAAAACCTTTATTATATTTTAAGGTTAGAATTTCTAATTATCTTTATTCAGTTTAGTAGATTACAGAATAAAAAATAATAGAAGACCACATTTAAAAGGCACAGTGCTCCGTAAAGAAACCCGATACACTAACTAAGGGACCTAGTCAAATAAGGAACCCATAAAGAACTCCATTTGGAAAAGAGCAAAGAAGAGGAATAAACTTCAGGCTAGTTCCCTACAGTTGCAATACCATTTTTATTAAGGAAAGTGATCTGTGCAGTAGCAGGAAAGTGATCTGTGCAGTAGCATTGAGCACAAAATTATTAATAGTAAATCACCTCCAAAATACCTAAATGAAATCAACTCTCAGTAAAGAAGATTCTCAAGGCAAAGGAAAAATCCAGCAGCAAGACCACTGGATGGGCAAAGGAAGAAGGAGGTGTGTCAGACTAACTACCTAGGAGCACTCGATATAATAGTTTCGACAAGTAACAACTTTTTGGGTGTCTCCAGTTGATGTCCAATCTGAACAGTTCATGATGGGGTGTCATCACTAGAGGAATCAAAACCCAAATGGCTAGCTTTAATGACACTACAGCTGATACCACAATATGATTTATGCTGTTAATTCTTCGTTGGCTTAAGTTTCCCTTCTGGGGCAGTACCATGGGCTTGAACACCCTTTTCTGTTCTCATTCACGACTATACACAGCATTCTCATGGTGATCATTTAATAGCTACCAAGTGCAGAAATTCTGTCTTAAGTATTAATTTTAACTTATATTCACCTTTAGCCTATTATGCAGTTACTCTTCCTTGAACTGGGATAGTCACGATATTGAGCAATCAACTTTCAGACTCACATTAATTGATTTTACTTGAAGGTATGTATCACTGATGACAGACGGTCATTTGAACCAGTGCTAAATATCTGCAATTGGTGGGCACTGGCACTAGCTTTTGGGGTCCAGGGATCATTTTTCATCATCAGACTGTGAACCAACGAATGAAAGAGAAAGGCATAAAAGGGACAAAGAAAGAGGAAGAGAGATGTAAGAAAACAGCAACAAAGGGAGAAGCAGGAATGACAAAGAACAGGCAAAGATAAGGAGACAGGAAGTATAGGATCGGGGAAGAAAGAGGACTGAGGTGGGATCAAGACTAGGCAGCTTTGGCATTCAGCAATGCATGCATTCAGCAATTTTAGGCCCAAAAATATATTTAGGGGCATTTTTATGAGTGGAGTTGCATCTTGAACCGCGCAATGTGGTGCATATGTGTCCCAAGCCCAAAATGTGGCTTTATTAAACCCAGAATAAGACAACGCAGTGCAATTTGGTGCCTTGCATTACTCTGTTCCAGGGAGGTGTTCCAGGGGTGTTGCATGGGTGTTTCTATGCAACATCCATTGATTTTGACGCATTCCCAGATTTTCCAAAAATGGTACACTTGGGAATGCACTAAAGTGCAATGCATTCCCAGATGAGCCATTCTGCAGCGCACA
Organism: Lissotriton helveticus; assembly: GCF_964261635.1. NCBI lineage: Eukaryota > Metazoa > Chordata > Amphibia > Caudata > Salamandridae > Lissotriton > Lissotriton helveticus. The sequence goes on from NC_136073.1 coordinate 343,448,058, forward strand.
TGGAATAGGAAAATGCCTCAGGGGCAGTAGCGGCCCGTGGTGGGAGTCCTGCCGGGTGCTGACATTGTGTGGGGGAAGGGCAGCGTGGGGGGCGTAAACTACGGATTACGGCCGATTAGAGGTAAGTAAACACATGAATAAATAAAACAAATTTCGTTGCACGCACTGCATCGCCAAATGCAGTGCAGTGCGTGCAACGAAATTTGTTTTATTTATTTATATGTTTACTTACCTCAATTCGGCCGTAATCCGTAGTGTACTACCCCCCACCCTGCCCCTCCCCCGCACCACGTCATCGCCCGACAGCACTCTCACTATGGGCCGCTACTGCTCAGGAGATTGTTTTTGTGCATGAAGGTGCCCCTTCCTGCAGAAAAATAGGGATATTTATGAAGGGGTTTGCACCTTTTTGCACCACCCAAAGTGGAACATGCGCGACGCAAACAGAAAATCTGATTTATCAAGCCACGCCATGCATGGACCTGAGTGGCTTGCTAAATCAGGAGCAAAGCAGGGAGATATTCCATGAGTGTTCCCATGCAACTCCCATTGATTTTGATGCATTTCCAGATTCACCATTACTGGTAGACCTGGGAATGCACAATGATACGCCTTCCCAGGGGAGGAGTAACGAGTATATATTTTTTTATTTCTCATTGTTACCGCCTCTTTCTATGTGTGCTGCCTTCTGCAGCAGACATAGAGGAAAATGTCTTAGGGGTTGTTTTTCTGCATGGAGGTGTCCTTTGTGCCCAGTGCTGGGGACAGGACAGGAATGATGCGTCATACTCTGATAAATGCGGCACATTCCTACCCTTTGCCTGTAACACAGCACAGTGGTAAGGTGACTTGCTGCACCGCCTTAATTTTTTATAAATATGCCCCTAACAATCCTCCTTACAACGAAGGCACCCTTGCACCACAGTGCAAGGGTGTCTGCGTTGGCGCTGGGGAGCCAAAACGGCACCAGCATAGGGACAAAGGCAGGAAAGTGCTGTATTCTTTTAAATAAAGCACATTGCTGCCCTTTCCCTGATGCACAGCGCAGCAAGGTGACTTGCAGCCTGATTCATCATTCTCCCGTTTTGCGAGCCCCTAATAGCGATTCATAACGAATCGCTATTAAGGACTTGCAAAACGGGATTCATGTAGGAATCGCTAAATAAATTGCGATTCCTACACATTCCTTATTTGCGATTAGCAAATTGCTAATCGCAAATAAGGAATAACTCCCCATTCATTCCTATGGGCTACAGGCCCATAGGAATGAATGGGGAGTTATTCCTTTTTTGCGATTAGCAATTTGCTAATCGCAAATAAGGATGCGATTTCAAGGGTGCAGGGGTGTCCAAAGGACACCCTGTAGCACCCCTGAAATGTAATTTACATTGGTGTTGCGCACACACATGTCCAAAGGACATGTGTGTGTGCAACATGCAACTTAGAAAAATGCATTTAAAAGCATTTTTCGAAGTTTTCGCTATTTACCACGAGGTCTAGCCTCGCGGTAAATAGCGGCCCGAAAATGCGATTTCGCAATTTAAAAATGGATGATGAATTGCATTTACGGAATCTCAAATAGAGATTCCTTAAATGTAATTCCTCGCAATTTTGCGAATTCGTAATTACCGATTTTTGCATTTGGGATGATGAATCCCAAATGCAAAAATTGCGCTCGCAAAGGGCCAGATTCTGAGAATCTGGCCCTTTGCGAGCGCTATTGAGCTTGATGAATCAGGCTGTTGGTGCGTTGCATGACTTTGTCATAAACACGGCCCTGCATTTATAAACTGAGCACTAAAATGGATGCCCTCGACTGGTATCTAGGCAACATTAATGTACGTTTCAATTCATCTAAATGCCTAAAAAAATGCAGAAACCCGAGCAACCAAGATTCTGCCAAAAACAAAAAAGTATATGAGTTGAAATGCGATAATCGCCATTTGACACTGTTTTTGTTTTGTTTTTTCAAAGGTGCAAAATCATAAAATGAACTGTACCTGAGCGGATTCTTCATAAAAGCATACGTTTTTTGAAGTGTATTTTTTCGATGCCCCTGCCTCCGCTCGGCATCAAAGTGTTTCTTGAGAGCCGATCTAAGTGGTTTCTATATTTAAGAGCAACATTCAGATTGTTTTCTATTTCTGACATATTTATTTCCTCTATTTCTCAAAGCAGATCAACGAGGTTTGCCTTAAAGGTCTATAACAAAGAAAGCCTGCTTGGAAAGTTACAACTAGGGCCCGCTTGCTTTGAATTCAAAAGGAATAAATGTGGGCCTTTTCTTTGCTGAACAAGCATGCGGCGTATTATCTCCAGTGCGGGGTAAATTCACTCTATCGCCTGTTAGTAAGTATTGCGAATATTAGCTGCTCCTTCTGAATGAAATGTTGGTGCTTGGCGAAGCACTCGAATTTATTCCAAACAACAGCCCGTGTAGCAAACGCAGGCCCTTTTTTCAGTAAAATAAGGCTCTGGTCTGAAACCAGAGCCCCGGCGAACGGGCTTGGCTCCAGAAATGTATGGCCAGAATATTGTCTGACATAAATATGGTGTCTTAAATAGTGCTTAAAAATATCTGCTCATTGGAGTCAAAATCTACAGCCAATGGGACCATATTTTGTTATGATATTTCTTATACAATATTTTTGTTGAAAATATTTCTGTGTATGATAACCTGACTGACACCCAGAGAACAGTGTAGCTTGTATCAAAGTGGCTCTGTCGAACACATAGTGGGTTCAAGACTAGAGCTGGGCAAATAAATTATTTTTATTATTCAGAATGTAGAGTTTAATTGCAATGCAAACCTGAAAAGGTTTGCTGTTTTGCTTCAGCTGTTGAAAGGCTGCTGGTCATCCTGTTGGGAACCGCGGTCCATCAATTTAGTTGAAAATTGGTGCAGTTTGTGAGGTTCTCTCTGGCAAGAGGAGACCCACAGACAGCCAGGGAAACTACATGAACCATATGAAAAGCCAGAAATGGATGTATGTCGTTTCAACGCATGCTTTTACCACGCATGCCTATACAACGCGGGGATTACAACGCAAGTTGTTACAACGACTTGCGTTGGGGGGGCGCTGGATAGTGGAATAGTGGAATTTTCTATTCCAACTCCAGTCCCCGTGGATAGTAGGGAAGGTGTTGGATAGAAAATTAAACAATTTCCTATCCAACACCGCCCTCCAGCGAAAGTCGTTGTAACGACTTTCGTTGTAATTCCTGCATTGCAATGGTAGTGCGGGGTAAAAGTTTTGTTGTAAACGATGTTCCCCCCGGAAATCCATCCCTTTCCTCGGTTTGCCTGTGGAACATACTTGGGCCTTTCTGACAGCCCATTTCACATATAAGATGAACTGAAAAAACAGGTGAAACATTCTTTGGACAGCCCCTACACAAGACAGTAGAGATCTTTTCAATCATCCTATAGCATTATTTTCAGTTGTTGGAAACAAGTATCAATATTTTGGTATTGGGTCACCAGTGAATTTTGCATGCCTGTGTAAATACTTCTTATAGTCAGTCAGTCAGTCAAAAACCACTTTATTCGATTTAGTTAAAAATCATAAAGGCATGCTACAATCAAAAAGGGCATTTCAATTGCATTAAAAATTCATACAATAAGATGTCATGATTTATACAAAGATTAAAAAACATATAAATAGTAACAAAAGAAAATGTGTCATGTATAAAAAACAGTTTGTGGCCCATCACAGACCCCAATGCTACATTTTCATTCTCCTCCTCCTGATCCTGACAGCTGCAACAAGAAAATTAGCCACACTAAACATAACCAGAGGTGATTCTAGCATTTGAAGATACAAGAGAGCTGGTTTTGCCTGTAAAAAAGCTTTACCTTTAAGCAAAGGCACCAAATACTTCTGTCTTGGGGTGTTAAAAAAAGGACAGAACAACGTGAGGTGCATGTTATCTTGTAATGAAAAGCTATCACATTTGCACACAGGTGCTTCCTCAGGCTTATACCAACCATAGCTATCCCAGAGGACCAATTAGATTTGGTTAAATCGAAATTTAACCAGGAGCCACGTGTGAAAAGGGATATTTACTACAGCAAGGTACGGTTGAATAGCTAAACAGGTGATCGTCATGTAATGGGCTCTGACCGAGGGCTTAATTAGTTGGTTTGCCTCCCGATCCAACCCCTTCAGTTTAAGGAAGTTATGCTTGACCCATTCTAGGTCTGCTTTTTTTAATCCCAAAGGACAGGAAAATATCTCGGGGCGCCCAAGTTCTATTGAGCACTTGTAAATATATGACAGCCAATCAATATCTTTAAATTTATCAAGTTTTAAACAATCCATCAATATTTTATGGTTCAGGCCTAGGTTGTTATTAATCCAAACCCTAATCCATAAAAGAATAGGTGCCATGGACAGGATATCAGTAATGTACCCCAGTCCAAGTTCCTGATGGACTGAAAAAGTGGCTGTCGACTGAGGGAGCCCTAACATAGACCGGAGGAACTTATTTTCCTCCCTTTGGATAGTATCACTTTTAGCATAACCCCACAGGCCTGCTCCGTACCTTGCTATTGCAAGTGTTTTTGCCTTGTACAAAGCTATTAATGCACCGCTCGGTTTCCCTCCAAGTCTCCTCGAAAAGCTTAAAATTGCATTAGCTGAGCTCCTCACTGCTTTAGTTTGGGCTATTATTTGTGGGGTCCAGCTCCCCTTGTTATCAAAAATTACTCCAAGGTATGTAAAAACTTTGACACTAGTGATTGCTTTACCGTTACAAAAAAAGGGTTTAATATTATTTTTAACAGCCCCAATTGCCATAACATGTGATTTTGAGTTATTTACCACTAGGTCAAGTGAGGACATGAATTCGCTAAATGTATTTAATAATCTTTGAAGACCTAGATGTGTCCGGGCTATTAATGCAGCGTCATCCGCATACAGGAGGACAGGAATAGGAGTATCTCCTGCACGCGGGATGTCCAAGGATGCAGTTAAAAGTTTTTCTCCAGAGAATTTATATATAAAGTGAACAACATGGGGGCAAGAATGCAGCCTTGGCGCACACCCCTGCCAGATTTAAACCATGTTGTTCGATTACCTTCTTGATTCATTCTAATAGATGCCTTTAGATCTTTATGAAGTTCAGCTAGAAAATGGACAAGAGGTGGGTCAAGGCCCCATTTTAACAGCATGGACCATAGCCGAGCCCTGTTAACCAGGTCGAACGCTGTAGACAGGTCCATGAAGGCCACAAAAATTGACCCCTTTGCGGCCCTTGTATATTTAGAAATTATCAAATGTAAATTTAAACATTGGTCCTCTGTGCCTCTTCCTGATCGAAACCCGTACTGGGCATTGGACAAGATATCATTGTCCAACGTCCACTTATTAATTATAGCAAGCAATACTTTGCCCAGGACCTTCATAGAAGAATCAAACAAGGATATAGGACGGTAACATTTGGGGTCACATCTTTGCCCTTTTTTAAAAATAGGCACAATGATTGAGCATAGCCAGGTTTTAGGAAAACCCCATTCAAGTACACAGTTAAAAACATTCGCAAGTATTATTGCCCACATCTTTGGATTTAATTTATAGAGATCCAATGGCACCCCATCCGGTCCCGGGGCTTTGTTCCCAGCAGAACCTTTTATCGCTACCTCAACTTCAGATACACTAAAATCTAGTTTGTGTAGCATATCGGAGGGGCAAGGCATATGAAATATCTCAAATACCTCATTACTCCCATAAATTGCAGAAAAATGTTTAAGCCAGTCTGCTTCAGGGATATTTACTTCAAGATCTGTATTGCGTGATTGGGCAAATAAGGGGTTATTAATTATTGACCAAAATCTAGAACTTTGTTTGAGAGTAGTAGATTCCATTAATGAGTCCCAAGCTTCTTCTTTTATGACTTTTTTCCGTATCTTCACCACCTCAGCATAGTTCTTCCTAAGTTGGGCTACCAGTGACTTGTCTCTAGGAGTGTGTTTAAGCGCTCTCAACAAAGAAGAGTGAGCTTTAGAACATGCATGATCAAACCAACCATGGACTGGGGCCGGTCCCCTCCTTGGGCTAACTGTAAGCTCATCATCCACTCTGGAGCAGATAGCCTCAAAGGCGGCAACTACCTCCTTCCCCCCCATGTCTGGATCCCTGCATATATCAAGTTCAACTGCCAATTCTTGTTCGACCAGACCTAGAAAGTCCTCAGGGCACACTCTGCACCATTTTAGTCGCCTCCCTTGATCTTTGCTCCTGACATCCTTCACAGAAGTGCCCAATAAGGCACTTTTGAGGAGACAAAGAGACCCATCCATAACAAGCGACACCGGGTTATGGTCACTAAACCCAATATGGCGTTATAAAAAATTACATAATGAAGAAGACCTGGGGACATAAATATATAATCAATAATGGACTCACTTCCCCTTGCATTATATGTGACCACACGATCACTTGGATCAGAAAACCCTGGTTCGTATAAATCATTGGAAGATAACAAATCTTCCATTGCTGAACCCTTTATGCTGTGCTCAAAATGTGGCAAAGTCGTGTGATCAGGACAATCAACAACCTCAATCTGGCAGTGTAGCCCACACAAATGAACATTAAAATCTCCCATTAATATGAGTTGTACAAAAGTGGTTTGCTTTGACACATAATCAGTTCAAAAAGAAGATAACCCTTCTAAAACAAAATTTGGAGCACCCCCCTGCATTGAATTATAGCAATTTATAATAACCATCTTGTTTTTATCTGGTAAGAGGATTTCCAACAATTGAAAATAATGTGAAGAGCTGGGAATTTCCTTAACACTACCAGCTACATTGACGGACAATAGGAGCATCAAACCCCCTTTATCCCTTCCCACCGGGGAACTCTGGGCTTTAACAAAGAATGTTGTGTAACCATCCAGCCAAAAAACATTGTCCCTGGACCAAGTTTCTTGTAAGGCCACTATGTCATACTCTTTTAGCGTTTTTAACCAAATAGGGTCTTCCTGCTTTGAACGTAATCCCGCAATATTCCAGGACAGCAACCTGACGTTTTCCGGGCCAAGATCTGTTGGGGCATCACAAACTCCAGATGATATGTTAGAGGGTGACATGGCAATAGCGTTATCATAGCCGTAAGCTTTTTTTTCTCATTTTAGCATGCACTAGTCAGTCAGTATCTGCTTGATTGGCAAGTGCCGCAAATCTATTGGACAAAATTAAATCTTCTCTGGGCATAAACCTTAAAGTATTAGCTGTACCGCCTCCACCCCTCGATTGCTGGGTAACCCATTGATTCGCTTGTAGAGGGGAAAATGCCTTGTCTTCTTCCCATGGGTTTTTGTTATGAGAAAGCCTAGTTTTCTCGCCTCCAGATAGCATGTGTATAGGCGGATAGAAAAAACCCAGGGGCATGGCACGAACGCCCTTACCTGCTGGGTCCAGGGGAGATGCATCCCAAAAGAGGCGGCTAGTTATGTTACGTGATTTAAAATTTACTATTACACAGTCACCTATCACACATTTCTTTGTATGACCCACCCAGTTAACCCTTCTGCCCGTCAATATATTATCTGCAATGTTACTTTCGTCCGAACAGTTTGCATTGCACCATTTTTTAATATGACTAAGCAAGGTTTCGTGTGATTCTACCTCCCCATCAGCTAACTTAGGCACATTTACCAGTTTTGCTACAAAAGGTGTTGCATCTGGTGGTAAATTGACTGGGGGTACCATACCCGACCGCCCCCCCTGTAAGCCTCGAGCCCTTTCCGATGGTGTGGAACTAGGCATAGCTTCCAAAGAAGGCGTAGGTATACCCTTCTCAACTTTTCCTTTATTGGGCACAGGGTTACCAGTAACCGTGTTAGCCAAGGGACCGCCAGCCTTGGGTGCAGGTACCTGTAAAGCTGGTGTACACAACACAGTTTGTGTGGGGGGCGTAGACAGCTGTTTGTTTAAAAAATCATTTATACGGTCACATTTCACCATAAGGCCCTTAACACAGTCCTTCAAAGTCTCAGTTATATCGCTGGCAATCTGAATTAGAGCGGATTCCAGTCTATCAGAAAAGAGTTTTTCTAATAAAGACGAAATACCCTCCTCTGTAATGTATATAGCAGATTGACCCCCAATCTGACCACTTGATATACTCTCCTTAACACCCGAGACAACAGGTGTAGGAGGTGTCACTGTTTCTGGCAGTTCCGGAATAGGAAGTACAGTGGGGGTCTGCGGCATGATTGGTCTACATGTCTCAATGATGACCCTCGGTTCCAACGGTATACAGTTGATGGAAGAAGTAATAGATGTACCTGAGCCCTCCTGAGTGCTTTCAAGGCCCAGCTCCCGCTCTGTGACCGCAATCTGAGTAGAGAGTTCGTCCACTTTCGTAGTCAGATATGTTATAATACTGGTAGTGTATTTTGGAACTTTAGCTTTCACTTCCCCCACCGCAGACGTTGGTAACTTTCGCTTACCCATGGTGAAAAGGACGTGGCCCGTCCCGTCCCTGGTCGTCCTTGGACGGCCTTAGACGGCCCGCCCTCTGCACGGGCTCCGCCCGGGGTCGCCCGCGCACGTCCCGCGACGCGGGAGGAGCTGCTGTTACTTATGCGCCTCCGGGCGCTGAGGGCTGGCGCTGCTGACGCTGGACCCGGCGTCCCCGGGAAGAGCAGGGGGAGCTGGGTAATGTAGTTCGCTCCGAGCGCTGCTGGAGAACCAGTGTCGGTTTGCGGGTCCCGTGCCTCTGGACCTCCGCACCTCCGCAGACGATGCCCCTCAGGTGAGTGCCCCGCTCCTCTGCAGGAGCCGCTGTTACTTATGCGCCTCCGGGCGCTGAGGGCTGGCGCTGCTGACGCTGGACCCGGCGTCCCCGGGAAGAGCAGGGGGAGCTGGGTAATGTAGTTCGCTCCGAGCGCTGCTGGAGAACCAGTGTCGGTTTGCGGGTCCCGTGCCTCTGGACCTCCGCACCTCCGCACCTCCGCAGACGATGCCCCTCAGGTGAGTGCCCCGCTCCTCTGCAGGAGCCGCTGTTACTTATGCACCTCCGGGCGCTGAGGGCTGGCGCTGCTGACGCTGGACCCGGCGTCCCCGGGAAGAGCAGGGGGAGCTGGGTAATGTAGTTCGCTCCGAGCGCTGCTGGAGAACCAGTGTCGGTTTGCGGGTCCCGTGCCTCTGGACCTCCGCACCTCCGCAGACGATGCCCCTCAGGTGAGTGCCCCGCTCCTCTGCAGGAGCCGCTGTTACTTATGCGCCTCCGGGCGCTGAGGGCTGGCGCTGCTGACGCTGGACCCGGCGTCCCCGGGAAGAGCAGGGGGAGCTGGGTAATGTAGTTCGCTCCGAGCGCTGCTGGAGAACCAGTGTCGGTTTGCGGGTCCCGTGCCTCTGGACCTCCGCACCTCCTCAGACGATGCCCCTCAGGTGAGTGCCCCGCTCCTCTGCAGGAGCCGCTGTTACTTATGCGCCTCCGGGCGCTGAGGGCTGGTGCTGCTGACGCTGGACCCGGCGTCCCTGGGAAGAGCAGGGGGAGCTGGGTAATGTAGTTCGCTCCGAGCGCTGCTGGAGAACCAGTGTCGGTTTGCGGGTCCCGTGCCTCTGGACCTCCGCACCTCCGCAGACGATGCCCCTCAGGTGAGTGCCCCCATACTTCTTATAGATGAGAGGTGTGCTGGGTGGAAAGTTTCTTGCATGTTCTCTCTGAGATAAATCTGATATTATTTAAAATGATGATTGACAATATGCCTCATTAGAAGGTTAGAGGTTGAGGTCTCAATTACAGAATTCTTTTAGTGGACATTACAACTCCACTGTTAAAGTAAAGATGTTACATATGTAATTGAGAAATACAAGAGCCTTACCACACCACCACCGTAAGATAATAGTACACACATTCCAATGGCTGGATGCTATAGAAGGAGCTAACAAAGAAAAGAAGTCAGCAGATCTGTGAAGGATATATTGCTGGCTCAGGATTTCCAATGGCAGCAAAGCCACCTGGTGGCATATCATGTACCATGTCACCAGGGATGTTGTCTAAGTGCCCAGACGTCTTCTTAAAGGCTACAATATTAACGATCCTGTCTAAATCAGCATTTCCCCAGTGTTAAAATACCTGTAGCATCACGTAATAAGGACTCTGAATCTGTCAAAGAGGATTTAGCTCCAGAGAAACAGGTGTGCAGTCATCTCGGCGAAACTCTAGCAGGAAGCTGACTTCTAGCGAGATCGCGTTTTGTGCAAGAACTTGTGGGAAGCTAAGGTCTACCAAGAAGTAGCAGTCATCTTTGGAGCGTCTTTCTACATAAGACGTACCCGCGTGAAGCACATTACTTTAGCTATTGAAATCTGAAACTGAAGAAGAGGCTTGCCTGTACCCAGGAGTATCCACAGTTTTTGTAACTCCACTTCTAATTTTCGGGGTATCTGCTTTGTCTTGCAGGTTGATCCTTAATGTGAAGCTATTCAAAGAGCAGCAGCCAGCGAACAAAGAAAAGCCCAAGGTAAGTGGCATGAAAAATGAAAGCTCAGAAACTTTGATTTAAGAGAAAAAGCAAGTAGAGGGAAAGAAGTACAGCCAGAACTGGTTGACTTCATAGCATAGTTCACAATGTGTTTAGGCCTTCCATTGGCGTAATGACCACAGTAATTATGCATGCATCCATGGTGGCCATCTTGAATGCATGATGTTTGCTCCTACCTGGGCACAGCAGAATCATGCCTGCTGGTGGCAGCTATTTAATACAAAAAAGCATTGGCAAAGCCAAAGGATTTCACTGCAGGGACACGTTGGCTTTGCCAATGTTTGTTACAAATAGAGGTGCATGCTTCACTGTCATGTCTGTAGCACAATAATCTGTTACGACTATTGAACGTGCCCAAAGTGTTTCACCAGTGTTACAATACACAAGTGTGTTGTCTTTCACCCAATGTACATCATTACCAGTTGTGCCAAACCTGCTGACTTCAACAATTTAAAACACAAACTTGACACTGCCAACGGTAGCTGGTGGATTTTAAAAGTGGTGGGGCAGATATTTAGACCTATGTATGACCGATCTTGAACTGTAAGAGGTGGGTCTTGGGTGGGGAGGTTCTGCCTGCAACAACATTCTGAAGAATTGACATAGAGGATTTTACATACAATTACATACATGTAATGTATGTAATGTATTGTTGAAGGCTTCCATTTTGCTACCACATTCTACATACGTAGACAAGAAGCGCTTTCATAAACAAACAAATATTTATGGCTCAGAAAGGAAAAGACAATTCTGCAGAAAATAGTAGGAAAACATTTGCTGTGAATTTACTGCTTTAAAAGAGTGCCAGCAAGGGATTTTACTTGACGGTATTTATGACAGATAACAGACTATTTATTGAATACCTATATGTATCTGTTCCAATTCAATTTGTTTCTGAAACATTTATAATAAAGCTACTTAAGTAGACAATGAAGACGTAAGAAGAAAGCAACACGGGAAAGTTTTCATATCAGAAAATATTTTCTTTTATATAGATTTTTAGACAAAAATTCATAGGGTACATGTAAACAATGAGAATTAATCATAACTCATTCAAATGAACAAGAAAATACAAACGTATTCCTATAATTCATTTGTGTAGAAAGTCCAAACCAATGCAAATAAAAAACAAATGACTCTTATTTTGCTAAAATAAAGATCACTTGTGTAGTAAAGAGCAGGTAAGGTAATGGACTTTGTCGTCGACGTTTCGATCTATGGTTCAACTCTTTCAGACCATCTTCAGGACAAAAAATTTGTTTGTGGCTGTGACCCCTTTTTCAAAAAAATCCTTTGCGACTTCATGATCAATAGAGTATAGAAAAGAAGACTTGTAGCAATGGTCTTGTTGATCTGAATAATCAGTGTTTCACTAATCGGACGATGCTATGAGTAGTCCTTTTTCTCACGAGCAGTCTTTTTCAATAAGGTAATTGACTTTCGTTATTTTGGCCAGTTTGCGAAAAAAGTAAAAAGCGCACCGACGTGGAGACTTTAGGAGCTTTCCGGCAGAGACGTGCTGGTCTGACCGAGTCACGTGAAATCCGGCATCGAACGTGACTCCAATTGAATTGGAACAGATACATATAGGTAATCAAATAAATAGTCTGTCATCTGTGATGAATACCTTCAAGTAAAATCCCTTGCTGGCACTCTTTTAAAGTTACTTAATCTGCCCAAGCCTGCAAGGGTAAATTGGGTTTCCCACCCTCCTTTCCTTGTGAATTTACTGCAGCTATCTGCCCCAAGAAGAAATAAGCAAGTCCAACTCACATCTGTAGCTACTTCAGATTTTTTTTCAAACTAATTAATTGTAGCTGCAGTGTTTAAAACATGTGCCTTATACAGTCCGAAGTTAATGTGGAAAAGAGTGGTTGGATTCCTTCTTCAGCCTGCTCCATACCCTGATGAGCAAGTCATTGCCACCCACTCTTACATTGCTTCCTGGAGGTCTGCCCAGCCCCTTGCCCTTGAAATGAATAGGGTTGAGTTAACTTCGCCCTGGGCCATTACATAGACGCCCAAAATTCAACCCTATGGGCGCGGTGAAGATTTAAAGCACTCGCCACTATGATGCACCAAAGGTGGCTTGTGCCTTCAGGGCAAAGAAGACCTTGCCCATCCCAGCACATGCGCAACCAGCCACCTTCAAATCCCTCCCAACCTACAATAAAAAACAAAAATTGGTTAATGCAAAAGGTTTCACCTATGTGATTAATAGTTTTATTTAAGTAAGTTTTAGCTTGGTGAGCAGTTGAGCAATATAATTTAAAGATACTCTGTAAAAGTGTTATGACTTGTTTATTGATAAAGGCAATGTATTGTGCAGTAACAGGTGATAATATAAAGTGCTCCTGTACAAATCTCAGTTATGCTGCAAAATCTGCTATTCTGAACTCAGATCCACTTTTGGCAGCCACGTTTGTGTTTAGAGGACAACTTTTGGGTCGGCTTTGCGCTGGATAAAAAAGCAAATAAAATATAAGCCTCTCCACACTCGCACTGGGCACCGTGTCCATTCTGCCACACTGAAAGCGCTATTATTGTCCGCTTTTTCTGATATAAGTGCCCATCACCAGAAACACACACTTTTTGGTTGTATCAAGGAAGGTACAAGAGAGACACAAATCTATGCTGGGAATCGAATAAGGAATGGATTTTGCACACATCAAGCACCATGCCGGCTGCATCCTATGAGAATGACAGAGAGAGCTGCTGGCATTACAGCCGTCTTCAGCCGAGTCCCTTGCTCACTTTGCCACTGGAGTCAAGCAAGCCCGGCTGAAGACGGCTGTAATGCCAGAAACCGGTCCTGGGAAGCTTGATTCCGGTCCAGGGAAGACATGGCTTGGCAGTTTGGGCTGGACTGTTTCCAGAAGGCACAGGGTCAGACTGATTTGCATATAGCCATGTCTGAACTGGGGTGGTGGAGTGAGCTAAAGAACGGTGATGGATTAAACCCAGATCAGTTGACTGGGGGTGAGTGTTTGTATTGTCAACGCTCCGTCCATCATCACCTTTGGTTTTTCTTTGTTCGCCCTAAGTTGGCAGGGTATGCTCAGACGTGAGTCCCTTGCTCACTTTGCCACTGGAGTCAAGCAAGCCCGGCTGAAGACGGCTGTAATGCCAGAAACCGGTCCTGGGAAGCTTGATTCCGGTCCAGGGAAGACATGGCTTGGCAGTTCGGGCTGGTCTGTTCCCAGAAGGCACAGAGTCAGACTGATTTGCATATAGCCATGTCTGAACTGGGGTGGCGGAGTGAGCTAAAGAACGGTGATGGATTAAACCCAGATCAGTTGACTGGGGGTGAGTGTTTGTATTGTCAACGCTCCGTCCATCATCACCTTTGGTTTTTCTTTGTTCGCCCTAAGTTGGCAGGGTATGCTCAGACGTGAGTCCCTTGCTCACTTTGCCACTGGAGTCAAGCAAGCCCGGCTGAAGACGGCTGTAATGCCAGAAACCGGTCCTGGGAAGCTTGATTCCGGTCCAGGGAAGACATGGATTGGCAGTTCGGGCTGGATTGTTCCCAGAAGGCGCAGGGTCAGACTGATTTACATATAGCCATGTCTGAACTGGGGTGGCGGAGTGAGCTAAAGAACGGTGATGGATTAAACCCAGATCAGTTGACTGGGGGTGAGTGTTTGTATTGTCAACGCTCCGTCCATCATCACCTTTGGTTTTTCTTTGTTCGCCTAAGTTGGCAGGGTATGCTCAGACGTGAGTCCCTTGCTCACTTTGCCACTGGAGTCAAGCAAGCCCGGCTGAAGACGGCTGTAATGCCAGAAACCGGTCCTGGGAAGCTTGATTCCGGTCCAGGGAAGACATGGCTTGGCAGTTCAGGCTGGACTGTTCCCAGAAGGCACAGGGTCAGACTGATTGGCATATAGCCATGTCTGAACTGGGGTGGCGGAGTGAGCTAAAGAACGGTGATGGATTAAACCCAGATCAGTTGACTGGGGGTGAGTGTTTGTATTGTCAACGCTCCGTCCATCATCACCTTTGGTTTTTCTTTGTTCGCCCTAAGTTGGCAGGGTATGCTCAGACGTGAGTCCCTTGCTCACTTTGCCACTGGAGTCAAGCAAGCCCGGCTGAAGACGGCTGTAATGCCAGAAACCGGTCCTGGGAAGCTTGATTCCGGTCCAGGGAAGACATGGCTTGGCAGTTCGGGCTGGACTGTTCCCAGAAGGCACAGGGTCAGACTGATTTGCATATAGCCATGTCTGAACTGGGGTGGCGGAGTGAGCTAAAGAACGGTGATGGATTAAACCCAGATCAGTTGACTGGGGGTGAGTGTTTGTATTGTCAACGCTCCATCCATAATCACCTTTGGTTTTTCTTTGTTCGCCCTAAGTTGGCAGGGTATGCTCAGACGTGAGTCCCTTGCTCACTTTGCCACTGGAGTCAAGCAAGCCCGGCTGAAGACGGCTGTAATGCCAGAAACCGGTCCTGGGAAGCTTGATTCCGGTCCAGGGAAGACATGGCTTGGCAGTTCGGGCAGGACTGTTCCCAGAAGGCACAGGGTCAGACTGATTTGCATATAGCCATGTCTGAATTGGGGTGGCGGAGTGAGCTAAAGAACGGTGATGGATTAAACCCAGATCAGTTGACTGGGGGTGAGTGTTTGTATTGTCAACGCTCCGTCCATCATCACCTTTGGTTTTTCTTTGTTCGCCCTAAGTTGGCAGGGTATGCTCAGACGTGAGTCCCTTGCTCACTTTGCCACTGGAGTCAAGCAAGCCCGGCTGAAGACGGCTGTAATGCAAGAAAACGGTCCTGGGAAGCTTGATTCCGGTCCAGGGAAGTCATGGCTTGGCAGTTCGGGCTGGACTGTTCCCAGAAGGCACAGGGTCAGACTGATTTGCATATAGCCATGTCTGAACTGGGGTGGCGGAGTGAGCTAAAGAACGGTGATGGATTAAACCCAGATCAGTTGACTGGGGGTGAGTGTTTGTATTGTCAACGCTCCGTCCATCATCACCTTTGGTTTTTCTTTGTTCTCCCTAAGTTGGCAGGGTATGCTCAGACGTGAGTCCCTTGCTCACTTTGCCACTGGAGTCAAGCAAGCCCGGCTGAAGACGGCTGTAATGCCAGAAACCGGTCCTGGGAAGCTTGATTCCGGTCCAGGGAAGACATGACTTGGCAGTTCGGGCTGGTCTGTTCCCAGAAGGCACAGAGTCAGACTGATTTGCATATAGCCATGTCTGAACTGGGGTGGCGGAGTGAGCTAAAGAACGGTGATGGATTAAACCCAGATCAGTTGACTGGGGGTGAGTGTTTGTATTTTCAACGCTCCGTCCATCATCACCTTTGGTTTTTCTTTGTTCGCCCTAAGTTGGCAGGGTATGCTCAGACGTGAGTCCCTTGCTCACTTTGCCACTGGAGTCAAGCAAGCCTGGCTGAAGACGGCTGTAATGCCAGAAACCGGTCCTGGGAAGCTTGATTCCGGTCCAGGGAAGACATGGCTTGGCAGTTTGGGCTGGACTGTTCCCAGAAGGCACAGGGTCAGACTGATTTGCATATAGCCATGTCTGAACTGGGGTGGCGGAGTGAGCTAAAGAACGGTGATGGATTAAACCCAGATCAGTTGACTGGGGGTGAGTGTTTGCATTGTCAACGCTCCGTCCATCATCACCTTTGGTTTTTCTTTGTTCGCCCTAAGTTGGCAGGGTATGCTCAGACGTGAGTCCCTTGCTCACTTTGCCACTGGAGTCAAGCAAGTCCGGCTGAAGACGGCTGTAATGCCAGAAACCGGTCCTGGGAAGCTTGATTCCAGTCCAGGGAAGACATGGCTTGGCAGTTCGGGCTGGACTGTTCCCAGAAGGCACAGGGTCAGACTGATTTGCATATAGCCATGTCTGAACTGGGGTGGCGGAGTGAGCTAAAGAACGGTGATGGATTAAACCCAGATCAGTTGACTGGGGGTGAGTGTTTGTATTGTCAACGCTCCGTCCATCATCACCTTTGGTTTTTCTTTGTTCGCCCTAAGTTGGCAGGGTATGCTCAGACGTGAGTCCCTTGCTCACTTTGCCACTGGAGTCAAGCAAGCCCGGCTGAAGACGGCTGTAATGCCAGAAACCGGTCCTGGGAAGCTTGATTCCGGTCCAGGGAAGACATGGCTTGGCAGTTCGGGCTGGACTGTTCCCAGAAGGCGCAGGGTCAGACTGATTGGCATATAGCTATGTCTGAACTGGGGTCGCGGAGTGAGCTAAAGAACGGTGATGGATTAAACCCAGATCAGTTGACTGGGGGTGAGTGTTTGTATTGTCAACGCTCCGTCCATCATCACCTTTGGTTTTTCTTTGTTCGCCCTAAGTTGGCAGGGTATGCTCAGACGTGAGTCCCTTGCTCACTTTGCCACTGGAGTCAAGCAAGCCCGGCTGAAGACGGCTGTAATGCCAGAAACCGGTCCTGGGAAGCTTGATTCCGGTCCAGGGAAGACATGGCTTGGCAGTTCGGGCTGGACTGTTCCCAGAAGGCACAGGGTCAGACTGATTTGCATATAGCCATGTCTGAACTGGGGTGGCGGAGTGAGCTAAAGAACGGTGATGGATTAAACCCAGATCAGTTGACTGGGGGTGAGTGTTTGTATTTTCAACGCTCCGTCCATCATCACCTTTGGTTTTTCTTTGTTCGCCCTAAGTTGGCAGGGTATGCTCAGACGTGAGTCCCTTGCTCACTTTGCCACTGGAGTCAAGCAAGCCCGGCTGAAGACGGCTGTAATGCCAGAAACCGGTCCTGGGAAGCTTGATTCCGGTCCAGGGAAGACATGGCTTGGCAGTTCGGGCTGGACTGTTCCCAGAAGGCACAGGGTCAGACTGATTTGCATATAGCCATGTCTGAACTGGGGTGGCGGAGTGAGCTAAAGAACGGTGATGGATTAAACCCAGATCAGTTGACTGGGGGTGAGTGTTTGTATTGTCAACGCTCCGTCCATCATCACCTTTGGTTTTTCTTTGTTCGCCCTAAGTTGGCAGGGTATGCTCAGACGTGAGTCCCTTGCTCACTTTGCCACTGGAGTCAAGCAAGCCCGGCTGAAGACGGCTGTAATGCCAGAAACCGGTCCTGGGAAGCTTGATTCCGGTCCAGGGAAGACATGGCTTGGCAGTTCGGGCTGGACTGTTCCCAGAAGGCACAGGGTCAGACTGATTTGCATATAGCCATGTCTGAACTGGGGTGGCGGAGTGAGCTAAAGAACGGTGATGGATTAAACCCAGATCAGTTGACTGGGGGTGAGTGTTTGTATTGTCAACGCTCCGTCCATCATCACCTTTGGTTTTTCTTTGTTTGCCCTAAATTGGCAGGGTATGCTCAGACGTGAGTCCCTTGCTCACTTTGCCACTGGAGTCAAGCAAGATCGGCAGAAACCGGTCCTGGGAAGCTTGATTCCGGTCCAGGGAAGACATGGCTTGGTAGTTCGGCCTGGACTGTTCCCAGAAGACACAGGGTCAGACTGATTTGCATATAGCCATGTCTGAACTGGGGTGGCGGAGTGAGCTAAAGAACGGTGATGGATTAAACCCAGATCAGTTGACTGGGGGTGAGTGTTTGTATTGTCAACGCTCCGTCCATCATCACCTTTGGTTTTTCTTTGTTCGCCCTAAGTTGGCAGGGTATGCTCAGACGTGAGTCCCTTGCTCACTTTGCCAATGGAGTCAAGCAAGCCCGGCTGAAGACGGCTGTAATGCCAGAAACCGGTCCTGGGAAGCTTGATTCTGGTCCAGGGAAGACATGGCTTGGCAGTTCGGGCAGGACTGTTCCCAGAATGCACAGGGTCAGACTGATTTGCACATAGCCATGTCTGAACTGGGGTGGCGGAGTGAGCTAAAGAACGGTGATGGATTAAACCCAGATCAGTTGACTGGGGGTGAGTGTTTGTATTGTCAACGCTCCGTCCATCATCACCTTTGGTTTTTCTTTGTTCGCCCTAAGTTGGCAGGGTATGCTCAGACGTGAGTCCCTTGCTCACAATGCCACTGGAGTCAAGCAAGCCCGGCTGAAGACGGCTGTAATGCCAGAAACCGGTCCTGGGAAGCTTGATTCCGGTCCAGGGAAGACATGGCTTGGCAGTTCGGGCTGGACTGTTCCCAGAAGGCACAGGGTCAGACTGATTTGCACATAGCCATGTCTGAACTGGGGTGGCGGAGTGAGCTAAAGAACGGTGATGGATTAAACCCAGATCAGTTGACTGGGGGTGAGTGTTTGTATTGTCAACGCTCCGTCCATCATCACCTTTGGTTTTTCTTTGTTCGCCCTAAGTTGGCAGGGTATGCTCAGACGTGAGTCCCTTGCTCACTTTGCCACTGGAGTCAAGCAAGCCCGGCTGAAGACGGCTGTAATGCCAGAAACCGGTCCTGGGAAGCTTGATTCCGGTCCAGGGAAGACATGGCTTGGCAGTTTGGGCTGGACTGTTCCCAGAAGGCACAGGGTCAGACTGATTTGCATATAGCCATGTCTGAACTGGGGTGGTGGAGTGAGCTAAAGAACGGTGATGGATTAAACCCAGATCAGTTGACTGGGGGTGAGTGTTTGTATTGTCAACGCTCCGTCCATCATCACCTTTGGTTTTTCTTTGTTCGCCCTAAGTTGGCAGGGTATGCTCAGACGTGAGTCCCTTGCTCACTTTGCCACTGGAGTCAAGCAAGCCCGGCTGAAGACGGCTGTAATGCCAGAAACCGGTCCTGGGAAGCTTGATTCCGGTCCAGGGAAGACATGGCTTGGCAGTTCGGGCTGGTCTGTTCCCAGAAGGCACAGAGTCAGACTGATTTGCATATAGCCATGTCTGAACTGGGGTGGCGGAGTGAGCTAAAGAACGGTGATGGATTAAACCCAGATCAGTTGACTGGGGGTGAGTGTTTGTATTGCCAACGCTCCGTCCATCATCACCTTTGGTTTTTCTTTGTTCGCCCTAAGTTGGCAGGGTATGCTCAGACGTGAGTCCCTTGCTCACTTTGCCACTGGAGTCAAGCAAGCCCGGCTGAAGACGGCTGTAATGCCAGAAACCGGTCCTAGGAAGCTTGATTCCGGTCCAGGGAAGACATGGCTTGGCAGTTCGGGCTGGACTGTTCCCAGAAGGCGCAGGGTCAGACTGATTTACATATAGCCATGTCTGAACTGGGGTGGCGGAGTGAGCTAAAGAACGGTGATGGATTAAACCCAGATCAGTTGACTGGGGGTGAGTGTTTGTATTGTCAACGCTCCGTCCATCATCACCTTTGGTTTTTCTTTGTTCGCCTAAGTTGGCAGGGTATGCTCAGACGTGAGTCCCTTGCTCACTTTGCCACTGGAGTCAAGCAAGCCCGGCTGAAGACGGCTGTAATGCCAGAAACCGGTCCTGGGAAGCTTGATTCCGGTCCAGGGAAGACATGGCTTGGCAGTTCGGGCTGGACTGTTCCCAGAAGGCACAGGGTCAGACTGATTGGCATATAGCCATGTCTGAACTGGGGTGGCGGAGTGAGCTAAAGAACGGTGATGGATTAGACCCAGATCAGTTGACTGGGGGTGAGTGTTTGTATTGTCAACGCTCCGTCCATCATCACCTTTGGTTTTTCTTTGTTCGCCCTAAGTTGACAGGGTATGCTCAGACGTGAGTCCCTTGCTCACTTTGCCACTGGAGTCAAGCAAGCCCGGCTGAAGACGGCTGTAATGCCAGAAACCGGTCCTGGGAAGCTTGATTCCGGTCCAGGGAAGACATGGCTTGGCAGTTCGGGCTGGACTGTTCCCAGAAGGCACAGGGTCAGACTGATTGGCATATAGCCATGTCTGAACTGGGGTGGCGGAGTGAGCTAAAGAACGGTGATGGATTAAACCCAGATCAGTTGACTGGGGGTGAGTGTTTGTATTGTCAACGCTCCGTCCATCATCACCTTTGGTTTTTCTTTGTTCGCCCTAAGTTGGCAGGGTATGCTCAGACGTGAGTCCCTTGCTCACTTTGCCACTAGAGTCAAGCAAGCCCGGCTGAAGACGGCTGTAATGCCAGAAACCGGTCCTGGGAAGCTTGATTCCGGTCCAGGGAAGACATGGCTTGGCAGTTCGGGCAGGACTGTTCCCAGAAGGCACAGGGTCAGACTGATTTGCATATAGCCATGTCTGAATTGGGGTGGCGGAGTGAGCTAAAGAACGGTGATGGATTAAACCCAGATCAGTTGACTGGGGGTGAGTGTTTGTATTGTCAACGCTCCGTCCATCATCACCTTTGGTTTTTCTTTGTTCGCCCTAAGTTGGCAGGGTATGCTCAGACGTGAGTCCCTTGCTCACTTTGCCACTGGAGTCAAGCAAGCCCGGCTGAAGACGGCTGTAATGCAAGAAACCGGTCCTGGGAAGCTTGATTCCGGTCCAGGGAAGACATGGCTTGGCAGTTCGGGCTGGACTGTTCCCAGAAGGCACAGGGTCAGACTGATTTGCATATAGCCATGTCTGAACTGGGGTGGCGGAGTGAGCTAAAGAACGGTGATGGATTAAACCCAGATCAGTTGACTGGGGGTGAGTGTTTGTATTGTCAACGCTCCGTCCATCATCACCTTTGGTTTTTCTTTGTTCGCCCTAAGTTGGCAGGGTATGCTCAGACGTGAGTCCCTTGCTCACTTTGCCACTGGAGTCAAGCAAGCCCGGCTGAAGACGGCTGTAATGCCAGAAACCGGTCCTGGGAAGCTTGATTCCGGTCCAGGGAAGACATGGCTTGGCAGTTCGGGTTGGTCTGTTCCCAGAAGGCACAGAGTCAGACTGATTTGCATATAGCCATGTCTGAACTGGGGTGGCGGAGTGAGCTAAAGAACGGTGATGGATTAAACCCAGATCAGTTGACTGGGGGTGAGTGTTTGTATTGTCAACGCTCCGTCCATCATCACCTTTGGTTTTTCTTTGTTCGCCCTAAGTTGGCAGGGTATGCTCAGACGTGAGTCCCTTGCTCACTTTGCCACTGGAGTCAAGCAAGCCCGGCTGAAGACGGCTGTAATGCCAGAAACCGGTCCTGGGAAGCTTGATTCCGGTCCAGGGAAGACATGGCTTGGCAGTTCGGGCTGGACTGTTCCCAGAAGGCACAGGGTCAGACTGATTTGCATATAGCCATGTCTGAACTGGGGTGGCGGAGTGAGCTAAAGAACGGTGATGGATTAAACCCAGATCAGTTGACTGGGGGTGAGTGTTTGTATTGTCAACGCTCCGTCCATCATCACCTTTGGTTTTTCTTTGTTCGCCCTAAGTTGGCAGGGTATGCTCAGACGTGAGTCCCTTGCTCACTTTGTCACTGGAGTCAAGCAAGCCCGGCTGAAGACGGCTGTAATGCCAGAAACCGGTCCTGGGAAGGTTGATTCCGGTCCAGGGAAGACATGGCTTGGCAGTTCGGGCTGGACTGTTCCCAGAAGGCACAGGGTCAGACTGATTTGCATATAGCCATGTCTGAACTGGGGTGGCGGAGTGAGCTAAAGAACGGTGATGGATTAAACCCAGATCAGTTGACTGGGGGTGAGTGTTTGTATTGTCAACGCTCCGTCCATCATCACCTTTGGTTTTTCTTTGTTCGCCCTAAATTGGCAGGGTATGCTCAGACGTGAGTCCCTTGCTCACTTTGCCACTGGAGTCAAGCAAGCCCGGCAGAAACCGGTCCTGGGAAGCTTGATTCCGGTCCAGGGAAGACATGGCTTGGCAGTTCGGCATGGACTGTTCCCAGAAGACACAGGGTCAGACTGATTTGCATATAGCCATGTCTGAACTGGGGTGGCGGAGTGAGCTAAAGAACGGTGATGGATTAAACCCAGATCAGTTGACTGGGGGTGAGTGTTTGTATTGTCAACGCTCAGTCCATCATCACCTTTGGTTTTTCTTTGTTCGCCCTAAGTTGGCAGGGTATGCTCAGACGTGAGTCCCTTGCTCACTTTGCCAATGGAGTCAAGCAAGCCCGGCTGAAGACGGCTGTAATGCCAGAAACCGGTCCTGGGAAGCTTGATTCCGGTCCAGGGAAGACATGGCTTGGCAGTTCAGGCAGGACTGTTCCCAGAAGGCACAGGGTCAGACTGATTTGCACATAGCCATGTCTGAACTGGGGTGGCGGAGTGAGCTAAAGAACGGTGATGGATTAAACCCAGATCAGTTGACTGGGGGTGAGTGTTTGTATTGTCAACGCTCCGTCCATCATCACCTTTGGTTTTTCTTTGTTCGCCCTAAGTTGGCAGGGTATGCTCAGACGTGAGTCCCTTGCTCACAATGCCACTGGAGTCAAGCAAGCCCGGCTGAAGACGGCTGTAATGCCAGAAACCGGTCCTGGGAAGCTTGATTCCGGTCCAGGGAAGACATGGCTTGGCAGTTCGGGCTGGACTGTTCCCAGAAGGCACAGGGTCAGACTGATTTGCACATAGCCATGTCTGAACTGGGGTGGCGGAGTGAGCTAAAGAACGGTGATGGATTAAACCCAGATCAGTTGACTGGGGGTGAGTGTTTGTATTGTCAACGCTCCGTCCATCATCACCTTTGGTTTTTCTTTGTTCGCCCTAAGTTGGCAGGGTATGCTCAGACGTGAGTCCCTTGCTCACTTTGCCACTGGAGTCAAGCAAGCCCGGCTGAAGACGGCTGTAATGCCAGAAACCGGTCCTGGGAAGCTTGATTCCGGTCCAGGGAAGACATGGCTTGGCAGTTCGGGCTGGACTGTTCCCAGAAGGCACAGGGTCAGACTGATTTGCATATAGCCATGTCTGAACTGGGGTGGCGGAGTGAGCTAAAGAACGGTGATGGATTAAACCCAGATCAGTTGACTGGGGGTGAGTGTTTGTATTGTCAACGCTCCGTCCATCATCACCTTTGGTTTTTCTTTGTACGCCCTAAGTTGGCAGGGTATGCTCAGACGTGAGTCCCTTGCTCACTTTGCCACTGGAGTCAAGCAAGCCCGGCTGAAGACGGCTGTAATGCCAGAAACCGGTCCTGGGAAGCTTGATTCCGGTCCAGGGAAGACATGGCTTGGCAGTTCGGGCAGGACTGTTCCCAGAAGGCACAGGGTCAGACTGATTTGCATATAGCCATGTCTGAACTGGGGTGGCGGAGTGTGCTAAAGAATGGTGATGGTTTAAACCCAGATCAGTTGACTGGGGGTGAGTGTTTGTATTGTCAACGCTCCGTCCATCATCACCTTTGGTTTTTCTTTGTTCGCCCTAAGTTGGCAGGGTATGCTCAGACGTGAGTCCCTTGCTCACTTTGCCACTGGAGTCAAGCAAGCCCGGCTGAAGACGGCTGTAATGCCAGAAACCGGTCCTGGGAAGCTTGATTCCGGTCCAGGGAAGACATGGCTTGGCAGTTCGGGCTGGACTGTTCCCAGAAGGCACAGGGTCAGACTGATTTGCATATAGCCATGTCTGAACTGGGGTGGTGGAGTGAGCTAAAGAACGGTGATGGATTAAACCCAGATCAGTTGACTGGGGGTGAGTGTTTGTATTGTCAACGCTCCGTCCATCATCACCTTTGGTTTTTCTTTGTTCGCCCTAAGTTGGCAGGGTATGCTCAGACGTGAGTCCCTTGCTCACTTTGCCACTGGAGTCAAGCAAGCCCGGCTGAAGACGGCTGTAATGCCAGAAACCGGTCCTGGTAAGCTTGATTCCGGTCCAGGGAAGACATGGCTTGGCAGTTCGGGCTGGACTGTTCCCAGAAGGCACAGGGTTAGACTGATTTGCATAAAGCCATGTCTGAACTGGGGTGGCGGAGTGAGCTAAAGAACGATGATGGATTAAACCCAGATCAGTTGACTGGGGGTGAGTGTCTGTATTGTCAACGCTCCGTCCATCATCACCTTTGGTTTTTCTTTGTTCGCCCTAAGTTGGCAGGGTATGCTCAGACATGAGTCCCTTGCTCACTTTGCCCCTGGAGTCAAGCAAGCCCGGCTAAAGACGGCTGTAATGCCAGAAACCGGTGCTGGGAAGCTTCATTCCGGTCCAGGGAAGACATGGCTTGGCAGTTCGGGCTGGACTGTTCCCAGAAGGCACAGGGTCAGACTGATTTGCATATAGCCATGTCTGAACTGGGGTGGCGGAGTGAGCTAAAGAACGGTGATGGATTAAACCCAGATCAGTTGACTGGGGGTGAGTGTCTGTATTGTCAACGCTCCGTCCATCATCACCTTTGGTTTTTCTTTGTTCGCCCTAAGTTGGCAGGGTATGCTCAGACGTGAGTCCCTTGCTCACTTTGGCACTGGAGTCAAGCAAGCCTGGCTGAAGACGGCTGTAATGCCAGAAACCGGTCCTGGGAAGCTTGATTCCGGTCCAGGGAAGACATGGCTTGGCAGTTCGGGCTGGACTGTTCCCAGAAGGCACAGGGTCAGACTGATTTGCATATAGCCATGTCTGAACTGGGGTGGCGGAGTGAGCTAAAGAACGGGGTTGGATTAAACCCAGATCAGTTGACTGGGGGTGAGTGTCTGTATTGTCAACGCTCCGTCCATCATCACCTTTGGTTTTTCTTTGTTCGCCCTAAGTTGGCAGGGTATGCTCAGACGTGAGTCCCTTGCTCACTTTTGCCACTGGAGTCAAGCAAGCCCGGCTGAAGACGGCTGTAATGCCAGAAACCGGTCCTGGGAAGCTTGATTCCGGTCCAGGGAAGACATGGCTTGGCAGTTCGGGCTGGACTGTTCCCAGAAGGCACAGGGTCAGACTGATTTGCATATAGCCATGTCTGAACTGGGGTGGCGGAGTGAGCTAAAGAACGGTGATGGATTAAACCCAGATCAGTTGACTGGGGGTGAGTGTTTGTATTGTCAACGCTCCGTCCATCATCACCTTTGGTTTTTTTTTGTTCGCCCTAAATTGGCAGGGTATGCTCAGACGTGAGTCCCTTGCTCACTTTGCCACTGGAGTCAAGCAAGCCCGGCTGAAGACGGCTGTAATGCCAGAAACCGGTCCTGGGAAGCTTGATTCCGGTCCAGGGAAGACATGGCTTGGCAGTTCGGCCTGGACTGTTCCCAGAAGGCACAGGGTCAGACTGATTTGCATATAGCCATGTCTGAACTGGGGTGGCGGAGTGAGCTAAAGAACGGTGATGGATTAAACCCAGATCAGTTGACTGGGGGTGAGTGTTTGTATTGTCAACGCTCCGTCCATCATCACCTTTGGTTTTTCTTTGTTCGCCCTAAGTTGGCAGGGTATGCTCAGACGTGAGCCCCTTGCTCACATTGCCACTGGAGTCAAGCAAGCCCGGCTGAAGACGGCTGTAATGCCAGAAACCGGTCCTGGGAAGCTTGATTCCGGTCCAGGGAAGACATGGCTTGGCAGTTCGGGCTGGACTGTTCCCAGAAGGCACAGGGTCAGGCTGATTTGCACATAGCCATGTCTGAACTGGGGTGGCGGAGTGAGCTAAAGAACGGTGATGGATTAAACCCAGATCAGTTGACTGGGGGTGAGTGTTTGTATTGTCAACTCTCCGTCCATCATCACCTTTGGTTTTTCTTTGTTCGCCCTAAGTTGGCAGGGTATGCTCAGACGTGAGTCCCTTGCTCACTTTGCCACTGGAGTCAAGCAAGCCCGGCTGAAGACGGCTGTAATGCCAGAAACCGGTCCTGGTAAGCTTGATTCCGGTCCAGGGAAGACATGGCTTGGCAGTTCGGGCTGGACTGTTCCCAGAAGGCACAGGGTTAGACTGATTTGCATATAGCCATGTCTGAACTGGGGTGGAGGAGTGTGCTAAAGAACGGTGATGGATTAAACCCAGATCAGTTGACTGGGGGTGAGTGATTGTATTGTCAACGCTCCATCCATCATCACCTTTGGTTTTTCTTTGTTCGCCCTAAGTTGGCAGGGTATGCTCAGACATGAGTCCCTTGCTCACTTTGCCACTGGAGTCAAGCAAGCCCGGCTGAAGACGACTGTAATGCCAGAAACCGGTCCTGGAAAGCTTGATTCCGGTCCAAGGAAGACATGGCTTGGCAGTTTGGGCTGGACTGTTCCCAGAAGGCACAGGGTCAGACTGATTTGCATATAGCCATGTCTGAACTGGGGTGGCGGAGTGAGCTAAAGAACGATGATGGATTAAACCCAGATCAGTTGACTGGGGGTGAGTGTCTGTATTGTCAACGCTCCGTCCATCATCACCTTTGGTTTTTCTTTGTTCGCCATAAGTTGGCAGGGTATGCTCAGACATGAGTCCCTTGCTCACTTTGCCACTGGAGTCAAGCAAGCCCGGCTGAAGACGGCTGTAATGCCAGAAACCGGTGCTGGGAAGCTTGATTCCGGTCCAGGGAAGACATGGCTTGGCAGTTCGGGCTGGACTGTTCCCAGAAGGCACAGGGTCAGACTGATTTGCATATAGCCATGTCTGAACTGGGGTGGCGGAGTGAGCTAAAGAACGGTGATGGATTAAACCCAGATCAGTTGACTGGGGGTGAGTGTCTGTATTGTCAACGCTCCGTCCATCATCACCTTTGGTTTTTCTTTGTTCGCCCTAAGTTGGCAGGGTATGCTCAGACGTGAGTCCCTTGCTCACTTTGGCACTGGAGTCAAGCAAGCCCGGCTGAAGACGGCTGTAATGCCAGAAACCGGTCCTGGGAAGCTTGATTCCGGTCCAGGGAAGACATGGCTTGGCAGTTCGGGCTGGACTGTTCCCAGAAGGCACAGGGTCAGACTGATTTGCATATAGCCATGTCTGAACTGGGGTGGCGGAGTGAGCTAAAGAACGGTGATGGATTAAACCCAGATCAGTTGACTGGGGGTGAGTGTCTGTATTGTCAACGCTCCGTCCATCATCACCTTTGGTTTTTCTTTGTTCGCCCTAAGTTGGCAGGGTATGCTCAGACGTGAGTCCCATGCTCACTTTGGCACTGGAGTCAAGCAAGCCTGGCTGAAGACGGCTGTAATGCCAGAAACCGGTCCTGGGAAGCTTGATTCCGGTCCAGGGAAGACATGGCTTGGCAGTTCGGGCTGGACTGTTCCCAGAAGGCACAGGGTCAGACTGATTTGCATATAGCCATGTCTGAACTGGGGTGGCGGAGTGAGCTAAAGAACGGGGATGGATTAAACCCAGATCAGTTGACTGGGGGTGAGTGTCTGTATTGTCAACGCTCCGTCCATCATCACCTTTGGTTTTTCTTTGTTCGCCCTAAGTTGGCAGGGTATGCTCAGACGTGAGTCCCTTGCTCACTTTTGCCACTGGAGTCAAGCAAGCCCGGCTGAAGACGGCTGTAATGCCAGAAACCGGTCCTGGGAAGCTTGATTCCGGTCCAGGGAAGACATGGCTTGGCAGTTCGGGCTGGACTGTTCCCAGAAGGCACAGGGTCAGACTGATTTGCATATAGCCATGTCTGAACTGGGGTGGCGGAGTGAGCTAAAGAACGGTGATGGATTAAACCCAGATCAGTTGACTGGGGGTGAGTGTTTGTATTGTCAACGCTCCGTCCATCATCACCTTTGGTTTTTTTTTGTTCGCCCTAAATTGGCAGGGTATGCTCAGACGTGAGTCCCTTGCTCACTTTGCCACTGGAGTCAAGCAAGCCCGGCTGAAGACGGCTGTAATGCCAGAAACCGGTCCTGGGAAGCTTGATTCCAGTTCAGGGAAGACATGGCTTGGCAGTTCGGCCTGGAGTGTTCCCAGAAGGCACAGGGTCAGACTGATTTGCATATAGCCATGTCTGAACTGGGGTGGCGGAGTGAGCTAAAGAACGGTGATGGATTAAACCCAGATCAGTTGACTAGGGGTGAGTGTTTGTATTGTCAACGCTCCGTCCATCATCACCTTTGGTTTTTCTTTGTTCGCCCTAAGTTGGCAGGGTATGCTCAGACGTGAGTCCCTTGCTCACTTTGCCAATGGAGTCAAGCAAGCCCGGCTGAAGACGGCTGTAATGCCAGAAACCGGTCCTGGGAAGCTTGATTCCGATCCAGGGAAGACATGGCTTGGCAGTTCGGGCAGGACTGTTCCCAGAAGGCACAGGGTCAGACTGATTTGCACATAGCCATGTCTGAACTGGGGTGGCGGAGTGAGCTAAAGAACTGTGATGGATTAAACCCAGATCAGTTGACTGGGGGTGAGTGTTTGTATTGTCAACGCTCCGTCCATCATCACCTTTGGTTTTTCTTTGTTCGCCCTAAGTTGGCAGGGTATGCTCAGACGTGAGCCCCTTGCTCACAATGCCACTGGAGTCAAGCAAGCCCGGCTGAAGACGGCTGTAATGCCAGAAACCGGTCCTGGGAAGCTTGATTCCGGTCCAGGGAAGACATGGCTTGGCAGTTCGGGCTGGACTGTTCCCAGAAGGCACAGGGTCAGGCTGATTTGCACATAGCCATGTCTGAACTGGGGTGGCGTAGTGAGCTAAAGAACGGTGATGGATTAAACCCAGATCAGTTGACTGGGGGTGAGTGTTTGTATTGTCAACGCTCCGTCCATCATCACCTTTGGTTTTTCTTTGTTCGCCCTAAGTTGGCAGGGTATGCTCAGACGTGAGTCCCTTGCTCACTTTGCCACTGGAGTCAAGCAAGCCCGGCTGAAGACGGCTGTAATGCCAGAAACCGGTCCTGGGAAGCTTGATTCCGGTCCAGGGAAGACATGGCTTGGCAGTTCGGGCTGGACTGTTCCCAGAAGGCACAGGGTCAGACTGATTTGCATATAGCCATGTCTGAACTGGGGTGGCGGAGTGAGCTAAAGAACGGTGATGGATTAAACCCAGATCAGTTGACTGGGGGTGAGTGTCTGTATTGTCAACGCTCCGTCCATCATCACCTTTGGTTTTTCTTTGTTCGCCCTAAGTTGGCAGGGTATGCTCAGACGTGAGTCCCTTGCTCACTTTGGCACTGGAGTCAAGCAAGCCTGGCTGAAGACGGCTGTAATGCCAGAAACCGGTCCTGGGAAGCTTGATTCCGGTCCAGGGAAGACATGGCTTGGCAGTTCGGGCTGGACTGTTCCCAGAAGGCACAGGGTCAGACTGATTTGCATATAGCCATGTCTGAACTGGGGTGGCGGAGTGAGCTAAAGAACGGGGATGGATTAAACCCAGATCAGTTGACTGGGGGTGAGTGTCTGTATTGTCAACGCTCCGTCCATCATCACCTTTGGTTTTTCTTTGTTCGCCCTAAGTTGGCAGGGTATGCTCAGACGTGAGTCCCTTGCTCACTTTTGCCACTGGAGTCAAGCAAGCCCGGCTGAAGACGGCTGTAATGCCAGAAACCGGTCCTGGGAAGCTTGATTCCGGTCCAGGGAAGACATGGCTTGGCAGTTCGGGCTGGACTGTTCCCAGAAGGCACAGGGTCAGACTGATTTGCATATAGCCATGTCTGAACTGGGGTGGCGGAGTGAGCTAAAGAACGGTGATGGATTAAACCCAGATCAGTTGACTGGGGGTGAGTGTTTGTATTGTCAACGCTCCGTCCATCATCACCTTTGGTTTTTTTTTGTTCGCCCTAAATTGGCAGGGTATGCTCAGACGTGAGTCCCTTGCTCACTTTGCCACTGGAGTCAAGCAAGCCCGGCTGAAGACGGCTGTAATGCCAGAAACCGGTCCTGGGAAGCTTGATTCCGGTCCAGGGAAGACATGGCTTGGCAGTTCGGCCTGGACTGTTCCCAGAAGGCACAGGGTCAGACTGATTTGCATATAGCCATGTCTGAACTGGGGTGGCGGAGTGAGCTAAAGAACGGTGATGGATTAAACTCAGATCAGTTGACTGGGGGTGAGTGTTTGTATTGTCAACGCTCCGTCCATCATCACCTTTGGTTTTTCTTTGTTCGCCCTAAGTTGGCAGGGTATGCTCAGACGTGAGTCCCTTGCTCACTTTGCCAATGGAGTCAAGCAAGCCCGGCTGAAGACGGCTGTAATGCCAGAAACCGGTCCTGGGAAGCTTGATTCCGATCCAGGGAAGACATGGCTTGGCAGTTCGGGCAGGACTGTTCCCAGAAGGCACAGGGTCAGACTGATTTGCACATAGCCATGTCTGAACTGGGGTGGCGGAGTGAGCTAAAGAACGGTGATGGATTAAACCCAGATCAGTTGACTGGGGGTGAGTGTTTGTATTGTCAACGCTCCGTCCATCATCACCTTTGGTTTTTCTTTGTTCGCCCTAAGTTGGCAGGGTATGCTCAGACGTGAGTCCCTTGCTCACTTTGCCACTGGAGTCAAGCAAGCCCGGCTGAAGACGGCTGTAATGCCAGAAACCGGTCCTGGGAAGCTTTATTCCGGTCCAGGGAAGACATGGCTTGGCAGTTCGGGCTGGACTGTTCCCAGAAGGCACAGGGTCAGACTGATTTGCATATAGCCATGTCTGAACTGGGGTGGCGGAGTGAGCTAAAGAACGGTGATGGATTAAACCCAGATCAGTTGACTGGGGGTGAGTGTTTGTATTGTCAACGCTCCGTCCATCATCACCTTTGGTTTTTCTTTGTTCGCCCTAAATTGGCAGGGTATGCTCAGACGTGAGTCCCTTGCTCACTTTGCCACTGGAGTCAAGCAAGCCCGGCTGAAGACGGCTGTAATGCCAGAAACCGGTCCTGGGAAGCTTGATTCCGGTCCAGGGAAGACATGGCTTGGCAGTTCGGCCTGGACTGTTCCCAGAAGGCACAGGGTCAGACTGATTTGCATATAGCCATGTCTGAACTGGGGTGACGGAGTGAGCTAAAGAACGGTGATGGATTAAACCCCGATCAGTTGACTGGGGGTGAGTGTTTGTATTGTCAATGCTCCGTCCATCATCACCTTTGGTTTTTCTTTGTTCGCCCTAAGTTGGCAGGGTATGCTCAGACGTGAGTCCCTTGCTCACTTTGCCAATGGAGTCAAGCAAGCCCGGCTGAAGACGGCTGTAATGCCAGAAACCGGTCCTGGGAAGCTTGATTCCGGTCCAGGGAAGACATGGCTTGGCAGTTCGGGCAGGACTGTTCCCAGAAGGCACAGGGTCAGACTGATTTGCACATAGCCATGTCTGAACTGGGGTGGCGGAGTGAGCTAAAGAACGGTGATGGATTAAACCCAGATCAGTTGACTGGGGGTGAGTGTTTGTATTGTCAACGCTCCGTCCATCATCACCTTTGGTTTTTCTTTGTTCGCCCTAAGTTGGCAGGGTATGCTCAGACGTGAGTCCCTTGCTCACTTTGCCACTGGAGTCAAGCAAGCCCGGCTGAAGACGGCTGTAATGCCAGAAACCGGTCCTGGGAAGCTTGATTCCGGTCCAGGGAAGACATGGCTTGGCAGTTCGGGCTGGACTGTTCCCAGAGGGCACAGGGTCAGACTGATTTGCATATAGCCATGTCTGAACTGGGGTGGCGGAGTGAGCTAAAGAACGGTGATGGATTAAACCCAGATCAGTTGACTGGGGGTGAGTGTTTGTATTGTCAACGCTCCGTCCATCATCACCTTTGGTTTTTCTTTGTACTCCCTAAGTTGGCAGGGTATGCTCAGACGTGAGTCCCTTGCTCACTTTGCCACTGGAGTCAAGCAAGCCCGGCTGAAGACGGCTGTAATGCCAGAACTAAAGTGAGCTAAAGAACGGTGATGGATTAAACCCAGATCAGTTGACTGGGGGTGAGTGTTTGTATTGTCAACGCTCCGTCCATCATCACCTTTGGTTTTTCTTTGTTCGCCCTAAATTGGCAGGGTATGCTCAGACGTGAGTCCCTTGCTCACTTTGCCACTGGAGTCAAGCAAGCCCGGCTGAAGACGGCTGTAATGCCAGAAACCGGTCCTGGGAAGCTTGATTCCGGTCCAGGGAAGACATGGCTTGGCAGTTCGGCCTGGACTGTTCCCAGAAGGCACAGGGTCAGACTGATTTGCATATAGCCATGTCTGAACTGGGGTGGCGGAGTGAGCTAAAGAACGGTGATGGATTAAACCCAGATCAGTTGACTGGGGGTGAGTGTTTGTATTGTAAACGCTCCGTCCATCATCACCTTTGGTTTTTCTTTGTTCGCCCTAAGTTGGCAGGGTATGCTCAGACGTGAGTCCCTTGCTCACTTTGCCACTGGAGTCAAGCAAGCCCGGCTGAAGACGGCTGTAATGCCAGAAACCGGTCCTGGGAAGCTTGATTCCGGTCCAGGGAAGACATGGCTTGGCAGTTCAGGCTGGACTGTTCCCAGAAGGCGCAGGGTCAGACTGATTTGCATATAGCCATGTCTGAACTGGGGTGGCGGAGTGAGCTAAAGAACGGTGATGGATTAAACCCAGATCAGTTGACTGGGGGTGAGTGTTTGTATTGTCAACGCTCCGTCCATCATCACCTTTGGTTTTTCTTTGTTCGCCCTAAGTTGGCAGGGTATGCTCAGACGTGAGTCCCTTGCTCACTTTGCCACTGGAGTCAAGCAAGCCCGGCTGAAGACGGCTGTAATGCCAGAAACCGGTCCTGGGAAGCTTTATTCCGGTCCAGGGAAGACATGGCTTGGCAGTTCGGGCTGGACTGTTCCCAGAAGGCACAGGGTCAGACTGATTTGCATATAGCCATGTCTGAACTGGGGTGGCGGAGTGAGCTAAAGAACGGTGATGGATTAAACCCAGATCAGTTGACTGGGGGTGAGTGTTTGTATTGTCAACGCTCCGTCCATCATCACCTTTGGTTTTTCTTTGTTCGCCCTAAATTGGCAGGGTATGCTCAGACGTGAGTCCCTTGCTCACTTTGCCACTGGAGTCAAGCAAGCCCGGCTGAAGACGGCTGTAATGCCAGAAACCGGTCCTGGGAAGCTTGATTCCGGTCCAGGGAAGACATGGCTTGGCAGTTCGGCCTGGACTGTTCCCAGAAGGCACAGGGTCAGACTGATTTGCATATAGCCATGTCTGAACTGGGGTGACGGAGTGAGCTAAAGAACGGTGATGGATTAAACCCCGATCAGTTGACTGGGGGTGAGTGTTTGTATTGTCAATGCTCCGTCCATCATCACCTTTGGTTTTTCTTTGTTCGCCCTAAGTTGGCAGGGTATGCTCAGACGTGAGTCCCTTGCTCACTTTGCCAATGGAGTCAAGCAAGCCCGGCTGAAGACGGCTGTAATGCCAGAAACCGGTCCTGGGAAGCTTGATTCCGGTCCAGGGAAGACATGGCTTGGCAGTTCGGGCAGGACTGTTCCCAGAAGGCACAGGGTCAGACTGATTTGCACATAGCCATGTCTGAACTGGGGTGGCGGAGTGAGCTAAAGAACGGTGATGGATTAAACCCAGATCAGTTGACTGGGGGTGAGTGTTTGTATTGTCAACGCTCCGTCCATCATCACCTTTGGTTTTTCTTTGTTCGCCCTAAGTTGGCAGGGTATGCTCAGACGTGAGTCCCTTGCTCACTTTGCCACTGGAGTCAAGCAAGCCCGGCTGAAGACGGCTGTAATGCCAGAAACCGGTCCTGGGAAGCTTGATTCCGGTCCAGGGAAGACATGGCTTGGCAGTTCGGGCTGGACTGTTCCCAGAGGGCACAGGGTCAGACTGATTTGCATATAGCCATGTCTGAACTGGGGTGGCGGAGTGAGCTAAAGAACGGTGATGGATTAAACCCAGATCAGTTGACTGGGGGTGAGTGTTTGTATTGTCAACGCTCCGTCCATCATCACCTTTGGTTTTTCTTTGTACGCCCTAAGTTGGCAGGGTATGCTCAGACGTGAGTCCCTTGCTCACTTTGCCACTGGAGTCAAGCAAGCCCGGCTGAAGACGGCTGTAATGCCAGAAACCGGTCCTGGGAAGCTTGATTCCGGTCCAGGGAAGACATGGCTTGGCAGTTCGGCCTGGACTGTTCCCAGAAGGCACAGGGTCAGACTGATTTGCATATAGCCATGTCTGAACTGGGGTGGCGGAGTGAGCTAAAGAACGGTGATGGATTAAACCCAGATCAGTTGACTGGGGGTGAGTGTTTGTATTGTCAACGCTCCGTCCATCATCACCTTTGGTTTTTCTTTGTTCGCCCTAAGTTGGCAGGGTATGCTCAGACGTGAGTCCCTTGCTCACTTTGCCACTGGAGTCAAGCAAGCCCGGCTGAAGACGGCTGTAATGCCAGAAACCGGTCCTGGGAAGCTTGATTCCGGTCCAGGGAAGACATGGCTTGGCAGTTCAGGCTGGACTGTTCCCAGAAGGCGCAGGGTCAGACTGATTTGCATATAGCCATGTCTGAACTGGGGTGGCGGAGTGAGCTAAAGAACGGTGATGGATTAAACCCAGATCAGTTGACTGGGGGTGAGTGTTTGTATTGTCAACGCTCCGTCCATCATCACCTTTGGTTTTTCTTTGTTCGCCCTAAGTTGGCAGGGTATGCTCAGACGTGAGTCCCTTGCTCACTTTGCCACTGGAGTCAAGCAAGCCCGGCAGAAGACGGCTGTAATGCCAGAAACCGGTCCTGGGAAGCTTGATTCCGGTCCAGGGAAGACATGGCTTGGCAGTTCGGGCTGGACTGTTCCCAGAAGGCACAGGGTCAGACTGATTTGCATATAGCCATGTCTGAACTGGGGTGGCGGAGTGAGCTAAAGAACGGTGATGGATTAAACCCAGATCAGTTGACTGGGGGTGAGTGTTTGTATTGTCAACGCTCCGTCCATCATCACCTTTGGTTTTTCTTTGTTCGCCCTAAATTGGCAGGGTATGCTCAGACGTGAGTCCCTTGCTCACTTTGCCACTGGAGTCAAGCAAGATCGGCAGAAACCGGTCCTGGGAAGCTTGATTCCGGTCCAGGGAAGACATGGCTTGGCAGTTCGGCCTGGACTGTTCCCAGAAGACACAGGGTCAGACTGATTTGCATATAGCCATGTCTGAACTGGGGTGGCGGAGTGAGCTAAAGAACGGTGATGGATTAAACCCAGATCAGTTGACTGGGGGTGAGTGTTTGTATTGTCAACGCTCCGTCCATCATCACCTTTGGTTTTTCTTTGTTCGCCCTAAGTTGGCAGGGTATGCTCAGACGTGAGTCCCTTGCTCACTTTGCCACTGGAGTCAAGCAAGCCCGGCAGAAGACGGCTGTAATGCCAGAAACCGGTCCTGGGAAGCTTGATTCCGGTCCAGGGAAGACATGGCTTGGCAGTTCAGGCTGGACTGTTCCCAGAAGGCGCAGGGTCAGACTGATTTGCATATAGCCATGTCTGAACTGGGGTGGCGGAGTGAGCTAAAGAACGGTGATGGATTAAACCCAGATCAGTTGACTGGGGGTGAGTGTTTGTATTGTCAACGCTCCGTCCATCATCACCTTTGGTTTTTCTTTGTTCGCCCTAAATTGGCAGGGTATGCTCAGACGTGAGTCCCTTGCTCACTTTGCCACTGGAGTCAAGCAAGCCCGGCTGAAGACGGCTGTAATGCCAGAAACCGGTCCTGGGAAGCTTGATTCCGGTCCAGGGAAGACATGGCTTGGCAGTTCGGCCTGGACTGTTCCCAGAAGGCACAGGGTCAGACTGATTTGCATATAGCCATGTCTGAACTGGGGTGACGGAGTGAGCTAAAGACCGGTGATGGATTAAACCCCGATCAGTTGACTGGGGGTGAGTGTTTGTATTGTCAATGCTCCGTCCATCATCACCTTTGGTTTTTCTTTGTTCGCCCTAAGTTGGCAGGGTATGCTCAGACGTGAGTCCCTTGCTCACTTTGCCAATGGAGTCAAGCAAGCCCGGCTGAAGACGGCTGTAATGCCAGAAACCGGTCCTGGGAAGCTTGATTCCGGTCCAGGGAAGACATGGCTTGGCAGTTCGGGCAGGACTGTTCCCAGAAGGCACAGGGTCAGACTGATTTGCACATAGCCATGTCTGAACTGGGGTGGCGGAGTGAGCTAAAGAACGGTGATGGATTAAACCCAGATCAGTTGACTGGGGGTGAGTGTTTGTATTGTCAACGCTCCGTCCATCATCACCTTTGGTTTTTCTTTGTTCGCCCTAAGTTGGCAGGGTATGCTCAGACGTGAGTCCCTTGCTCACTTTGCCACTGGAGTCAAGCAAGCCCGGCTGAAGACGGCTGTAATGCCAGAAACCGGTCCTGGGAAGCTTGATTCCGGTCCAGGGAAGACATGGCTTGGCAGTTCGGGCTGGACTGTTCCCAGAGGGCACAGGGTCAGACTGATTTGCATATAGCCATGTCTGAACTGGGGTGGCGGAGTGAGCTAAAGAACGGTGATGGATTAAACCCAGATCAGTTGACTGGGGGTGAGTGTTTGTATTGTCAACGCTCCGTCCATCATCACCTTTGGTTTTTCTTTGTACGGCCTAAGTTGGCAGGGTATGCTCAGACGTGAGTCCCTTGCTCACTTTGCCACTGGAGTCAAGCAAGCCCGGCTGAAGACGGCTGTAATGCCAGAACTAAAGTGAGCTAAAGAACGGTGATGGATTAAACCCAGATCAGTTGACTGGGGGTGAGTGTTTGTATTGTCAACGCTCCGTCCATCATCACCTTTGGTTTTTCTTTGTTCGCCCTAAATTGGCAGGGTATGCTCAGACGTGAGTCCCTTGCTCACTTTGCCACTGGAGTCAAGCAAGCCCGGCTGAAGACGGCTGTAATGCCAGAAACCGGTCCTGGGAAGCTTGATTCCGGTCCAGGGAAGACATGGCTTGGCAGTTCGGCCTGGACTGTTCCCAGAAGGCACAGGGTCAGACTGATTTGCATATAGCCATGTCTGAACTGGGGTGGCGGAGTGAGCTAAAGAACGGTGATGGATTAAACCCAGATCAGTTGACTGGGGGTGAGTGTTTGTATTGTCAACGCTCCGTCCATCATCACCTTTGGTTTTTCTTTGTTCGCCCTAAGTTGGCAGGGTATGCTCAGACGTGAGTCCCTTGCTCACTTTGCCACTGGAGTCAAGCAAGCCCGGCTGAAGACGGCTGTAATGCCAGAAACCGGTCCTGGGAAGCTTGATTCCGGTCCAGGGAAGACATGGCTTGGCAGTTCAGGCTGGACTGTTCCCAGAAGGCGCAGGGTCAGACTGATTTGCATATAGCCATGTCTGAACTGGGGTGGCGGAGTGAGCTAAAGAACGGTGATGGATTAAACCCAGATCAGTTGACTGGGGGTGAGTGTTTGTATTGTCAACGCTCCGTCCATCATCACCTTTGGTTTTTCTTTGTTCGCCCTAAGTTGGCAGGGTATGCTCAGACGTGAGTCCCTTGCTCACTTTGCCACTGGAGTCAAGCAAGCCCGGCAGAAGACGGCTGTAATGCCAGAAACCGGTCCTGGGAAGCTTGATTCCGGTCCAGGGAAGACATGGCTTGGCAGTTCGGGCTGGACTGTTCCCAGAAGGCACAGGGTCAGACTGATTTGCATATAGCCATGTCTGAACTGGGGTGGCGGAGTGAGCTAAAGAACGGTGATGGATTAAACCCAGATCAGTTGACTGGGGGTGAGTGTTTGTATTGTCAACGCTCCGTCCATCATCACCTTTGGTTTTTCTTTGTTCGCCCTAAATTGGCAGGGTATGCTCAGACGTGAGTCCCTTGCTCACTTTGCCACTGGAGTCAAGCAAGATCGGCAGAAACCGGTCCTGGGAAGCTTGATTCCGGTCCAGGGAAGACATGGCTTGGCAGTTTGGGCTGGACTGTTCCCAGAAGGCACAGGGTCAGACTGATTTGCATATAGCCATGTCTGAACTGGGGTGGTGGAGTGAGCTAAAGAACGGTGATGGATTAAACCCAGATCAGTTGACTGGGGGTGAGTGTTTGTATTGTCAACGCTCCGTCCATCATCACCTTTGGTTTTTCTTTGTTCGCCCTAAGTTGGACAGGGCATGCTCAGATGTGAGTCCCTTGCTCACTTTGCCACTGGAGTCAAGCAAGCCCGGCTGAAGACGGCTGTAATGCCAGAAACCGGTCCTGGGAAGCTTGATTCCGGTCCAGGGAAGACATGGCTTGGCAGTTCGGGCTGGTCTGTTCCCAGAAGGCACAGAGTCAGACTGATTTGCATATAGCCATGTCTGAACTGGGGTGGCGGAGTGAGCTAAAGAACGGTGATGGATTAAACCCAGATCAGTTGACTGGGGGTGAGTGTTTGTATTGCCAACGCTCCGTCCATCATCACCTTTGGTTTTTCTTTGTTCGCCCTAAGTTGGCAGGGTATGCTCAGACGTGAGTCCCTTGCTCACTTTGCCACTGGAGTCAAGCAAGCCCGGCTGAAGACGGCTGTAATGCCAGAAACCGGTCCTAGGAAGCTTGATTCCGGTCCAGGGAAGACATGGCTTGGCAGTTCGGGCTGGACTGTTCCCAGAAGGCGCAGGGTCAGACTGATTTACATATAGCCATGTCTGAACTGGGGTGGCGGAGTGAGCTAAAGAACGGTGATGGATTAAACCCAGATCAGTTGACTGGGGGTGAGTGTTTGTATTGTCAACGCTCCGTCCATCATCACCTTTGGTTTTTCTTTGTTCGCCTAAGTTGGCAGGGTATGCTCAGACGTGAGTCCCTTGCTCACTTTGCCACTGGAGTCAAGCAAGCCCGGCTGAAGACGGCTGTAATGCCAGAAACCGGTCCTGGGAAGCTTGATTCCGGTCCAGGGAAGACATGGCTTGGCAGTTCGGGCTGGACTGTTCCCAGAAGGCACAGGGTCAGACTGATTGGCATATAGCCATGTCTGAACTGGGGTGGCGGAGTGAGCTAAAGAACGGTGATGGATTAAACCCAGATCAGTTGACTGGGGGTGAGTGTTTGTATTGTCAACGCTCCGTCCATCATCACCTTTGGTTTTTCTTTGTTCGCCCTAAGTTGGCAGGGTATGCTCAGACGTGAGTCCCTTGCTCACTTTGCCACTGGAGTCAAGCAAGCCCGGCTGAAGACGGCTGTAATGCCAGAAACCGGTCCTGGGAAGCTTGATTCCGGTCCAGGGAAGACATGGCTTGGCAGTTCGGGCTGGACTGTTCCCAGAAGGCACAGGGTCAGACTGATTGGCATATAGCCATGTCTGAACTGGGGTGGCGGAGTGAGCTAAAGAACGGTGATGGATTAAACCCAGATCAGTTGACTGGGGGTGAGTGTTTGTATTGTCAACGCTCCGTCCATCATCACCTTTGGTTTTTCTTTGTTCGCCCTAAGTTGGCAGGGTATGCTCAGACGTGAGTCCCTTGCTCACTTTGCCACTAGAGTCAAGCAAGCCCGGCTGAAGACGGCTGTAATGCCAGAAACCGGTCCTGGGAAGCTTGATTCCGGTCCAGGGAAGACATGGCTTGGCAGTTCGGGCAGGACTGTTCCCAGAAGGCACAGGGTCAGACTGATTTGCATATAGCCATGTCTGAATTGGGGTGGCGGAGTGAGCTAAAGAACGGTGATGGATTAAACACAGATCAGTTGACTGGGGGTGAGTGTTTGTATTGTCAACGCTCCGTCCATCATCACCTTTGGTTTTTCTTTGTTCGCCCTAAGTTGGCAGGGTATGCTCAGACGTGAGTCCCTTGCTCACTTTGCCACTGGAGTCAAGCAAGCCCGGCTGAAGACGGCTGTAATGCAAGAAACCGGTCCTGGGAAGCTTGATTCCGGTCCAGGGAAGACATGGCTTGGCAGTTCGGGCTGGACTGTTCCCAGAAGGCACAGGGTCAGACTGATTTGCATATAGCCATGTCTGAACTGGGGTGGCGGAGTGAGCTAAAGAACGGTGATGGATTAAACCCAGATCAGTTGACTGGGGGTGAGTGTTTGTATTGTCAACGCTCCGTCCATCATCACCTTTGGTTTTTCTTTGTTCGCCCTAAGTTGGCAGGGTATGCTCAGACGTGAGTCCCTTGCTCACTTTGCCACTGGAGTCAAGCAAGCCCGGCTGAAGACGGCTGTAATGCCAGAAACCGGTCCTGGGAAGCTTGATTCCGGTCCAGGGAAGACATGGCTTGGCAGTTCGGGCTGGTCTGTTCCCAGAAGGCACAGAGTCAGACTGATTTGCATATAGCCATGTCTGAACTGGGGTGGCGGAGTGAGCTAAAGAACGGTGATGGATTAAACCCAGATCAGTTGACTGGGGGTGAGTGTTTGTATTGTCAACGCTCCGTCCATCATCACCTTTGGTTTTTCTTTGTTCGCCCTAAGTTGGCAGGGTATGCTCAGACGTGAGTCCCTTGCTCACTTTGCCACTGGAGTCAAGCAAGCCCGGCTGAAGACGGCTGTAATGCCAGAAACCGGTCCTGGGAAGCTTGATTCCGGTCCAGGGAAGACATGGCTTGGCAGTTCGGGCTGGACTGTTCCCAGAAGGCACAGGGTCAGACTGATTTGCATATAGCCATGTCTGAACTGGGGTGGCGGAGTGAGCTAAAGAACGGTGATGGATTAAACCCAGATCAGTTGACTGGGGGTGAGTGTTTGTATTGTCAACGCTCCGTCCATCATCACCTTTGGTTTTTCTTTGTTCGCCCTAAGTTGGCAGGGTATGCTCAGACGTGAGTCCCTTGCTCACTTTGTCACTGGAGTCAAGCAAGCCCGGCTGAAGACGGCTGTAATGCCAGAAACCGGTCCTGGGAAGCTTGATTCCGGTCCAGGGAAGACATGGCTTGGCAGTTCGGGCTGGACTGTTCCCAGAAGGCACAGGGTCAGACTGATTTGCATATAGCCATGTCTGAACTGGGGTGGCGGAGTGAGCTAAAGAACGGTGATGGATTAAACCCAGATCAGTTGACTGGGGGTGAGTGTTTGTATTGTCAACGCTCCGTCCATCATCACCTTTGGTTTTTCTTTGTTCGCCCTAAATTGGCAGGGTATGCTCAGACGTGAGTCCCTTGCTCACTTTGCCACTGGAGTCAAGCAAGCCCGGCAGAAACCGGTCCTGGGAAGCTTGATTCCGGTCCAGGGAAGACATGGCTTGGCAGTTCGGCCTGGACTGTTCCCAGAAGACACAGGGTCAGACTGATTTGCATATAGCCATGTATGAACTGGGGTGGCGGAGTGAGCTAAAGAACGGTGATGGATTAAACCCAGATCAGTTGACTGGGGGTGAGTGTTTGTATTGTCAACGCTCAGTCCATCATCACCTTTGGTTTTTCTTTGTTCGCCCTAAGTTGGCAGGGTATGCTCAGACGTGAGTCCCTTGCTCACTTTGCCAATGGAGTCAAGCAAGCCCGGCTGAAGACGGCTGTAATGCCAGAAACCGGTCCTGGGAAGCTTGATTCCGGTCCAGGGAAGACATGGCTTGGCAGTTCAGGCAGGACTGTTCCCAGAAGGCACAGGGTCAGACTGATTTGCACATAGCCATGTCTGAACTGGGGTGGCGGAGTGAGCTAAAGAACGGTGATGGATTAAACCCAGATCAGTTGACTGGGGGTGAGTGTTTGTATTGTCAACGCTCCGTCCATCATCACCTTTGGTTTTTCTTTGTTCGCCCTAAGTTGGCAGGGTATGCTCAGACGTGAGTCCCTTGCTCACAATGCCACTGGAGTCAAGCAAGCCCGGCTGAAGACGGCTGTAATGCCAGAAACCGGTCCTGGGAAGCTTGATTCCGGTCCAGGGAAGACATGGCTTGGCAGTTCGGGCTGGACTGTTCCCAGAAGGCACAGGGTCAGACTGATTTGCACATAGCCATGTCTGAACTGGGGTGGCGGAGTGAGCTAAAGAACGGTGATGGATTAAACCCAGATCAGTTGACTGGGGGTGAGTGTTTGTATTGTCAACGCTCCGTCCATCATCACCTTTGGTTTTTCTTTGTTCGCCCTAAGTTGGCAGGGTATGCTCAGACGTGAGTCCCTTGCTCACTTTGCCACTGGAGTCAAGCAAGCCCGGCTGAAGACGGCTGTAATGCCAGAAACCGGTCCTGGGAAGCTTGATTCCGGTCCAGGGAAGACATGGCTTGGCAGTTCGGGCTGGACTGTTCCCAGAAGGCACAGGGTCAGACTGATTTGCATATAGCCATGTCTGAACTGGGGTGGCGGAGTGAGCTAAAGAACGGTGATGGATTAAACCCAGATCAGTTGACTGGGGGTGAGTGTTTGTATTGTCAACGCTCCGTCCATCATCACCTTTGGTTTTTCTTTGTACGCCCTAAGTTGGCAGGGTATGCTCAGACGTGAGTCCCTTGCTCACTTTGCCACTGGAGTCAAGCAAGCCCGGCTGAAGACGGCTGTAATGCAAGAAACCGGTCCTGGGAAGCTTGATTCCGGTCCAGGGAAGACATGGCTTGGCAGTTCGGGCTGGACTGTTCCCAGAAGGCACAGGGTCAGACTGATTTGCA
Organism: Lissotriton helveticus; assembly: GCF_964261635.1. Lineage (NCBI taxonomy): Eukaryota > Metazoa > Chordata > Amphibia > Caudata > Salamandridae > Lissotriton > Lissotriton helveticus. Next base: position 343,490,554 of record NC_136073.1, read on the forward strand.
TATAGCCATGTCTGAACTGGGGTGGCGGAGTGAGCTAAAGAACGGTGATGGATTAAACCCAGATCAGTTGACTGGGGGTGAGTGTTTGTATTGTCAACGCTCCGTCCATCATCACCTTTGGTTTTTCTTTGTTCGCCCTAAGTTGGCAGGGTATGCTCAGACGTGAGTCCCTTGCTCACTTTGCCACTGGAGTCAAGCAAGCCCGGCTGAAGACGGCTGTAATGCCAGAAACCGGTCCTGGGAAGCTTGATTCCGGTCCAGGGAAGACATGGCTTGGCAGTTCGGGCTGGTCTGTTCCCAGAAGGCACAGAGTCAGACTGATTTGCATATAGCCATGTCTGAACTGGGGTGGCGGAGTGAGCTAAAGAACGGTGATGGATTAAACCCAGATCAGTTGACTGGGGGTGAGTGTTTGTATTGTCAACGCTCCGTCCATCATCACCTTTGGTTTTTCTTTGTTCGCCCTAAGTTGGCAGGGTATGCTCAGACGTGAGTCCCTTGCTCACTTTGCCACTGGAGTCAAGCAAGCCCGGCTGAAGACGGCTGTAATGCCAGAAACCGGTCCTGGGAAGCTTGATTCCGGTCCAGGGAAGACATGGCTTGGCAGTTCGGGCTGGACTGTTCCCAGAAGGCACAGGGTCAGACTGATTTGCATATAGCCATGTCTGAACTGGGGTGGCGGAGTGAGCTAAAGAACGGTGATGGATTAAACCCAGATCAGTTGACTGGGGGTGAGTGTTTGTATTGTCAACGCTCCGTCCATCATCACCTTTGGTTTTTCTTTGTTCGCCCTAAGTTGGCAGGGTATGCTCAGACGTGAGTCCCTTGCTCACTTTGTCACTGGAGTCAAGCAAGCCCGGCTGAAGACGGCTGTAATGCCAGAAACCGGTCCTGGGAAGCTTGATTCCGGTCCAGGGAAGACATGGCTTGGCAGTTCGGGCTGGACTGTTCCCAGAAGGCACAGGGTCAGACTGATTTGCATATAGCCATGTCTGAACTGGGGTGGCGGAGTGAGCTAAAGAACGGTGATGGATTAAACCCAGATCAGTTGACTGGGGGTGAGTGTTTGTATTGTCAACGCTCCGTCCATCATCACCTTTGGTTTTTCTTTGTTCGCCCTAAATTGGCAGGGTATGCTCAGACGTGAGTCCCTTGCTCACTTTGCCACTGGAGTCAAGCAAGCCCGGCAGAAACCGGTCCTGGGAAGCTTGATTCCGGTCCAGGGAAGACATGGCTTGGCAGTTCGGCCTGGACTGTTCCCAGAAGACACAGGGTCAGACTGATTTGCATATAGCCATGTATGAACTGGGGTGGCGGAGTGAGCTAAAGAACGGTGATGGATTAAACCCAGATCAGTTGACTGGGGGTGAGTGTTTGTATTGTCAACGCTCAGTCCATCATCACCTTTGGTTTTTCTTTGTTCGCCCTAAGTTGGCAGGGTATGCTCAGACGTGAGTCCCTTGCTCACTTTGCCAATGGAGTCAAGCAAGCCCGGCTGAAGACGGCTGTAATGCCAGAAACCGGTCCTGGGAAGCTTGATTCCGGTCCAGGGAAGACATGGCTTGGCAGTTCAGGCAGGACTGTTCCCAGAAGGCACAGGGTCAGACTGATTTGCACATAGCCATGTCTGAACTGGGGTGGCGGAGTGAGCTAAAGAACGGTGATGGATTAAACCCAGATCAGTTGACTGGGGGTGAGTGTTTGTATTGTCAACGCTCCGTCCATCATCACCTTTGGTTTTTCTTTGTTCGCCCTAAGTTGGCAGGGTATGCTCAGACGTGAGTCCCTTGCTCACTTTGCCACTGGAGTCAAGCAAGCCCGGCTGAAGACGGCTGTAATGCCAGAAACCGGTCCTGGGAAGCTTGATTCCGGTCCAGGGAAGACATGGCTTGGCAGTTCGGGCTGGACTGTTCCCAGAAGGCACAGGGTCAGACTGATTTGCATATAGCCATGTCTGAACTGGGGTGGCGGAGTGAGCTAAAGAACGGTGATGGATTAAACCCAGATCAGTTGACTGGGGGTGAGTGTTTGTATTGTCAACGCTCCGTCCATCATCACCTTTGGTTTTTCTTTGTTCGCCCTAAGTTGGCAGGGTATGCTCAGACGTGAGTCCCTTGCTCACTTTGTCACTGGAGTCAAGCAAGCCCGGCTGAAGACGGCTGTAATGCCAGAAACCGGTCCTGGGAAGCTTGATTCCGGTCCAGGGAAGACATGGCTTGGCAGTTCGGGCTGGACTGTTCCCAGAAGGCACAGGGTCAGACTGATTTGCATATAGCCATGTCTGAACTGGGGTGGCGGAGTGAGCTAAAGAACGGTGATGGATTAAACCCAGATCAGTTGACTGGGGGTGAGTGTTTGTATTGTCAACGCTCCGTCCATCATCACCTTTGGTTTTTCTTTGTTCGCCCTAAATTGGCAGGGTATGCTCAGACGTGAGTCCCTTGCTCACTTTGCCACTGGAGTCAAGCAAGCCCGGCAGAAACCGGTCCTGGGAAGCTTGATTCCGGTCCAGGGAAGACATGGCTTGGCAGTTCGGCCTGGACTGTTCCCAGAAGACACAGGGTCAGACTGATTTGCATATAGCCATGTATGAACTGGGGTGGCGGAGTGAGCTAAAGAACGGTGATGGATTAAACCCAGATCAGTTGACTGGGGGTGAGTGTTTGTATTGTCAACGCTCAGTCCATCATCACCTTTGGTTTTTCTTTGTTCGCCCTAAGTTGGCAGGGTATGCTCAGACGTGAGTCCCTTGCTCACTTTGCCAATGGAGTCAAGCAAGCCCGGCTGAAGACGGCTGTAATGCCAGAAACCGGTCCTGGGAAGCTTGATTCCGGTCCAGGGAAGACATGGCTTGGCAGTTCAGGCAGGACTGTTCCCAGAAGGCACAGGGTCAGACTGATTTGCACATAGCCATGTCTGAACTGGGGTGGCGGAGTGAGCTAAAGAACGGTGATGGATTAAACCCAGATCAGTTGACTGGGGGTGAGTGTTTGTATTGTCAACGCTCCGTCCATCATCACCTTTGGTTTTTCTTTGTTCGCCCTAAGTTGGCAGGGTATGCTCAGACGTGAGTCCCTTGCTCACAATGCCACTGGAGTCAAGCAAGCCCGGCTGAAGACGGCTGTAATGCCAGAAACCGGTCCTGGGAAGCTTGATTCCGGTCCAGGGAAGACATGGCTTGGCAGTTCGGGCTGGACTGTTCCCAGAAGGCACAGGGTCAGACTGATTTGCACATAGCCATGTCTGAACTGGGGTGGCGGAGTGAGCTAAAGAACGGTGATGGATTAAACCCAGATCAGTTGACTGGGGGTGAGTGTTTGTATTGTCAACGCTCCGTCCATCATCACCTTTGGTTTTTCTTTGTTCGCCCTAAGTTGGCAGGGTATGCTCAGACGTGAGTCCCTTGCTCACTTTGCCACTGGAGTCAAGCAAGCCCGGCTGAAGACGGCTGTAATGCCAGAAACCGGTCCTGGGAAGCTTGATTCCGGTCCAGGGAAGACATGGCTTGGCAGTTCGGGCTGGACTGTTCCCAGAAGGCACAGGGTCAGACTGATTTGCATATAGCCATGTCTGAACTGGGGTGGCGGAGTGAGCTAAAGAACGGTGATGGATTAAACCCAGATCAGTTGACTGGGGGTGAGTGTTTGTATTGTCAACGCTCCGTCCATCATCACCTTTGGTTTTTCTTTGTACGCCCTAAGTTGGCAGGGTATGCTCAGACGTGAGTCCCTTGCTCACTTTGCCACTGGAGTCAAGCAAGCCCGGCTGAAGACGGCTGTAATGCCAGAAACCGGTCCTGGGAAGCTTGATTCCGGTCCAGGGAAGACATGGCTTGGCAGTTCGGGCAGGACTGTTCCCAGAAGGCACAGGGTCAGACTGATTTGCATATAGCCATGTCTGAACTGGGGTGGCGGAGTGTGCTAAAGAATGGTGATGGTTTAAACCCAGATCAGTTGACTGGGGGTGAGTGTTTGTATTGTCAACGCTCCGTCCATCATCACCTTTGGTTTTTCTTTGTTCGCCCTAAGTTGGCAGGGTATGCTCAGACGTGAGTCCCTTGCTCACTTTGCCACTGGAGTCAAGCAAGCCCGGCTGAAGACGGCTGTAATGCCAGAAACCGGTCCTGGGAAGCTTGATTCCGGTCCAGGGAAGACATGGCTTGGCAGTTCGGGCTGGACTGTTCCCAGAAGGCACAGGGTCAGACTGATTTGCATATAGCCATGTCTGAACTGGGGTGGTGGAGTGAGCTAAAGAACGGTGATGGATTAAACCCAGATCAGTTGACTGGGGGTGAGTGTTTGTATTGTCAACGCTCCGTCCATCATCACCTTTGGTTTTTCTTTGTTCGCCCTAAGTTGGCAGGGTATGCTCAGACGTGAGTCCCTTGCTCACTTTGCCACTGGAGTCAAGCAAGCCCGGCTGAAGACGGCTGTAATGCCAGAAACCGGTCCTGGTAAGCTTGATTCCGATCCAGGGAAGACATGGCTTGGCAGTTCGGGCTGGACTGTTCCCAGAAGGCACAGGGTTAGACTGATTTGCATATAGCCATGTCTGAACTGGGGTGGCGGAGTGAGCTAAAGAACGATGATGGATTATACCCAGATCAGTTGACTGGGGGTGAGTGTCTGTATTGTCAACGCTCCGTCCATCATCACCTTTGGTTTTTCTTTGTTCGCCCTAAGTTGGCAGGGTATGCTCAGACATGAGTCCCTTGCTCACTTTGCCACTGGAGTCAAGCAAGCCCGGCTGAAGACGGCTGTAATGCCAGAAACCGGTGCTGGGAAGCTTGATTCCGGTCCAGGGAAGACATGGCTTGGCAGTTCGGGCTGGACTGTTCCCAGAAGGCACAGGGTCAGACTGATTTGCATATAGCCATGTCTGAACTGGGGTGGCGGAGTGAGCTAAAGAACGGTGATGGATTAAACCCAGATCAGTTGACTGGGGGTGAGTGTCTGTATTGTCAACGCTCCGTCCATCATCACCTTTGGTTTTTCTTTGTTCGCCCTAAGTTGGCAGGGTATGCTCAGACGTGAGTCCCTTGCTCACTTTGGCACTGGAGTCAAGCAAGCCTGGCTGAAGACGGCTGTAATGCCAGAAACCGGTCCTGGGAAGCTTGATTCCGGTCCAGGGAAGACATGGCTTGGCAGTTCGGGCTGGACTGTTCCCATAAGGCACAGGGTCAGACTGATTTGCATATAGCCATGTCTGAACTGGGGTGGCGGAGTGAGCTAAAGAACGGGGTTGGATTAAACCCAGATCAGTTGACTGGGGGTGAGTGTCTGTATTGTCAACGCTCCGTCCATCATCACCTTTGTTTTTTCTTTGTTCGCCCTAAGTTGGCAGGGTATGCTCAGACGTGAGTCCCTTGCTCACTTATGCCACTGGAGTCAAGCAAGCCCGGCTGAAGACGGCTGTAATGCCAGAAACTGGTCCTGGGAAGCTTGATTCCGGTCCAGGGAAGACATGGCTTGGCAGTTCGGGCTGGACTGTTCCCAGAAGGCACAGGGTCAGACTGATTTGCATATAGCCATGTCTGAACTGGGGTGGCGGAGTGAGCTAAAGAACGGTGATGGATTAAACCCAGATCAGTTGACTGGGGGTGAGTGTTTGTATTGTCAACGCTCCGTCCATCATCACCTTTGGTTTTTTTTTGTTCGCCCTAAATTGGCAGGGTATGCTCAGACGTGAGTCCCTTGCTCACTTTGCCACTGGAGTCAAGCAAGCCCGGCTGAAGACGGCTGTAATGCCAGAAACCGGTCCTGGGAAGCTTGATTCCGGTCCAGGGAAGACATGGCTTGGCAGTTCGGACTGGACTGTTCCCAGAAGGCACAGGGTCAGACTGATTTGCATATAGCCATGTCTGAACTGGGGTGGCGGAGTGAGCTAAAGAACGGTGATGGATTAAACCCAGATCAGTTGACTGGGGGTGAGTGTTTGTATTGTCAACGCTCCGTCCATCATCACCTTTGGTTTTTCTTTGTTCGCCCTAAGTTGGCAGGGTATGCTCAGACGTGAGTCCCTTGCTCACTTTGCCAATGGAGTCAAGCAAGCCCGGCTGAAGACGGCTGTAATGCCAGAAACCGGTCCTGGGAAGCTTGATTCCGATCCAGGGAAGACATGGCTTGGCAGTTCGGGCAGGACTGTTCCCAGAAGGCACAGGGTCAGACTGATTTGCACATAGCCATGTCTGAACTGGGGTGGCGGAGTGAGCTAAAGAACGGTGATGGATTAAACCCAGATCAGTTGACTGGGGGTGAGTGTTTGTATTGTCAACGCTCCGTCCATCATCACCTTTGGTTTTTCTTTGTTCGCCCTAAGTTGGCAGGGTATGCTCAGACGTGAGCCCCTTGCTCACATTGCCACTGGAGTCAAGCAAGCCCGGCTGAAGACGGCTGTAATGCCAGAAACCGGTCCTGGGAAGCTTGATTCCGGTCCAGGGAAGACATGGCTTGGCAGTTCGGGCTGGACTGTTCCAGGAAGGCACAGGGTCAGGCTGATTTGCACATAGCCATGTCTGAACTGGGGTGGCGGAGTGAGCTAAAGAACGGTGATGGATTAAACCCAGATCAGTTGACTGGGGGTGAGTGTTTGTATTGTCAACGCTCCGTCCATCATCACCTTTGGTTTTTCTTTGTTCGCCCTAAGTTGGCAGGGTATGCTCAGACGTGATTCCCTTGCTCACTTTGCCACTGGAGTCAAGCAAGCCCGGCTGAAGACGGCTGTAATGCCAGAAACCGGTCCTGGTAAGCTTGATTCCGGTCCAGGGAAGACATGGCTTGGCAGTTCGGGCTGGACTGTTCCCAGAAGGCACAGGGTTAGACTGATTTGCATATAGCCATGTCTGAACTGGGGTGGAGGAGTGTGCTAAAGAACGGTGATGGATTAAACCCAGATCAGTTGACTGGGGGTGAGTGATTGTATTGTCAACGCTCCATCCATCATCACCTTTGGTTTTTCTTTGTTCGCCCTAAGTTGGCAGGGTATGCTCAGACATGAGTCCCTTGCTCACTTTGCCACTGGAGTCAAGCAAGCCCGGCTGAAGACGACTGTAATGCCAGAAACCGGTCCTGGAAAGCTTGATTCCGGTCCAAGGAAGACATGGCTTGGCAGTTTGGGCTGGACTGTTCCCAGAAGGCACAGGGTCAGACTGATTTGCATATAGCCATGTCTGAACTGGGGTGGCGGAGTGAGCTAAAGAACGATGATGGATTAAACCCAGATCAGTTGACTGGGGGTGAGTGTCTGTATTGTCAACGCTCCGTCCATCATCACCTTTGGTTTTTCTTTGTTCGCCATAAGTTGGCAGGGTATGCTCAGACATGAGTCCCTTGCTCACTTTGCCACTGGAGTCAAGCAAGCCCGGCTGAAGACGGCTGTAATGCCAGAAACCGGTGCTGGGAAGCTTGATTCCGGTCCAGGGAAGACATGGCTTGGCAGTTCGGGCTGGACTGTTCCCAGAAGGCACAGGGTCAGACTGATTTGCATATAGCCATGTCTGAACTGGGGTGGCGGAGTGAGCTAAAGAACGGTGATGGATTAAACCCAGATCAGTTGACTGGGGGTGAGTGTCTGTATTGTCAACGCTCCGTCCATCATCACCTTTGGTTTTTCTTTGTTCGCCCTAAGTTGGCAGGGTATGCTCAGACGTGAGTCCCTTGCTCACTTTGGCACTGGAGTCAAGCAAGCCCGGCTGAAGACGGCTGTAATGCCAGAAACCGGTCCTGGGAAGCTTGATTCCGGTCCAGGGAAGACATGGCTTGGCAGTTCGGGCTGGACTGTTCCCAGAAGGCACAGGGTCAGACTGATTTGCATATAGCCATGTCTGAACTGGGGTGGCGGAGTGAGCTAAAGAACGGTGATGGATTAAACCCAGATCAGTTGACTGGGGGTGAGTGTCTGTATTGTCAACGCTCCGTCCATCATCACCTTTGGTTTTTCTTTGTTCGCCCTAAGTTGGCAGGGTATGCTCAGACGTGAGTCCCATGCTCACTTTGGCACTGGAGTCAAGCAAGCCTGGCTGAAGACGGCTGTAATGCCAGAAACCGGTCCTGGGAAGCTTGATTCCGGTCCAGGGAAGACATGGCTTGGCAGTTCGGGCTGGACTGTTCCCAGAAGGCACAGGGTCAGACTGATTTGCATATAGCCATGTCTGAACTGGGGTGGCGGAGTGAGCTAAAGAACGGGGATGGATTAAACCCAGATCAGTTGACTGGGGGTGAGTGTCTGTATTGTCAACGCTCCGTCCATCATCACCTTTGGTTTTTCTTTGTTCGCCCTAAGTTGGCAGGGTATGCTCAGACGTGAGTCCCTTGCTCACTTTTGCCACTGGAGTCAAGCAAGCCCGGCTGAAGACGGCTGTAATGCCAGAAACCGGTCCTGGGAAGCTTGATTCCGGTCCAGGGAAGACATGGCTTGGCAGTTCGGGCTGGACTGTTCCCAGAAGGCACAGGGTCAGACTGATTTGCATATAGCCATGTCTGAACTGGGGTGGCGGAGTGAGCTAAAGAACGGTGATGGATTAAACCCAGATCAGTTGACTGGGGGTGAGTGTTTGTATTGTCAACGCTCCGTCCATCATCACCGTTGGTTTTTTTTTGTTCGCCCTAAATTGGCAGGGTATGCTCAGACGTGAGTCCCTTGCTCACTTTGCCACTGGAGTCAAGCAAGCCCGGCTGAAGACGGCTGTAATGCCAGAAACCGGTCCTGGGAAGCTTGATTCCGGTCCAGGGAAGACATGGCTTGGCAGTTCGGCCTGGACTGTTCCCAGAAGGCACAGGGTCAGACTGATTTGCATATAGCCATGTCTGAACTGGGGTGGCGGAGTGAGCTAAAGAACGGTGATGGATTAAACCCAGATCAGTTGACTAGGGGTGAGTGTTTGTATTGTCAACGCTCCGTCCATCATCACCTTTGGTTTTTCTTTGTTCGCCCTAAGTTGGCAGGGTATGCTCAGACGTGAGTCCCTTGCTCACTTTGCCAATGGAGTCAAGCAAGCCCGGCTGAAGACGGCTGTAATGCCAGAAACCGGTCCTGGGAAGCTTGATTCCGATCCAGGGAAGACATGGCTTGGCAGTTCGGGCAGGACTGTTCCCAGAAGGCACAGGGTCAGACTGATTTGCACATAGCCATGTCTGAACTGGGGTGGCGGAGTGAGCTAAAGAACTGTGATGGATTAAACCCAGATCAGTTGACTGGGGGTGAGTGTTTGTATTGTCAACGCTCCGTCCATCATCACCTTTGGTTTTTCTTTGTTCGCCCTAAGTTGGCAGGGTATGCTCAGACGTGAGCCCCTTGCTCACAATGCCACTGGAGTCAAGCAAGCCCGGCTGAAGACGGCTGTAATGCCAGAAACCGGTCCTGGGAAGCTTGATTCCGGTCCAGGGAAGACATGGCTTGGCAGTTCGGGCTGGACTGTTCCCAGAAGGCACAGGGTCAGGCTGATTTGCACATAGCCATGTCTGAACTGGGGTGGCGGAGTGAGCTAAAGAACGGTGATGGATTAAACCCAGATCAGTTGACTGGGGGTGAGTGTTTGTATTGTCAACGCTCCGTCCATCATCACCTTTGGTTTTTCTTTGTTCGCCCTAAGTTGGCAGGGTATGCTCAGACGTGAGTCCCTTGCTCACTTTGCCACTGGAGTCAAGCAAGCCCGGCTGAAGACGGCTGTAATGCCAGAAACCGGTCCTGGGAAGCTTGATTCCGGTCCAGGGAAGACATGGCTTGGCAGTTCGGGCTGGACTGTTCCCAGAAGGCACAGGGTCAGACTGATTTGCATATAGCCATGTCTGAACTGGGGTGGCGGAGTGAGCTAAAGAACGGTGATGGATTAAACCCAGATCAGTTGACTGGGGGTGAGTGTCTGTATTGTCAACGCTCCGTCCATCATCACCTTTGGTTTTTCTTTGTTCGCCCTAAGTTGGCAGGGTATGCTCAGACGTGAGTCCCTTGCTCACTTTGGCACTGGAGTCAAGCAAGCCCGGCTGAAGACGGCTGTAATGCCAGAAACCGGTCCTGGGAAGCTTGATTCCGGTCCAGGGAATACATGGCTTGGCAGTTCGGGCTGGACTGTTCCCAGAAGGCACAGGGTCAGACTGATTTGCATATAGCCATGTCTGAACTGGGGTGGCGGAGTGAGCTAAAGAACGGTGATGGATTAAACCCAGATCAGTTGACTGGGGGTGAGTGTCTGTATTGTCAACGCTCCGTCCATCATCACCTTTGGTTTTTCTTTGTTCGCCCTAAGTTGGCAGGGTATGCTCAGACGTGAGTCCCTTGCTCACTTTGGCACTGGAGTCAAGCAAGCCTGGCTGAAGACTGCTGTAATGCCAGAAACCGGTCTTGGGAAGCTTGATTCCGGTCCAGGGAAGACATGGCTTGGCAGTTCGGGCTGGACTGTTCCCAGAAGGCACAGGGTCAGACTGATTTGCATATAGCCATGTCTGAACTGGGGTGGCGGAGTGAGCTAAAGAACGGGGATGGATTAAACCCAGATCAGTTGACTGGGGGTGAGTGTCTGTATTGTCAACGCTCCGTCCATCATCACCTTTGGTTTTTCTTTGTTCGCCCTAAGTTGGCAGGGTATGCTCAGACGTGAGTCCCTTGCTCACTTTTGCCACTGGAGTCAAGCAAGCCCGGCTGAAGACGGCTGTAATGCCAGAAACCGGTCCTGGGAAGCTTGATTCCGGTCCAGGGAAGACATGGCTTGGCAGTTCGGGCTGGACTGTTCCCAGAAGGCACAGGGTCAGACTGATTTGCATATAGCCATGTCTGAACTGGGGTGGCGGAGTGAGCTAAAGAACGGTGATGGATTAAACCCAGATCAGTTGACTGGGGGTGAGTGTTTGTATTGTCAACGCTCCGTCCATCATCACCTTTGGTTTTTTTTTGTTCGCCCTAAATTGGCAGGGTATGCTCAGACGTGAGTCCCTTGCTCACTTTGCCACTGGAGTCAAGCAAGCCCGGCTGAAGACGGCTGTAATGCCAGAAACCGGTCCTGGGAAGCTTGATTCCGGTCCAGGGAAGACATGGCTTGGCAGTTCGGCCTGGACTGTTCCCAGAAGGCACAGGGTCAGACTAATTTGCATATAGCCATGTCTGAACTGGGGTGGCGGAGTGAGCTAAAGAACGGTGATGGATTAAACTCAGATCAGTTGACTGGGGGTGAGTGTTTGTATTGTCAACGCTCCGTCCATCATCACCTTTGGTTTTTCTTTGTTCGCCCTAAGTTGGCAGGGTATGCTCAGACGTGAGTCCCTTGCTCACTTTGCCAATGGAGTCAAGCAAGCCCGGCTGAAGACGGCTGTAATGCCAGAAACCGGTCCTGGGAAGCTTGATTCCGATCCAGGGAAGACATGGCTTGGCAGTTCGGGCAGGACTGTTCCCAGAAGGCACAGGGTCAGACTGATTTGCACATAGCCATGTCTGAACTGGGGTGGCGGAGTGAGCTAAAGAACGGTGATGGATTAAACCCAGATCAGTTGACTGGGGGTGAGTGTTTGTATTGTCAACGCTCCGTCCATCATCACCTTTGGTTTTTCTTTGTTCGCCCTAAGTTGGCAGGGTATGCTCAGACGTGAGCCCCTTGCTCACAATGCCACTGGAGTCAAGCAAGCCCGGCTGAAGACGGCTGTAATGCCAGAAACCGGTCCTGGGAAGTTTGATTCCGGTCCAGGGAAGACATGGCTTGGCAGTTCGGGCTGGACTGTTCCCAGAAGGCACAGGGTCAGGCTGATTTGCACATAGCCATGTCTGAACTGGGGTGGCGGATTGAGCTAAAGAACGGTGATGGATTAAACCCAGATCAGTTGACTGGGGGTGAGTGTTTGTATTGTCAACGCTCCGTCCATCATCACCTTTGGTTTTTCTTTGTTCGCCCTAAGTTGGCAGGGTATGCTCAGACGTGAGTCCCTTGCTCACTTTGCCACTGGAGTCAAGCAAGCCCGGCTGAAGACGGCTGTAATGCCAGAATCCGGTCCTGGGAAGCTTGATTCCGGTCCAGGGAAGACATGGCTTGGCAGTTCGGGCTGGACTGTTCCCAGAAGGCACAGGGTCAGACTGATTTGCATATAGCCATGTCTGAACTGGGGTGGCGGAGTGAGCTAAAGAACGGTGATGGATTAAACCCAGATCAGTTGACTGGGGGTGAGTGTTTGTATTGTCAACGCTCCGTCCATCATCACCTTTGGTTTTTCTTTGTTCGCCCTAAATTGGCAGGGTATGCTCAGACGTGAGTTCCTTGCTCACTTTGCCACTGGAGTCAAGCAAGCCCGGCTGAAGACGGCTGTAATGCCAGAAACCGGTCCTGGGAAGCTTGATTCCGGTCCAGGGAAGACATGGCTTGGCAGTTCGGCCTGGACTGTTCCCAGAAGGCACAGGGTCAGACTGATTTGCATATAGCCATGTCTGAACTGGGGTGGCGGAGTGAGCTAAAGAACGGTGATGGATTAAACCCCGATCAGTTGACTGGGGGTGAGTGTTTGTATTGTCAATGCTCCGTCCATCATCACCTTTGGTTTTTCTTTGTTCGCCCTAAGTTGGCAGGGTATGCTCAGACGTGAGTCCCTTGCTCACTTTGCCAATGGAGTCAAGCAAGCCCGGCTGAAGACGGCTGTAATGCCAGAAACCGGTCCTGGGAAGCTTGATTCCGGTCCAGGGAAGACATGGCTTGGCAGTTCGGGCAGGACTGTTCCCAGAAGGCACAGGGTCAGACTGATTTGCACATAGCCATGTCTGAACTGGGGTGGCGGAGTGAGCTAAAGAACGGTGATGGATTAAACCCAGATCAGTTGACTGGGGGTGAGTGTTTGTATTGTCAACGCTCCGTCCATCATCACCTTTGGTTTTACTTTGTTCGCCCTAAGTTGGCAGGGTATGCTCAGACGTGAGTCCCTTGCTCACTTTGCCACTGGAGTCAAGCAAGCCCGGCTGAAGACGGCTGTAATGCCAGAAACCGGTCCTGGGAAGCTTGATTCCGGTCCAGGGAAGACATGGCTTGGCAGTTCGGGCTGGACTGTTCCCAGAGGGCACAGGGTCAGACTGATTTGCATATAGCCATGTCTGAACTGGGGTGGCGGAGTGAGCTAAAGAACGGTGATGGATTAAACCCAGATCAGTTGACTGGGGAGAGTGTTTGTATTGTCAACGCTCCGTCCATCATCACCTTTGGTTTTTCTTTGTACGCCCTAAGTTGGCAGGGTATGCTCAGACGTGAGTCCCTTGCTCACTTTGCCACTGGAGTCAAGCAAGCCCGGCTGAAGACGGCTGTAATGCCAGAACTAAAGTGAGCTAAAGAACGGTGATGGATTAAACCCAGATCAGTTGACTGGGGGTGAGTGTTTGTATTGTCAACGCTCCGTCCATCATCACCTTTGGTTTTTCTTTGTTCGCCCTAAATTGGCAGGGTATGCTCAGACGTGAGTCCCTTGCTCACTTTGCCACTGGAGTCAAGCAAGCCCGGCTGAAGACGGCTGTAATGCCAGAAACCGGTCCTGGGAAGCTTGATTCCGGTCCAGGGAAGACATGGCTTGGCAGTTCGGCCTGGACTGTTCCCAGAAGGCACAGGGTCAGACTGATTTGCATATAGCCATGTCTGAACTGGGGTGGCGGAGTGAGCTAAAGAACGGTGATGGATTAAACCCCGATCAGTTGACTGGGGGTGAGTGTTTGTATTGTCAATGCTCCGTCCATCATCACCTTTGGTTTTTCTTTGTTCGCCCTAAGTTGGCAGGGTATGCTCAGACGTGAGTCCCTTGCTCACTTTGCCAATGGAGTCAAGCAAGCCCGGCTGAAGACGGCTGTAATGCCAGAAACCGGTCCTGGGAAGCTTGATTCCGGTCCAGGGAAGACATGGCTTGGCAGTTCGGGCAGGACTGTTCCCAGAAGGCACAGGGTCAGACTGATTTGCACATAGCCATGTCTGAACTGGGGTGGCGGAGTGAGCTAAAGAACGGTGATGGATTAAACCCAGATCAGTTGACTGGGGGTGAGTGTTTGTATTGTCAACGCTCCGTCCATCATCACCTTTGGTTTTTCTTTGTTCGCCCTAAGTTGGCAGGGTATGCTCAGACGTGAGTCCCTTGCTCACTTTGCCACTGGAGTCAAGCAAGCCCGGCTGAAGACGGCTGTAATGCCAGAAACCGGTCCTGGGAAGCTTGATTCCGGTCCAGGGAAGACATGGCTTGGCAGTTCGGGCAGGACTGTTCCCAGAAGGCACAGGGTCAGACTGATTTGCATATAGCCATGTCTGAACTGGGGTGGCGGAGTGAGCTAAAGAACGGTGATGGATTAAACCCAGATCAGTTGACTGGGGGTGAGTGTTTGTATTGTCAACGCTCCGTCCATCATCACCTTTGGTTTTTTTTTGTTCGCCCTAAATTGGCAGGGTATGCTCAGACGCGAGTCCCTTGCTCACTTTGCCACTGGAGTCAAGCAAGCCCGGCTGAAGACGGCTGTAATGCCAGAAACCGGTCCTGGGAAGCTTGATTCCGGTCCAGGGAAGACATGGCTTGGCAGTTCGGCCTGGACTGTTCCCAGAAGGCACAGGGTCAGACTGATTTGCATATAGCCATGTCTGAACTGGGGTGGCGGAGTGAGCTAAAGAACGGTGATGGATTAAACCCAGATCAGTTGACTGGGGGTGAGTGTTTGTATTGTCAACGCTCCGTCCATCATCACCTTTGGTTTTTCTTTGTTCGCCCTAAGTTGGCAGGGTATGCTCAGACGTGAGTCCCTTGCTCACTTTGCCAATGGAGTCAAGCAAGCCCGGCTGAAGACGGCTGTAATGCCAGAAACCGGTCCTGGGAAGCTTGATTCCGATCCAGGGAAGACATGGCTTGGCAGTTCGGGCAGGACTGTTCCCAGAAGGCACAGGGTCAGACTGATTTGCACATAGCCATGTCTGAACTGGGGTGGCGGAGTGAGCTAAAGAACGGTGATGGATTAAACCCAGATCAGTTGACTGGGGGTGAGTGTTTGTATTGTCAACGCTCCGTCCATCATCACCTTTGGTTTTTCTTTGTTCGCCCTAAGTTGGCAGGGTATGCTCAGACGTGAGCCCCTTGCTCACAATGCCACTGGAGTCAAGCAAGCCTGGCTGAAGACGGCTGTAATGCCAGAAACCGGTCCTGGGAAGCTTGATTCCGGTCCAGGGAAGACATGGCTTGGCAGTTCGGGCTGGACTGTTCCCAGAAGGCACAGGGTCAGGCTGATTTGCACATAGCCATGTCTGAACTGGGGTGGCGGAGTGAGCTAAAGAACGGTGATGGATTAAACCCAGATCAGTTGACTGGGGGTGAGTGTTTGTATTGTCAACGCTCCGTCCATCATCACCTTTGGTTTTTCTTTGTTCGCCCTAAGTTGGCAGGGTATGCTCAGACGTGAGTCCCTTGCTCACTTTGCCACTGGAGTCAAGCAAGCCCGGCTGAAGACGGCTGTAATGCCAGAAACCGGTCCTGGGAAGCTTGATTCCGGTCCAGGGAAGACATGGCTTGGCAGTTCGGGCTGGACTGTTCCCAGAAGGCACAGGGTCAGACTGATTTGCATATATCCATGTCTGAACTGGGGTGGCGGAGTGAGCTAAAGAACGGTGATGGATTAAACCCAGATCAGTTGACTGGGGGTGAGTGTCTGTATTGTCAACGCTCCGTCCATCATCACCTTTGGTTTTTCTTTGTTCGCCCTAAGTTGGCAGGGTATGCTCAGACGTGAGTCCCTTGCTCACTTTGGCACTGGAGTCAAGCAAGCCCGGCTGAAGACGGCTGTAATGCCAGAAACCGGTCCTGGGAAGCTTGATTCCGGTCCAGGGAATACATGGCTTGGCAGTTCGGGCTGGACTGTTCCCAGAAGGCACAGGGTCAGACTGATTTGCATATAGCCATGTCTGAACTGGGGTGGCGGAGTGAGCTAAAGAACGGTGATGGATTAAACCCAGATCAGTTGACTGGGGGTGAGTGTCTGTATTGTCAACGCTCCGTCCATCATCACCTTTGGTTTTTCTTTGTTCGCCCTAAGTTGGCAGGGTATGCTCAGACGTGAGTCCCTTGCTCACTTTGGCACTGGAGTCAAGCAAGCCTGGCTGAAGACGGCTGTAATGCCAGAAACCGGTCCTGGGAAGCTTGATTCCGGTCCAGGGAAGACATGGCTTGGCATTTCGGGCTGGACTGTTCCCAGAAGGCACAGGGTCAGACTGATTTGCATATAGCCATGTCTGAACTGGGGTGGCGGAGTGAGCTAAAGAACGGGGATGGATTAAACCCAGATCAGTTGACTGGGGGTGAGTGTCTGTATTGTCAACGCTCCGTCCATCATCACCTTTGGTTTTTCTTTGTTCGCCCTAAGTTGGCAGGGTATGCTCAGACGTGAGTCCCATGCTCACTTTGGCACTGGAGTCAAGCAAGCCTGGCTGAAGACGGCTGTAATGCCAGAAACCGGTCCTGGGAAGCTTGATTCCGGTCCAGGGAAGACATGGCTTGGCAGTTCGGGCTGGACTGTTCCCAGAAGGCACAGGGTCAGACTGATTTGCATATAGCCATGTCTGAACTGGGGTGGCGGAGTGAGCTAAAGAACGGGGATGGATTAAACCCAGATCAGTTGACTGGGGGTGAGTGTCTGTATTGTCAACGCTCCGTCCATCATCACCTTTGGTTTTTCTTTGTTCGCCCTAAGTTGGCAGGGTATGCTCAGACGTGAGTCCCTTGCTCACTTTTGCCACTGGAGTCAAGCAAGCCCGGCTGAAGACGGCTGTAATGCCAGAAACCGGTCCTGGGAAGCTTGATTCCGGTCCAGGGAAGACATGGCTTGGCAGTTCGGGCTGGACTGTTCCCAGAAGGCACAGGGTCAGACTGATTTGCATATAGCCATGTCTGAACTGGGGTGGCGGAGTGAGCTAAAGAACGGTGATGGATTAAACCCAGATCAGTTGACTGGGGGTGAGTGTTTGTATTGTCAACGCTCCGTCCATCATCACCGTTGGTTTTTTTTTGTTCGCCCTAAATTGGCAGGGTATGCTCAGACGTGAGTCCCTTGCTCACTTTGCCACTGGAGTCAAGCAAGCCCGGCTGAAGACGGCTGTAATGCCAGAAACCGGTCCTGGGAAGCTTGATTCCGGTCCAGGGAAGACATGGCTTGGCAGTTCGGCCTGGACTGTTCCCAGAAGGCACAGGGTCAGACTGATTTGCATATAGCCATGTCTGAACTGGGGTGGCGGAGTGAGCTAAAGAACGGTGATGGATTAAACCCAGATCAGTTGACTAGGGGTGAGTGTTTGTATTGTCAACGCTCCGTCCATCATCACCTTTGGTTTTTCTTTGTTCGCCCTAAGTTGGCAGGGTATGCTCAGACGTGAGTCCCTTGCTCACTTTGCCAATGGAGTCAAGCAAGCCCGGCTGAAGACGGCTGTAATGCCAGAAACCGGTCCTGGGAAGCTTGATTCCGATCCAGGGAAGACATGGCTTGGCAGTTCGGGCAGGACTGTTCCCAGAAGGCACAGGGTCAGACTGATTTGCACATAGCCATGTCTGAACTGGGGTGGCGGAGTGAGCTAAAGAACTGTGATGGATTAAACCCAGATCAGTTGACTGGGGGTGAGTGTTTGTATTGTCAACGCTCCGTCCATCATCACCTTTGGTTTTTCTTTGTTCGCCCTAAGTTGGCAGGGTATGCTCAGACGTGAGCCCCTTGCTCACAATGCCACTGGAGTCAAGCAAGCCCGGCTGAAGACGGCTGTAATGCCAGAAACCGGTCCTGGGAAGCTTGATTCCGGTCCAGGGAAGACATGGCTTGGCAGTTCGGGCTGGACTGTTCCCAGAAGGCACAGGGTCAGGCTGATTTGCACATAGCCATGTCTGAACTGGGGTGGCGGAGTGAGCTAAAGAACGGTGATGGATTAAACCCAGATCAGTTGACTGGGGGTGAGTGTTTGTATTGTCAACGCTCCGTCCATCATCACCTTTGGTTTTTCTTTGTTCGCCCTAAGTTGGCAGGGTATGCTCAGACGTGAGTCCCTTGCTCACTTTGCCACTGGAGTCAAGCAAGCCCGGCTGAAGACGGCTGTAATGCCAGAAACCGGTCCTGGGAAGCTTGATTCCGGTCCAGGGAAGACATGGCTTGGCAGTTCGGGCTGGACTGTTCCCAGAAGGCACAGGGTCAGACTGATTTGCATATAGCCATGTCTGAACTGGGGTGGCGGAGTGAGCTAAAGAACGGTGATGGATTAAACCCAGATCAGTTGACTGGGGGTGAGTGTCTGTATTGTCAACGCTCCGTCCATCATCACCTTTGGTTTTTCTTTGTTCGCCCTAAGTTGGCAGGGTATGCTCAGACGTGAGTCCCTTGCTCACTTTGGCACTGGAGTCAAGCAAGCCCGGCTGAAGACGGCTGTAATGCCAGAAACCGGTCCTGGGAAGCTTGATTCCGGTCCAGGGAATACATGGCTTGGCAGTTCGGGCTGGACTGTTCCCAGAAGGCACAGGGTCAGACTGATTTGCATATAGCCATGTCTGAACTGGGGTGGCGGAGTGAGCTAAAGAACGGTGATGGATTAAACCCAGATCAGTTGACTGGGGGTGAGTGTCTGTATTGTCAACGCTCCGTCCATCATCACCTTTGGTTTTTCTTTGTTCGCCCTAAGTTGGCAGGGTATGCTCAGACGTGAGTCCCTTGCTCACTTTGGCACTGGAGTCAAGCAAGCCTGGCTGAAGACTGCTGTAATGCCAGAAACCGGTCTTGGGAAGCTTGATTCCGGTCCAGGGAAGACATGGCTTGGCAGTTCGGGCTGGACTGTTCCCAGAAGGCACAGGGTCAGACTGATTTGCATATAGCCATGTCTGAACTGGGGTGGCGGAGTGAGCTAAAGAACGGGGATGGATTAAACCCAGATCAGTTGACTGGGGGTGAGTGTCTGTATTGTCAACGCTCCGTCCATCATCACCTTTGGTTTTTCTTTGTTCGCCCTAAGTTGGCAGGGTATGCTCAGACGTGAGTCCCTTGCTCACTTTTGCCACTGGAGTCAAGCAAGCCCGGCTGAAGACGGCTGTAATGCCAGAAACCGGTCCTGGGAAGCTTGATTCCGGTCCAGGGAAGACATGGCTTGGCAGTTCGGGCTGGACTGTTCCCAGAAGGCACAGGGTCAGACTGATTTGCATATAGCCATGTCTGAACTGGGGTGGCGGAGTGAGCTAAAGAACGGTGATGGATTAAACCCAGATCAGTTGACTGGGGGTGAGTGTTTGTATTGTCAACGCTCCGTCCATCATCACCTTTGGTTTTTTTTTGTTCGCCCTAAATTGGCAGGGTATGCTCAGACGTGAGTCCCTTGCTCACTTTGCCACTGGAGTCAAGCAAGCCCGGCTGAAGACGGCTGTAATGCCAGAAACCGGTCCTGGGAAGCTTGATTCCGGTCCAGGGAAGACATGGCTTGGCAGTTCGGCCTGGACTGTTCCCAGAAGGCACAGGGTCAGACTAATTTGCATATAGCCATGTCTGAACTGGGGTGGCGGAGTGAGCTAAAGAACGGTGATGGATTAAACTCAGATCAGTTGACTGGGGGTGAGTGTTTGTATTGTCAACGCTCCGTCCATCATCACCTTTGGTTTTTCTTTGTTCGCCCTAAGTTGGCAGGGTATGCTCAGACGTGAGTCCCTTGCTCACTTTGCCAATGGAGTCAAGCAAGCCCGGCTGAAGACGGCTGTAATGCCAGAAACCGGTCCTGGGAAGCTTGATTCCGATCCAGGGAAGACATGGCTTGGCAGTTCGGGCAGGACTGTTCCCAGAAGGCACAGGGTCAGACTGATTTGCACATAGCCATGTCTGAACTGGGGTGGCGGAGTGAGCTAAAGAACGGTGATGGATTAAACCCAGATCAGTTGACTGGGGGTGAGTGTTTGTATTGTCAACGCTCCGTCCATCATCACCTTTGGTTTTTCTTTGTTCGCCCTAAGTTGGCAGGGTATGCTCAGACGTGAGCCCCTTGCTCACAATGCCACTGGAGTCAAGCAAGCCCGGCTGAAGACGGCTGTAATGCCAGAAACCGGTCCTGGGAAGTTTGATTCCGGTCCAGGGAAGACATGGCTTGGCAGTTCGGGCTGGACTGTTCCCAGAAGGCACAGGGTCAGGCTGATTTGCACATAGCCATGTCTGAACTGGGGTGGCGGATTGAGCTAAAGAACGGTGATGGATTAAACCCAGATCAGTTGACTGGGGGTGAGTGTTTGTATTGTCAACGCTCCGTCCATCATCACCTTTGGTTTTTCTTTGTTCGCCCTAAGTTGGCAGGGTATGCTCAGACGTGAGTCCCTTGCTCACTTTGCCACTGGAGTCAAGCAAGCCCGGCTGAAGACGGCTGTAATGCCAGAATCCGGTCCTGGGAAGCTTGATTCCGGTCCAGGGAAGACATGGCTTGGCAGTTCGGGCTGGACTGTTCCCAGAAGGCACAGGGTCAGACTGATTTGCATATAGCCATGTCTGAACTGGGGTGGCGGAGTGAGCTAAAGAACGGTGATGGATTAAACCCAGATCAGTTGACTGGGGGTGAGTGTTTGTATTGTCAACGCTCCGTCCATCATCACCTTTGGTTTTTCTTTGTTCGCCCTAAATTGGCAGGGTATGCTCAGACGTGAGTTCCTTGCTCACTTTGCCACTGGAGTCAAGCAAGCCCGGCTGAAGACGGCTGTAATGCCAGAAACCGGTCCTGGGAAGCTTGATTCCGGTCCAGGGAAGACATGGCTTGGCAGTTCGGCCTGGACTGTTCCCAGAAGGCACAGGGTCAGACTGATTTGCATATAGCCATGTCTGAACTGGGGTGGCGGAGTGAGCTAAAGAACGGTGATGGATTAAACCCCGATCAGTTGACTGGGGGTGAGTGTTTGTATTGTCAATGCTCCGTCCATCATCACCTTTGGTTTTTCTTTGTTCGCCCTAAGTTGGCAGGGTATGCTCAGACGTGAGTCCCTTGCTCACTTTGCCAATGGAGTCAAGCAAGCCCGGCTGAAGACGGCTGTAATGCCAGAAACCGGTCCTGGGAAGCTTGATTCCGGTCCAGGGAAGACATGGCTTGGCAGTTCGGGCAGGACTGTTCCCAGAAGGCACAGGGTCAGACTGATTTGCACATAGCCATGTCTGAACTGGGGTGGCGGAGTGAGCTAAAGAACGGTGATGGATTAAACCCAGATCAGTTGACTGGGGGTGAGTGTTTGTATTGTCAACGCTCCGTCCATCATCACCTTTGGTTTTACTTTGTTCGCCCTAAGTTGGCAGGGTATGCTCAGACGTGAGTCCCTTGCTCACTTTGCCACTGGAGTCAAGCAAGCCCGGCTGAAGACGGCTGTAATGCCAGAAACCGGTCCTGGGAAGCTTGATTCCGGTCCAGGGAAGACATGGCTTGGCAGTTCGGGCTGGACTGTTCCCAGAGGGCACAGGGTCAGACTGATTTGCATATAGCCATGTCTGAACTGGGGTGGCGGAGTGAGCTAAAGAACGGTGATGGATTAAACCCAGATCAGTTGACTGGGGAGAGTGTTTGTATTGTCAACGCTCCGTCCATCATCACCTTTGGTTTTTCTTTGTACGCCCTAAGTTGGCAGGGTATGCTCAGACGTGAGTCCCTTGCTCACTTTGCCACTGGAGTCAAGCAAGCCCGGCTGAAGACGGCTGTAATGCCAGAACTAAAGTGAGCTAAAGAACGGTGATGGATTAAACCCAGATCAGTTGACTGGGGGTGAGTGTTTGTATTGTCAACGCTCCGTCCATCATCACCTTTGGTTTTTCTTTGTTCGCCCTAAATTGGCAGGGTATGCTCAGACGTGAGTCCCTTGCTCACTTTGCCACTGGAGTCAAGCAAGCCCGGCTGAAGACGGCTGTAATGCCAGAAACCGGTCCTGGGAAGCTTGATTCCGGTCCAGGGAAGACATGGCTTGGCAGTTCGGCCTGGACTGTTCCCAGAAGGCACAGGGTCAGACTGATTTGCATATAGCCATGTCTGAACTGGGGTGGCGGAGTGAGCTAAAGAACGGTGATGGATTAAACCCCGATCAGTTGACTGGGGGTGAGTGTTTGTATTGTCAATGCTCCGTCCATCATCACCTTTGGTTTTTCTTTGTTCGCCCTAAGTTGGCAGGGTATGCTCAGACGTGAGTCCCTTGCTCACTTTGCCAATGGAGTCAAGCAAGCCCGGCTGAAGACGGCTGTAATGCCAGAAACCGGTCCTGGGAAGCTTGATTCCGGTCCAGGGAAGACATGGCTTGGCAGTTCGGGCAGGACTGTTCCCAGAAGGCACAGGGTCAGACTGATTTGCACATAGCCATGTCTGAACTGGGGTGGCGGAGTGAGCTAAAGAACGGTGATGGATTAAACCCAGATCAGTTGACTGGGGGTGAGTGTTTGTATTGTCAACGCTCCGTCCATCATCACCTTTGGTTTTTCTTTGTTCGCCCTAAGTTGGCAGGGTATGCTCAGACGTGAGTCCCTTGCTCACTTTGCCACTGGAGTCAAGCAAGCCCGGCTGAAGACGGCTGTAATGCCAGAAACCGGTCCTGGGAAGCTTGATTCCGGTCCAGGGAAGACATGGCTTGGCAGTTCGGGCAGGACTGTTCCCAGAAGGCACAGGGTCAGACTGATTTGCATATAGCCATGTCTGAACTGGGGTGGCGGAGTGAGCTAAAGAACGGTGATGGATTAAACCCAGATCAGTTGACTGGGGGTGAGTGTTTGTATTGTCAACGCTCCGTCCATCATCACCTTTGGTTTTTTTTTGTTCGCCCTAAATTGGCAGGGTATGCTCAGACGCGAGTCCCTTGCTCACTTTGCCACTGGAGTCAAGCAAGCCCGGCTGAAGACGGCTGTAATGCCAGAAACCGGTCCTGGGAAGCTTGATTCCGGTCCAGGGAAGACATGGCTTGGCAGTTCGGCCTGGACTGTTCCCAGAAGGCACAGGGTCAGACTGATTTGCATATAGCCATGTCTGAACTGGGGTGGCGGAGTGAGCTAAAGAACGGTGATGGATTAAACCCAGATCAGTTGACTGGGGGTGAGTGTTTGTATTGTCAACGCTCCGTCCATCATCACCTTTGGTTTTTCTTTGTTCGCCCTAAGTTGGCAGGGTATGCTCAGACGTGAGTCCCTTGCTCACTTTGCCAATGGAGTCAAGCAAGCCCGGCTGAAGACGGCTGTAATGCCAGAAACCGGTCCTGGGAAGCTTGATTCCGATCCAGGGAAGACATGGCTTGGCAGTTCGGGCAGGACTGTTCCCAGAAGGCACAGGGTCAGACTGATTTGCACATAGCCATGTCTGAACTGGGGTGGCGGAGTGAGCTAAAGAACGGTGATGGATTAAACCCAGATCAGTTGACTGGGGGTGAGTGTTTGTATTGTCAACGCTCCGTCCATCATCACCTTTGGTTTTTCTTTGTTCGCCCTAAGTTGGCAGGGTATGCTCAGACGTGAGCCCCTTGCTCACAATGCCACTGGAGTCAAGCAAGCCTGGCTGAAGACGGCTGTAATGCCAGAAACCGGTCCTGGGAAGCTTGATTCCGGTCCAGGGAAGACATGGCTTGGCAGTTCGGGCTGGACTGTTCCCAGAAGGCACAGGGTCAGGCTGATTTGCACATAGCCATGTCTGAACTGGGGTGGCGGAGTGAGCTAAAGAACGGTGATGGATTAAACCCAGATCAGTTGACTGGGGGTGAGTGTTTGTATTGTCAACGCTCCGTCCATCATCACCTTTGGTTTTTCTTTGTTCGCCCTAAGTTGGCAGGGTATGCTCAGACGTGAGTCCCTTGCTCACTTTGCCACTGGAGTCAAGCAAGCCCGGCTGAAGACGGCTGTAATGCCAGAAACCGGTCCTGGGAAGCTTGATTCCGGTCCAGGGAAGACATGGCTTGGCAGTTCGGGCTGGACTGTTCCCAGAAGGCACAGGGTCAGACTGATTTGCATATATCCATGTCTGAACTGGGGTGGCGGAGTGAGCTAAAGAACGGTGATGGATTAAACCCAGATCAGTTGACTGGGGGTGAGTGTCTGTATTGTCAACGCTCCGTCCATCATCACCTTTGGTTTTTCTTTGTTCGCCCTAAGTTGGCAGGGTATGCTCAGACGTGAGTCCCTTGCTCACTTTGGCACTGGAGTCAAGCAAGCCCGGCTGAAGACGGCTGTAATGCCAGAAACCGGTCCTGGGAAGCTTGATTCCGGTCCAGGGAATACATGGCTTGGCAGTTCGGGCTGGACTGTTCCCAGAAGGCACAGGGTCAGACTGATTTGCATATAGCCATGTCTGAACTGGGGTGGCGGAGTGAGCTAAAGAACGGTGATGGATTAAACCCAGATCAGTTGACTGGGGGTGAGTGTCTGTATTGTCAACGCTCCGTCCATCATCACCTTTGGTTTTTCTTTGTTCGCCCTAAGTTGGCAGGGTATGCTCAGACGTGAGTCCCTTGCTCACTTTGGCACTGGAGTCAAGCAAGCCTGGCTGAAGACGGCTGTAATGCCAGAAACCGGTCCTGGGAAGCTTGATTCCGGTCCAGGGAAGACATGGCTTGGCAGTTCGGGCTGGACTGTTCCCAGAAGGCACAGGGTCAGACTGATTTGCATATAGCCATGTCTGAACTGGGGTGGCGGAGTGAGCTAAAGAACGGGGATGGATTAAACCCAGATCAGTTGACTGGGGGTGAGTGTCTGTATTGTCAACGCTCCGTCCATCATCACCTTTGGTTTTTCTTTGTTCGCCCTAAGTTGGCAGGGTATGCTCAGACGTGAGTCCCTTGCTCACTTTTGCCACTGGAGTCAAGCAATCCCGGCTGAAGACGGCTGTAATGCCAGAAACCGGTCCTGGGAAGCTTGATTCCGGTCCAGGGAAGACATGGCTTGGCAGTTCGGGCTGGACTGTTCCCAGAAGGCACAGGGTCAGACTGATTTGCATATAGCCATGTCTGAACTGGGGTGGCGGAGTGAGCTAAAGAACGGTGATGGATTGAACCCAGATCAGTTGACTGGGGGTGAGTGTTTGTATTGTCAACGCTCCGTCCATCATCACCTTTGGTTTTTTTTTGTTCGCCCTAAATTGGCAGGGTATGCTCAGACGTGAGTCCCTTGCTCACTTTGCCACTGGAGTCAAGCAAGCCCGGCTGAAGACGGCTGTAATGCCAGAAACCGGTCCTGGGAAGCTTGATTCCGGTCCAGGGAAGACATGGCTTGGCAGTTCGGCCTGGACTGTTCCGAGAAGGCACAGGGTCAGACTGATTTGCATATAGCCATGTCTGAACTGGGGTGGCGGAGTGAGCTAAAGAACGGTGATGGATTAAACCCAGATCAGTTGACTGGGGGTGAGTGTCTGTATTGTCAACGCTCCGTCCATCATCACCTTTGGTTTTTCTTTGTTCGCCCTAAGTTGGCAGGGTATGCTCAGACGTGAGTCCCATGCTCACTTTGGCACTGGAGTCAAGCAAGCCTGGCTGAAGACGGCTGTAATGCCAGAAACCGGTCCTGGGAAGCTTGATTCCGGTCCAGGGAAGACATGGCTTGGCAGTTCGGGCTGGACTGTTCCCAGAAGGCACAGGGTCAGACTGATTTGCATATAGCCATGTCTGAACTGGGGTGGCGGAGTGAGCTAAAGAACGGGGATGGATTAAACCCAGATCAGTTGACTGGGGGTGAGTGTCTGTATTGTCAACGCTCCGTCCATCATCACCTTTGGTTTTTCTTTGTTCGCCCTAAGTAGGCAGGGTATGCTCAGACGTGAGTCCCTTGCTCACTTTTGCCACTGGAGTCAAGCAAGCCCGGCTGAAGACGGCTGTAATGCCAGAAACCGGTCCTGGGAAGCTTGATTCCGGTCCAGGGAAGACATGGCTTGGCAGTTCGGGCTGGACTGTTCCCAGAAGGCACAGGGTCAGACTGATTTGCATATAGCCATGTCTGAACTGGGGTGGCGGAGTGAGCTAAAGAACGGTGATGGATTAAACCCAGATCAGTTGACTGGGGGTGAGTGTTTGTATTGTCAACGCTCCGTCCATCATCACCTTTGGTTTTTTTTTGTTCGCCCTAAATTGGCAGGGTATGCTCAGACGTGAGTCCCTTGCTCACTTTGCCACTGGAGTCAAGCAAGCCCGGCTGAAGACGGCTGTAATGCCAGAAACCGGTCCTGGGAAGCTTGATTCCGGTCCAGGGAAGACATGGCTTGGCAGTTCGGCCTGGACTGTTCCCAGAAGGCACAGGGTCAGACTGATTTGCATATAGCCATGTCTGAACTGGGGTGGCGGAGTGAGCTAAAGAACGGTGATGGATTAAACCCAGATCAGTTGACTAGGGGTGAGTGTTTGTATTGTCAACGCTCCGTCCATCATCACCTTTGGTTTTTCTTTGTTCGCCCTAAGTTGGCAGGGTATGCTCAGACGTGAGTCCCTTGCTCACTTTGCCAATGGAGTCAAGCAAGCCCGGCTGAAGACGGCTGTAATGCCAGAAACCGGTCCTGGGAAGCTTGATTCCGATCCAGGGAAGACATGGCTTGGCAGTTCGGGCAGGACTGTTCCCAGAAGGCACAGGGTCAGACTGATTTGCACATAGCCATGTCTGAACTGGGGTGGCGGAGTGAGCTAAAGAACTGTGATGGATTAAACCCAGATCAGTTGACTGGGGGTGAGTGTTTGTATTGTCAACGCTCCGTCCATCATCACCTTTGGTTTTTCTTTGTTCGCCCTAAGTTGGCAGGGTATGCTCAGACGTGAGCCCCTTGCTCACAATGCCACTGGAGTCAAGCAAGCCCGGCTGAAGACGGCTGTAATGCCAGAAACCGGTCCTGGGAAGCTTGATTCCGGTCCAGGGAAGACATGGCTTGGCAGTTCGGGCTGGACTGTTCCCAGAAGGCACAGGGTCAGGCTGATTTGCACATAGCCATGTCTGAACTGGGGTGGCGGAGTGAGCTAAAGAACGGTGATGGATTAAACCCAGATCAGTTGACTGGGGGTGAGTGTTTGTATTGTCAACGCTCCGTCCATCATCACCTTTGGTTTTTCTTTGTTCGCCCTAAGTTGGCAGGGTATGCTCAGACGTGAGTCCCTTGCTCACTTTGCCACTGGAGTCAAGCAAGCCCGGCTGAAGACGGCTGTAATGCCAGAAACCGGTCCTGGGAAGCTTGATTCCGGTCCAGGGAAGACATGGCTTGGCAGTTCGGGCTGGACTGTTCCCAGAAGGCACAGGGTCAGACTGATTTGCATATAGCCATGTCTGAACTGGGGTGGCGGAGTGAGCTAAAGAACGGTGATGGATTAAACCCAGATCAGTTGACTGGGGGTGAGTGTCTGTATTGTCAACGCTCCGTCCATCATCACCTTTGGTTTTTCTTTGTTCGCCCTAAGTTGGCAGGGTATGCTCAGACGTGAGTCCCTTGCTCACTTTGGCACTGGAGTCAAGCAAGCCTGGCTGAAGACGGCTGTAATGCCAGAAACCGGTCCTGGGAAGCTTGATTCCGGTCCAGGGAAGACATGGCTTGGCAGTTCGGGCTGGACTGTTCCCAGAAGGCACAGGGTCAGACTGATTTGCATATAGCCATGTCTGAACTGGGGTGGCGGAGTGAGCTAAAGAACGGGGATGGATTAAACCCAGATCAGTTGACTGGGGGTGAGTGTCTGTATTGTCAACGCTCCGTCCATCATCACCTTTGGTTTTTCTTTGTTCGCCCTAAGTTGGCAGGGTATGCTCAGACGTGAGTCCCTTGCTCACTTTTGCCACTGGAGTCAAGCAAGCCCGGCTGAAGACGGCTGTAATGCCAGAAACCGGTCCTGGGAAGCTTGATTCCGGTCCAGGGAAGACATGGCTTGGCAGTTCGGGCTGGACTGTTCCCAGAAGGCACAGGGTCAGACTGATTTGCATATAGCCATGTCTGAACTGGGGTGGCGGAGTGAGCTAAAGAACGGTGATGGATTAAACCCAGATCAGTTGACTGGGGGTGAGTGTTTGTATTGTCAACGCTCCGTCCATCATCACCTTTGGTTTTTTTTTGTTCGCCCTAAATTGGCAGGGTATGCTCAGACGTGAGTCCCTTGCTCACTTTGCCACTGGAGTCAAGCAAGCCCGGCTGAAGACGGCTGTAATGCCAGAAACCGGTCCTGGGAAGCTTGATTCCGGTCCAGGGAAGACATGGCTTGGCAGTTCGGCCTGGACTGTTCCCAGAAGGCACAGGGTCAGACTAATTTGCATATAGCCATGTCTGAACTGGGGTGGCGGAGTGAGCTAAAGAACGGTGATGGATTAAACTCAGATCAGTTGACTGGGGGTGAGTGTTTGTATTGTCAACGCTCCGTCCATCATCACCTTTGGTTTTTCTTTGTTCGCCCTAAGTTGGCAGGGTATGCTCAGACGTGAGTCCCTTGCTCACTTTGCCAATGGAGTCAAGCAAGCCCGGCTGAAGACGGCTGTAATGCCAGAAACCGGTCCTGGGAAGCTTGATTCCGATCCAGGGAAGACATGGCTTGGCAGTTCGGGCAGGACTGTTCCCAGAAGGCACAGGGTCAGACTGATTTGCACATAGCCATGTCTGAACTGGGGTGGCGGAGTGAGCTAAAGAACGGTGATGGATTAAACCCAGATCAGTTGACTGGGGGTGAGTGTTTGTATTGTCAACGCTCCGTCCATCATCACCTTTGGTTTTTCTTTGTTCGCCCTAAGTTGGCAGGGTATGCTCAGACGTGAGCCCCTTGCTCACTTTGCCACTGGAGTCAAGCAAGCCCGGCTGAAGACGGCTGTAATGCCAGAAACCGGTCCTGGGAAGTTTGATTCCGGTCCAGGGAAGACATGGCTTGGCAGTTCGGGCTGGACTGTTCCCAGAAGGCACAGGGTCAGGCTGATTTGCACATAGCCATGTCTGAACTGGGGTGGCGGATTGAGCTAAAGAACGGTGATGGATTAAACCCAGATCAGTTGACTGGGGGTGAGTGTTTGTATTGTCAACGCTCCGTCCATCATCACCTTTGGTTTTTCTTTGTTCGCCCTAAGTTGGCAGGGTATGCTCAGACGCGAGTCCCTTGCTCACTTTGCCACTGGAGTCAAGCAAGCCCGGCTGAAGACGGCTGTAATGCCAGAAACCGGTCCTGGGAAGCTTGGTTCCGGTCCAGGGAAGACATGGCTTGGCAGTTCGGGCTGGACTGTTCCCAGAAGGCACAGGGTCAGACTGATTTGCATATAGCCATGTCTGAACTGGGGTGGCGGAGTGAGCTAAAGAACGGTGATGGATTAAACCCAGATCAGTTGACTGGGGGTGAGTGTTTGTATTGTCAACGCTCCGTCCATCATCACCTTTGGTTTTTCTTTGTTCGCCCTAAATTGGCAGGGTATGCTCAGACGTGAGTCCCTTGCTCACTTTGCCACTGGAGTCAAGCAAGCCCGGCTGAAGACGGCTGTAATGCCAGAAACCGGTCCTGGGAAGCTTGATTCCGGTCCAGGGAAGACATGGCTTGGCAGTTCGGCCTGGACTGTTCCCAGAAGGCACAGGGTCAGACTGATTTGCATATAGCCATGTCTGAACTGGGGTGGCGGAGTGAGCTAAAGAACGGTGATGGATTAAACCCCGATCAGTTGACTGGGGGTGAGTGTTTGTATTGTCAATGCTCCGTCCATCATCACCTTTGGTTTTTCTTTGTTCGCCCTAAGTTGGCAGGGTATGCTCAGACGTGAGTCCCTTGCTCACTTTGCCAATGGAGTCAAGCAAGCCCGGCTGAAGACGGCTGTAATGCCAGAAACCGGTCCTGGGAAGCTTGATTCCGGTCCAGGGAAGACATGGCTTGGCAGTTCGGGCAGGACTGTTCCCAGAAGGCACAGGGTCAGACTGATTTGCACATAGCCATGTCTGAACTGGGGTGGCGGAGTGAGCTAAAGAACGGTGATGGATTAAACCCAGATCAGTTGACTGGGGGTGAGTGTTTGTATTGTCAACGCTCCGTCCATCATCACCTTTGGTTTTTCTTTGTTCGCCCTAAGTTGGCAGGGTATGCTCAGACGTGAGTCCCTTGCTCACTTTGCCACTGGAGTCAAGCAAGCCCGGCTGAAGACGGCTGTAATGCCAGAAACCGGTCCTGGGAAGCTTGATTCCGGTCCAGGGAAGACATGGCTTGGCAGTTCGGGCTGGACTGTTCCCAGAGGGCACAGGGTCAGACTGATTTGCATATAGCCATGTCTGAACTGGGGTGGCGGAGTGAGCTAAAGAACGGTGATGGATTAAACCCAGATCAGTTGACTGGGGAGAGTGTTTGTATTGTCAACGCTCCGTCCATCATCACCTTTGGTTTTTCTTTGTACGCCCTAAGTTGGCAGGGTATGCTCAGACGTGAGTCCCTTGCTCACTTTGCCACTGGAGTCAAGCAAGCCCGGCTGAAGACGGCTGTAATGCCAGAACTAAAGTGAGCTAAAGAACGGTGATGGATTAAACCCAGATCAGTTGACTGGGGGTGAGTGTTTGTATTGTCAACGCTCCGTCCATCATCACCTTTGGTTTTTCTTTGTTCGCCCTAAATTGGCAGGGTATGCTCAGACGTGAGTCCCTTGCTCACTTTGCCACTGGAGTCAAGCAAGCCCGGCTGAAGACGGCTGTAATGCCAGAAACCGGTCCTGGGAAGCTTGATTCCGGTCCAGGGAAGACATGGCTTGGCAGTTCGGCCTGGACTGTTCCCAGAAGGCACAGGGTCAGACTGATTTGCATATAGCCATGTCTGAACTGGGGTGGCGGAGTGAGCTAAAGAACGGTGATGGATTAAACCCCGATCAGTTGACTGGGGGTGAGTGTTTGTATTGTCAATGCTCCGTCCATCATCACCTTTGGTTTTTCTTTGTTCGCCCTAAGTTGGCAGGGTATGCTCAGACGTGAGTCCCTTGCTCACTTTGCCAATGGAGTCAAGCAAGCCCGGCTGAAGACGGCTGTAATGCCAGAAACCGGTCCTGGGAAGCTTGATTCCGGTCCAGGGAAGACATGGCTTGGCAGTTCGGGCAGGACTGTTCCCAGAAGGCACAGGGTCAGACTGATTTGCACATAGCCATGTCTGAACTGGGGTGGCGGAGTGAGCTAAAGAACGGTGATGGATTAAACCCAGATCAGTTGACTGGGGGTGAGTGTTTGTATTGTCAACGCTCCGTCCATCATCACCTTTGGTTTTTCTTTGTTCGCCCTAAGTTGGCAGGGTATGCTCAGACGTGAGTCCCTTGCTCACTTTGCCACTGGAGTCAAGCAAGCCCGGCTGAAGACGGCTGTAATGCCAGAAACCGGTCCTGGGAAGCTTGATTCCGGTCCAGGGAAGACATGGCTTGGCAGTTCGGGCAGGACTGTTCCCAGAAGGCACAGGGTCAGACTGATTTGCATATAGCCATGTCTGAACTGGGGTGGCGGAGTGAGCTAAAGAACGGTGATGGATTAAACCCAGATCAGTTGACTGGGGGTGAGTGTTTGTATTGTCAACGCTCCGTCCATCATCACCTTTGGTTTTTTTTTGTTCGCCCTAAATTGGCAGGGTATGCTCAGACGCGAGTCCCTTGCTCACTTTGCCACTGGAGTCAAGCAAGCCCGGCTGAAGACGGCTGTAATGCCAGAAACCGGTCCTGGGAAGCTTGATTCCGGTCCAGGGAAGACATGGCTTGGCAGTTCGGCCTGGACTGTTCCCAGAAGGCACAGGGTCAGACTGATTTGCATATAGCCATGTCTGAACTGGGGTGGCGGAGTGAGCTAAAGAACGGTGATGGATTAAACCCAGATCAGTTGACTGGGGGTGAGTGTTTGTATTGTCAACGCTCCGTCCATCATCACCTTTGGTTTTTCTTTGTTCGCCCTAAGTTGGCAGGGTATGCTCAGACGTGAGTCCCTTGCTCACTTTGCCAATGGAGTCAAGCAAGCCCGGCTGAAGACGGCTGTAATGCCAGAAACCGGTCCTGGGAAGCTTGATTCCGATCCAGGGAAGACATGGCTTGGCAGTTCGGGCAGGACTGTTCCCAGAAGGCACAGGGTCAGACTGATTTGCACATAGCCATGTCTGAACTGGGGTGGCGGAGTGAGCTAAAGAACGGTGATGGATTAAACCCAGATCAGTTGACTGGGGGTGAGTGTTTGTATTGTCAACGCTCCGTCCATCATCACCTTTGGTTTTTCTTTGTTCGCCCTAAGTTGGCAGGGTATGCTCAGACGTGAGCCCCTTGCTCACAATGCCACTGGAGTCAAGCAAGCCCGGCTGAAGACGGCTGTAATGCCAGAAACCGGTCCTGGGAAGCTTGATTCCGGTCCTGGGAAGACATGGCTTGGCAGTTCGGGCTGGACTGTTCCCAGAAGGCACAGGGTCAGGCTGATTTGCACATAGCCATGTCTGAACTGGGGTGGCGGAGTGAGCTAAAGAACGGTGATGGATTAAACCCAGATCAGTTGACTGGGGGTGAGTGTTTGTATTGTCAACGCTCCGTCCATCATCACCTTTGGTTTTTCTTTGTTCGCCCTAAGTTGGCAGGGTATGCTCAGACGTGAGTCCCTTGCTCACTTTGCCACTGGAGTCAAGCAAGCCCGGCTGAAGACGGCTGTAATGCCAGAAACCGGTCCTGGGAAGCTTGATTCCGGTCCAGGGAAGACATGGCTTGGCAGTTCGGGCTGGACTGTTCCCAGAAGGCACAGGGTCAGACTGATTTGCATATATCCATGTCTGAACTGGGGTGGCGGAGTGAGCTAAAGAACGGTGATGGATTAAACCCAGATCAGTTGACTGGGGGTGAGTGTCTGTATTGTCAACGCTCCGTCCATCATCACCTTTGGTTTTTCTTTGTTCGCCCTAAGTTGGCAGGGTATGCTCAGACGTTAGTCCCTTGCTCACTTTGGCACTGGAGTCAAGCAAGCCCGGCTGAAGACGGCTGTAATGCCAGAAACCGGTCCTGGGAAGCTTGATTCCGGTCCAGGGAATACATGGCTTGGCAGTTCGGGCTGGACTGTTCCCAGAAGGCACAGGGTCAGACTGATTTGCATATAGCCATGTCTGAACTGGGGTGGCGGAGTGAGCTAAAGAACGGTGATGGATTAAACCCAGATCAGTTGACTGGGGGTGAGTGTCTGTATTGTCAACGCTCCGTCCATCATCACCTTTGGTTTTTCTTTGTTCGCCCTAAGTTGGCAGGGTATGCTCAGACGTGAGTCCCTTGCTCACTTTGGCACTGGAGTCAAGCAAGCCTGGCTGAAGACGGCTGTAATGCCAGAAACCGGTCCTGGGAAGCTTGATTCCGGTCCAGGGAAGACATGGCTTGGCAGTTCGGGCTGGACTGTTCCCAGAAGGCACAGGGTCAGACTGATTTGCATATAGCCATGTCTGAACTGGGGTGGCGGAGTGAGCTAAAGAACGGGGATGGATTAAACCCAGATCAGTTGACTGGGGGTGAGTGTCTGTATTGTCAACGCTCCGTCCATCATCACCTTTGGTTTTTCTTTGTTCGCCCTAAGTTGGCAGGGTATGCTCAGACGTGAGTCCCTTGCTCACTTTTGCCACTGGAGTCAAGCAAG
The DNA here is from genome assembly GCF_964261635.1 of Lissotriton helveticus. NCBI lineage: Eukaryota > Metazoa > Chordata > Amphibia > Caudata > Salamandridae > Lissotriton > Lissotriton helveticus. The sequence goes on from NC_136073.1 coordinate 343,524,041, forward strand.
CCCGGCTGAAGACGGCTGTAATGCCAGAAACCGGTCCTGGGAAGCTTGATTCCGGTCCAGGGAAGACATGGCTTGGCAGTTCGGGCTGGACTGTTCCCAGAAGGCACAGGGTCAGACTGATTTGCATATAGCCATGTCTGAACTGGGGTGGCGGAGTGAGCTAAAGAACGGTGATGGATTGAACCCAGATCAGTTGACTGGGGGTGAGTGTTTGTATTGTCAACGCTCCGTCCATCATCACCTTTGGTTTTTTTTTGTTCGCCCTAAATTGGCAGGGTATGCTCAGACGTGAGTCCCTTGCTCACTTTGCCACTGGAGTCAAGCAAGCCCGGCTGAAGACGGCTGTAATGCCAGAAACCGGTCCTGGGAAGCTTGATTCCGGTCCAGGGAAGACATGGCTTGGCAGTTCGGCCTGGACTGTTCCCAGAAGGCACAGGGTCAGACTGATTTGCATATAGCCATGTCTGAACTGGGGTGGCGGAGTGAGCTAAAGAACGGTGATGGATTAAACCCAGATCAGTTGACTGGGGGTGAGTGTTTGTATTGTCAACGCTCCGTCCATCATCACCTTTGGTTTTTCTTTGTTCGCCCTAAGTTGGCAGGGTATGCTCAGACGAGAGTCCCTTGCTCACTTTGCCAATGGAGTCAAGCAAGCCCGGCTGAAGACGGCTGTAATGCCAGAAACCGGTCCTGGGAAGCTTGATTCCGATCCAGGGAAGACATGGCTTGGCAGTTCGGGCAGGACTGTTCCCAGAAGGCACAGGGTCAGACTGATTTGCACATAGCCATGTCTGAACTGGGGTGGCGGAGTGAGCTAAAGAACGGTGATGGATTAAACCCAGATCAGTTGACTGGGGTGAGTGTTTGTATTGTCAACGCTCCGTCCATCATCACCTTTGGTTTTTCTTTGTTCGCCCTAAGTTGGCAGGGTATGCTCAGACGTGAGCCCCTTGCTCACAATGCCACTGGAGTCAAGCAAGCCCGGCTGAAGACGGCTGTAATGCCAGAAACCGGTCCTGGGAAGTTTGATTCCGGTCCAGGGAAGACATGGCTTGGCAGTTCTGGCTGGACTGTTCCCAGAAGGCACAGGGTCAGGCTGATTTGCACATAGCCATGTCTGAACTGGGGTGGCGGAGTGAGCTAAAGAACGGTGATGGATTAAACCCAGATCAGTTGACTGGGGGTGAGTGTTTGTATTGTCAACGCTCCGTCCATCATCACCTTTGGTTTTTCTTTGTTCGCCCTAAGTTGGCAGGGTATGCTCAGACGTGAGTCCCTTGCTCACTTTGCCACTGGAGTCAAGCAAGCCCGGCTGAAGACGGCTGTAATGCCAGAAACCGGTCCTGGGAAGCTTGATTCCGGTCCAGGGAAGACATGGCTTGGCAGTTCGGGCTGGACTGTTCCCAGAAGGCACAGGGTCAGACTGATTTGCATATATCCATGTCTGAACTGGGGTGGCGGAGTGAGCTAAAGAACGGTGATGGATTAAACCCAGATCAGTTGACTGGGGGTGAGTGTCTGTATTGTCAACGCTCCGTCCATCATCACCTTTGGTTTTTCTTTGTTCGCCCTAAGTTGGCAGGGTATGCTCAGACGTGAGTCCCTTGCTCACTTTGGCACTGGAGTCAAGCAAGCCCGGCTGAAGACGGCTGTAATGCCAGAAACCGGTCCTGGGAAGCTTGATTCCGGTCCAGGGAATACATGGCTTGGCAGTTCGGGCTGGACTGTTCCCAGAAGGCACAGGGTCAGACTGATTTGCATATAGCCATGTCTGAACTGGGGTGGCGGAGTGAGCTAAAGAACGGTGATGGATTAAACCCAGATCAGTTGACTGGGGGTGAGTGTCTGTATTGTCAACGCTCCGTCCATCATCACCTTTGGTTTTTCTTTGTTCGCCCTAAGTTGGCAGGGTATGCTCAGACGTGAGTCCCTTGCTCACTTTGGCACTGGAGTCAAGCAAGCCTGGCTGAAGACGGCTGTAATGCCAGAAACCGGTCCTGGGAAGCTTGATTCCGGTCCAGGGAAGACATGGCTTGGCAGTTCGGGCTGGACTGTTCCCAGAAGGCACAGGGTCAGACTGATTTGCATATAGCCATGTCTGAACTGGGGTGGCGGAGTGAGCTAAAGAACGGGGATGGATTAAACCCAGATCAGTTGACTGGGGGTGAGTGTCTGTATTGTCAACGCTCCGTCCATCATCACCTTTGGTTTTTCTTTGTTCGCCCTAAGTTGGCAGGGTATGCTCAGACGTGAGTCCCTTGCTCACTTTTGCCACTGGAGTCAAGCAAGCCCGGCTGAAGACGGCTGTAATGCCAGAAACCGGTCCTGGGAAGCTTGATTCCGGTCCAGGGAAGACATGGCTTGGCAGTTCGGGCTGGACTGTTCCCAGAAGGCACAGGGTCAGACTGATTTGCATATAGCCATGTCTGAACTGGGGTGGCGGAGTGAGCTAAAGAACGGTGATGGATTGAACCCAGATCAGTTGACTGGGGGTGAGTGTTTGTATTGTCAACGCTCCGTCCATCATCACCTTTGGTTTTTTTTTGTTCGCCCTAAATTGGCAGGGTATGCTCAGACGTGAGTCCCTTGCTCACTTTGCCACTGGAGTCAAGCAAGCCCGGCTGAAGACGGCTGTAATGCCAGAAACCGGTCCTGGGAAGCTTGATTCCGGTCCAGGGAAGACATGGCTTGGCAGTTCGGCCTGGACTGTTCCCAGAAGGCACAGGGTCAGACTGATTTGAATATAGCCATGTCTGAACTGGGGTGGCGGAGTGAGCTAAAGAACGGTGATGGATTAAACCCAGATCAGTTGACTGGGGGTGAGTGTTTGTATTGTCAACGCTCCGTCCATCATCACCTTTGGTTTTTCTTTGTTCGCCCTAAGTTGGCAGGGTATGCTCAGACGAGAGTCCCTTGCTCACTTTGCCAATGGAGTCAAGCAAGCCCGGCTGAAGACGGCTGTAATGCCAGAAACCGGTCCTGGGAAGCTTGATTCCGATCCAGGGAAGACATGGCTTGGCAGTTCGGGCAGGACTGTTCCCAGAAGGCACAGGGTCAGACTGATTTGCACATAGCCATGTCTGAACTGGGGTGGCGGAGTGAGCTAAAGAACGGTGATGGATTAAACCCAGATCAGTTGACTGGGGTGAGTGTTTGTATTGTCAACGCTCCGTCCATCATCACCTTTGGTTTTTCTTTGTTCGCCCTAAGTTGGCAGGGTATGCTCAGACGTGAGCCCCTTGCTCACAATGCCACTGGAGTCAAGCAAGCCCGGCTGAAGACGGCTGTAATGCCAGAAACCGGTCCTGGGAAGTTTGATTCCGGTCCAGGGAAGACATGGCTTGGCAGTTCTGGCTGGACTGTTCCCAGAAGGCACAGGGTCAGGCTGATTTGCACATAGCCATGTCTGAACTGGGGTGGCGGAGTGAGCTAAAGAACGGTGATGGATTAAACCCAGATCAGTTGACTGGGGGTGAGTGTTTGTATTGTCAACGCTCCGTCCATCATCACCTTTGGTTTTTCTTTGTTCGCCCTAAGTTGGCAGGGTATGCTCAGACGTGAGTCCCTTGCTCACTTTGCCACTGGAGTCAAGCAAGCCCGGCTGAAGACGGCTGTAATGCCAGAAACCGGTCCTGGGAAGCTTGATTCCGGTCAAGGGAAGACATGGCTTGGCAGTTCGGGCTGGACTGTTCCCAGAAGGCACAGGGTCAGACTGATTTGCATATAGCCATGTCTGAACTGGGGTGGCGGAGTGAGCTAAAGAACGGTGATGGATTAAACCCAGATCAGTTGACTGGGGGTGAGTGTTTGTATTGTCAACGCTCCGTCCATCATCACCTTTGGTTTTTCTTTGTTCGCCCTAAATTGGCAGGGTATGCTCAGACGTGAGTCCCTTGCTCACTTTGCCACTGGAGTCAAGCAAGCCCGGCTAAAGACGGCTGTAATGCCAAAAACCGGTCCTGGGAAGCTTGATTCCGGTCCAGGGAAGACATGGCTTGGCAGTTCGGCCTGGACTGTTCCCAGAAGGCACAGGGTCAGACTGATTTGCATATAGCCATGTCTGAACTGGGGTGGCGGAGTGAGCTAAAGAACGGTGATGGATTAAACCCCGATCAGTTGACTGGGGGTGAGTGTTTGTATTGTCAATGCTCCGTCCATCATCACCTTTGGTTTTTCTTTGTTCGCCCTAAGTTGGCAGGGTATGCTCAGACGTGAGTCCCTTGCTCACTTTGCCAATGGAGTCAAGCAAGCCCGGCTGAAGACGGCTGTAATGCCAGAAACCGGTCCTGGGAAGCTTGATTCCGGTCCAGGGAAGACATGGCTTGGCAGTTCGGGCAGGACTGTTCCCAGAAGGCACAGGGTCAGACTGATTTACACATAGCCATGTCTGAACTGGGGTGGCGGAGTGAGCTAAAGAACGGTGATGGATTAAACCCAGATCAGTTGACTGGGGGTGAGTGTTTGTATTGTCAACGCTCCGTCCATCATCACCTTTGGTTTTTCTTTGTTCGCCCTAAGTTGGCAGGGTATGCTCAGACGTGAGTCCCTTGCTCACTTTGCCACTGGAGTCAAGCAAGCCCGGCTGAAGACGGCTGTAATGCCAGAAACCGGTCCTGGGAAGCTTGATTCCGGTCCAGGGAAGACATGGCTTGGCAGTTCGGGCTGGACTGTTCCCAGAGGGCACAGGGTCAGACTGATTTGCATATAGCCATGTCTGAACTGGGGTGGCGGAGTGAGCTAAAGAACGGTGATGGATTAAACCCAGATCAGTTGACTGGGGGTGAGTGTTTGTATTGTCAACGCTCCGTCCATCATCACCTTTGGTTTTTCTTTGTACGCCCTAAGTTGGCAGGGTATGCTCAGACGTGAGTCCCTTGCTCACTTTGCCACTGGAGTCAAGCAAGCCCTGCTGAAGACGGCTGTAATGCCAGAAACCGGTCCTGGGAAGCTTGATTCCGGTCCAGGGAAGACATGGCTTGGCAGTTCGGGCAGGACTGTTCCCAGAAGGCACAGGGTCAGACTGATTTGCATATAGCCATGTCTGAACTGGGGTGGCGAAGTGAGCTAAAGAACGGTGATGGTTTAAACCCAGATCAGTTGACTGGGGGTGAGTGTTTGTATTGTCAACGCTCCGTCCATCATCACCTTTGTTTTTTCTTTGTTCGCCCTAAGTTGGCAGGGTATGCTCAGACGTGAGTCCCTTGCTCACTTTGCCACTGGAGTCAAGCAAGCCCGGCTGAAGACGGCTGTAATGCCAGAAACCGGTCCTGGGAAGCTTGATTCCGGTCCAGGGAAGACATGGCTTGGCAGTTCGGGCTGGACTGTTCCCAGAAGGCACAGGGTCAGACTGATTTGCATATAGCCATGTCTGAACTGGGGTGGCGGAGTGAGCTAAAGAACGGTGATGGATTAAACCCAGATCAGTTGACTGGGGGTGAGTGTTTGTATTGTCAACGCTCCTTCCATCATCACCTTTGGTTTTTCTTTGTTCGCCCTAAGTTGGCAGGGTATGCTCAGACGTGAGTCCCTTGCTCACTTTGCCACTGGAGTCAAGCAAGCCCGGCTGAAGACGGCTGTATTGCCAGAAACCGGTCCTGGGAAGCTTGATTCCGGTCCAGGGAAGACATGGCTTGGCAGTTCGGGCTGGACTGTTCCCAGAAGGCACAGGGTTAGACTGATTTGCATATAGCCATGTCTGAACTGGGGTGGCGGAGTGTGCTAAAGAACGGTGATGGATTAAACCCAGATCAGTTGACTGGGGGTGAGTGATTGTATTGTCAACGCTCCATCCATCATCACCTTTGGTTTTTCTTTGTTCGCCCTAAGTTGGCAGGGTATGCTCAGACATGAGTCGCTTGCTCACTTTGCCACTGGAGTCAAGCAAGCCTGGCTGAAGACGGCTGTAATGCCAGAAACCGGTCCTGGAAAGCTTGATTCCGGTCCAAGGAAGACATGGCTTGGCAGTTCGGGCTGGACTGTTCCCAGAAGGCACAGGGTCAGACTGATTTGCATATAGCCATGTCTGAACTGGGGTGGCGGAGTGAGCTAAAGAACGGTGATGGATTAAACCCAGATCAGTTGACTGGGGGTGAGTGTCTGTATTGTCAACGCTCCGTCCATCATCACCTTTGGTTTTTCTTTGTTCGCCCTAAGTTGGCAGGGTATGCTCAGACGTGAGTCCCTTGCTCACTTTGCCACTGGAGTCAAGCAAGCCCGGCTGAAGACGGCTGTAATGCCAGAAACCGGTGCTGGGAAGCTTGATTCCGGTCCAGGGAAGACATGGCTTGGCAGTTCGGGCTGGACTGTTCCCAGAAGGCACAGGGTCAGACTGATTTGCATATAGCCATGTCTGAACTGGGGTGGCGGAGTGAGCTAAAGAACGGTGATGGATTAAACCCAGATCAGTTGACTGGGGGTGAGTGTCTGTATTGTCAACGCTCCGTCCATCATCACCTTTGGTTTTTCTTTGTTCCCCCTAAGTTGGCAGGGTATGCTCAGACGTGAGTCCCTTGCTCACTTTGGCACTGGAGTCAAGCAAGCCCGGCTGAAGATGGCTGTAATGCCAGAAACCGGTCCTGGGAAGCTTGATTCCGGTCCAGGGAAGACATGGCTTGGCAGTTCGGGCTGGACTGTTCCCAGAAGGCACAGGGTCAGACTGATTTGCATATAGCCATGTCTGAACTGGGGTGGCGGAGTGAGCTAAAGAACGGGGATGGATTAAACCCAGATCAGTTGACTGGGGGTGAGTGTCTGTATTGTCAACGCTCCGTCCATCATCAACTTTGTTTTTTCTTTGTTCGCCCTAAGTTGGCAGGGTATGCTCAGACGTGAGTCCCTTGCTCACTTTGCCACTGGAGTCAAGCAAGCCCGGCTGAAGACGGCTGTAATGCCAGAAACCGGTCCTGGGAAGCTTGATTCCGGTCCAGGGAAGACATGGCTTGGCAGTTCGGCCTGGACTGTTCCCAGAAGGCACAGGGTCAGACGGATTTGCATATAGCCATGTCTGAACTGGGTTGGCGGCGTGAGCTAAAGAACGGTGATGGATTAAACCCAGATCAGTTGACTGGGGGTGAGTGTTTGTATTGTCAACGCTCCGTCCATCATCACCTTTGGTTTTTCTTTCTTCGCCCTAAGTTGGCAGGTAATGCTCAGATGTGAGTCCCTTGCTCACAATGCCACTGGAGTCAAGCAAGCCCGGGTGAAGACGGCTGTAATGCCAGAAACCGGTCCTGGGAAGCTTGATTCCGGTCCAGGGAAGACATGGCTTGGCAGTTCGGCCTGGACTGTTCCCAGAAGGCACATGGTCAGACTGATTTGCATATAGCCATGTCTGAACTGGGGTGGCGGAGTGAGCTAAAGAACGGTGATGGATTAAACCCAGATCAGTTGACTGGGGGTGAGTGTTTGTATTGTCAACGCTCCGTCCATCATCACCTTTGGTTTTTCTTTGTTCGCCCTAAGTTGGCAGGGTATGCTCAGACGTGAGTCCCTTGCTAACTTTGCCACTGGAGTCAAGCAAGCCCGGCTGAAGACGGCTGTAATGCCAGAAACCGGTCCTGGGAAGCTTGATTCTGGCCCAGGGAAGACATGGCTTGGCAGTTCGGCCTGGACTGTTCCCAGAAGGCACAGGGTCAGACTGATTTGCATATAGCCATGTCTGAACTGGGGTGGCGGAGTGAGCTAAAGAACGGTGATGGATTAAACCCAGATCAGTTGACTGGGGGTGAGTGTTTGTATTGTCAACGCTCCGTCCATCATCACCTTTGGTTTTTCTTTGTTCGCCCTAAGTTGGCAGGGTATGCTCAGACGTGAGTCCCTTGCTCACTTTGCCAATGGAGTCAAGCAAGCCCGGCTGAAGACGGCTGTAATGCCAGAAACCGGTCCTGGGAAGCTTGATTCCGGTCCAGGGAAGACATGGCTTGGCAGTTCGGGCAGGACTGTTCCCAGAAGGCACAGGGTCAGACTGATTTGCACATAGCCATGTCTGAACTGGGGTGGCGGAGTGAGCTAAAGAACGGTGATGGATTAAACCCTGATCAGTTGACTGGGGGTGAGTGTTTGTATTGTCAACGCTCCGCCCATCATCACCTTTGGTTTTTCTTTGTTCGCCCTAAGTTGGCAGGGTATGCTCAGACATGAGTCCCTTGCTCACAATGCCACTGGAGTCAAGCAAGCCCGGCTGAAGACGGCTGTAATGCCAGAAACCGGTCCTGGGAAGCTTGATTCCGGTCCAGGGAAGACATGGCTTGGCAGTTCGGGCTGGACTGTTCCCAGAAGGCACAGGGTCAGACTGATTTCCATATAGCCATGTCTGAACTGGGGTGGCGGAGTGAGCTAAAGAACGGTGATGGATTAAACCCAGATCAGTTGACTGGGGGTGAGTGTTTGTATTGTCAACTCTCCGTCCATCATCACCTTTGTTTTTTCTTTGTTCGCCCTAAGTTGGCAGGGTATGCTCAGACGTGAGTCCCTTGCTCACTTTGCCACTGGAGTCAAGCAAGCCCGGCTGAAGACGGCTGTAATGCCAGAAACCGGTCCTGGGAAGCTTGATTCCGGTCCAGGGAAGACATGGCTTGGCAGTTCGGGCTGGACTGTTCCCAGAAGGCACAGGGTCAGACTGATTTGCATATAGCCATGTCTGAACTGGGGTGGCGGAGTGAGCTAAAGAACGGTGATGGATTAAACCCAGATCAGTTGACTGGGGGTGAGTGTTTGTATTGTCAACTCTCCGTCCATCATCACCTTTGGTTTTTCTTTGTTCGCCCTAAGTTGGCAGGGTATGCTCAGACGTGAGTCCCTTGCTCACTTTGCCACTGGAGTCAAGCAAGCCCGGCTGAAGACGGCTGTAATGCCAGAAACCGGTCCTGTGAAGCTTGATTCCGGTCCAGGGAAGACATGGCTTGGCAGTTCGGGCT